>NC_136269.1:84936881-85536881 GCF_964187855.1 Myxine glutinosa
CGATGAAGAGAAGGACAAGTTCTGGTGTGCGATAGAGAAGCTGATGGAAAACGTGAAAGATAAGGAAGTTGTTGTGGTAGGAGGAGACCTAAATGGACATGTGGGAAGGAGTATAGACGGTTTTGAGGGAGTTCATGGGGGTTACGGATATGGTGTAAGAAAAGGAGAAGGTCAAAGGATTTTGGAGTTTGCTGATGGAGCTGATTTGTTGATTTGTAATACTCAGTTCGAGAAAGAGGATAATAACCTTGTTACATGCACGTCAGGTGGGTCGATGACAACCGTTGACTACCTGATGGTGCGTAGGCGAGATGGGGGCACCTCCGGGACACAAAGGTGATCCCGGGGGAGGAGGCTGTTTCACAGTACCACTTGGTTGTCTGTGACATGAGGGTGAAAGGTGCGAGGAGAGCTCGGCGGGTGAAGTACCAACCTAGAATGAAGGTGTGGAGGTTGAAAGAGGTGACAGTGAGGAAGGCATTAAAAGAGAGGTTGAGTATGGTAGAGCATGATGTGGTTGAGCTTGAAAGTGGTTGGATTTCAATGAAAGATAGTCTGCTGGGAGCCATTGGTGAGGTATGTTGATGCACAAAAGGACCACCGAGGCACTCGGAAACATGGTGGTGGGATGATGAAGTTGGAAAGAGGATTCACGAGAAGAGGAATAAGTTCAAGGAGAGGCAGAAGGCGAAGGGTATGGGGGCAGAAAAGGCAGAGCATGAAAGTTATAAGGCAGCCAAGAAGGCTGCAAAGAAAGAGGCAGCAAAGGCGCAAGAGGCATGTAGGAAAATGTTCGGAGAACGCTTGGAATCGGAAGAGGGTCAGAGAGCGGTATTCAGGATTGCAAAGCAGATAGCGAAAGAGAGGTGTGATGTGATGGGAGTGAGTTGCTTGAAGGATGAAGTGGGACTAATCGTTGTGGACCCAGATGGAATAAAGGAAGATGGAAGAGATATATGGAAATGCTGTTGAATGCAGAGAATTAATGGGATGGCAACATAGAGAGTAACCCAGTTTTAGGACCGGCAGAGAAGATAACTGAGAAGGAAGTTGAGGAAGCGATAAAAGTCTTTGTCTTTCCCTCGCGGTCCTCATGTGCTGTCTTTGTCTTTCCCTCGTGGTCCCCATGTGCTGTCTTTGTCTTTCCCTCGCGGTCCCCATGTGCTGTCTTTGTCTTTCCCTCGTGGTCCCCCTGTACTGTCTTTCCCTCGCGGTCCCCATGTGCTGTCTTTGTCTTTCCCTCGTGGTCCCCCTGTACTGTCTTTCCCTCGCGGTCCCCATGTGCTGTCTTTGTCTTTCCCTCGCGGTCCCCATGTGCTGTCTTTGTCTTTCCCTCATGGTCCCCATGTGCTGTCTTTGTCTTTCCCTTGCGGTCCCCATGTGCTGTCTTTGTCTTTCCCTCGTGGTCCCCATGTGCTGTCTTTGTCTTTCCCTCGCGGTCCCCATGTGCTGTCTTTGTCTTTCCCTCGCGGTCCCCATGTGCTGTCTTTGTCTTTCCCTCGCGGTCCCCATGTGCTGTCTTTGTCTTTCCCTCGTGGTCCCCCTGTACTGTCTTTCCCTCGCGGTCCCCATGTGCTGTCTTTGTCTTTCCCTCACGGTCCCCATGTGCTGTCTTTGTCTTTCCCTCGTGGTCCCCATGTGCTGTCTTTGTCTTTCCCTTGCGGTCCCCATGTGCTGGCTTTGTCTTTCCCTCGCGGTCCCCATGTGCTGTCTTTGTCTTTCCCTCATGGTCCCCCTGTACTGTCTTTCCCTCGCGGTCCCCATGTGCTGTCTTTGTCTTTCCCCCGTGGTCCCCCTGTACTGTCTTTCCCTCGCGGTTGTCAGCTCTTTCACGAGCCTGGATTCAGTATCGAAAAAAAAAAAAAAAAAAAGCAATGAAGAGTAGAAAAGCGGGAGGGCCGACAGGAGTTGTGGGAGATATGTTGAAGGCAGCAGGAAGTTGGGGTGTGAAGAGAATGACAGAGATCTGTAATCTGGTGGTGAAAGAATGCCGCATTCCAGTGGATTGGGAACTGAGTACCCTCCTCCCTCTATACAAGGGGAAAGGTGACCCTCTGGACTGTGGCTCATATTGTTACGGATTCGTCACTTCCGTCTTTGTGGTTTTCACCCACTGGAAGCATTTTTAGTTTCATGTACTATTATTGTTATAGTTTGAGTGAAATGGAGATAACTGTCTTCAAAAGGAAAAATTAGCGTTTTAAAAAGAAAAACGAAATGGATCGGGGGAAACCGGAAGAGGAAGAGGAGGAGGCTGAAGTGGAGCAAGTGAGGTCGGGAGAGAAAGGCCAAGCTGCTTTGAGGTAGCGAGTGGATGCTGGCGAACGTTGGTCACGAGCGAATATTGGTTTCCACGGGAAAGGGATTCCTGTGACAGAGACGATATCGCTGTGGCAGATAAACCTGCATGACAGGTTTTGCGGTTGATTCCAAATGTGAATCATTGTTGGAGAGCAGGTACGCCTCCATTACGGGCCTGTCCGCCATTTCACATCGCTCCAGCCATTTCACCGCGCGCCAGCCGTTAGTCTGGTTCGCGTGTGTCGTGAATTTCGATTGGGAATTCGCGGTTTTCCATTTGGGGAGCCGCTGCTTGTTCATATCAGCATCATTGTCTGGAACCGAAGGTGTGAATTCCCAGTCGCCTTTTGGGTGCACTTTTGCCTGACCGACGTCGGCCTGACACCCACCCAGTGGCTATTCGGCGGCGTCGACTGTCAGCCGTCCTGGGTTCTGGTCTCAATACGACATTCTTCTTGTGATCACTGGAGCGTGGATCGACTTTGGCCTGGTGCCGGGACAGTGACTTTGGGGGTGTTACATTTCGCTCACGTGGAGCACCGTGAGTTATTGAGTTAAGAAACTGGTGGTACCATCATAGGAATTATATGGTATTTTGTTGTTATATTGTACTTGTGTAAGTTGTTATTATTGTGCGATATTATTACAATACTTGGTTTTTTGCAACAACTGATTGGTGTGGTTTCATCATTGTCATTGGCACATATAATAGCACATCTTTCTTCCGTGACTCCTTTCGGGGCTCGGAGGTACACCGTGACCGGGGTTTGGGGAGGAGCAGGTAACAGAAATCGGGGGCTCGTCCAGGATAGAATTCCCTAACATTCCCAAAATTCCCAAATTTGGAATTTTCTAACATTCCCAAATTTTTCTGAAAATTTAGAAATTTTTGTGTGAAGGTTAACAGGTCCTAACTAATGGTCACCATGGTGTTTTACAGAGAAAAGTTTGCTACATCCCCTAACGAAGCACAGTTCCAGGCGTTAAAAAGATCGGAACTCATGATATTGGCCAAATATTGTAACTTGGAGGTCCGAGTTAGTATGAAGAAAGCAGAGATTCAGACATTGGTGGTAGAATCTCTAGTGGGACAAGGAACATGCGAAGAGGTAGCCTTGGATTGGTTACCAGAGGAAAAAGGAAATCTGGAGCTCTGGAAAATGGAGATGCAACTGCAGAGCCAGGAAAGGTCAAAAGAGTTGGAATGGGAAAGCAGAAAAGGAAAGAGCAGAGGAAAAAGCAGAGGAAAGGAAAGCAGAAAAGGAACTCGAGGAGAGAAGAGCAGAGGAAAGGAGAGCCGAAAGGGAGTTAAAGGAACAGGACATGGAGTATCAGAGGGAACTTAAACTCAAGGAGCTTGAATTACTGGGGGAACGGAGAGAAGTAGTATCCATGCCGGCTAGTTCGACAACCAGTCAGAACTCTTGGGATGTTGGTAGGCATGTGAGGCTGGTTCCACCCTTCAATGAAAAGGAGGTAGCCAAGTTCTTTTTACATTTTGAGAAGGTGGCTCAAATGCTAAAATGGCCTGTGGGGTCATGGACTATGTCAGTACAAAGTGTTCTGGTGGGCAAAGCTCAAGATATCTATTCGGCTTTACCGATTGACCAATGTGCAGATTATGAGATAGTGAAGAAAGCCATTCTCAAAGCCTATGAATTGGTCCCTGAAGCTTACCGACAAAAATTCAGGAATGCCAGGAAGAGGGAGAGTGAGACCCATGTGGAGTTTGCCAGAATGAAGGAAACTATGTTTGATATGTGGTGTGACTCGAAGGAGATTGGGAAAGACTTCAACCTTTTATGCCAATGATCTTGGTGGAGGAATTCAAACAGTGTGTCCACGTGGACATTAAAGTGCATCTGGATGAAAAAAAGGCACCGGAGTTGTATGAGGCAGCAACAGTGGCAGATGACTATGCCTTGACACACTGGATGGGGCTCCACAAACCTAACTTCCCATCTAGAGTTAGCCCGGGGAGTTACGCAAATCAGGTTCGGAGAACAAATTTTCATGGAGGCGGCCTAGAGAGGACTATGGGGACAAATCTGATACCGCGACTTTTAGGGATCGGAAGACTGCAGTTCCAAGGCAGACCTGTCTTCCGGGGGGCCCGAGGCAGACCACGAGTTTTTCCTCCGGGCCTACTCGCGATTTTTGCAAGAAACCTGGGCATTTGATGGCCCAATGTTACGCCCTGAAAAGGAAAAATCAGGAGCGGAGTCAGACGAGTGCAACTCCGAATGCGTTGGCCAATGCGAGAAATCGTCCTTGGAGGACAGTGCCTTGTGAAGGTTCCCGTGCCAAAGTTACGGCATCACAGAACGACCTTGTCCAAGAGGGTTACAAACCTTTTATTTCCGAAGGGTTTGTGTCACTGGATGGGGCTTCACTAACCAGAGACCTGTTAGGGTATTGAGGGACACAGGAGCACATCAATCTTTGATGCTTGATGGCATTTTGCCATTGTCGGAGAAGACGTCAACTGTGGTTAGTGTTCTCTTACAGGGGGTTGGTGGCTATGTTAAAGCTCCTCTTCATGTCATCCATTTGAAGTCTGATTTGGTGTCAGGACCGGTCACTGTGGGGTTACAAGCCACTCTTCCTGTAGAGGGAATCTCTTTTATTATCGGGAATGATTTGGCCGGGGGTCGAGTTTCTGGTAATCCGATGTTGGTTGAAAAGCCCAGTATGGAAAATAACACAGCACAGTTAGAGCAGGAGATTCCGGGTATCTTTCCATCCTGTGCAGTGACTCTTGCTATGGGTAGGAACTGCTCTGAAGAGAAGGAGAAGGAAGGTGATGTGGATTTGGGTTCCATAGAGATATTGGAGGAAAAGTCTGGAAGAGATAATAGGAAAGGGAGTGACATCAAGGAACCTAAGGAAAAGGTGGCATCTGGACCAAAAGAGAAAATGGAGTGTCCGTCGGAGAAATATGGGAACGAGGCTGAACAAACGGTGCTTGTCCGAAAGAGACTTGTTGAAGAACAACACAGAGATTCGGAGCTCCGGAGTTTGATTGGTAAAGCCGTTACAGAGGAAGAGGCTATGAAGCACCTGTTGGTTACTTCATGAAAGGGGAAATACTCATCAGTAAATGGAGACCACCAGAGGTGCCAGCAAATGATGAGTGGAAAGTTCATTACCAAATTGAGGTGCCACAGCCGTACCGGAAGGAGATATTGAGTTTGGCACATGAGACACCTTTGGCCGGGCACCTTGGAGTGAACAAGACATGTGACAGAATTTTGGTACATTTTTTCTTGCCAGGATTGCGACGTGATGTGGTGGAGTTCTGTAAATCTTGCCATTCTTGCCAGCTTGTGGGAAAACCTAATCAGAAAGTCCCCTCTGCACCTTTAAAACTAATTCCAGGTTTTGAAGAGCCATTGAACCATGTCATTATTGACGGTGTAGGCCCTTTACCTAAAACTAAGGCTGGACATCAGTATTTGCTGACCATCATGTGCGCTTCCACGAGGTTCCCAGAAGCAGTGCCCCTTAGAAAAACTACTGCGGCAGTTATTGCGAAGGCCTTGATTAAATTTTTCACTTTGGTTGGCCTACCTAAGGTTATCCAGTCTGATCAGGTTTCCAATTTCATGTCAACGCTTTTTCAGCAAGTGGTACACCTGTTGGGAGTGGAGCAAGTAAGATCAAGTACTTACCATCCTGAGAGCCAAGGGGCCTTGGAAAGGCTTCACCAGACATTGAAGAATATGATCAGAACGTATTGTTTTGAATGTGACAAGGATTGGGATGAGGGAATACCCTTATTGTTGTTTGCTACGAGGGAATCTGTTCAGGAGTCATTGGGATTCAGTCCTTTTGAACTTGTGTTTGGACACACCGTTCGAGGTCCAGTGAAATTGGTGAAAGAACAGTGGCTACAGGAGGAGTCGCAGTCAACAGTGGTAGAGTAGGTGTCAACGGTTAGGCACAGATTGGCAAAAGCTTGTGAAGTTGCGAGAGGAAACTTCGCCGCCGAAACCGCCGGACAACCACCGAAATTAATATTTGGCGGTCGCGGATGCCGATCACGAAGGCTTTAACTTCCGAGGTGAAAACTCAATGGCGGATTCCAAAACCAAAAGCCCCAAGCACGCGGAATGGAGGGGAACGGCGAGAGCCCCCGCAGCCTTATCTATTAAAAGCAACAAGGAAACTGCGTTCAGGTATTTGTACAAGAAAATAATGCAAGGGTTTATTCAATGAAAGCAAGGACAGGAAAAAGCACGCGCCTGAAAATCTAATGCCTAATTTGGGATCCCACACACACAGATATCAGATACAAGACGAGGGGATCTGAATTAAAGAAAAGAAAACGTCATGTAAAATGTATACGCGGAGCTCGGCTTATCTGTCTTTGTCGTTGGCTTTGGCCGCCGTCCAACTCCGCCCTGTTCGGCGTCCCACGTGGCCCTCTCCGACCGCCTCCGAGCACCACAGCAACGCGAAGGCCCGATCCAACGCCCACTCCGTTTGCACACGAAGCCCCAAAGCAGGACAGCAAGCTCCACTCGGGCTCTGAACTCGTCTCAGGATCTCCGATCTGAACTGCCTGAACTCTGGTTATGGCGCTCGTCACTCAACTCCGCGTAGGATCTCCGATCTCAACTGCAACTCGTGCGCACCTCATCTCTCAACTGCCGAAAATGGCGCTCAGTCCTCGTTACTGAACTCGACTCTCTCTCAACTGCCGAAAATAGCGCTCAGTCCTTGTTACTCAACTCGACTCTCTCTCAACTGCCCGAAAATGGCCCCCGGCGCTCGGTAATATCCCCGATCGGTGACGTCAGCATTGGCGCACTCCAACCAATCAGAGCCTCCCCCGATTCGCCGGTTCACCCAGGGGCACGCCCACTGCGCCACTCTCACTCTTGTCCTCTGTTCCTTGTGTTGTAGCACGTGCTATGCGAGGTGGATATGCCTCTCGGAGGTGTAAATGGCGGCGGCCATTATCGACGGTGTCCTGTGGTGTGATTTCTTCCGAGGTCATGTCGGGGGGGAAGGGTGTTATTAGTGTTGTACTAAGGGATCCTAACTAAGTGTCTATGTGGTGTGCAGTGCCAAAACGGACAGAGGTTTGGCTAACCAGGTGAGGACACACAGGGGCTTATTCTTAATCCCTACACTACCTATCACCCGATTCTCCTGGTAGATTCACAATTATACACCTTACCCGACAAAATGCCTACACATGAAGAACTTATTACAGGTAGTGTTCCTTACCGCGACATCTCAAAGCATGTTACCTATTCAGCTCTATTCTGCTCTACATATCACTACCCAAATTCATAACAGTACTGTTTTGAATGTGACAAGGATTGGGATGAGGGAATACCCTTATTGTTGTTTGCTACGAGAGAATCTGTTCAGGAGTCATTGGGATTCAGTATTTTTGAACTTGTGTTTGGACACACCGTTCGAGGACCATTGAAATTTGTGAAAGAACAGTGGCTACAGGAGGAGTCGCAGTCAACAGTGGTAGAGTATGTGTCAACGGTTAGGCACAGATTGGCAAAAGCTTGTGAAGTTGCGAGTGGAAACTTGAAAGTGACAAAGGATAAAATGAAAGTGAGGCATGACAAGAAATCTCAGATAAGAAATTTCAGTCCTGAGGACCGAGTGTTAGTGTTGCTTCCTGTTCCAGGTCAGCCACTACAGGCTAGGTATTTTGGTCCCTATGCAATCGAAAGGAGGGTTAATGTAACAGATTACGAGGTGACAACTCCCGACCGACGGAAAAAGCGGCAGCTGTGTCATGTCAACCGACTGAAGAAATATTATGAGAGGAAGCCTGTGGAAAAAATGGTTCCTGTCTCACCTGTCGTGCCTGTAGTCGGAGTGCAAGAGAATCCAGAGTTAAAAGTCTTCGCTGATCACAACCCCTTAACCGTCATTCAAAAAATGAAAAATAAAAATCAGAGGTTGATGAGATAGACTTTGTCTTTGCAGGAGTTCAACTTGGTTGACCTGTAGGTTGTTTGAAAGTGTTGTTGCTTTCTTCTGGGGAATATTAATTATTGTTGCTCACGTGAGTTGATCATTTGGTTGTGAGTTTTACTTTTGTTTGTTAAAGCAGGTTGTTGCATGAAAAGAAAGTTTTCCCTATGTTTTTTTTTTTTTTTTTTGTATACTGAATCGAGGCTCGTGAAAGAGCTAACATTTATTTCACAAACAAATCAACCAGACAAACAAAATATATAAAAAGAGGGAGCGGAAGACAAGATGGGGAGAGAAGGGGAAGCACACAAACATAACATTTGAGAGCAGGGATATGTGTGGGAGGGAGAGGGCTTGTGGGGAGGAGGCGTGGGAAGGGGGGGGGGGGGGTGGGAGAAGTATAAAACACAGGGACACTAAGGACTTCCAGGACAGAAGTTGGTATTTCAAAAAAGTGGATTTGGGGTGAAATTAGTGGGTGTAGAAAAGATCAAGGTTTTGGATGGGGGAAGATAAGAGATGGTGGTGAACAGCTGTTTTAAAGACCTGGAGGGAGGAGTGGGATTGAAGAGAGTGAGGGAGTTTGTTCCAGAGGCGGGAGAAAAGAGGAATGAAGGAGTGAAGGTGAGCAGAGAGTCTTGATTTTGGCAGTTTAACCATAAAAGGGTTGCAGGCAGATCTTGTGCGACCTGTAGGAATATTTGGGGGACAGAGCCCAGAGAGAGCTGGGGGGGCAAGGCCAGAGAGGAGTCGGTAGAAGACGGAAAGACCACCAACCTGCCTGCGGTGAGTGAGTGAAAGGCCCTTGGAGTTAGCTTCATCGCGGGAGATTCCGGCTGTGCCAGACTTTCTTTCAAACTTTTAAACTTTCTTTCTTGTTCAAACTTTCTTTCTTGAGGGTGGGGAGTGTTACGGATTCGTCACTTCCATCTTTGTGGTTTTCACCCACTGGAAGCATTTTTAGTTTCATGTACTATTATTGTTATAGTTTGAGTGAAACTGTGATAACTGTTAAAGTGAGATAACTGTCTTCAAAAGGAAAAATTAGTGTTTTAAAAGAAAAACGAAATGGATCGGGGGAAACCGGAAGAGGAAGAGGAGGAGGCTGAAGCGGCGCAAGTGAGGTCGAGAGAGAAAGGCCGAGCTGCTTTGAGGTATCGAGCGGACGCTGGCGAACGTTGGTCACGAGCGAATATTGGTTTCCCCAGGAAAGGGATTCCTGTGACAGAGTCGATATCGCTGTGGCAGATTAACCTACATGACGGGTTTTGCGGTTGATTCCAAAAGGGAATCATTGTTGAAGAGCAGGTACGCCTCCATTACGGGCCCATCCGCCATTTCACCTCGCTCCAGCCATTTCACCGCGCGCCAGCCGTTAGTCTGGTTCGCGTGTGTGTCGTGGATTTTGATTGGGAATTCGCAGTTTTCCGCTTGGGGAGCCGCTGCTTGTTCATATCAGCGTCATTGTCTGGAACCGAAGGTGTGAATTCCCAGTCGCCTTTTGGGTGCACTTTTGCCTGACCGACGTCGGCCCGACACCCACCCAGCGGCTCTTCGGTGGCGTCGACTGTCAGCCGTCCTGGGTTCTGGTCTCAATACGACCTTCCTCTTGTGATCACCGGAGCGTGGATGGACTTTGGCCTTGTGCCGGGACAGTGACTTTGGGGGTGTTACATTTCGCTCACGTGGAGCACCGTGCGTTATTGAGTTAAGAAACTGGTGGTACCATCATAGGAATTATATGGTATTTTGTTGTTATATTGTACCTGTGCAAGTTGTTATTATTGTGCGATATTAATACAATACTTGGTTTTTTGCAACAACTGATTGGTGTGGTTTCATCATTGTCATTGGCACACATAATAGCACATCTTTCTGCCATGACTCCTTTCGGGGCTCGGAGGTACACCGTGAACGGGGTTTGGGGAGGAGCACGTAACAGTATTCAGCGATAAAGTTATTGGAGCATGGAATGAAGGTATTGGAAAGGGTGTTGGAGAGGAGGATAAGGAAGAAAGTGAAGATTGACGAAATGCAGTTTGGATTTATGCTAGGAGGAGGAACGACAGACACGCTTTTTATTGTAAGGCAGTTGCAGGAGAAGTACATGGAGAAGAGGAAGAAGTTGTTTCTTGGGTTTGTTGATCTGGAGAAAGCATTCGATAGGGTTCCACGCGAAGTTGTGACATGGGCATTGAGGAAGTTAGGAGTGGAGGAATGGTTGATCAGAATAGTGATGGCAATGTACGAAAGAACGTGCACAGCTGTAAGGACGGAGGGCGGGAACAGTGGTGAGTTTGAGGTGAAGGTGGGAGTGCATCAGGGGTCGGTACTAAGTCCACTACTATTTGTAGCTGTGATGGAGGTGCTGGCTCAGAGGGTTTGCTGGGGGAGTTGTTGTATGCAAATGATCTGGTATTGATTGCAGAAAGTATGGATGGACTTAAGGAGAAGATGAACAAGTGGAAGGAATGTATGGAGACAAAAGGTCTGAAGGTGAATATCGGAAAGATGAACGTGATGGCAAGTGGTAAAGCATGTGGTGAGGTGGAAAGAACTGGGAAGTGGCCGTGTGCTGTGTGCAGGAAGGGTGTCGGAGTGAACTTCATTCAAGTACAATGTGCGCTGAGTGGGTTCATCAAAAATGTAGTGGTCTGAGAGGGTCATTAACCAGTGTGGCAGCTACATTCAAGTGTAAGGTGTGCACAGAGGGAGCTGCAGATGGAGGAAATGTTGAGTTGGATCTTGGAGACGGCGTGAAGCTGGAAGGTGTGAAAACATTTTTGCAGTGTGGTGTCATAGTGTGGTGTTGGTGTGTTGTGTCGTTGTGCGGTGTCATAGTGCGGTGTCGTAGTGAGGTGTAGTATTGAGGTGTAGTGGTGCGGTGTCCGAGTAAGGAAGAGAATGGAGAGAACACCCACAGAGGTCATTTTCTGGAGCTTGTCAGCTTTAAAGCCAAGGAGTCATGTAAGGAGGATAGCTCAATAAAAGAGAAATGGTCGGTGTGTGTATGTGTGTGATGCATTGTGTCATTGTGTCATTGCATTGACTTTGCCATTGTTTGTCAGGAGTGCAGGAGTTACCTGGAGGCTGGATGGCATTGTCAGCATATAGCGGAATGCAGTGCGGACCATCGATTGATTAACATCAGGTTGAGTTTGACAAGAATAAGGTTCTGCATTGAATTTCCAGGCAGAAGATCAAAAAGGTTTGTTTTTTTTTACAATCTTTATGGTATGAGGAAGGAAGAGAATGGAAAGAACATCCACAGAGGTTATTTCCAGGACCTTGGCAGCTTTAAAGCCAAGAATCAGGTAAGGACAATAGCTCAATAGAAGATAAATGGCTGGTGTGTGTGTGTGTCTGTGTGTGTGTGTGTGTGTGTGTGTGTATGTGTATGGTTGTCTGTGTGTGTGTGTGTGTGTCTGTGTGTCTGTGTGTGTGTGTGTGTGTGTGTGTGTGTGTGTGTGTGTGTATGTGTGTATGTGTATGGTTGTCTGTGTGTGTGTGTCTGTGTGTGTGTGTCTGTGTGTGTCTGTCTGTGTGTGTGTGTGTCTGTGTGTCTGTGTATGTATGTGTTTGTGTGTATCTTTGTGTGTGTGTATGTTTGTGTGTGTGATGTGTCTTTTCATTGTGTCATTGCATTGACTTTGCTATTGTCTGTCAGAAGGACTGCAGGAGATGCCTGGAGACTGGATGGCATTGTCAGCATCGAGCGGCATGCAATGCGGACCATCGATTGATTAACATCAGGCTGAATATTAAAGAATGAAGTTTTGCAGTGAACGCCTGGACAGAGGATCAACAAGGTTTGTTCTTTCCAATTTGTATGGTCCGAGTAAGGAAAATAATGGAGAGAATACCCACAGAGGTTATTTCCTGGAGCTTGTCAGATTTAAAGCCAAGGAGTCTTGCAAGGAGGATTACATCATTACATATACCTGCACTAAGTTTGAATTGGATCACTTCAGCCGTCCTCAAGTTATAGACCTTTTTCAGACTTTGACCTTTGACCTCTTGACCGCAAAATCTAACAAGTTCACCTTTACATCATTCTCCATAAGTGTACCAAATTTGGTCAGAATCCCATTACTGGTTCACAAGTTATCCCGGTTGCAGGATTTTTACCTTACGTGACCTTTGGTCATGGGCCTTTGGCCTTTGACCTCCTGACCCCAAAATCGAATCAGTTCATCTTTACCTCATTATACATATCTGCGCCAAGTTTGACTAAGATCCCTCTAGCCGTTCTCAAGTTATCACGGTAACGAAAACCTATCACGGACGGACGGACGGACAACCTGAAAACATAATGCCTCCAGCGACTTTGTGGGTGGAGGCACAAAAAGGGCATAGATTCCCAGTGGTTCGTAATTCATAAGGGAATTTTTAATTTATTTGATGAATGCGAATGCACATCATTACAGTTTCATTTAAAATGCTTACAAATAAAAGAATAAGAACAGCTGCAGGTCCTATTTCCAATTTTTAGTGAAGATACGGTACCTGCAGTACGAAGTAACTTTTGATGTCAATGATGATTTAGAATCCAGTAAACTCGATGAACTCCTCTGAAGAGGATGCAGGTGAGGGTACTCATGAGTTGTGCACCTAAAGGAGGGTAGGTGAGGCCACTGAAGAGGATGCATGTGAGGTCACTGAAGAGGATGCATGTGAGGTCACTGAAGAGGATGCATGTGAGGTCACTGATGAGGATGCAGGTGAGGTTGCTAATGAGTTGTGCACCGAAGGTGATGCAGGCGAGGGCGCTGATTGTGTTGAGGTGGGATAGTGGGGGGCAAAACAATGGCCGATTGTGAGCTGTTTCGCCGAGTTCCAGGTTTCAGTGTAGCTCTTTGTATATGAGAGCAAAACATCATCCAACTCCCTCTTGAACCGGAGGTGCTGCTCCATCACAGGGTCAGCTTCTTGCAACCTGCCAGAGACTGACCTCATATCCTGCAGCACCTAACCAGGAACTTGATAGTCAGGTTAGGCTTTGCCACCTGTTCCTCCTCTTCACTGCCCTCCTCCTTGGAAGCCTTAATGATGGTCTCCAACTCCACAGTCAGCTTCTCACCATGCGAGGCGATGACCTCCTCCAATTCCACAGGCTGCATGTCGTTGAAGCCTTCCCCTCCCACCTCCTGTGCCAACCTGGCATTTGGCTGCCTTTCTTCTGTGGTGTCAGGAAAGTCCCTGAAGAACGACAAGAATAATAGTACATGGAATCAAAAATGTTTACAGTGGATGAAAACCACAACAACGGAAGTGACGAATCCGTAACAGAAGGATACAGCATCATCGGTTTAATCATGCAGTCCCTTTTGGTGTTGGCACAGAGAAGAAGAGATACCCGCTCCTTTGCAGCCTTAAATTTCCATGCTGTCCTCTCTTGCTTCGAGATGAAAACCCTCGTGGGCACTTTCTTCCAGAACAGGCCGGTCTTGTTTGCATTGAAGACCTGCTCCATTACATACCCCTTCTTCTCGATAAGCTACGTGAGTCGAGCAGGGAAACCTTCACTCCTTCATTCCTCTTTTCTCCCGCCTCTGGAACAAACTCCCTCACTCTCTTCAATCCCACTCCTCCCTCCAGGTCTTTAAAACAGCTGTTCACCACCATCTCATCTCTTATCTTCCCCCATCCAAAACCTTGATCTTTTCTACCCCCGATAATTTCACCCCAATTCCACTTTTTTGAAATACCAACTTCTGTCCTGGAAGTCCTTGGTGTCCTTGTGTTTTATACTTCTCCCACCCCCCCCCCCCTCCTTCCCATGCCTCCTCCCCCCAAGCCCTCTCCTTCCCACACATCTCCTGATGTCCCTGCCCTCAAATGTTGTGTTTGTGTGCTTCCCCTGCTCTCCCCATCTTGTCTACCGCTCCCTCTTTTTATATATTTAGTTTGTCTGTCTGATTTGTTTGTGAAATAAATGTTAGCTCTTTCACGAGCTTCGATTCAGTATACAAAAAAACAAACAAAAAAAAACATTGAGATGCCTCGTGTTCTGCTGGGGCACACTCGCCTGTGAACTTTACATTGCGGAAACTGTACTGCTGATTGAAGCGCTCAAACCATCACCTACTGGCTTGGAAGGGACTGGGGCCACTCATACCCATATCACTTGTGTTCGCAGCACCACCTGCACCAGCGAGACTATCATAAATTTGCTCTGCCTTTTTTGCGAATCAGAGGTCCGCTTGAAGGAATGGTCCTCTGGGCATTGTCCTCTATCCACATGTTGAATGCCTACTCCATTGCTTCTATGTGAACGTCCCTGATAGTGTGGTATGAGGTGTCATGAAAAACAGCTCCCGTGCGATTTGCGTGCTAAAATTGATTTTTTTGCTTTGTTGGATTGATTTTAGGTCAATTTATTCGAAAATAATGGGGTTCAAATTTTCCGACCCCTGGACCCCCTTTTAAGGGGTGTTTTGTTTCCAGTGACCCCCGGGACTGACCATGCGACTTTCTCCCCTAACAACTGAGAGATTTTATCGATCTCGGGGTCGTTAGAGAGGTTTTCGATGACGCTAAATCCATTTATGATACTTTCGAAGCCACCGGAAGTGGCGATCCCCGACTTCCGGTTAGGTTCCATGCCAAGGTCAAGGTCATTTCGAAGGTAGCGATAAAACCTGGTCATATAGTACCACTCTCTGAGGGTTTTCATGCACGAGAAGACGGCTGAAGCAGTTATTTTTGCGATCAGACTGGCCAGTCACAAATAAATCTACGTTTTAAAGCCATTCTTAGTCAAATTTAGAAAATATTTACCGAAATAGCAAAAGTCTTACAAATGATATAAATACAGAACTATGTGTGTTTAGCTTGTTTAATGTCACAAAATGTTTTTGTTTACACAAGTATGTAATAATGTAACACAATTCCTCTAAATTCTCAAGATAACACATCCGAGAATCATGCAAGATAATTTTGATAATTAAATAGCTTTTAAACTAAAATTACTGGACGGATTATTCGTCAAAATCTTCGCTAACTATATCATTTCTTACCAAATGTACACAATTATCGACACAAGTAGTTAAGAAATGTAACACAATTCCTCTAAATTCTCAAGATAACACATCCGAGAATCATGCAAACTAAACTACTGTACGGATTATTCGTCAACGTCTTCGCTATGTATATCATTTCTGACCAAATTTACACAGTTATCGACATAACATTTACATAGAGGAGTGCATGGAAGACCGTTCTTCCAACAACTGCATCTGCCTTTGCAGCTTGATTTACATTTACATTTCGTAAGCTCAATCACAGCTTTTGGGGCAGGGAGGTTGAGACATCCCACCGGAACATATAGACCTTTCTTTACAGTCCATCCATTTTGTTCAATAGAAGGCAGAGTCGGGCAGTTTGTAGTATATGATTTATCCCGCATGGCGATGTAATTTGCGCGATGGATGTGGGGCAATAACGCAGCGCGAGTAGGAGGTAACATCTCTCCCTCTAAGTTTTTTGACCGAAATAGTTCCCATCTAAGCGCCGGTAGGGTTGTAGGACCGGTCGAGCAGTATACGCGACAGACAAACTTCTCCAAATCCTTGACCTGAGAGGGCAGTTCACCATTCGTCAGCGTGGTCGGGATAGGACCCTCACCAAGCTCCCGGAAGCAGCTGATGGCAGGATCATCTTCATCAAGCTTCATGTCGGCACCAACCCAGGTCTTCTTGGTGATTCCCATGAATTTCCCACCCCAGTCAGCGCCAGAGAAATTGTGGAGTCCAATCAGTCCTTGACATTTCCGAAGACCTATTACTCCAACTCGGTCCACGACATCAATTTCGCGGTACTTCGTTCCCTTACCAGTTAAAAACTTCAGACGAGCTTGAGCTCCAAGACGACCACAAGAGACCAGGTCCAGGAGAAGCGTGAGGACGTCTGTGTCGGGTGACCAAACACATATGTATCTCTCAGCACTTTCAGCGATAGAAGCCAAGACTTGATGAGGTATCAGTGTATCAGCTTCTTCGTGTGAATGATCTTCTTCAAAATTGTGACCCTTGATCTTGGTGTTGTACACGACGACTAGTTTGAAGGTATTGTTACCGGAGAAGTGTTCCAACAAACCCTGAGCGAACATAGAAGTCAGTTTACTCTTAGAACTTGATGCAGACAGAATCTCCTTTAGAGACATTGTGAGCTTCATATCTGGGTGGATGGCATATTCTGTGGAGGTCTTACTTCTCTTCTGGCGCGTCTTGTTCTTCAGAGTTTGATCCAGATAACGATCAAATACCACTCGAGCCTCATTGTAGCCTGTCATCATGTACTCAATCCGCTTGATAAATGTGTCTTGGAGGTCCGATAGCTTTCGCATTATCGTTGTTTTCTTCATACTCTGAACCACAGCCATGGCGTCAATGACAAGAACTCGCGATGGACCATCCGCCGGAGATATATCGAGAAGAGGAGGCGATTGAAGTGGTTGCCCCTTCGCCCCTTCAACGGCATGCATCAGACTGGCCTTGTCCGTCGGAATGTACAGAGACCCATCAACAGCGCAAAGGGAGCGGGGTAGCACTGACATCTCATACTCTCCGATTGTCTCTTCTAGTTTTGGCACCAGCTGAGGCCGGCTTCTTTGGATGATAAGAAATCTGCCGAGCAGTTCACGATCTTCACGCAACTTGATGACCTTATCACCAACGCAAACTTTAGTTTTCTCCATCAAGTTCGAAAAGGTTTTTAGCTTCAGTTTCTTCATTGGGTCCCAAACCGAAAGTGTTGATGTGGGCAGTAATCTGTCTTGAACGAAATCGTTAAAACATTTCTGTCCCTTCCCTGCAAATTGCAAGATATCGTCTTTCGCATCTTCTGCAACAAGGGCTGAAGACA
The DNA here is from genome assembly GCF_964187855.1 of Myxine glutinosa. Lineage (NCBI taxonomy): Eukaryota > Metazoa > Chordata > Myxini > Myxiniformes > Myxinidae > Myxine > Myxine glutinosa. The sequence goes on from NC_136269.1 coordinate 84,953,997, forward strand.
CCAGGCTCTTCAAAGCAGGCTTTACTGTAAACGGATTGCCCGCACAATGCAACTCGATGGAGTGACGGATCTTCAGAGCGTTTTCTCTCGATCTCACTGCAACTTGTCCCGAAAGCTGGTAATGTTCACTTCGCTCAGTAGATTTAGAGGCTTGAGGGAAACTGTTGAGATACTGCTTCACTATACGAGCGAGGTGAGGTGTGGTAGTAAGAAGTCGGTCTAGGGCAGCTTCGTCTTGGCTCAATCCAACCATCCTGCCGTGACGCTTCAACCCTTTGATCTCTTGCTCCAGGGCCTGGTCGGTGAAAAGATGAGTGAAGGGAACTTCTGATTTTGCCACAACGAAGTCTCCTGATTTCAGGGCCTCCCATGTAACTGGATCATCCTCTTCCAGAGCATTCATTTGTGCAAGATGGACTGGCATTAGGCAAGCATAATTCAGGAGATCGCGCGCGAAGAAATACTTGATGAGGTTCTCTAAGGCAGCCAAGTAACCTTCCCAGTCAGCTGAACGGCAGGCACCTATGAGATGCAAAAGACTTTCCACTTGCTCGAGGTACTGGTTGAGAAATTGAGCGGGCTCGCCGATGTTGTCATCTTCTTTCTCATGGGGATTTTCTGAGTACGAGGACCGGATGTCGTTGTAGATATCAACCATGTCTTAGCTACGGTCGTGGAGAGCTTTCTTGAGAGCAACACATTGGTCACGAAGTGGTTCAGGTGGATGATCAGAGAAAATGGCGTCAAACTTCATCATCATGATCGCCAGGCTAGTCGTGATGTGGTACTCAACTCCTCGCTTGTATGCCTTGCCACCATAGACCCCACGAAGACCTGCAGAAGTGTATGTGCCGCTTTCAATCGCACACGTGTCAATGCCACTTCCGTCGATTGTTTTGCCAAGAGCGTGCAGGGCAGCAAACGCAATATGCAGAACGCCCGCTCGGAGAATCCAGTTGGTGTTATTCACTGACTGCTGAATCTTGAGGGCGCGGCTGTAAAGATCAAGATCGAGCGTTATGAGGGTTCTTCTCTCAGGACCAACCACAAAAGCAGATATGCCCTGAGTCAACATCAGAACAGTATAGAGGGTCGAGTAATCCGTTGGAGAAGTCTTGAATAGCGGAGCGATCACTTCTGTGTTAGTCGGGCTCAGACTCTGACAGGAGCGTGATAACAGAAGAGATTTAGTAGCACTCCATGTTGGCATAACTTCTTCCTTTGCTAACTCCTTACCTTTAAGGATTCGTTTTGTCACTGAAAGAATAGGATCGTTGGAATATCTGGGGTTTTGACCTGCGGTCTGACCTTGCAGTTCTTCAGTCTCTTGCTGCTCTATATTCTACACACGTTGGTCATTTAGCTTTTCACCACCTCTGTCATCAGTACCGTAGTAGTTGGCAAGCGCCCAGGTGTGAGTGAAGTCTTTGGAAATCTTACTCCTCCGCTTTTCTAGATGGTAGACCTCAAATCGAATTGGTTTAGGTTTAATGATTGGCTCTTGCTGGTACTTGACTTCGAACGCGAGTGGTGCCAGTGCGAGAAGTTTCTCTGGGATGACAAGTGGTTGGTTGATGGGCTCGCCATCTTCTGCTCGCTGGTTGATCACGATCACTGTGCCATGGAATGTGTTCTGTCCAGTCGGTGTGTCTTCTAAGAGGTCGATGTTATCAACAGCGAACCAGATGTTCAATCCCTTCTTGATGAAATGAGGCAGACAAAATCCACCAGCCTCCTTCATTCGCTGAAGAACGCCTTGCTCTATGCGCTTTTCGAGATCAAGGAGCCTCTGGTAGTCACTCCCAATGTAAACTTCTGATAGGTTATTGACGAGGTTTTTGTCACGAACTCTGGAATGAATGGTGAGCGGCAAGCCTATTGAGAGGGGCGTCTGGGCAGTTTGCTGAAAGATTTCGTTTTGTTTTGGCTGATGCTTTACCTGGCGATCGGTTCGAGTATTCTGGACGAGAAACTGGCAAGCAACATCAACAGTTTTGTCCACTTGTGCAATGCGCATTTCAGAAACTTTGAGAACATGACGGCCAAATAGGAGATGAGTGAGGAAGAACTGGAGAAGTGGAGGATTCTCAAAGTCTTCAAACATTCCCCTGAACGACCAGCTTCGATGCTGCATTATCTCTTCCCTTAGAATGTTTGCCATGTTCTTCAAGTTGCCAACTGTGTCGTCGTTATCCAGCTGTGCAGACCTCAGTTGCATGGCCTTCCTAACCGCCAGTGAAAGAACGAGGTTGTCAGGCTCATTTTTGCGTAGTGATTGGACGAACTGGATATTCGGAAGCCATTCAGTAATGAGCTTTTTCAAATGCTTGCGGTAGTTGGTTGTCTGATTGATCTCTACATTATACCTCTTCAAAATGGACAAATATGCACCATTCACTTCAGCCATGTTCAGAGTAAGATCGTCCGCAGTAAGAGTATTTTGGACGGAGAGAAGCAACTGTTCATCACATAGAGAGCCAATAAGCTGGGTATTACTACGATCTTTTCGCGTTAAAGTGCGCTGCGCGTATCGTAAACATTTCCTATGATAGTATTTTTCAAGAGCAGAGGCATCCCCAGCGTCTTCTAACTCGGACACGCAAGTTCTGATGCGGGCATTCCTGAGTCTTGAGCTTTATTTCGAGGAAGTTTTCACCCATCTTGTCAGAGTAAACGCGATGGAGAGGTTCTGATATGTTATTAGAACAAAAGCTACATGACGAGAACAGACACACCTTTTCCTTCGGGATGGTTTTTGTTCTTTTAGGTCGGGTAGTCAGCCACACTGGAAGGTCGTCCAGGCCCACGCGCAGGGCATGCAGGAGAATCAAACCGGACTCGTTTAACCCTTAGCCGTTCAATCATGCTTGTGTTGACGATGGGTTTTCGACATTCGCTATGATACCATACTGATTTCCGTTCAGATTCACCTAAGCTAGCTAACCGATCTGTAAGTCGCTTAATATCACCCTGACCCAAAGACAGTCGCTCGTTAGCACAATAAATAAGTTCGCCAATCATATCAGGATTGTTTATCAGTCTCTTCTTTGATGTAGCTCCCTCATTGCAGATGATGCACACGCTGTTCTTCTCAGACATGACCTCTAGATGGTTTTGTACTAGTCTCTGTCAGCCTTCTTTCTGAAAAACAAACAAAAAAAAGCCTTGAGCATTTTACCAATATTTTTTTGTCCTTATCTCGCGACAGGGCATCTAGATCGCAAAAATAACTGCACCAAACGTCTTCCTGTGCCTGAAAACCATCAAAAAGAGGTATTACATACCTAAGTTTATTGCTACAACTGAAATGACCTTGACCTTGGCATGGAACCTCACCGGAAGTCGGGGAGCGCCACTTCCGGTCGCTTCGAAAGTATCATAAATGGATTTAGCGTCATCGAAAACCTCTCTAACGACCCCGAGATCGATAAAATCTCTCAGTTGTTAGGGGAGAAAGTCGCATGGTCAGTCCCGGGGGTCACTGGAAACAAAACACCCCATAAAAGGGGGTCCGGGGTCGGAAAATTTGAACCCCATTGTTTTTCAATATTTTGACCTCGAATTAATCCAACAATGCAAAAAAATCAATTTTAGCACGCAAATCGCACGGGATTACACTTCATACCACACTATGACCTGGGTAACCACTTTGGTGCTGGGCAATGCGCTCGCTGCGACACTTTCCCGAATCTCCTTCTCGTTTTTCTTTATGTAGCACACAGTCGACTCTTTCATGCCAAATAGTGCCTGTCCACAGACGCCACACTGTCACCTTTTGATAGTTGGTCAAGCTGCTCCATTTTCTGTCGCAGGCTCATGACTTTTGTCTGCCTCTTGGGAGCGGACACATCTCCTGCACTACTCAAACACTTAGGACCCATAATCGAATGATGTGCGCAAAAGTTCACGAGTGTGAGGAATCACAGCAGGTCAAGGCAGCAGACAGAAGAAAGAATGAAATCTCGGACACGCTGCACATGTGCAGGGGTTGTGGATAGATGGAGGATGGGTGGGTGGTGTGACCATTGTTTGTGGGGGATGGTTGGCGGGGTTTTTGCATATGTACAGATGCTTTATGCGTGGCTAGTGGCAGATGGTTTTAGAACTGTTATGTGCGCGGCTAGTGGTAGATGGTTTTAGGACTGTTATGTGCACGGCTAGTGGCAGATGGTTTTAGAACTGTTATGTGCACGGCTAGTGGCAGATGGTTTTAGAACTGTTATGTGCGCGGCTAGTGGTAGATGGTTTTAGAACTGTTATGTGCGCGGCTAGTGGTAGATGGTTTTAGAACTGTTATGTGCGCGGCTAGTGGTAGATGGTTTTAGAACTGTTATGTGCGCGGCTAGTGGCAGATGGTTTTAGATCTGTTATGTGCGCGACTAGTGGCAGATGGTTTTAGAACTGTTATGTGCGCGGCTAGTGGCAGATGGTTTTAGAACTGTTATGTGCGCGGCTAGTGGTAGATGGTTTTAGAACTGTTATGTGCGCGGCTAGTGGTAGATGGTTTTAGAACTGTTATGTGCGCGGGTAGTGGCAGATGGTTTTAGAACTGTTATGTGCGCGGCTAGTGGTAGATGGTTTTAGATCTGTTATGTGCGCGACTAGTGGCAGATGGTTTTAGAACTGTTATGTGCGCGGCTAGTGGCAGATGGTTTTAGAACTGTTATGTGCGCGGCTAGTGGTAGATGGTTTTAGAACTGTTATGTGCGCGGCTAGTGGTAGATGGTTTTAGAACTGTTATGTGCGCGGCTAGTGGTAGATGGTTTTAGAACTGTTATGTGCGCGGCTAGTGGTAGATGGTTTTAGAACTGTTATGTGCGTGGCTAGTGGCAGATGGTTTTAGAACTGTTATGTGCGCGGCTAGTGGTAGATGGTTTTAGAACTGTTATGTGCGCGGCTAGTGGTAGATGGTTTTAGAACTGTTATGTGCGCGGCTAGTGGTAGATGGTTTTAGAACTGTTATGTGCGCGGCTAGTGGTAGATGGTTTTAGAACTGTTATGTGCGCGGCTAGTGGTAGATGGTTTTAGGACTGTTATGTGCACGGCTAGTGGTAGATGGTTTTAGAACTGTTATGTGCGCGGCTAGTGGTAGATGGTTTTAGAACTGTTATGTGCGTGGCTGGTGGTAGATGGTTTTAGGACTGTTATGTGCGCGGCTAGTGGTAGATGGTTTTAGAACTGTTATGTGCGCGGCTAGTGGTAGATGGTTTTAGAACTGTTATGTGCGCGGCTAGTGGTAGATGGTTTTAGAACTGTTATGTGCGCGGCTAGTGGTAGATGGTTTTAGGACTGTTATGTGCGCGGCTAGTGGTAGATGGTTTTAGAACTTATGTGTGCGGCTAGTGGTAGATGGTTTTAGAACTGTTATGTGCGTGGCTAGTGGTGGATGGTTTTAGAACTGTTATGTGCGCGGCTGGTGGTAGATGGTTTTAGGACTGTTATGTGCGCGGCTAGTGGTAGATGGTTTTAGAACTGTTATGTGCACGGCTAGTGGTAGATGGTTTTAGAACTGTTATGTGCGCGGCTAGTGGTAGATGGTTTTAGAACTGTTATGTGCGCGGCTAGTGGTAGATGGTTTTAGAACTATTATGTGCGTGGCTAGTGGTAGATGGTTTTAGAACTGTTATGTGCGTGGCTAGTGGTAGATGGTTTTAGAACTGTTATGAGCGTGGCTAGTGGTAGATGGTTTTAGAACTGTTATGTGTGCGGCTAGTGGTAGATGGTTTTAGAACTGTTATGTGCGCGGCTGGTGGTAGATGGTTTTAGAACTGTTATGTGCACGGCTGGTGGGGGATGGTTTTTGCACCCATTGAACCGCGAATCCATGGAATCTGCAAGTGTCAAGGTTGTGCAGTAGTGTGCAGTAGTGTGTGTGTGTGTGTGTGTGTGTGTGTGTGTGTGTGTGTGTGTGTGTGTGTGTGTGTGTCTTGCTCCTCTACCCGCCTTAGACAATGGAAAAAATGCTAATTTTTTTTTTCTAATGCTTTCTTGTTAGAAGCTGTTACTCTAATGCTAATTCCTGTTTCTTGGATGTTTTCCTGCTATGTTTTCTTTCTTTATTTATTTTTATTTTGCTTTATCCTTATCTATTTCTAACCTTCCCTTTGCCCCTTAGAGTGGCTTTATGTTTTGTTTGGGGCGATTTCCATAAAAAAGAAAAAAAAAAGAACTAGCTATTTCAATGAAGGCCTCTTCAGAAGAACTTGGAAAGTTTGGTCAGGATAACCGATTATGTAACTGAAAAACCTTTTCGGAAATCTTTGTAACACACCACAATAGCTGTGTGGTAATTGCTAATTGTGGCGAAAGTTAACGCCTTATCAAATAGGGAGATGAGGAAATCAGCCTGCTGAAGGGGCAACACCCAGATCCACCTCTTTATCCTGGCACCCTCTACCGAAAACTGCCAAATGAGAATCATGGGTAATTGAGGCGGCTTCCTCGATGGCACAAGGCAGCGAACCTTCCAGAAAGGCCTGCCTCTTCCTCGTATCTCCTCAGATCTGCCATAGTGCTATCTGAAGTTGGGCCCGGGTTATTTGTATAATTCCCGAGAAGGGTTGTGAGAGGAGGTCCTCCGTGAGAGGCAGGAACCTCAGTAACCCCACTAGGAGGCACAAAAGCTCCCCAAACCAGGGGCATCTGGACCATCAGGTTGGATGGTCAATAGATGGTCTTATTGATGTTTGAATCCATATTGACGATTCAATCTCTCTTTCTCCCCTCCCTTCCCTGAGCCGAGATTGTGCCTCTAAAACGTGATGCTGGCATCCGACGTTTATGTTGGATCCACACACATGATTTTTTTTTCAATTTAGATTTTCGTGCTTGTGTTTCAGGACGGAATTGTAATCGTAAATATAAACAGATTTGTAATGACTCTGCAAAGGTTAATATGCAAACAGCTTCTTTACGAATTCAAGTGTTGCCATCCTCAGTCCTTTTCATTAGTGTTGTGAACTTTTTATTTTAAATAACTCGTGAATTTTCCGTGAAACAGTTCTCTCTTAAATACGGTACATTCATGAAACTTAAGGTCAACCAGGACCAATGGGCCTAAATGATGAATTTGTTGTTTTTATCGGCTATGCAGTGTACAAGTGAAAACTACTCAACATGCGGAAACTCTATCTGGTTGGGCTCTGGTGACCATCTCTACAAGCAGCTTTTCGTCATCTTTTTGGGTCCAACGTTGGTGCAAAGTCCTTCTTTCTTTTCTTCAACGGTGAGATGGAGATGAAAATTACAGTGGTTGTGCATCACTTTGATGGGTGGGATTGGGGCCCATCAATCTTTTCCTTTGGTAGCTTGGTTGTGGATGATTTATTTTCCTTTATGCCATAACGTTTTTTAGCATTTCAGATTTTGCCATCAAGTTTCAACAAAGCTTTATTATTAGAATATGAAGAAGATTAATTAATAATGAGGTCAAAGTCACAGGAAGTACAAAGTGCCACGAGTTAGCGTGAGATGCCTGGGTTTTGCTATCGCTTCCATGTTTCTTTATTTTTATGGGGGAGCCCGAGCCCATAAGGCAATGCCGTCTGGAACAGCTTTTGTCTGTCTGGGCCCACAAATGTACATTAATCAGAGCTGAGCATCTGGTCACATTACAGGGGGACGTGTTTAGTAACCATTACAGTTGCATATTTTACTAAACGGAAATGTAATAACCTTCTGTGGAACGTTTTGGGGTCCCAGCGGGTGTAGAAAGGTAGATAGGAGGTTTCAGAAAGTCCTCCATACAATTACAATTTTGAGTGTCCTCAATACCTTTAGAATTACCCTTTAGAATTACTCTTGAGAATTAACCTTTAGAAATTCCCATTTAGACTTCCCGTTTAGAATTACCCTTTAGAATTGCAATTTAAAATTCCCATTCAGAATACCATTTATAATTACCCTTTAGAACCCCCTGGAATTAGCCTTTAGAATTAGCCTTTAGAATTAGCCTTTAGAATACCCATTTAAAATTCCCATTCAGAAATACCATTTATTACTACCCTTTAGAACCCCCTGGAATTACCCTTTAGAATTACCCTTTAGAATTACCATTTAGAATTCCCATTTAAAATTATCCTTTAGAATTCCCATTTAGAAAATTCCCGTTTAGAAAATTCCCATTTAGAATTCCCATTTGGAATTACCTTTAAAAATCCCACTTAGAACTACCATTTAGAAATACCCTTTAGAACTCTTTGGAATTACGCTTCAGATTTACACTTTAGAACCCTTCAGAATTACCCTTTAGAATTTTCCGATATAATTTCCCAATTGAATTACCCTTTGGAATTACCATTTAGAACTCTTTGGAATTACCCTTTAGAATTTCCATTTAGAATTCCCGTTTAGAATTACACTTTATAACCCTTTTTTTTTTTTGTACTCAAGATCGAGGCTCGTGTAAGAGCTAACATTGATCACAAAAAAGACAAACTGACATAAAACATAAGATAAAGGGAGTGGGAGACAATATGGCGAGAGAGAGGGCAGCACACAAGTACAACAGTAGAGAACAGGGACATCGGGAGATCTGTGGGAGGGATAGGGCTTGGGGGAGGAGGCATGAGGTACGGGAAGGGGGGGGGGGGGTGGGAGAGGTATAAAACACATGGACACTGTTAGGACTTCCAGGAAAGAAGTCGGAACTTCAAAAAAGTGTATCTGGGGTGAATTAACGGGGGTAGAAAAGATCAAAGTTTAGGATGGGGGAAGATAAGAGATGGTGGTGAACAGCTGTTTTAAAGATCTGGAGGGAGGAGTGGGATTGGTGAGAGTGAGGACGTTTGTTCCAGAGGCGGGAGAAAAGAGGAATGAAAGAGTGAAGGTGAGTAGAGAGTCTTGATTTTGGCAGTTTAGCCATAAGAGTGTTGCAGGCAGATCTTTTGCGACCTGTAGGAATATTTGGTGGACAGATCACAGACAGAGCTGGGGGAGCTAGACCGGAGAGGAGTCGGTCAAAGACAGAAAGACCACCAACCTGCCTGCGGTGGGTGAGTGAAAGGCCCTTGGAGTTAGCTTCATCGTGGGAGATTCCAATCGTAACGTGTGTGCGTGCGTAAGCGAAGGACCGCATTCGAATTTGGTGTGTGGGTGCAACCCACGTCAAAATCCAAGATGACCGCCGCCATGTATGTCTGACGCCATGTATTGCTTTTTTTTTTTTTTTTTTTTGTATACTGAATCGAGGCTCGTGAAAGAGCTAACATTTATTTCACAAACAAATCAACCAGACAAACAAAATATATAAAAAGAGGGAGCGAAAGACAAGATGGGGAGAGGAGGGGAAGCACACAAACATAACATTTGAGAGCAGGGAGATGTGTGGGAGGGAGAGGGCTTGGGGGGGGGGGGGAGAAGGTGTGGGAAGGTGGGGAGGGGGGGGGGGGAGAAGTATAAAACACAAGGACACCAAGGACTTCCAGGACAGAAGTTGGTATTTCAAAAAAGTGCATTTGGGGTGAAATTAGCGGGGGTAGAAAAGATCAAGGTTTTGGATGGGGGAAGATAAGAGATGGTGGTGAACAGCTGTTTTAAAGACCTGGAGGGTGGAGTGGGATTGAAGAGAGTGAGGGAGTTTGTTCCAGAGGTGGGAGAAAAGAGGAATGAAGGAGTGAAGGTGAGCAGAGAGTCTTGATTTTGGCAGTTTAACCATAAGAGGGGTTGCAGGCAGATCTTGTGCGACCTGTAGGAATATTTGGTGGACAGAGCACAGAGAGAGCTGTGGGAGCAAGGCCGGAGAGGAGTCGGTAGAAGACAGAAAGGCCACCAACCTGCCTGCGGTGAGTGAGTGAAAGGCCCTCCGAGTTAGCTTCATCGCAGGAGATTCCAGGGCAAGAAGGACCTTGGTCGGGGAGGTGGCCAAGAACCCAAATGACCACTCTGACAGAACTACAGTGTTCCTTGGCTGAGATGGGAGAACCTGCCGGAAGGACATCAGTCTTTGCAACACTTCACAAATCTAGGCTTTATGGGAGAGTGGCCAGACTGAAGCCACTCCTGAGAAAAAAGGCACATGACACCATGTCTGGAGTTTACAAAAAGGAATGTGAAAGACTGAGAGCATGAGGCATAAGATTCTGTGGTCTGATGAGACGAAAATTGAACTCTTTGGCCTGAATGCAATGCGCTACATCTGGTGGAAATCAAACAAAACTCATCACCCATCTAACACCATCCCTGCCATGAAGCATCATGCTATAGGGATGCTTTTCAGTGGCAGCGTCTGGGGGACTTGTAATGATAGAGGGAACAATGAATGAATGGATCCAATACAGGCAAATCCTTGAGAACCTGCTTCAGAGTGAAAAACACCTAAGACTGCGGCGAGGATTTACGTTCCAACAGGACAATGACCCCAAGCATGCAGCCAAAGCAACATTGGAATGGCTTCAGAACAAGAAAGTGAAAGTCCTTGCGTGGCCCAGTCAAAGCCCAGACTTGAATCCCATTGAGAATCTGTGGAAAGACTTGAAGATTGCTGTTCACCGACGCTCCCCATCCAACTTGACAGCGCTTGAGCAAATCTGCAAGGAGGAATGGGAGAAACTCATCAAATCCAGAAGTGCAAAGCTGATACAGACATACCCAAGAAGACTCAAAGCTGTAATCGGTGCCAAAGGCGCTTCTACGAAGTTTTAACTCAGGGGGTTGAATACTTATGTAAATTAGATATTTCGGTGTTTCATTTTTTTTTTATTTAGTAATGATTTCTAAAAAAACAAGACCGAAAGTCTAACAGCGGCGTAGCCGGGCTTGTAAAATATTGTTGCGGATATGAGATTGGCCTCCATCCATATCCGCTTGTAAATATTCCCCTATTTCCCCAATACTTCCCAACTATCCCCAATCCCCCATTCCCTAGTCCCATTTTCTGTAAACAACACTCTGTAGACCCGACCTTCCCCTATTTCCCCCATTAAATGTCGCATCCAGGTCCACCGCATCTCACGTAGACAACTATAGGACATCTTGCTAGTTATTCTTAGTCTATGTCAGTTAAGGACTCGTTTCCATTAATTCTGACTCTTCGTTGCACCAGAATGTGATTGTATGGCACCGTTAGAAAGTTTAGGACCTCCCAATACCTCCCTGCAGCTCTTCCTCATGGTACAACAACAACAACAACAACAGCGGCGGTGGCGCGGGGAGTGTGCGTCCTCACTCCGGCTTGGTTAGCCGCCATTGAACATGTGCTCCGACGGGGTTACCACACAGGGGCTCGCTGTCAGCTCCTCGTCAAGGGCGGAGCCTGGTAACCCCCCGCACCCAATAGAAGCGGCGGACCGATTCCATCTGGGGCGGAGCCAACGAGCCGAGGGCGTGTCACTCCCCGCTGAGCATGCGCAGGAAGAGGGAGGTGACGTCAGATGCGCCCTCAGCTTGGAGAGAGAAGACGCCACCTCCGAGCGCGGCAATACCTCCCCGCATCTCTGGACTGGACCGAGCTGTATCCTGTCCCTGAGCCAAGGTGCACCTTGTGCTATCAACCGACCTGTCCTTCCTTGCCATCAATCCCTGTGTAAGTCAGTCTTGTCCCGTTTGTCTGTGGTCTGTCGGGGATAAGATAAGACTGTGTCTAAGTGCCCATCTTTTCTGTGCTTTACCTCTTACCTTGTAATCTACCCCTTTTTTCCACCACCAATTATATCCTCCTCCGGAGGTCTTGAGAACTGTACCCCTTGTGTGGTTGCATTTATCCCAGCCGTTGTGTCCTTTCCTTCATTGATTTAGCGTAGCGCGATTCGGCCAACGTTCGAGTGGAATCGGGCGGGATCGGGTTCTAATCGGGGAGTAACTGTTCGGACGCGGTAATACACCACCGCTCGGTCAATATAACATCTGTCCGCGATCCGCAACAATTGGTGTCGGGAAGTGGGATTGGACCCGAAGCGCGCTTCACGCACTCGAAATTATTAACGGCGAAATTTGATTTTGTTTTACAAAAATAAAAACCCGAATTTTGAAAGTCGCGCTATGGCGGATCAAGACGGCTGGGTTCCGGTAGAGGAGAGTGAGGCAGGGTCGATCCAGGACCAAATTGAGGGACAAGAGGAGAGCGAAGCAGTGAGGGCGGCAGGTTCGCAAAATAGCGCCTCGCACATGGCTGCGGCGGCCGCACCCGCTGCACAAGTGGGAGGGATGGCCCAAATGCAGGCCCTCATGGAGCAATTTATGGCGCAAATGCAGGCGTCCCTCAACCTGCAGAAGGACGATATGAGGGCTAATAGTGAGCAAATGAGGGCTGATAGTGAGCGATTGGGTGAGCGATTGGAGGGCCAAATGGGGGTAATGGGGAACCGGATGGATGCTCAGGGTGAGCGATTGGAGGGCCAAATGGGGGTAATGAGGGACGAAGCGAGGGGTACCGGTGAGGGGTTAGAACAAAGGATGGGGGCCCAGATCGGAGGGTTAGGGAGTAGAATAGAGGGATTAGACAATAGATTAGGGGAAATACAGGAGGGGTTAATTGGGGGTAGAAAACAGAATGGCCGCTCAAGAGAATCAAATGGAAGGGATGCAAAAGGGGTTAGAGGGGTTAGAAAACAGTATGGAAGGCAAATTGAGGGACATGAGGGACCAAGTGGAAAGGGAAGTTTAAAAAATGGGGCAGCAGATAGAGGGGGTCAGAATGGGGGTAGAAACTAAGTTGGATGCTCACAGGGAGGAAATGGAGCAGATGAGGGTGGCATCTGGGCAGGAGATGCAAGTGATGGGAGAAGAGATCAGAAGAGGTGTGAGTGAGGAGGTCGGAGGAGTGCGCGAGGAGGTGAGGCACTGTAAGGAGCGCATGGAGAAGGAGGTGAGAAAGGGGACTGTAAAGTTACAAGGGGGCATAGAGGACCTGACGCAGGAGGTGGAACAGCTGACGGTGGGACAGACTGAGTTAGTGGAGCAGGTACAAAGGAACACTGCGGTACTAGGAGGGTTAAAAGCGACACAGAAAGAACTAAAAGACGACTTGATAGCGACGAAGAGGGAATGTCAGATGGTACGTGAGGGACTGACAACGAGGTTGGACGAGGTGACAGAGGTAATGGAGACGAAGGACCGGCAGGTGAGGACGCACATGGAAACGGTCAAGGTAGCCTTAGAGGACGAGCTTGAGGAGACGTACCGGGACATAAAAGAGGTGAAGCAGAAATTAGAAGAAGTGGAAGAAGGGGTGAGCGAAATTAAGAAGCGACGGAGAGAGGATAAGAAAGAGATAAAGGAGGAAGTAAAAGAATTGGTCCAAAGTCTGTGTTCGGATCGTGATGATGTGCTCATTAACCGGATGAGGGATTCGCAGGTGATGGAGGAGAAGCGAAGAGAAAGAGGACCCGGTGTAAGTGGTGACCAATATGGTCGTGCGTATGATGCGCCAGGTGATTTAAGAAGCTTGGGGGTCGAGATGGACCCGGGTGTTCGTGAGAGGCCGTTGGTGAAGTGTGCGACAGGTCTGGTGTGCGAAAAAGGAGGTGTGCGAGAAAGTCCGACCCTGGGGTGTGTGAGGAAAAAGTGCGTGCCAAGGAGTGAGGGTGCTGTCGAGAGTGAGTCGGTCGTAGCGCGTGTGCGAGGGAGCACATGGAAGCGCGGTGTGGTAAGTGTTACGGAGGAAGTGACGGGAGAGTGTGCGCAAGAGTGTGCGCGAGAAAGGTGTGTAACGGACAGGTGCATGGGGAAAGAGTGCGCTGTCAAGAGTGAAGGAGAATGCACGCCTGTGGTGAGAGTTACAGAGGATGTAACGAAAGAGTGTGCGCAAGAGGATGCGCGAGAAAGGTGTGTAACGGACAGGTGCATGAGGAAAGAGTGCGCTGTCGGGAGTAAGGGTGAGTGCGTTGTCAAGAGTGGTGGTGAGAGTAGTGAGAGTGACAAGGAGCGTGAGTTGGTTGTGACAGGTGAGCGAGGATGTACACCTGGAATGGAAGGATGCACACCTGGAATGGTAGAGCGTGTGTGGGAATGCACACTTGAGTTGGTCGTGAGGCACGTGGTTGGGTGTGCGAGTAAGAGCACACCTGTGATTGTCACAGAGGAGGTGACCAAGGAGGGGGCGCGAAGAGGTGTGTTGGTGAGGTGTGCGAGCAACGAATGTGTGCCAAAGTGTTCGGTGGTCAGGTGTGTGACCAAGGCTGGGAGTGGAATGAGTGTACCTGGGTGTGTTAGAGAAGGTACGACGAGGAGCATGGAAACGGCTGGATGTATGAGCAAGAGAGGGGTAGCGTATGCATGTAAGCATGCAGGTGAAGCATCGACGGTAACCGGGTTAGAGGTTAGAACGACTTATAGCCGAATCGGGCCCTCGGTGCGTGCCGGGCTTCGCGTGCCGCGAGAACCAGCGGGGATCCGAGCCACGGCGGGTTCGAAAGGACCGCCGTACGCGATCCACGCTGGGCCTCGCTTTGAACGGCCGCGTCCGTGCTCCACTAGGCGGAGCGGGCAGCCCGATAGGAAGGGTCGTCATGGCGACCACTTTTTGTTGAGGCATTCCGGCAGGTCGAGATCGGGCCATGGGATGGCTCCGTGCCGAGATGGTGCATGGGATCTCGGCCCGGGTAAACCTCCTTCCCTGCACCGAATGCGGGACGTATCCAGCCGCTGGCACCAAACAACCCGCATTCCTGGCTTGGCTGTACGGAGCCGGGCTTTGGACAGGAATTGGCGCACCGAGAGGCATTAGTGAGTAGACTGTGTGATGAGGTTAGTGTTTTGGCCCCGAAATTAGAAAAAAAACAAAATTTGATGATTGGCAAAGGATTGGCAGTAATGATTGGCAGATGATGGGTAGTGATTGGCAAATTTTTGATTTGTTGAAATTTGATGTGCAAAATTGGTAGTGGGAGATGCCCGATGTGGTGGGAGGGCAACTCTGTCATCCCTCACAAAGTGGGGGCAAAGGAGCTATAGTTTATGGGGTGTATGGCAGTGAAAACTAGCCCGGGTGGGCTAGGTTATATTGTTAGGGATCTAGAGATGACATTAGGTAACGTTAAGATTAGTTAGTGACTGATACCTGTAGTGGGGACGCAGGTAGTTTAGTGTGGATGATAATGACGAGGGAGCGCAATAGTTTAAAGGGACGACTGGGAAGCGCAAGTTTCAGAGGGGAGTAGTTAGATGAGATGATGCTGTGTGAGAACTGGACAGGTGTGTGGAGCAGTGAGGGAGTAGTGAGTGTTGTGGATCAGCGCGAATGCGCTTGGGGAGAGAAGGGTGCAGGTGGCACCAGGTGTGAGAGCACAGGTGTGCAAGTACAGGTGTGTGGAATATATGGAGCAGAGAATGAGTGGTGTGGAGAGAGTTGGAGTAAGTGGTACGGAGTGGTGTGCATGGTGCGAAGGTGTGAATGGGGGAAGAGTGGACCCCCATCACGGATAGGTAAATTGTGGTTGGATATTGGCATTTGTGGTGCGGTTGCAGAATGGTATTGTGGATGGGTGCATTAGTGTTGTGGAAATGGCTGGGCGTGTAGCCTGTTAGTGTGTGTAGTTGGTTGGGCGCTCCACCACTGTGAGGATGTCGGCCAGGTGAGGCCGCAGGTGGGCTCTGGGAGCCGTTAGTGTCAGTGGGTGCCTGAGGATCCCGGGTGTGGATCGGGCAGCCCGTGCCAGAGAGGGCACTGAGGGGGTGAGAGTGCGAGAGGGCCTTCCCCAGTTAGTTAGGTTAGGGTGAGGAGCAGGTAAGCTCGGGTGGCAACTACAGTGGTGGAGGTGTGCAGGTGGGTAGACCTGCTGGGAGAGCTACACGTCACAGCCCAGAAATTGTGCGAGGGCACCGGGAGATGAATCGGGGGGGAGTGAGACCCCAAATTGAGAAGCACCACAGTTTGGTCAATGGGAATTGGTTTTTAGAACCCATAGTGTAAGTTGGCCAATGGATTGGCAGGGAAAGACCCCGGGTAATGTAAAGTTGTTAAAGTCATTTAGGAAATAGTTAGGATTGATGAACCTGTCGCACCATACGCAGCCACTTACCTGAGGTGATGATGATGACTCCACACCTGTGTTCCTTTGTTCTGTGTTGCAGGAAATAAGAATTGCTTGTTGGATTGGTGAGACGCATCACGACGTGGATGAGACATTGGGGTGATTCCATCTCTCCCTCCTTCGGAGGGACTGATGATGAATTGGTGATGGCAAATTTTGATGTTGAATTGGAGATGGCAAATTTTGATGAGAGTTGGAAATGGCAAATTTGATTGGTTAGGAGGGAGAGAAGACGAATTTGGTTTATGGGAGGAACGGGGAAGACAGTAGGGACGTTTGTTGATGTGTAAAGTAGATGTTTATGGGTAGTGTTGTGTTTTGTGGATACAGTAAGGGGTAAGGGAGGGGCAATGTAGGTTACCTGGTGGGGGGTGGGGGGCGTACGGTAGGAACGTACCTGTCTCACCTGGTTCCCATGTGCCCCTAGTGTGCATTACCTAATATTGCGTGCACTTTTGCGCCCTTACCACCTTACTCACTTGTCTTTTTTTTGTCTCCCACCTCCGAGGATCTGGCTTTGGGGCAGAGAGAGAGGAGAGAGAGGTGCTGGCTCCGCAGTTGTGGGCCTGTACTTTCGCTGCTTGCTGCCTGGATCGATACACCATATGGACCGCAATTTTTGTGGCCGCCCACCATGGACCGCAGTTCTTTTGCGGGCAAGCACCACCCGTTGATGGACCTCTGGGTCAACCTGGCACCTATGCCATACAGGTGAACCACTTATAGTTGGCCCCCCTGATGGCCACAATTTAGAAATGGACGCGGTTGGCGCCTTTCTTTATTTTTAAAGAAGCCAGAAGGCCAAGTACACCACATGAAGGCAAGACCAGCGGCAGAACATCGGCCGGCTGCGACACCACCGGTGACCATGGACACTTGATTGTGCATTATTGTTGAACACTTTATTGGTGCACCGGATGGTGCTGACTGTACATGATGGGGTGGTGCTTTTGGTGCTTGGATGGGGTGCTCTGCACATTATTAAAGGCCGTAGGGCCACAGGGCACTCGTGGGTTGGTGTATCGATGCTGGCATGCGTGCTCTCTCTATGCATAACATCTGCATGTGTTCCTCAAAGAACAGGTCCTGGATCGTAGTGTAAATATCAGTCTTGTGTAAATAATGCTCCCTACCGGCTGTATGTTTAGTTTGAGGATTCTTTCCGCGATTCGGTTATCCTGTGGGTGTGTTTCTGTGAGGAGAAGGGTGCAACGTCGCAGGGGGACATATTTACTCATTTGTGAACATCTGTAAAACTGTCGCACTCAGGGTTGAGTTAATAGTAGAGGGAACTACATCTGAGTGCCACACTAAAGTAAGTAAAAATTTATCGGGTCGGGACGCCCCGAGGTAGAGAAGGGTGCAATGTTGCGGATATGAGATTGGCCTCCATCCATATCCGCTTGTAAATATTCCCCTATTTCCCCAATACTTCCCAACTATCCCCAATCCCCCATTCCCTAGTCCCATTTTCTGTAAACAACACTCTGTAGACCCGACCTTCCCCTATTTCCCCCATTAAATGTCGCATCCAGGTCCACCGCATCTCACGTAGACAACTATAGGACATCTTGCTAGTTATTCTTAGTCTATGTCAGTTAAGGACTCGTTTCCATTAATTCTGACTCTTCGTTGCACCAGAATGTGATTGTATGGCACCGTTAGAAAGTTTAGGACCTCCCAATACCTCCCCGCAGCTCTTCCTCATGGTACAACAACAACAACAACAACAGCGGCGGCGGCGCGGGGAGTATGCGTCCTCACTCCGGCTTGGTTAGCCGCCATTGAACATGTGCTCCGACGGGGTTACCACGCAGGGGCTCGCTGTCAGCTCCTCGTCAAGGGCGGAGCCCGGTAACCCCCCGCACCCAATAGAAGCGGCGGACCGATTCCATCTGGGGCGAAGCCAACGAGCCGAGGGCGTGTCACTCCCCGCTGAGCATGCGCAGGAAGAGGGAGGTGACGTCAGATGCGCCCTCAGCTTGGAAAGAGAAGACGCCACCTCCGAGCGCGGCAATACCTCCCCGCATCTCTGGACTGGACCGAGCTGTATCCTGTCCCTGAGCCAAGGTGCACCTTGTGCCATCAACCGACCTGTCCTTCCTTGCCATCAATCCCTGTGTAAGTCAGTCTTGTCCCGTTTGTCTGTGGTCTGTCGGGGATAAGATAAGACTGTGTCTAAGTGCCCATCTTTTCTGTGCTTTACCTCTTACCTTGTAATCTACCCCTTTTTTCCACCACCAATTATATCCTCCTCCGGAGGTCTTGAGAACTGTACCCCTTGTGTCGTTGCATTTATCCCAGCCGTTGTGTCCTTTCCTTCATTGATTTAGCGTAGCGCGATTCGGCCAACGTTCGAGTGGAATCGGGCGGGATCGGGTTCTAATCGGGGAGTAACTGTTCGGACGCGGTAATACACCACCGCTCGGTCAATATAACATCTGTCCGCGATCCGCAACAATATTATAAACCACAAACATATGATTAGCTTTTTAAACAGTCGCTAATGTTGTGAATAACATTAAACAAATAAATTTGGAGGAATCCTGACATCTGCGAGGTAAGATTTTACTTGCAGAACTCAGCAAAGATCTACTGTAATCTATATACCCCACAATGGCTGGGTAAATAGCATGACCCTTCCTGCCGCAAAAGTGGCGTTTTTCATAGCTGCCTTTTGAAACCCACCAATTAAGGTTTTGTTTTGAAAACCACCAATTAAACCCACTTTTCCTGCTGTTCAACATGAAACTAAAAGGGAGGGAGACCGGGGTGTGCTCATTTACCAAGCAGCTAGCTAGCGCTTGCCAAGCCAGCCATTCCTTAATGGTTTTGAATGGAGTGCTTGCTCAAATGCTTAAACCACTTGGCGATCTCTCCACAAAAACTTGGTAAATGAACACACACCCAATGCTCTTGAGACCCGACCATAGAGAGACTGTAATCTCTATACCCCAAAGAGGAATGACCCTTCCTGCCGCTCCCGTAGTGAGCGGGTGTACCGTGTACTATTAAATTAAAATGTCGGTCGGTGGAGTCAGCCGTCGTACGCCGTAATGACATCATAGACGTAATGACTGGCTTGACAGATGGACATAAAACTGTAGCTGCTTTAATATATAAAAGATGATATATTTTAACCTCCAGTAACTTTGCAGTTTACGAAGGGATTAGTGTTGCGATTAGATTTACTATAATATTAACGTTACGTTATTATTATTACTATAAAAAAACCGATGTGAATTCCTTACTTCTGCAGTTATTAATATTAGTGCCGAACACCGCTCATCATTGATTCATAACCATACACCGCTTCAATCCATTAACTTTGTATTCACAACATTGGGATTAAAGTGTTATGGTTATAATTACTATTTTGTTATTATTATTATTACAAAAACGATGCTACTGAAACGATACACAACTGTATTAATAAACCTGGGCATAATTTGTCTGAAGTGACCCAAAGGTGAGGCATGAAGCCTAAGGCCTATACGTACCGTATTGTTGCAAGAGCCGTAACGCCGATGCTTTCGATATTTGATGATCATTTTAACAATCGGTTGGTTTGTGTTTCACACTGAATGAAAAACGTGAAGGTAGAGCATGGTGATTGTGATATATGACAGGTTCGACGATATGTTCGGCCTGAACGACATAGGAATCAAAATGGCGGTGTGCGGAGAGTCAGCCGCCGTACTGCCGTAATGACATCACCCTGTCATGTGACCAGATCCTCAGCTCTGATTGGTATACGTTTGAGGGGACATACATACATACTATACATACAACACTCTGTAGACCCGACCTTCCCCTATTTCCCCCATTAAATGTCGCATGTGTACATACATATGGACGGACAAACACTGTTCTAGACGGCTTTGCCCTATACTCTATAGGACACCATAAAAATTCCACTTTGATATTAAGGGGTATTATGTGTAGATCAGTGACAAAAAAAATCTCAATTTAATCCACTTTAAATTCAGGCTGTAACAAAACAAAATGTTAAAAAAGTCAAGGGGTGTGAATACTTTTGAAGGCACTGTAGATCATAATGAGCATCTGTTCAGGGGGTGACCAGCTTTTGCCACAAGCCTGGATCTGGATGCCAATAGAGTACAGGTCTATAAGTTAAAGAGACTGAACTTTTTACAGTAGATGACCGAGGAAATAGATAGATTGGTGGACATTAAATATCCCACCTCCTTTCCTTCATTTTTTTCCCCTATACCCTTTAACTGGATTTAAGTGGACAACCTTTCGTGGTCTCACCACTCGGCCATCATTTGTATCTCCATGCTTTTTGAAAAAAATGGGGGTGGGGGGGGGGGGGGGGAGGGGATATTGTAATCGGCTCCATGTGTCTGGCCATCCGTCATGCTATCTCCTAAACAGTTGTGCAAAAATTCACCAAACATGGTAGTTATGATCACCACATGGCAGGAGGAGCAAGAGTAGTACAATTTTGGCCCGCCCCGTGGGGCAGGGTCAAAAGGTCAAATACCAAAAAATGCAATTATAGCCACATTTTAAAAAGATTTTATATATGCAATCAACATTGGGAGACGCATGAAATATGTAAAGATTTTTTGGATTTAACGTCTGGTTTATGCCTAAGGGATGGGGACTTATGGTCACAGGGGTCAAAACGTGAAAATTAGTTTAACTTAAAATTTGATATTGAGTCATTCCTGGTGGAACCTTTTGCCATCTTTCAACTTTGCTTTTGCGACTTTGCTCTACTTGTATTTGTAGGTGGCTCCTTGTATGATATTCATTAAAACACAAGCACTTGTTTCTTTGCATAAAGCACCCCATGTCTCAGGCAAAGCAGTCTTATTTGATTATGTCTCCATATTGAGGGACGGTGATCGAGTCAAAAGACAAGATTAAAATAAGCATTGGGAGACGGTGGGAGAATGTATTATGTATGTTCGCAAACATATAATGTTCTCGTGGAGTGCCAGCAGAGGGTGTTCTAGTTGTGCCAGCAGAGGGTATTCTAGCGGAGTGCCAGCAGAGGGTGTTCTAGCGGAGTGCCAGCCGAGTGTGTTCTAGCGGAGTGCCAGCCGAGTGTGTTCTAGTGGAGTGTCAGCAGAGGGTGTTCTAGTGGAGTGCCAGCAGAGGGTGTTCTAGCGGAGTGCCAGCCGAGCGTGTTCTAGTGGAGTGCCAGCCGAGTGTGTTCTGGTGGAGTGTCAGCAGAGGGTGTTCTAGTGGAGTGCCAGCCGAGGGTGTTCTAGCGGAGTGCCAGCAGAGGGTGTTCTAGCGGAGTGCCAGCAGAGGGTGTTCTGGCAGAGTGCCAGCAGAGGGTGTTTTAGTGGAGTATCAGCAGAGTGTGTTTTCGTGGAGTATCAGCAGAGTGTGTTGTCGTGGATTATCAGCAGATGGTGTTCTAGTGGAGTATCACCAGAGTGTTTTCCAGCGGAGTGCCAGCAGAGGGTGTTCAAGCGGAGTTTCAGTAGAGGGTGTTCTCGCGGAGTGCCAGCCGAGTGTGTTCTAGTGGAGTTTCAGTAGAGGGTGTTCTAGTGGAGTGCCAGCCGAGCGTGTTCTAGTGGAGTGCCAGCCGAGGGTGTTCTCGTGGAGTGTCAGCAGAGGGTGTTCTAGCGGAGTTTCAGCAGAGGGTGTTCTAGTGGAGTGGCAGCCGAGGGTGTTCTAGTAGAGTGCCAGCCAAGGGTGTTCTAGCGGAGTGCCAGCCGAGGGTGTTCTAGTGGAGTGCCAGCAGAGGGTGTTCTAGTGGAGTGTCAGCAGAGGATGTTCTCGTGAAGTGTCAGCAGAGGGTGTTCTAGTGGAGTGCCAGCAGAGGGTGTTCCAGTGGTGTGTCAGCAGAGGGTGTTCTAGTGGAGTGCCAGCCGAGGGTGTTCTCGTGGAGTGTCAGCAGAGGGTGTTCTAGCAGAGTTTCAGCAGAGGGTGTTCTAGCGGAGTGCCAGCCGAGGGTGTTCTAGTGAAGTGCCAGCCGAGGATGTTCTAGTGGAGTGCCAGCCGAGGGTGTTCTAGTGGAGTGCCAGCAGAGGGTGTTCTAGTGGAGTGCCAGCCGAGGGTGTTCTAGTGAAGTGCCAGCAGAGGGTGTTCTAGCGGAGTTTCAGTAGAGGGTGTTCTAGTGGAGTGCCAGCCGAGCGTGTTCTAGTGGAGTGCCAGCCGAGGGTGTTCTAGTGGAGTGCCAGCCGAGCGTGTTCTAGTGGAGTGCCAGCCGAGCGTGTTCTAGTGGAGTGTCAGCAGAGGGTGTTCTCGTGGAGTGTCAGCCGAGGGTGTTCTCGTGGAGTGCCAGCCGAGGGTGTTCTAGTGGAGTGCCAGCAGAGGGTGTTCTAGTGGAGTGCCAGCCGAGGGTGTTCTAGTGGAGTGCCAGCAGATGGTGTTCTAGCGGAGTTTCAGTAGAGGGTGTTCTAGTGGAGTGCCAGCCGAGCGTGTTCTAGTGGAGTGCCAGCCGAGGGTGTTCTCGTGGAGTGCCAGCCGAGGGTGTTCTAGCGGAGTTTCAGCAGAGGGTGTTCTAGTGGAGTGCCAGCCGAGGGTGTTCTAGTGGAGTGCCAGCCGAGGGTGTTCTAGTGGAGTGTCAGCTGAGGGTGTTCTCGTGGAGTGTCAGCAGAGTGTGTTCCAGTGGAGTGTCAGCAGAGGGTGGTCTAGTGGAGTGTCAGCAGAGGGTGTTTCAGGGCAGAGGGCAGAGGGTGCAAACATATGGTTTGCAAACATATACAGTCATGTGAAAAAGTAAGTACACCCCATGTAAAGTTTTGACTTTTACAACATATTTCAACATACAGCTATTCGATCTTCATTTCAACAATATTGATGATAAAGGTGATATAATATAACAAATATCATAAAACATTTACATTTTGTAGTCCATTGTATAATTTAAATAAACATAAATGCAAATTTCGCATGTGGAAAAAGTAAGTACACCCCGACATTTATCACTACTTCAAATACCTAAAATTGGAATCAGGTGCACCAGCTCACGTGCAAATGATTACAACATCGTCAGAGAGGATCTTGGAGGAACCTGTCTTATTTAAACCTCAGACATTTAGTTTGGCTTGCTCTTTGTTGTTGAAGTGTGCGACGTCACCAGGCCTCGATCAAAAGAGCTCTCTGAGGCCTTCAGAAAGAAGGTTATAGATGCCTACGAGTCTGGGAGGGGATTTAAAAAGATCTCCAAACAATTTGAAATCAATCATTCGACTGTCCGGAGAAGACAAGCGTTACGCCTAGGTCCCCCGACGTTGAAGTTATGTGAGTTGACAAAGTGGAAGACGCAAGGCGGCCATCTTGGATTTTGATGTGGCGACCCAATTTTCAATAGCGTTCTCCCTTATGCGTAGATACACCCACACACCAGATTAGAAGTTAGTAGTTCGTTTATTTTTCAAGATATTTCGTTCACAAGGTTCAGACATATATATATGGTGGCGGCCATCTTGGATTTTGACGTGGCGACCCAATTTTCAAGAGCTTTCTTCCGTATGCCTAGATACACCCACACACCGGATTAGAAGTTGGTACTTCGCTTATTTTTCAAGATATTCCGCTCACAAGGTTCAGACATACATGGCGGCGGCCATCTTGGATTTTTACGTGGCGACCCAATTTTCAATAGCGATCTTCCTTATGCGTAGATACACCCACACACCAGATTAGAAGTTGGTACTTCGCTTATTTTTCAACATATTCCGCTCACAAGGTTCAGACATACATGGCGGCGGCCATCTTGGATTTTGACGTGGCGACCCAATTTTCAATAGCGTTCTTTATTATGCCTAGATAAACCCACACACCAGATTAGAAGTTGGTACTTCGCTTTCAAGATATTCCGCTCACAAGGTTCAGACATACATGGCGTCAGACATACATGGCGGCGGCCACCTTGGATTTTGACGTGGGTTGCACCCCACACGAAATTGAAATTCGGTCCTTCGCTTACGCATGCACGCACGGACGCACACACGTTCGCACGCACGCCTGCACGCACGGACGCACGCACACACGCAAGGACGCATGCACACACGGACGGAGGGGAAAACCATAGTCCCCCTTTCGCTCCACGGTGCGATGGGGGACAACAACTGCCAACTTGTTCAGGCCAGGCTGCCCCAGCAAGTTCAGTCCGAGAGCAGACCGCAAGATGCTGAAAGAAGTCTCGAAGAACCCCAGAATGTCATCACAGGACCTACAGGTAGCTCTTGCCACTGTTGATGTCAAAGTGCACGAGACTACCATTGGAAAGAGGCTGCACAAATTTGATCTACATGGGAGGTGTGCCAGGAGGAAACCTTTGCTGTCCAGAAAGAACATCAAGGCAAGACTAAAGTTTGCCAATGAACACCAAGGCAAAGACCAGCACTTCTGGAACAATGTGCTCTGGACAGATGAGTCAAAGGTAGAGCTATTTGGCCACAGTACCAGAAGACATGTTTGGCGAAAACCAAAGACAGCATTTGACCACAAGAACCTGATACCAACTGTAAAGCATGGTGGTGGAAATATTATGGTTTGGGGCAGCTTTGCTGCATCAGGGCCTGGGCAGCTCACCATCATAGAATCCATTATGAATTCTTCATTGTACCAGAGGGTGCTTGAGGATAATGTGAGGCCATCTGTCGGAAAGTTGAAGCTCAACCGAGGGTGAACCTTGCAACATGACAATGACCCTAAACATACCAGTAAATCCACCAAGGAATGGCTGAAAAGAAGGAAATGAAGGGTTCTGGAATGGTCAAGTCAAAGCCCGGATCGAAACCCCATCGAAATGTTGTGGGGGGATTTGAAACGAGCTGTGCATGCAAGAAACCCCTCAAACATCGCACAGCTGAAATAATTCTACATGGAGGAGTGGGCAAAAATTTCTCCCAGTCGATGTCAGAGACTGGTAGACAGTTATAAGAAACGCCTACTTGAGGTTGTTTCTGCCAAAGGGGGCAATACCACCTATTAGAGCCAAGGGTGTACTTACTTTTTCCACATGCGAAATTTGCATTTATGTTTATTTAAATTATACAATGGACTACAAAATGTAAATGTTTCATGATATTTGTTATATTATATCACCTTTATCTCTCAATATTGTTGAAATGAAGATCAAATAGCTGTATGTTGAAATATGTTGAAAAAGTCAAAACTTTACCTGGGGTGTACTTACTTTTTCACATGACTGTAACCCTGGCCGAGTCATACCAAGGACTTTAAAAAGTACGTGTTCCTTCCTTGCTTGACACTCAGCCATTAAAAAAGATTGAGCACAGACAAACAACCACGGGTTGGCAACCTATGTGCAGACTTGATGAGCCCATTGCATTCCTCCTGCGTTGAAGCTCCTTGTCAGGTAGCTCATTTAAAGAATTGTATGTAACATAAAGAACGGTTGATTTGGAGGTAGCGCTGAGTAAAGCAGCTTTTCGTGCACATCCTAAGTTCCCTTTTGGTATCTCTCCCACGATGAGGCTGAAGCACAAGGTCTGTTGCTTTCATATCCACGCAGTTCGGTGGTCTTCCTGTCTTTTTTCACCACGCCTCCAACATTGCTCCATCTGCTGTTTCAGTCCTCCTACCCTCCCCAGCAACTCCAAGATGCAGTAACCCATCCTGGTTCAATTTCCAAAATCCAGGTTGGCTGCAACTCTCAACTCTTATTCCTCACTTCTCCCATCTCTGGAACCTGGATATAGCAGAGGCTGTTCTGTCTTATCCTTCGCTTCAGGGCTTCAAGCAAGCAGTACAACACCATCTCTTATCATCCCCAATTCTGACTCTTTATTACCCCCATTAACCTTTCTTAACCCAACGATCTTACTTGCTAGTTTCAGTATTTCTTCCCCCTCCTTCCTGACATTCATCTTATCCTATTAGTTCATTCCCTTGATGTTTCGTCTACTGTATGATGTTTGTCTTGCTCTCTGATCTACCTTACTGTTGCTCCTGTCAAGAAAAAAAGGTCAACCACAAAGTGCAGAATTGCAGATCATGTAGACCCGATTGGTATACAAGCTACCCCCCTCCGTGAAGGTCATTAATGAGCCCGCTGGGTTTTTGAGGACAATCCTATAAAAGCGTGGAGATTATCCTGAGACTGGCTCGTTTTCCACAAGCTTGGGATGCAAAACCTAAATATCACTGTTGATCCCTTCAACATGAGTGGTGTGAGGTCTTCAATCTGCAATGTACTGACATTTTCTGGTTTGTAGTTTGCGGTTATGTAATCTACAACTTCAAAGTGTGGTGGTGGTTTAACAGTGAAGGTAACTGCCTTAATATTTCAAGGTTCAAGTCCCGGTCGTGCCACAAATAACAACAGGTGGTGTTATTGATGAGTACCAGTTCTGGGAAAAATGAGCCATTCGAGTATCCTGCGTCGAGGGGTGAGTGACCCTTCCAGGATTGTGCCCCCTAGCCAATGAAACTGCCTCAGTAACCCTATGCGTCAGACGGTGTGTAAGGAATGATTATTATTATTAACCCACAACCCCTAGCTCATAACTCCAGCTGGATTGAAATGTACAACCTCCAGTGGTTTCACCAGTAGGCCGCCATTTTTGTATACGTTGATAGCCCCTTATCCGATACATTCATTACAAACATAATCTAAACTAGGGGGTGTGCGGGGGAATTTGTTGTGCTTTTATTATCGCGCTTCCATCAGGAAGTTGACATTATGTGGCCTTTCCCATTTAGGAATAGCTGTGACTGCCATTTCCGTCAGGGTTGGGTGAACAGGGTGGACATGCAGGTACTCCATTGTCATTATCATGCAATGTCGAGGCAACTGCCATAGCTGTCATGTGGAAAGAAGTACATGCCTGGGTCAAATGAGAGTGTTGATCCCCTCCATGCACGGAGATACGTTGGAGATGTAAAGAGGTCACCAGGTGGTACAACATCCATGTCTGGGACGCTGGTATCCCGTTAATTCTATATCGTGCACAGTGAGCGTTTCAAGGGAAATACCCCTGAATTTCCAAGCAAATCGCTCCAAGGGAAATGACACATGCGGAATGAGTAATGATTTACAAAGCTGAAAGTTGGAAGGTTTTTTTGCTCGTTATTTCGTGTTCATTGCAAATCCACCAAAAACGCAAAGCGGTAACTCCAGGAAAATCTGGAGAGCATTGCGGAGTGATCGTGGACTTGCTCAATAAGAATGTCGAGGAGGTGCAGTAGGCATCTTCAATGTTGGCAGCAACTGCATGTCAGTAATCAGCAGATTGTGAACCAGGCATCAGCAAAGCTTCAACACCACGTTCTGAATGCCCAAGGGCGACCGGTGGTTTTTAATGAGATTCCTTGCGGATCCCCTGCAGGTGTAATAATATAATGTTCCCTGGAAATGACGCCCCCTGCTTCAGTCGAGATTTCAGATGGCAGAATATGTCGTGAGATGTGCATGAGAGGTACTTCAGGCAGTGATTGATGGATGATGTAGAAACAGTAGAGAAACTGTAACTGGATATTTATTTCATCTGTATGCATCAATCAGGGGGTGCCATATTGAGAATTAAAATCGAGAAAAATCAAGGTAAAGGAAACGAGAAAAAAAAAGAGTTTGGGATAGTGTTCGATGGAAACAGGATGGAAAATGATAGGAGTAAGGAAAGAGAAGGGGGTGGTCATACGAGGGAGGGTGGAGAGGGGACGGGGGTTAACCTTTGCTATTATATTGCTTATCTACTAAATGTAGACAGTCTAGAAGGAAATATACATTTTTACACACTTTTATTTAGCTTCATCTGAACTTTGTTTACTTGTCCCGTTTCAAATCTTTGAGCCGTTCGTTTTATCGGTTCCATACGTCCTAGAGAGCTGAAATTTGGCCAACGGTGCTCTTTTCTGGTACAATTACATCTATCAAAATTTAATTAAAAAACTAGAAAAAAAACAAAAAAACATTTGGTTTAAAAACTTTTAAAAAAGGAAAAAATGTGTGTAGCCCTAAAACATGTTTTTTCGTTTACTTGTCTAATCTTAAAAGAATACGCTATTTACAAATTATTGGGAACACATCCTTCCCACACAGTTTCCGATCATTAAGTTGTGCAAATGGTGTAACAGTTCATTTTCCAAGATGGCAACTCATCTCCAAGAAGTACCAATGATGACTCAACCCCAACTTCCCTTTCCCCGCCCTCCAACCCTCCATGTTGCTTTCCAATTGCTGCACCTCCGACTGCAGGCCCATACTCTCAACAGAGCATTAGAGCCACTAACCACGAACGTTTCCCGTGGCGAAGAACCAATTAATTATGGATAGGTCGCCACTCCAAAACGGTGTGGAAATTCCAACTAAGCTTACATGGGAATCAAACCCACGGCAGTTAGGGCAATTAAAATGAGGCTTTACCTGCTACTGTACTGCTCACATACTGCAGGTAGTGCTAATTACAGAAGTAATTCCAAACAGTTTTGGCCATGAGGCCCACGGTACTGACACGCAATGAACCAATTTTTTCCAATGTACTATGGGATCATTTTACATCCACAACTTAAATGCAGATGGACAGCTGGCTGCACATCTCCATACAACCTTTTGCAACCCCATTCTGTGCTGGCACTCCACGAGAACACCCTCTGCTGAAACTCCACGAGAACATCCTCTGCTGATACTCCACGAGAACATCCTCTCCAGATAATCCACTAGAACACCCTCTGCAGATACTCCACAAGAACACCCTCTGCAGATACTCCACGAGAACACCCTCTGCTGAAACTCTGCTAGAACACACTCTGCTGACACTCCACTAGAACACCCTCTGCTGGCACTACACGAGAACACCCTCTGCTGATACTCCACGAGAACACCCTCTGCTGATACTCCACAAGAACACCCTCTGCTGATACTCCACGAGAACACCCTCTGCTGATACTCCACGAGAACACCCTCTGCTGATACTCCACGAGAACACCCTCTGCTGAAACTCCGCTAGAACACCCTCTGCTGATACTCCACGAGAACACCCTCTGCTGATACTCCACGAGAACACCCTCTGCTGAAACTCCGCTAGAACACCCTCTGCTGATACTACACGAGAACACCCTCTGCTGATACTCCACTAGAACACCCTCTGCTGATACTCCACTAAAACACCCTCTGCGGATACTCCACTAGAACACCCTCTGCAGGTACTCCACTAGAACACCCTCTGCTGATACTCCACTAGAACACCCTCTGCTGATACTCCACGAGAACACCCTCTGCTGATACTCCACTAGAACACACTCTGCTGACACTCCACGAGAACACCCTCTGCTGGCACTCTGCGAGAACACCCTCTGCTGACACTCCACTAGAACACGCTCTGCTGGCACTCCACAAGAACACCCTCTGCTGATACTCCACTAGAACACCCTCTGCTGGCACTCCACTAGAACACCCTCTGCTGGAAACTCCACTGGAACACCCACTGCTGACACTCTGCTAGAACACACACTGCTAGAACACACACTGCTGGCACTCTGCAAGAACACCCTCTGCTGATACTCCACTAAAACACGCTCTGCTGATACTCCACTAGAACACCCTCTGCTGATACTGCACTAGAACATCCTCTGCTGGCTCTTCGCTGGACACCCTTGGCTGGCAGTCCACGAGAACATCCTCTGCTGGCACTCCATTGGAACATCCTCTGCTGGCACGCCACTAGAATATCCTCTGCTGATACTCCACAAGAACACTCTGCTGATACTCCACAAGAACACACTCTGCTGACACTCCACAAGAACACCCTCTGCTGACACTCCACAAGAACACCCTCTGCCGAAACTCCACTGGAACACACTCTGCTGAAACTCCACTAGAACACCCTCTGCTGAAACACGCTCTGCTGATACTCCACGAGAACACCCACTGCTGACACTCTGCTAGAAAACACACTGCTAGCACTCCGCAAGAACACCCTCTGCTGATACTCCACTAAAACACCCTCTGCTGATACTCCAGTAGAACACCCTCTGCTGATACTGCACTAGAACATCCTCTGCTGGCACTCCGCTAGAACATGCTCTGCTGGCACTCCATTGGAACATCCTCTGCTGGCATGCCACTAGAATATCCTCTGCTGATACTCCACAAGAACACACTCTGCTGATACTCCACAAGAACACCATCTGCTGATACTCCACTAAAACACCCTCTGCTGGCACTCCGCTAGAACACCCTCTGCTGGCACTCCATTAGAACATCCTCTGATGGCACGCCACTAGAATATCTTCTGCTGACACTCTGCTAGAACATCCTCTTCTGAAACTCCACTAAAACACCCACTGCTGAAACTCCACTAAAACACCCACTGCTGACACTCCACTAGAACACCCTCCGCTGACACTCCACTGGAACACCCTCGGCTGACACTCCACAAGAACACACTTTGCTGATACTCCATGAGAACACCCTCTGCTGACACTCAACTAGAACATCCTCTGCTGACACTCCATTAGCCCACCCGCTGCTGACAATCTGTCATAACACCCACTGGTGACACTCCATTACAACACCCACTGTGGACACTCCATTACAACACCCACTGGTGACACTCCATTGCAACACCCACTGGTGCCACTCCATTACAACAACCTCTACTGACACACCATTAGACCACCTGCTGCTGACTATCTGTTATAACACCCACTGGTGACACTCCATTACAACACCCACTGATGACACTCCATTACAACACCCACTGGTGACACTCCATTACAACACCCACTGGTGACACTCCATTGCAACACCCACTGGTGCCACTCCATTACAACAACCTCTACTGACACACCATTAGACCACCTGCTGCTGACTATCTGTTATAACACCCACTGGTGACACTCCATTACAACACCCACTGATGACACTCCATTACAACACCCCACTGATGCCACACCATTACAACACCCACTGGTGACACTCCATTACAACACCCACTGATGACACTCCATTACAACACCCACTGATGCCACACCATTACAACACCCACTGGTGACACTCCATTACAACACCCACTGATGACACTCCATTACAACACCCACTGGTGACACTCCATTACTACACCCACTGATGACACTCCATTACAACACCCACTGATGACACTCCATTACAACACCCACTGGTGACACTCCATTACTACACCCACTGATGACACTCCATTACAACACCCACTGATGCCACACCATTACAACACCCACTGGTGACACTCCATTACAACACCCTCTGCGGACACTCCATTATAACACCCTCTGCTGACACTCCATTAGAACACCCTCTGCAGACAATCCGTTAGAACACCCTCTGCTGACAATCCGTTATAACACCCTCTGGCGGCACTCCGTTACAACACCCTCTGCTGACAATCCGTTATAACACCCTCTGGTGGCACTGCGTTACAACACCCTCTGCTGACACTCCATTAGAACACCCTCTGCAGACACTCCATTGGAACACCCTCTGCTGACACTCCATTAGAACACCCTCTGCTGACAATCCGTTATAACACCCTCTGGTGGCACTCCGTTACAACACCCTCTGCTGACACTCCATTAGAACACCCTCTGCTGACAATCCGTTATAACACCCTCTGGTGGCACTCCGTTACAACACCCTCTGCTGACATGCAGTTTTTCATTAAGTTTCACCCTGTTGGGACAGATCCCAAAATAGACAATGGTCAGCACTCCACAAAGTTAATTATACTGCCACCCACCCTACCTTGTGTAACGTAGACATTTTACCCACTGAAAATGGTGGTAGAAGGGGCTTTGGTGCCATTAATTTATTGCAAATGCATGGGGGTTACATTGAGGAAATTAAAAATGAGATAAAGGAAGGGAGAGATCATGAGCGACAAAGGGGGCCAAGGAAGTGTGGGAGGGAGTTAGAAAAGGGATATAAGGTTTTGAGGAAATGAAAGTAAAGCAAGGGAATAGGTAAGGAGAGGAATAAGTATAATTGTGAGATTTGACCAGGCCCAGGGTACCAGAGCGCAGGAGGCTGGAGGTAAGGGAGAGGGTAAGTGAAACATTCCACTATGTTAACTTAGATAAGAAATATCCCCTTTGAAGATAGTAGGTATGCAACCTTAAAAGGCTCACCTCTGTGGATTGAACATCTTGTTTATGGTATCAATGTATACATTGAAACATTATTCTATTTCTAAAGAGCTGATATGCTGGAAAATACGTCGTTTTATAGTAGGTGTCAAACTTTCAACTTTTTTCACCAATAATTTTCTAAATCAGAGTTAATGACTATATGAGTCCTCTCTCGCGCTCTCTCCCTCTGAAGTCAAAATAACAAATGGAATCTGCTGGACACTGAAAGTTCAGCTCCATTTTATCTTGAAGTGATATCATCCAGGGTATTACACCAACTCAACTAGAACGGCACTCGGTAGAGCTCCACCAGGCTGAACATGAGTTTATGTTTTGTATCCCACTGTAGCCTGGTGTTGGCTTAGCGGTTAGGGTGCCGGCTTGGGATCCTAGGATCCTCGGTTCGAATCCCGGTCGATCGCTGAATTAACGCCAGGGGGGTTGACTCAGCCTGTCATCCTTCCGAGGTCGGCAAATTGAGTACCAGCTTGCTGGGATGAATGATCACGGTGTGTACCCTGGTTTAGAATAGGTACACCGTATCCCTGCGCATCGTAAGAGGCGACCAAGGGTTGGCGTCAGGAAGGGCATCTGGCCATAAAAAAAAACATTGCCTCAAACAGGGAACCATGATTGTCATGGGGCCCGCAAGGCAAGGCTAACCCCCACTCTAGTGGGGAAAATGGCCTTAAAACGATCATTCATTCATTCATTCATATCCCACTGATGATAGGCCCTATCTACATCTGGACCATTCGTCCTTGTCACACAACAGAAATCGCATCGGCTTGTTCTTGTCACCTACCCAACTCATCCACGAAGTGGTCATAATCTGTCCACCACTTTTTGAAATACTATTACGTTTGTGGGGGTAGGGGATGAAATACCGTAGTGGAGATAGGATTGTATAGTAATATCATGGACCGTGTACGAGTAGGAGACATCTCGATGTATTAAGTAGGGAAACTGTGAGCTTAAGATGATTCTGTCTTCACAGAGGGGGGCAGGGGGGGGGGTGGTGGAGCTATGTTAACTAGGTAGGGTCTAAGGCTAATTTCTCCCAGTATGTGATTGCCCCCTGTGATCTTTTCCTACGTTTTTACAAGCAACAATAACCACAAACACCATTAAATCACCATAACCGCCGAAAGTGCCGGACATTGCCGATCGGCGAGTAGCCACGCCTTAATGAAGCTCACGCCAAGCTAAGCCAGCAGGCCATGCCCCGAAGTTCGTCATTGGTCGTGGAGATGGGGTAATCCAATACAGCTGGGCGATTGGACAGACACAGAGTGACGTCAGAGCAAGAAGGTTCAAAAATGAAGAAGAAGGCTGTCTGTCTCTGTCTCTTGGCATGGACAAGAAGGCTGCGCCATTTTTCCTTTGCTCGTGCTGGTGCAATTTTGCTCGTGGACTTGAGCAGAATGCCAGTTTTGGTTGTTCGGCTGGGTCGTGGAGTTAGTGCGCTTTGAAGGAGAGAGAAAGCAGAATCGCATTCTGGGAGTTGTGGCATCGAGGAGGAAGGTTGGCCATCTTTGGTTTGCGCCTGTGAGGAGAAGGCTGGCCTTTTTGGTGCACTTTTGATGGGTGAGGAGCTCTTGGCTGTGTGGGCAGCATTGTGAGGGAAAGAAGAAGAAGAAGAATTGCTGACTCACTCTCTCTCGGTCTGGCTTTCGGCTCGGTCACTTTGTCTCGTGTGCACCTGTGAAGAGAACTTTTCGGAGCTTTGTAGAGCCTTTGCCATAGTCCGTGGGCTGAGTAGGGTTTACATGCACCCCCCCCCCCACAACTTAACTTCCCGGGTATGTCCATGTACCCCCCACCCTAGGGGTTAGGAAAAACCATGTTAACAGAAAATAACTCATTCCCTCATAGTTTGACCTCTGGTGACCTCATTTGCATATAACACATATCATTGTAAAGAGTGTCCCAGGACAAACATTTTGAGGGGTCATATGCAACCATAGGATGACTAGGTAAAAAGTTATGGCCATTTGAATTTCGCCTACCCCTAATTTTCGGAAATCACTGACACAGGGGGGGTAACATCACAATATGCGTGGGGGGTACCTTGGGAATGAGTTTTTTTCTGTTAACATGGTTTTTCCTAACCCCTAGGGTGGGGGGTACATGGACATACCCGGGAAGTTAAGTTGTGGGGGGGGAGGGGGGGGTGCATGTAAACCCTACTCAGCCCACGGACTACCACGTTGAAGGAGGGGGGTGTTGTTGGACTAAAGGAGCTAGGGTCCATGTGGCACGGGACAGCGGAGAACGAAAGGTGGCCGTTTGGGCTGCTTGCTTTGCACCTGGGTGTTTTCAACGCGCGGTCTCGGCGCCATTGTTGGAGAGTTTTCCGCGCGGGTGGCTGCACGGAGTGCCGAGACCATGAAGCTCCCAGGCGCATTTTGGACCAGAGCCGAGTACCGGCCGATTCAACAAAACCTTTTATTTTTATTTCATTATTCCCCTGTTGTGTGTTTGTGTCTGAGTGTAGACGTCTCACATTAGGATTTATTTTACCTCAACCTTTATTTTGCAGTGCTTGACTTTCATTAAATCATTATTGTGGCATCTTTTATTTGTTGTCTTGTTTGCATGGTGTTGGGTCCGATAATAAACCCGTGTGGCTTCCGTCTGAGGTAAGCACTTGGTTCCTTCACCCGCGCATGACGGACCAACTGCCAGTTTCGGCTACGCGCATCAGCATTAAGGACCGTTCGGTTATTCGTCACCCGGCGGTGTTAACCACAGGGGCTGACACGACAATACCATGCTATATATGTTTTTGGCACAATCTCTCAATGGTGAAGAATCACTTAGAAAAACTTTAAAACATTAGTATCCAGATCTTCATAAAAATCTCATCAATTCGTCCTTGTCAACACCCAACCTGTCCACCAAGTTTTGTCATAATCCATCCATAACTTTTTCAGATATCCTGCTATCATTAGATATCATTAGATATCAGACAAACAGGGGTGAAAAAAAAAAACCTCCACCCACCTTCAGTAGTGGAGGTAATTATATGGTGTCTTTTTAAGCTCAAATTTTGTTCACGATTTTGTTTTTATATTGCCGTTAATTCTTCAGGATTTGTTTTGTAATAGGCACTTCATATCTCTTTAGACCACTTGCTATCCCCCACAATTCCTTCTCATTAGATCACGTGCTATCCCCCACAGTAATGGAATACCAATGGTGGTGTTAAGAAGTTCCGAGCTCTTGAACCCCAGCGGACAGAGGATTGGTGACATATGTGTAGGACATTGCGTCTTTTTTGACATGATGCTGCTGCTCTGTAAGAAAGGAAATACGACTCCCATGTAGGTGAGATGGATGGGAGGAAGGAATAACTGTGAGTAAATCAAGTGTTGCAAATTGGGCACACCTTTAAATCAAACTTCAACAACTCCGAAGGACACAATAAAAAGGTTCTTCATCAAAAGGTGTCCCAGCAGAGGCCACACAAAGCACGTTCGCACTGGTAGCAGTGGTGTATTTTTGCAGTATCACCAACTACCAGCAGGGACAGGCTCAGAGATGAGAACATTTGAAGGAACAAGGAGAATATGGTAGAATATATCCCAAAACATTAATGGGAATAAGTGAAAGTATGATAACCATCCTACAAATGCACACCTGATTATTAAGTTGATGATTATGTCACAAATGGTTACATACCTTCATTATGATCATAGTAATGTGCAAAGCTAATAAAACAATGATTGCTTTCCAGTCTGCCTCTCTAAATACCCCAATTGTCATAAATATAAAATTAATGCATTCAGAAAATTAGTACAGTATGAAACAATTATCAAATTTAATGACCTCTCTGCTTTTACAGCCACTTTTGATAACAAAATTGTTCACATCTGGCAATCTTTATTTTAGTTACGATGTTATCATTATAGGCCTTTTTATTACATGATCATTGGTAATGATTTAAATGAAATCACAGCGTAATCATCAGAAATTATATAATTGTTGCTCCGACCATTTGGTTCATGTCGGTTCGATGATGAGCAGTAAAGATAAATAATATTAAAGATGATGTGTGAGGTTTTTAATTAGATTATTAATACAAGTAATCATTGTAATAATGCTTGCGATGATTAAATTATAAGGATGATAGCATTTGTGACGTCAACGAGCAGGTTAAAGACGATGACAATAAATATTATACATCCGTGTTGTTGCAACCTGCACCCAGTTTCCACCATATCGCAGAATACAAGTGCAAGCCAAGGTCTGCTTTATTGTCTAAAGCTGTGTTCCTTAAAGTAAGCATTCATACTATGTAAAACTTACATCCAGAACCGATAACCGCACACACATAAAACAGTGAGAAATAGGGAGCTTACAGGACACTTACAAAGCTTTTTTTTTTTTGCGGAAGGCGACTCAGCTATATACCAAGCATCTTGTTTTTACAAATAGACATATTCGATTAAAAAAATCAAATACAAAACAAATGGCCATAGGTAATAGGGGAGTGCAGTTTTGCCAACCAATAACTCTTGTAAACACACAAATCCACACATAGAGCCAGCAACGCGGTTCCCTCGTCCCTTAGGGGTGAAGTGTTCATGAAACGCAAACACAGCACGAGAAGTTACGACGGAATGATTGGTGAAGAGTCGGGTGGTGAATATTGAGAATTTAAATCAAAGTTAATGATGCACACACGAAGGTTGATAATGGTGTAATAATAACAATTAATTAATTAATTAATAATAATACAATGTGAAAGTGACAGTATCAGGATTGCTATCTTACAAGATCGCACATTCGAGCATTGCGTAGAAATAAATGAGGGTTGCCTCCGTTGGTGAAACCCAAACAGATGGGGAAAAATGGCTGCCTGCATTTCCAGTTGCACATGGAATCCTAAACACAAAGCTACCCCTTGTACCGAGCGTGTCGAATGGCAAACCGGCTTAAGACAGTACAATGGCCTGATAGAAAAGGTCGGTAAATTACATGAAAGCACCTTGTCAAGCCTAAGGACAATGAGACGGTTTCCTTTTTCCTATTGTAAATGTATTCAAACCCACAACATATGATTATCTGGGTGAAATTTTGCATTCGTTATTTTCATGACTCTACGACCCAGGTTAAAATTGGAGATTTATTCTGAAACCAATGAGAAAAGTAGTGCTCCCAATGACCCACAAACCGGCCTCTGGCCTGTGCTTCAGTGTCGAGGCTCTCGTGATGGGACACAGAGAGCCATGAGGCCTATCCTGCACTAGGCTAGTACAGGCCGCAACCACGCAGGTTGTTAGCAATAATGATGTCGGTGACGGCATCAAACACCACCTGGATGTTGCCGGTGTCTGTGGCGCAGGTCATGTGACAGTATATCTCCTTATTTGGAGAGCGGTTCTTGCTCTCATACTGGGCCTGCACATATGCAGCAGCATCATCAAAGGTGTTGGGACCTGGAAAATGGGATAGGAATGGTTAATTATTGGTTAACCAATGCAAAGTAAAGATACAACCGTCGCAGGATTGAAAGATAGATAAACCTTTTGCCCTTTCACTTTAGAGCCAAAGATTTATTAAGTAGGTAAATGTGGCAGAATGTCAACCCCCTACCTACAACCTACAACCACCAAGCCCCATCCAACAACAGTTTGTGTTTCATCTTCTTCTATCTTCTATCTATCTTCTTCTATCTATCTTCTTCTTCTTCTATCTTCTATCTATCTATTCTTCTATCTATCTTCTATTATATTATTTGTATATATATATAAAAGAAAGTTTTTGTTTGTTTGTTTGTTTGTCTGCACGCGCTAATCCCCTGAACAGTGAAAGATAGGAGGAAACCTCTGAAACAAAAAATGTCGGGACGGGCCCCAGGAAGGTTATAGGCTAGGTGGCGAGGCCGGTCGAGGCCCACCTCGGCCAGGCTGGGCCCATTTCGCAATTAAAAGCTGAGCTGAATTATAGTAGTCAATCTTATACGGCCGCGAGTAAAAGCTGAATTATCGTAGTAAATTCATTCAAAAAGAACTAAAAATGTAGGGACTGGCCCTGGGTAGGTTATAGGCTAGGTGGCGAGGCCGCTTCGGCCGGGCCTGGCCCATTTCGCAATTAAAAGCTGAGCTGAATTATAGTAGTCAATCTTATACGGCCGCGAGTAAAAGCTGAATTATAGTAGTAAATTCATTCAAAAAGAACAAAAAATGTCGGGACTGGCCCCGGGAAGGTTATAGGCTAGGTGGCGAGGCCGCTCCAGCTGGGCTGGGCCCATTTCGCAATTAAAAGCTGAGCTGAATTATAGTAGTCAATCATCTACGGTCGCGAGTAAAAGCTGAATTATAGTAGTAAATTCATTCAAAAAGAACCAAAAATGTCGGGACGGGCCCCGGGAAGGTTATAGGCTAGGTGGCGAGGCCGGCCGGGGCCCACCTTGGCCAGGCTGGGCCCATTTCACA
Organism: Myxine glutinosa; assembly: GCF_964187855.1. Classification (NCBI taxonomy): domain Eukaryota; kingdom Metazoa; phylum Chordata; class Myxini; order Myxiniformes; family Myxinidae; genus Myxine; species Myxine glutinosa. Next base: position 84,992,467 of record NC_136269.1, read on the forward strand.
ATTAAAAGCTGAGCTGAATTATAGTAGTCAATCTTCTACGGCCGCGAGTAAAAGCTGAATTATCGTAGTAAATTCATTCAAAAAGAACCAAAAATGTCCAGACGGGCCCCAGGAAGGTTATAGGCTAGGTGGCGAGGCTGGTCAGGGCTGCCTCGGCCGGGCTGGGCCCATTTCACAATTAAAAGCTGAGCTGAATTATCGTCGTCAATCTTTTACGGCCACGAGTAAAAGCTGAATTATAGTAGTAAATTCATTCAAAAAGAACCCGGGCAACGCCGGGTGCTTTCGGCTAGTCTCACTATAAAGGAAAATCATGAAGAAAGGATAACAAAAATATATTGCATGTTGTATTACAGAGTCTGCAACCGTGTATATTAAGCTTTGCAATTGAAGTAATTCCATCATGAGTATGTGCAACTCAAGCACTGCTCGACAGTGCATACCCGTGTACTCGGGGAAGCAGATGGTGAGGGCGGACTTCTTGATCTTTTCAGCAAAGAGGTCCTTCTTATTGAGAAAAAGGATGATTGAGGTATCGATGAAGAACTTGTTGTTACAGATGGAGTCGAACAGCATGAGGGATTCGTGCATGCGGTTCTGAAAAGCAAGAAAGCTTCGTGGGTAATCGGGTCTCTGGCACAACCCAAAACACCACCGTAACGTGGCCTAAACAACCCCTCCACATCTCTGCTCACCCCTATAAATGTCAAACAAAACCTAATGATTATTTTACCTTCACCAATGATGAATGACTATACCATTAAATAATAATACAAACTCTTCGAATTGTACCACAAAACCATTGCATTTTAATGACAAGCAGAGAAGGCCAGAGAAACAGATGCTGTGCATTCGATTCGTTTTGCATAGTGGTTTCCCTTCCAAACTGGTGTTGGGCTAGCGGTTAGGGTGCCGGCTTAGGATCCTAGGATCCTGGGTTCGAATCTCGGTCGATCGCCGAATTAATGCCAGGGGGGTTGACTCAGCCTGTCATCCTTCCGAGGTCGGCTAATTTGAGTACCAGTTCACTGGTAATTCCCTGTTTGTCGTTGAAGGCGGCAAAAAGGGTTGGCGTCAGGAAGGGCATCCGGCCGTAAAACATTGCTTCAAAAAGGGGACCAAAAAACAACAACTACCACGGTCCCCGAAAAGGCCAACCCCCGCTTTGCGGGGAAAAATGGCCTCTAAACGGTGGTTTTTTCCCTTCCAAACTGTAGACATATACCGTGTCAGCTAAACATGAGAATTAACCATATTCATAAATTATTGCTGCCTTGGGTTGAAAAAGAAACGCATTAAGGTGCACGGAACCACTTTTCCGAAGCATGTGCAACAAAACAGTACAAATGAAGGGAAACTGATCTGAATATTAAATTCCGTTCACTATGGTAAAATAAGAGGGCAGTCTGAGTGCATGTTACATGTGTGCAAAAAATTACAAAAAAAAATAACATGACATGTGGGTCTACCTGCTTCCACACTCCCAAAACCAATGGGAGGTACTTCATCAAAATAACAACTCATTAGTATTTGCGTGTGTGTTTATGAATGGGCTGGCGCCTGGCAGAACCTTAGAGGTGTAGACCCTGGAAGTATGAGCACTCACCTTTGAGTTGTCTAGCCTGGCTTTGAATCTCGACCAAGCCATAAACTCCCATCCTGATTTTTATACACTGAGCGATTCATCAGTGTGTGCCCCATCTATCGGAAGGGCGTTAAGCAGGAGGACCCCTCTGCCAGCACTGGTCGTTGGTGGATTTTCATGATACCTCGGTGTCTTTTGCGAAGAGTAGACGAGTCATTGTCGGCATCCTGAATGAATTACAAATTTCTGCCACAGTCGACCGTCAAACCAGGCTATTTTCAAGAAATGGGTTATTTTATGATATGGGGCATCATGACCTAACTATGCGGTCTTGTTTCTAGTGAACACCGGCACATCTAGAGGAATTTCTGTATGAGAGTCAATATAGTGAGCAAGCGTTGCAAAACAATCATAACTGGAGATTTCATGGAACACCTTACGTTACCTCGTGCAATCCTGAGAAAAATGACATGGGAAGAGTATTTTCAATCCTTGCTTTTCAATCCTTGCTTTACGATTGTGCCTTGCAATCCTTGCCAACACAATCTATATTAGCTTTGTTCATGAACTTTAAATATCAGGCATGAAGGTAACCATACAAGCCAGTGTGTCAAATGGAACATTCCAGAATTGAACCTTCTGCCAACTCTTCCCAGAGAACCTGACGATTTTGGAACGATATTTTTTAAAAACATGCCCCAAACAGATCTTTTGGACGAACTTAACTCTGTGGTTGCATCGTTAGGTGCTGCCATTTTGTCTGAATCTCGCTGTTCTCCGCCATCAGAGCACGCGGCAAATTTGATTGGTCGAGACGGCGTAAGTTTTTCCCCCAAGTACGGCTAAACTGGAGGTTTTTGGAAGTGCAAACAAGGCAATTTGTGTTCTACAGTGTTCAAATATATAATGCAATTGAAATAGAATAAAAGTTTTAAAGACTGGAGAACAAAACAACACAAAGCATTGAATCAGAAGTTTACCATCACTGAGGCACCCCCTTTTACACCACCACATTTAACATTTAACTAGAATGGCACTCAGTAGAGAGCATACCTCCGCCAGGTGAACAGTTTACGTTTTGTATCCCAGAGTAGACCAGAAAATCACAATACAGAACCACGTTTAATCAAAATCATCCGTCCACAACTTTTTGAGATATCCTGCAATATATCGTTTTTGGCCCTATCTCTCAATAGTGAAGAATCACTAAAAACATTCTAGTAGCTGGATCCGAATCCGGATCTTCACCAAAATCGAATCATTTCGTCCTTGTCACACACACTACCACTCTGCCAAATTTTGTCTGAATCCGTCCACAACTTTTTGAGATATTTTGTTCACAAACAAACGGACAAACGAGACAGACAGGGGTGAAAACATAAACTCCATCCACCTTTGGTGGCGGAGTAATTAGTTATTCATGCCTGTTGTTTGTGTCCTTTATGACGTCACACAAAACAGTAAGTTTACTTTTTTGAATGGTTTTCAATCTTGTTTCACTGCCAGACAGGCAGACTGAAGCAATTGCTTAGCTCCTCTGTGCTACACACGTGGGGTTATTGTTCCAACAGCGAATGTGAGTTGGTGTTTGTTTGGGTTTCCCACCTCACTGTAGATTATAAAGTGAGTGCTTCGATGACCAAAAGCACTTTATGGTGGAAGTTACAATTGATGAGACTTACGGGAGTAAAAACACCAAACAAACGCCCACACCAGTCGTACATTAAGTGGCAGTGGCAATCAAAAACAACTTGTAAACTAAATACGTGAATCGGTTCCCAGCAAATACCGTATTACAACAAAAAACGTCTCAACCCCACCCACACACACACCCACACACACACACACACACCCACACACACACACACACACACACACACACACACACACACACACACACACACACACACACACACACACACACACACAACCAGGTACCCAAGCAAATCTCTGAACCACAACCACATCCAGGGCATTGACTTTTCTTTAAACACAAATACATGGTATTGAAGGAACTGCGCTCCAACGCGAGTCGAAAGAATTGACGCGACCAAAGACGGAATTCGTCCGAGTTGCTTTATTGAAACAAAACAGCTCAGGTATTCTGACAAGCCCGTTTATCGGGCAGCAATATATATACACATTTATGTCGGGAAGTTTGCCCGGCAAAAGCTATACCGGGCATGCCGGGTGTCAAGGGCGAGCCTTGGAAAGGCGAGGCTGGGCGTGCCCGGGCGCTCTGGGCGAGCCCTGGAAAGGCGATAGCGGGCATGCCCGGATGCTCTGGGCGAGCCCTGAAAAGGCGATAGCGGGCATGCCCGGACGCTCTGGGCGAGCCCTGGAAAGGCGAGAGCGGGCATGCCCGGGAAAGACGAGACCGGGCGTGCTCGGGAGGTTCGGGCGTGCCCGGGAACAGTGAGTCCGGGCATGCCCGGGAGAGGCGCGTCTGGCCGTGTTCTGGCCGGTGCAAGGCGATTGTGTGCATCCAGCGGTAACCGCTACACACGCCCCTCCAGAATCGACCTGCACCGGCAGGGTCAATTTAAGGGGGGTCCGGATGACCCGGGACTCGGCCCCCAGTCCCGAGGCACCGTCCTGCTCTGCGACGTCTCCCAGGGCCAGCCTCGCCCCATCGTGCCCGTTTCCTGGCAGCGCCGCATCTTCGCCTCCATCCACGGCCTTTCTCACTTCGCCTCCATCCACGGCCATCCAGCTACGTGTCCGCCGCACGGAGTGCCTGCACCGAGGCGTCGGTGGTCTGGTCGGCCGCCATGAGCGCGAAGTCCACGCCGACCCGGGACCGAAGCGACCCCTGGAGGGTCGTGGGGAGGGGTCCGACGTGGTGGTGGGTGGTCGAGCGGGGGGAACTGTGGACGGGGGGGCGGCCTCGCCGCGGAGGAAGGGCCAACCGTGGTGGTCGGTCGACGTCCATGTGCGCCGGTTTGAGGCGGTCCACAGAAATCCGGTCCGGCCGGCCGCCGAAGTCGACGATGAAAGACTTGTCGCCCCGTCACAGGACCCGGAAGGGCCCGTCGTACGGCGGCCGGAGTGGCCCCCGGTGCGCGTCATGACGCACAAAGACGTACTCCGCTGTGCGAAGCGCCGGGGGGACTTAGGACTGGGGGCCACCATGGCGGGATGTCGGCACGGGGGCAAATCGTCGGGCGGCCTCCTGGAGGTCCGAGCGCTGGCGAGCGGCGCACCAGGGACTGGTAGCGTCGGGCACGAATTCGCCCGGGACGCGGAGCGGCTGGCCGTAGACGAGCTCGGCGGCGGACGCCTGGAGGTCTTCCTTGGGGGCCGTGCGAAGGCCCAAAAGGACCCAAGGCAGCCGGTCGGCCCAACCGTCATCCTGAAGGCCGGCCATGAGTGCGGCCTTCATGGAGCGGTGAAACCGCTCGCACAACCCGTTGGCTTGGGGGTGGTAGGCCGTGGTGCGGTGCAGCGTGACCCCCAACGAACGGGCGACCGCGCCCCAAAGCTCAGACGTGAACTGTGGGCCGCGGTCGGACGAGATGTCCGCTGGTGCGCCGAAGCGCGCGACCCAGGTGGCGATGAACGCCTGCGCCACGTCGGCGGTGGTGGTGGAGGCGAGGGGCACAGCCTCCGGCCACCTGGTGGTCCTGTCCACCATGGTGAGCAGGTGGGTGAACCCCCGCGAGGGGGGCAGGGGACCCACCAGGTCCACGTGGACGTGGTCGAAACGCCGTTCAGGCACGGCGAAAGGTGCCAGCGGGGCCTGGGTGTGGCGGTGGACCTTGACTCGCTGGCAGGCCGTGCAGGCGTTGGCCCAGTCGCGGATGTTTCGTCGAAGGCCGTGCCAGACGAAACGCGCCGACACCAGCTTCTGAGAAGCTTTCCGGCCCGGGTGAGAAAGGCCGTGGATGGAGGCGAAGATGCGGCGCTGCCAGGAAACGGGCACGATGGGGCGAGGCTGGCCCTGGGAGACGTCGCAGAGCAGGATGGTGCCCGCGAAGGGAATGTCGGCCAGGCGGAGGCCCGTGTCCGCCGCACGGAGTGCCTGCACCGAGGCGTCGGTGGTCTGTTCGGCCGCCATGAGCGCGAAGTCCACGCCGAGGTGGCCCGCATTCGCGCTGGCCCGAGAAAGACAGTCGGCCACGGCGTTGTCTTTGCCGGCGACGTGCCGGATGTCCGTGGTGAACTCCGACATGGCGGAGAGGGGGCGCTGCTGGCGGGCCGACCACGGCTCCGTGACCTTAGCCATTGCGTAGACCAACGGCTTGTGGTCGACGAAAGCCGTGAACGGGCGGCCCTCCAGGAGGTGTCGGAAATGGCGAACGGCCAGGAATAGCCCGAGCAGCTCGCGGTCGAACGTGCTGTAGTTTAACTCGTTCGGCCGGAGTTGCCGGCTGAAAAAAGCGAGTGGCTGCCAAACCCCATCCACCCATTGCTCATGGACGGCGCCCACCGCGTAGTTGGAGGCGTCCGTAGTGAGGGCGATGGGCGCGTTGAGCACCGGGTGAGCCAGCAGCGTTGCGTCGGCGAGGGCCCGTTTGGCGCTGGCGAAGGCCGCGTCCATGGCCGCGGACCAAACAATGTCATGCTTGGCCGGCTTGCCCCGAAGGCCCTCGTAAAGGGGCCGCATGAGCTGAGCAGCGCGGGGCACGAATCGGTGATAAAAATTCACCTTGCCGAGGAACTCTTGGAGGGCCTTGATGGAACGGGGACGCGGGAACGTGGTGATGGCCTCGACCTTGGTCGGCAGCGGCACGGCCCCGGTCTTGGTGATGCGGTGGCCCAAAAAGTCAACGGTCGTCGCGCCAAAGTGGCATTTGACCGGGTTGACAATTAAGCCGTGGTCGCTGAGGCGACCGAACAGTGTTCGGAGGTGGAGGAGGTGCTCGGTGCGGGACGTGCTGGCGACGAGGATATCGTCCAGATAGACGAAAAGAAACGGCAGGTCGCGCAGCACGCCGTCCATCAAGCGCTGGAACGCCTGGGCTGCGTTCTTGAGGCCAAACGGCATCCGCAAAAATTCGAACAGGCCGAACGGCGTGATGACGGCCGTCTTCGGGACGTCGGCCGCCCGGACAGGTACCTGGTGGTAGCCTCGTATCAGGTCAAATTTCGAAAAGATGACCCGTCCCGCCAAACGGGCGGAAAAGTCCTGAATATGCGGGATCGGGTACCTGTCGGGGGTGGTAGCGTCGTTGAGACGGCGGTAGTCGCCACACGGGCGCCATCCACCCCCCGGCTTTGGCACGATGTGCAGTGTCGAGGCCCACGTGCTATCGGAGCGCCGCACGATGCCGAGGTGCTCCAACGCGTCGAACTCGGCCTTCGCCACGGCGAGCTTGGCCGGGTCGAGGCGGCGGGCCCTGGCGTAGACCGGCGGGCCCGTAGTGGGTATGTGGTGCTCGATCACGTGCCGCACCGCGACGGCCGAAAACGTCGGCCGCGTGAGGGCCGGGAATTCCGCGAGCAGGCGAGCGAACTCGTTCGCTGCCGGGAGGGCGCACGCCAGTTCGGTCAGCGTGGAGCTGCTCATCGTGCACGCCAGGGAGCTGAAGGTCTCGGCGTTGACAAGGCGACGACGTTTGACGTCGACCAGCAGCCCGTGCGCGCAGAGGAAGTCGGCGCCCAGCAAAGCCATGGGGACGCAGGCGGTCACAAAAGTCCATTGAAAACGCTGGCTGCCGAAGCAGAGGGTGACGACGCGTGGGCCGAAAGTGCGTATGGCCGAGCCATTAGCAGCGACCAAAGAGGGGCCGCAAACGATCAGTTGGGCGCCGGTGTCACACAGGAAACGCCGCCCAGACGCTTTGTCCCGAATAAACAGCAAGTTGCCCGAGTGGCCGGCGCTCATGGCTGGGAATGAACGCCGGCCCGGCCGTTTCCCGACCTGCCGAAAGTGCACGGGGGCCGGCACGTCCGAGCCTTGTGTCCGAACCTGGCGTGGTAATAAGACCACGCCCGGTCAGGTGGAGGCCCCGGCCGTCGTGTCGGAAGCGGGCGGTGCGGCGTGGCGGCCACCAGTTGCACCGGCAGTTCGGCCTCCAACCGCGCAGGGCGCTCGGGCGTCGTGGTCGTAGCCTCGGACGGCGGCGGGCTCCAGGTAACCGCGCCGATGTGCTGGCCCGCCGAGGAGATCTTATCGGCTTCCCTGGCGAGGGCGCGGGAATCCGTGATCAACGTGCCAGCCAGGGCGAGGCGTACCGGGTGAGGCAGCTGGCGAAGGAACAGCTCGCGGAACAGAAAATCCGGAGAGTGCTCACCGAGCAACGAGAGCATATAGTCCATGCGCTCTGACGGGCGCGTGTCGCCGAGCTCGGGCGGAGCGAGCAGGCGCCGTGCGCGTGCTGCCGGTGAGAGGGCGAAAGCGTCGAGGAGGAGTGTCTTCAGCACGTCGTATTTGTCAGCAGCCAGCGGGTGCTCGAGGAGGCTCAAGGCGCGGGCCACGGTGGCGGAACCGAGCGCCGCCACAACATGGTGGAAGCGGGTGTCGTCCGCGGTGATGCCTCGCAGGGCGAACTGAGAGTCCGCCTGAGCGAACCAAACAGCCGCGTGAGCCTCCCAGAAGGTAGGCAGTTTAAGCGTCACTGCCGTATCCATGTCGGTAGGTCACCAATGAAGGAACTGCGCTCCAACGCGAGTCGAAAGAATTGACGCGACCAAAGACGGAATTCGTCCGAGTTGCTTTATTGAAACAAAACAGCCCAGGTATTCTGACAAGCCCGTTTATCGGGCAGCAATATATTGTTGTGGATATGAGGACTGTATATTTTTTTTGATTGTGTGCTGTATTGTTGTGATTATTGTTTATTCTGTGCCTCCTGCCTCCGGAGCTGTGTAAAGACCAAAAGGGCGTCCCATAGTCCACAAGCATACACGTCAGCCAAGTAATAGAATATACCTGTTGATAGTTATCTCTTATTCTGTGTTTTAGCGTAAGGCTGTGTCTTCCATTAATAGAAATACTCCATTGCACCAGTGAAAGAGATAGATTCCCTTCCATTCCCCCCTTTCCGTCAATTGCAATTTGAAGCGCCTTCCGCATTTTGGTCGGTTTTTTTCCCTTCATCCGCCATTGACCACGAGGCAGGGTTGGGGGAAGGAAGGCGTTTCCCCACCTCGTCAGAGAGGGGAGGAGTGAACCAGCCCCGCTCGACCAACCATGAGCCAGGGGTTTGGCTACAGAGGGCGGAGGAAGAGCGGTCGGGGAGGTTCGCAAAGGTTGAGGGGCGGGGGCCTATATAACCCAAGGCAGGGCGTGTCCAAAAAGAGAGAGATGCGTTTTTACAGAGGAGAGCAGAAGACAGGAAGGCCTGGAGTTGGACTTTGAGTTGGTCTGAGTTGGTTGGGAGTCGGTCGTCAAGTGCAGAGTGGTGAAGAGTCAGTCAGTAGAGGTGGTGGTCAAGTGGTTGCGTTGGTTGCGGTGAGGAGTCGGTGGTAAAGAGTGAGGGACCAAGAAAGAGAGAGAAAGAGTCCTGAAGCAAGAGAGGAAGTTGTTGGACTGGGTGGGACTAAGGAAGGAGAGAGAACCCGTCACACCAATCCCCCAAGCTCCGCGTTGGCTCCACCAAGCGTTCACCTCCAGCCATCCACCTCCTGCAATTCCCCGCGTGAGTCAGTGTCTTTTGTTTGTTCTGTCCTGGGTTAATTAAGTCTGTATAAGCTAGTATTTTCCCTGTGTCACCTGCGTCTTATGTGCTTGTAAATAAACGTGACTGCTTACTTTTTGCTTGTGTGTAAATAGTCAATAAATTCAGTCGTATTTCCAAACCTTTCTTTGCCTTCGTTTTCCTCTTTGCATTGCGTCGTTTTCGTCTTTTCCCTCATTGAGCAGCTGGGGTGCGATACGGCCAAAGTCTGGGTGAATCGGGTGAGTTTTGTTAGGTCGCGGTCTTACACCACCGCTCGGTCTATAACATCTAACCGCGATCTGTAACAATATATACACATTTATGTCGGGAAGTTTGCCCGGCAAAAGCTATACCGGGCATGCCCGGGTGTCAAGGGCGAGCCTTGGAAAGGCGAGTCTGGACCTGCCCGGGCGTGTTTGGCTGCGGCCTGGCAAGTCGAGGCTGGGCGTGCCCGGGCGCTCTGGGCGAGCCCTGGAAAGGCGATAGCGGGCATGCCCGGACGCTCTGGGCGAGCCCTGGAAAGGCGATAGCGGGCATGCCCGGACGCTCTGGGCGAGCCCTGAAAAGGCGATAGCGGGCATGCCCGGACGCTCTGGGCGAGCCCTGGAAAGGCGAGAGCGGGCATGCCCGGGAAAGACGAGACCGGGCGTGCCCGGGAGGTTCGGGCGTGCCCGGGAACAGTGAGTCCGGGCATGCCCGGGAAAGGCGCGTCTGGCCGTGTTCTGGCCGGTGCAAGGCGATTGTGTGCATCCAGCGGTAACCGCTACAGTATTCATCTATTCATTGGCCAATTGAATATTAAAAGACCAGTGTGAGGTATGGATATATATATTTTTTGTCTTCTATAAGGCATTTATACATTTTATCGAGTTTATTTTTTAATTTAATGTCTCGGCTCATGGAAGAGCTGTAATAGTGAGAGCTCATTAAAAAGGTGATGGGTGTGCAAACAAAAGGTTAATTTTTTTCATTAAAAAAGGATTTTATTTGTAGCAAATGTAAAAATTCGTTAATATGACACATAAACAAATATAAACCAGTTATATTCACCTGACAAACGTTTTTACCTTCTTCATTCATAGGGCCAGGGTTTGTCAATTCATTGGTTAACAATTCTGTTTATGATGTATAGTGCCACACTCTGTTACAGAGCATCGTTGATGCCCAAGCAGTTTCCTGGCAAGGGTTTTACTGGGTGGTTTGCCATTGCTTTCCCAGCAGTAGTTAAGGCAGGAATTTGTAACTTGTTCAGGGTGCCGGCGATAGCCCGCCGACTCTTCGCAAAGGACACTGTGGGATCTTTAGCATCCACCAACGAATTGCCGGCAGACGGGGCACCCATTTAACGTCCATCCGAGGGATGGCACACATATTTATGAATCGCCTTGACTGTGAAACACCAGGAAGACAGTTTGTAGCTGGGTCAGGATTCTAACCCAGGCTAGACAGCACAGAGGCGAGTGTGCGTACCTCTAAGCCATTCTGCCAGCCCTGGTTAACAATGCCGAGATAAAATTTCGATGCTATGGCATTTTTGAGTTTATGCAGAACTACAGTCATGTGAAAAAGTAAGTACACCCCATGTAAAGTTTTGACTTTTTCAACATATTTCAACATACAGCTATTTATTTATTATTATTATTATTATTTTTTTTGTATACAAGATCGAGGCTCGTGAAAGAGCGAACATTAATCACACAGAAAGACAAACCGACACATAAAACATATAACATCGGGAGCGGTAGACAAGATGGGGAGAGAGGAGGAAGGACACAAACACAACATTATTTTGAGAGCAGCGAGACCGAGAGACATGGAGACATCGAGAGATCTGTGAGAGGGAGAGGGCATTGGGCATGGGAAGGGAGGGAGGAGGGGGAGGGGGGGGTGGGAGAGGTATAAAACATATGGACACTGCCAGGACTTCCAGGAAAGAAGTTGGAATTTCAAACAAGGTGGATCTGGGGTGAATTAGCGGGGGTAGAAAAGATCAAGGTTTTGGATGGGGGAAGATAAGAGATGGTGGTGAACAGCTGTTTTAAAGAACTGGAGGGACGAGTGGGATTGAAGGGAGTGAGGGAGTTTGTTCCAGAGGCGGGAGAAAAGAGGAATGAAAGAGTGAAGGTGAGCAGAGAGCCAAGATTTCGGCAGTTTAACCATCAGAGGGTTGCTGGCAGATCTTGTGCGACCTGTAGGAATATTTGGGGGACAGAGCACAGAGAGAGCTAGGGGTGCAAGGCCGGAGAGGAGTCGGTAGAAGACAGAAAGACCACCTACCTGCCTGCGGTGAGTGAGTGAAAGGCCCTCAGAGATAGCTTCATCGCTGGAGATTCCAATAATTCTGAAAGCTTTGGTTTCGACAGCGTGAAGCCGAGCTAGGTGTGAGGCAGGAGCACCGGCCCATAGGGGAGAACAGTATTCCATTGAGCTGCGGATGAAAGCCTTGTATGTGGTGAGGAGCTCAGGTGTGCCAAGGATTGATCTTCATTTCAACAATATTGATAGATAAAGGTGATATAATATAACAAATATCATGAAACATTTACATTTTGTAGTCCATTGTATAATTTAAATAAACATAAATGCAAATTTCTCATGTGGAAAAAGTAAGTACACCCTTGGCTCTAATCGGTGGTATTTCCCCCATTGGCAGAAACAACCTCAAGGAGGCGTTTCTTATAACTGTCTACCAGTCTCTGACATCGACTGGGAGAAATTTTTGCCCACTCCTCCATGCAGAATTCTTTCAGCTGTGCAATGTTTGAGGGGTTTCTTGCATGCACAGCTCGTTTCAAATCCCCCCACAACATCTCGATGGGATTTAGATCCGGGCTTTGACTTGGCCATTCCAGAACTCTCCATTTCCTTCTTTTCAGCCATTCCTTGGTGGATTTATTGGTATGTTTAGGGTCATTGTCATATTGCAACGTCCACCTTCGGTTGAGCTTCAACTTTCCGACAGATGGCCTCACATTATCCTCAAACACCCTCTGGTACAATGAAGAATTAATAGTGGATTCTATGATGGTGAGCTGCCCAGGCCCTGATGCAGCAAAGCTGCCCCAAACCATAATATTTCCACCACTATGCTTTACAGTTGGTATCAAGATCTTGTGGTCAAATGCTATCTTTGGTTTTCGCCAAACATGTCTTCTGGTACTGTGGCCAAATAGCTCTACCTTTGACTCATCTGCCCAGAGCACATCGTTCCAGAAGTGCTGGTCTTTGCCTTGGTGTTCATTGGCAAACTTTAGTCTTGCCCTGATGTTCTTTCTGGACAGCAAAGGTTTCCTCCAGGCACACCTCCCATGTCGATCAAGTTTGTGCAGCCTCTTTCTAATGGTAGACTCGTGCACTTTGACATCAACAGTGGCAAGAACTACCTGTAGGTCCCGTGATGACATTCTGGGATTCTTAGAGACTTCTTTCAGCATCTTGCGGTCTGCTCTCGGGCTGAACTTGCTGGGGCGGCCTGGCCTGAACAAGTTGGCAGTTGTTTGGAATCTTCTCCACTTGTAGATGATCTTCCGGACAGTCGAATGATTGATTTCAAATTGTTTGGAGATCTTTTTCAATCCCTTCCCAGACTCGTAGGCATCTATAACCTTCTTTCTGAAGGCCTCAGAGAGCTCTTTTGATCTAGGCATGGTGACGCCGCACACTTCAACAACAAAGAGCAAACCAAACTAAATGTCTGAGGTTTAAATAAGACAGGTTCCTCCAAGATCCTCTCTAACAATGTTCTAATCAACAAGATTCTAATTTTAGGTATTTGAAGTAGTGATAAATGTAGGGGTGTACTTACTTTTTCCACCTGCGAAATTTGCATTTATGTTTATTTAAATTATACAATGGACTACAAAATGTAAATGTTTCATGATATTTGTTATATTATATCACCTTTATCTATCAATATTGTTGAAATGAAGATCAAATAGCTGTATGTTGAAATATGTTGAAAAAGTCAAAACTTTACATGGGGTGTACTTACTTTTTCACGTGACTGTATGTACCTTGTGATACATATACGTTTGTTTGGTGTATGGGGTGCAAGGGGCTTTGGGGTACAAAATAGAGAGAAATATACAACACAACAACAACATGCATTTTAAGGCCATTTTCCCTGCTAGAGCGGGGGTTAGCCTTGCGGTCCCCATGACAATCTTCTCCATCTTGCCCTATTTTCTGCATCTCTCCTTGTTAACCCCCTTGCCCGCATTTCTTCTTCCACCATCTTTGGCCAAGTCTTTCTCGGTCTTCCCCGTCCTCTACTTCCTTCTACATTCATTTCCATCACTCTTCTCAACCAGTCACTTTCATCCTTCCTCAACACATGACCAAACCATCTCAACCTGTTCCTCTTCACAACATCAATCACAGGCTCTATTCCCATCATTTTTCGCAATTCATCATTTGTCTTCCTCTCTCTCAACGATATTCCGCACATCCATCGAACCATTCGCATTTCCACCCTTTCCAACCTTCGTTGCTGCTCAACGTTCATTACCCATGTCTCGCTCCCATAAATCATAACACTTCTCACACATGCAGCATACACCTTTCCCTTCAGCTTCAACGACACTCCCCTCCTCATTAGCACGCCACTCAGTTCCCGAAACTTCTTCCATGCACATCTCACTCCAGCAACCGTTGCCGAGTCTGATCCACCTTCTCCATTCAGCATGTCTCCGAGGTAGCAAAATGTTTTCACACCTTCCAGCTTCACACCGTCTCCAAGATCCAACTCAACATTTCCTCCATCTGCAGCTCCCTCTGTGCACACCTTACATTTGAATGTAGTTGCCACACTGGTTAATGACCCTCTCAGACCACTACATTTTTGATGAACCCACTCAGCGCACATTGTGCATTGAATGGAGTTCACTCCGACACCCTTCCTGCACACAGCACAGGGCCACTTCCCAGTTCTTTCCACCTCACCACATGCTTTACCACTTGCCATCACCTTCGTCTTTCCGATATTCACCTTCAGACCTTTTGTCTCCATACATTCCTTCCACTTGTTCATCTTTTCCTTCAGTCCATCCATACTTTCCGCAATCAACACCAGATCATCTGCATACAACTCCCACGGTAAACCCTCCTTTACGTTCTGAGCCAGCACCTCCATCACAGCTACAAATAGTAGCGGACTTAGTACCGACCCCTGATGCACTCCCACCTTCACCTCAAACTCACCACTGTTCCCGTCCTTCGTCCTTACAGCTGTGCGTGCTCTTTTGTACATTGCCATCACTACTCTGTTCAACCATTCCTCCACTCCTAACTTCCTCATTGCCCATGTCAATACTTTGCGTGGAACCCTATCGAATGCTTTCTCCAGATCAACAAACCCAAGAAACAACTTCTTCCTCTTCTCCATGTACTTCTCCTGCAACTGCCTCACAATAAAAAGCGCGTCGTTCCTCTTAAAATAGAGAGAAATATGTGCAGCACAATATGTGCAGTATCCAACGGTCACAAGCATCCTCAAAAGTTTCTGTAAACAAGTATTGAGGTTAAACTTACAATGCAATTATGGGAACAGGCAGACAATAGGAAGACAGATGCACAATATTAGGGAGATAGAAAATATGGTGGGTATGGACCAGTGTCAAATGACAAAGGAGATTCCACAGATGAAATGAAAGTTGAAAGAAATGGAGATGAGCAGATAAGTACAAGAGTGACATTCACTATATTAATTGATTTTAAACACAAGTAAATAACCTTGCCTTGCACATTGTCAGTGAAATATCTTGCACAATGCCAAGTGTACACTCCTCCCCCAACTTTTATTTTAAAAAATTATGGTTCCCACCCCTCCTTCCCTTTCCTCTTTATGGTATGGGCAGCTTTCTTTTTACAATGTGTTCAAAATCCCAGTGATGACCCACCTACCGTTCATCAAAAGATGCCTTAGGATCGTTGAGGTCCATCAGCTAATGTTAATAGACGAGTCAACCAGCTTAACATCCATCCTAGGGATGGCACACTTTGCGTATCAATACCCTGCATGCGATGCACCAATCTGGAATAATTGGGCCATATGGAATGTCTGCCTTTCACACAACAAATGGACCTCTGTGTAGCTTCACAGAATCCTACCATGATCACCTCTTCTCAACTGTCCTTTTAGCTTGTTGGAAAGTAGTTCAACCCACGTCCAATTAGATACACACCACATTGTTGAACATTACACATTACCCAACTCTTTCCTAATACCCCTCACCTCCTTTAACGTCTTATAAATAAAGCTGAATTTGTGTCTGTGAGTCATAAGCCTGAAGCTCATAAGCTTTTGTGCCCCAGTGGGAGTACTTGACAAATTGGCAAGTTTAAAATTTTTCCATTCAGCGGTTTCCGAGAAATAATGTTTTTATTATTTGCGTTTAATCCAAGATGGCTGTCATACCACGTGACCTATGACGTCACCATTATCATAAACACATTCTGCATAGGTGTCACTCCTACCCTGAAAATTTCGTCTCAATTGGACATGTGGTTGCTGAGAAAAATGAGGTTTGCCCGTACAGATGGACGGATGGACGGATGGACGGACGGACGGACAACCCGAAAACATAATGCCTCTTGCCACCTTTGGGGGGCAGAGGCATAAACATTTTTATTGAAATTCTCCCTAAACAAGGATGAAAGCTACTCAAGGCTTTTGGGTTGTATACAGTCCAGGAATGTAATTGGTAATCAGCACTCACACTGGCTACAATCAGCCTGTGTCAATTACCAACACCGATATGGCGATATCATCCCAGCACAAATTATATATCATACGAGCAAAGGTACCCGGCTCCATCTCTCCCTATGAACTTCCACCCTTCCCCTCCCTCTGCACCCTGACCCCTCCCTCCTATCTACTGGCGCCTCCATTCAGACTCCCATCCCACTCCTTCCCCTATCCCTCCCTCTGGACTCACTCCCCTTCCCCTCCCTCCAGACTCTTACCAAACTGCTTCCCCTCCCTCCTCCACCCTTCTCCCATCCAACCCCTCCCCTCCCAACTCTTTGCTCACCTTCACTTTTTCATTCCTCTTTTTTCCCGCATCTGGAACAAACTCCCACATTCTCTTTAATTCAGGTCTTTAAAGCAGCTGTTCACCACCATCTCTTATCTTCCCCCATCCAAAACCTTGATCTTTTCTACCCCCATTAATACACCCCAAATCCATCTTTTCCAAATTCCGTTTTCTTTCCTGAAAGTCCTAGTGGTGTCCATTTGTTTAATATCGTGTACCCCACCCCAGTCCTCTCCCTTCCACAGATCTCCCGATGTCCCTGTTCTCTACTGGTGTTGTGTTTCCCTCTCTCTCTCTCTCCCTCTTGTCTCTCACTCCCTTTTTTATATGTTTTATGTGTTAGCTCTTACACAAGGCTCGACTTAGTATACAAAAAAGACTCCTCCCTCCTCCCTCCTCCCACCTGACCCCTTCCTTTTCCTCCTCCTCCCCTCACTCATGGGAGTGGGGAGAGAAGGCAATTTCCTAGTTACGAACACTTCGACTTACGAACAAAAACAATATAACTCATTCATCAGTCGAGAGCTGCGTGTGTGTGTGTGTGTGTGTGTGTGTTTGTGTGTGTGTGTGTGTGTGTGTGTGTGATTGTGTGTGTGCACATGCATGTGAGATTATAAAGCATAACATATCATTCTCTTTGCTAACTCTCTCACATTCTCTCCCTTCTTCTCTTCCTCCCTGTCCCCTCTCTCTCCCCCGCTCCTCTCCCCCCTCCCCCAACTTTATCTCTCCCCTACCCCTTTCTGTCTGTCTCTCTCTCTGTCTTTCCACCACCTCCCTCTCTCTACCCACCCCTTTCTGTCTCTTCCCCTCTCTTAATATATTCCCGTCAGCAAAGCGACCCTGCGTTGCCCAGTAACGCCGGGTATGTGTGTTAGTATGGTATAAAAATATTCATCCTTGCCACAAAAAAAGAATAACTTCCTCATCACAAGTCCAATTTTTATTCCATGATAGCCATCAAGGAGCACGTATAGGACATCAAAGTAAGCAGGAATTGCTTTTGATATTTACCTGAAAATCATTGCAGGTAAGAGTTCCTGAAGGGATAATGAGCATTCTGATTTAAAATGTTATAATAAATAATTGTTAAAGGTAAAACCTGGCCAAAGGAATACCTGTTGCCATGGAAACAAGGCTGGGAATGCAATATAGATACTGTGCATTTCCTGTATATGTGTATCGCTGGGTAATAATTGTAGCTGTATATGTATCACATGATAATTAATTTGACTGTATAAGTATTACATGGTTAAAAAAAAGAAAATTGACTAATAAAAAGCAGTCCTGAATGCAATTTGTGTTAAATGTGAAGTTAGTGCATATCATAAGCTGATCTATGGCAAGGAGCACACACCATTTTTCATGGGGTGACGAATAAGGCAAAAAATAAATAAACAAAAACATATTTTGGAATAAAATCAAAAACTTGGATCGGACAGAAGAGCGTTGAAGCGGAATTGTTGTAAGAATGGAGCAAAAAGGGGCCAAAATGTGTGCAATGCAAATGCCAATTAACGTGTAATATTACACAGTAGGTGAGATGAATTACTCCCATACACATCAATTCCAGAGGAAGCTCTTTGGAAGAAATGTTAAGAAGAAGCTGGTTATGTATAAAATCAACAAAATAATTGCTTTTGATATCAGCTCATCTCCCGGGTATTAATTGTCGCAATTCAACACTCGAGCACCTTATGATTGTAATGGATGCAAGTGTACAGACATATCACCTGCCCTTTCTTAGCCGTGCCTGACATACGTGACCAGAGTATTTCAATTGCTGTTTATTGATCCTCAACCCAAAAGACAGACGATTGTTAATTATTCAGGAAAAATTAATTTTTCCATGACTCTAGTGGGGGTGAGGGGGTGGGAAGGAGGGGTATCTACTTCGAGTAATAGACTGCATCACAGCAATAGTTCCTCGTACTGTAAACAATGTATTTGAAGGTTAAGTTATTGATTCTATGGTAAGCGACAGTTACCGATGTGATATTTATTGGTGCTTTGAATGACATGTAGTACAACATAGATGCTGCATGTTCAAATGATAAACGTTGCACCACCATACTCTGGGTTACCATTTATGTATGCTGCTGTACAGTCTTAAAAATGAAAAAGAGATGAAGCAAAATATAATAAACTAGCAGAAGCCCATGGTAAAAAATACCACAATATAGATAAAAAGAAAAAAAGGAAACCTTTTATTCTTGTGCTGAAAGAGTACAAAAATGGGAGGTTATATATTTCTTAACAGAGAATAAAAAAATGTTTCCAGGAGTGATAAAGGCAGTGGTATGTTGCCTATACACCGCCCGAATTTAAAAAAAATTTGTCTGAGTGAAATAATATTGTTTTCTCGAAGGTTTGGATTACTTTGAAGCAACTTTTACTTCGTTATTTTTCTTCCTCAGTGTTTCCTTGTTTAAGGGTAAGACACTGGACTGTTCTGAAGTGGCCAGCAATGAGTCCAGATCTAAATCCGATTGAACACCTGTGGGGAGATCTTAAAACAGCAGTTGGGAGAAGGCACCCTTCAAATCTGGGAGAACTGGAGCAGTTTGCACAAGAAGAGTAGGCCAAACTGCCAGTAGAGAGGTGTCGGAAGTTAATTCATGGCTATAGGAAGCGCTTGACTGCAGTTATTTAATCCAAAGACTGTGCTACCAAATATTAAGTCTTGGGTGTCAATAATTTTGTCAATGCCATTTCTTTTTATTTTCTGATTTAAAAGGATATATTAGGTTCTGAATCAAAAAGAAAGGTTCTGTAATATTAACAGTGAAATAAAGAATTGTGGAGACCAAATACTTTTGTCAATTTCAACTTATTTTTAGAGAAAATAGAAAATTGTGAGTTATTTGAAAAAGGTTCAAGGGTGCCAATATTTTTGCCCACGACTGCACATATATATATATATATATACAGACTTGGCATTTAATATGGAATATTTTTTTTGTAGGGGTGAACTTACTTTTCAAGTTGACTTAGAACCAAAAGTTCATTGGAATTATGTTGAAACTATTCTTGATTTTGTTTATGTGACCTTTAAAAGAAACAAAAACCACATTTGACATTTCGAAGCAAATAAATTGATCCTTGAAAGTGATGTAAACTGATATCGAACTCAATTCATGGACAGTACTGTGTTAAACTTCTGTACATTATCCAGAAGTATCTCTTTATTTTGCACATTAGCCAATTTTTTTTTCAACAAAAACAAAAGCTAAATTATGACTGGGATTATGGACAGTAAAATTACAGTTCAGTACTTCATGTAACCCCCACGAGCATTCAGGAGAGCACGTACACGTCGAGGCATGCTGTTCACGAGATTTGCCAAGGTTTGGACAGGAATCGCTTGCCATGCAGTGACAATAGCCTACTGCAATTCACGCACAGAGGTCGGCTGCTGGTCCAAGTTGTCGATTTGACGCGTTAATTCTGCCCAAAAGTTCTCTATCGGATTCATATCCGGGGACATGGCAGGCCACTCCATATGCTCTACACCATGGTCAGCAAGAAAGTGTTGGGTCATGAGAGCACGATGAGGCCGTGCATTGTCATCTTGGAGGACAAAGTTTCCTCGAAAGGCTGCACAAGCAAATGGAACAATGTTTCTTCCAGAATGACCCTGTGCTTGAACTGGTTCAGGTTTCCATTCAGAACAACCAGGTCAGTTTTGCCCCCTGCATGAAAAGCAGCCCAAACGGTCACCCCACCACCTCCAGCTTGGCCTCTTGGCACTATACAATCTTCGTTGTGGGCTTCATGCACTTGTCTGCACACTCGGGCGCGGCTATCTTGACAATAGACCAGAAATCTAGACTCGTCACTGAAGGCCACGTGATTCCAGTGTCCTGGCTGCCATTGACGGTGCTCTCTGGCCCACTGCAATCGGCGCTGGCGGTGTTGTCTGGTCAGGCATGGCTTTCTCAGGGGACGCCTGGCACGATAGCCTGCTTGAACCAGTCGTTGGTTGACTAGCCTTCTGGATACAGGCACATTTGTCAGTTGCTGCCACTCAGCCTTAAGCTGATTACCTGACTTGGTACGGCCATTGCAGACTAACCGGTGCAGCTGGCAATCATCTCTCCTTGTGGTTCTGCATGGACGTCCTGGCCTCGGTATTGGAGTAGGGACACCCCTCTGAGCATTTCGTTTCAGGATCTTTGACACCTGACCTTGAGTGATGCCATACTGCCGAGCAATAGCACGCTGTTTCATGCCAGAATTTCGTAAAGCCCCCACTCCATGACAAACAGCATTGTCAAGTTGACGGACCATCTCCAGATGAAGCGGCAATAACTTTTGTAGATGTGCAGCAATTGTTTTCCACTAATACAGAACGCAACAACCCTTATATACCCGATTGTGAAGCCAATCGTCAAATGTACCTGTCCTTACATTTTGTCACGCCACCTGTGATATCATCCTGTTATCAGTGACGTGGTTCTTTCAACAAAGACATCACCGAAAGGTAAAATAAACTCACCAGATTGATATACTGAGTTCAGAAAGTAAACCCAAGTCAAGAAAAAAAAATTATTCCATATTAAATGCCAAGTCTGTATATATATATACAGTCACGTGAAAAAGTAAGTACACCCCATGTAAAGTTTTGACTTTTTCAACATATTTCAACATACAGCTATTTGATCTTCATTTCAACAATATTGATAGATAAAGGTTATATAATATAACAAATATCATGAAACATTTACATTTTATAGTCCATTGTATAATTTAAATAAACATAAATGCAAATTTCGCATGTGGAAAAAGTAAGTACACCCTACATTTATCACTACTTCAAATACCTAAAATTAGAATCAGGTGCACCGGCTCAGGTGCAAATGATTAGAACATCGTTAGAGAGGATCTTGGAGGAACATGTCTTATTTAAACCTCAGACATTTAGTTTGGTTTGCTCTTTGTTGTTGAAGTGTGCGGCATCACCATGCCGAGATCAAAATAACTCTCTGAGGCCTTCAGAAAGAAGGTTATAGATGCCGACGAGTCTGGGAAGGGATTTAAAAAGATCTCCAAACAATTTGAAATCAATCATTCGACTGTCCGGAAGATCATCTACAAGTGGAGAAGATTCCAAACAACTGCCAACTTGTTCAGGCCAGGCCGCCCCAGCAAGTTCAGCCCGAGAGCAGACCGCAAGATGCTGAAAGAAGTCTCGAAGAACCCCCAGAATGTCATCACGGGACCGACAGGTAGCTCTTGCCACTGTTGATGTCAAAGTGCACGAGTCTACCATTAGAAAGAGGCTGCACAAATTTGATCTACATGGGAGGTGTGCCAGGAGGAAACCTTTGCTGTCCAGAAAGAACATCAGGGAAAGACTAAAGTTTGCCAATGAACACCTCAGCAAAGACCAGCACTTCTGGAACAATGTGCTCTGGACAGATGAGTCAAAGGTAGAGCTATTTGGCCACAGTACCAGAAGACATGTTTGGCGAAAACCAAAGACAGCATTTGACCACAAAAACCTGATACCAACTGTAAAACATGGTGGTGGAAATATTATGGTTTGGGGCAGCTTTGCTGCATCAGGGCCTGGGCAGCTCACCATCATAGAATCCACTATGAATTCTTCATTGTACCAGAGAGTGCTTGGGGATAATGTGAGGCCATCTGTCAGAAAGTTGAAGCTCAACCGAAGGTGGACCTTGCAACATGACAATGACCCTAAACATACCAGTAAATCCACCAAGGAATGGCTGAAAAGAAAGAAATGGAGGGTTCTGGAATGGCCAAGTCAAAGCCCAGATCTAAATCCCATCGAGATATTGTGGGGGGATTTGAAACGAGTTGTGTATGCAAGAAACCCCTCAAACATCGCACAGCTGAAAGAATTCTGCATGGAGGAGTGGGCAAAAATTTCTCCCAGTCGATGTCAGAGACTGGTAGACAGTTATAAGAAACGCCTACTTGAGGTTGTTTCTGCCAAAGGGGGCAATACCACTTATTAGAGCCAAGGTTGTACTTACTTTTTCCACATGTGAAATTTGCATTTATGTTTATTTAAATTATACAATGGACTACAAAATGTAAATGTTTCATGATATTTGTTATATTATATCACCTTTATCTCATCAATATTGTTGAAATGAAGATCAAATAGCTGTATGTTGAAATATGTTGAAAAAGTGAAAGCTTTTCATGGGGTGTACTTACTTTTTCACGTGACTACATATGTGCAGTGTCTGTGTTGTGTTGTCTTGTCTTGTCACTGAACTACTCCGTCAAACTTTGGTGTAATCATACCAAACTTCTGGTTTTGTGGGGCACCTATACCAGAAATAAAAATATTATAAACCACAAACACATATGATTACCTTTTTAAACAGTCACTACTGCTGTTTAAGACTGAACTGAATGGGAGGAAATTCGACATTCTTGAGGCATTATGTGCATATCGCGTACCCCACAGACAAACAGACCCGAGCCTACATCTACTGTAATCTATATACCCCAGAGGCCAATAATATTACCCTTCTTGCCACTCCCATAGGGAGTGGGTGTACTAGTGAGGAAAACACAATGATACACAAGCCTGATGAGTTTGGTTATTAAGATGAACAGGCTGTAATCCCCAACAGTGCGTATAAACTGGAAAACTAGCGGAAAAATAATTATTCTAACAGAGCAAGCACACAATACATTTGTAATTCAATATGTCATTGCGTGCACAGTACAGTAAAGAACCACACAACATCAGAGGAAAAGCACAATTAGGAAAGAACAGAAGTGCATGGATCATGCACACGTCTCAAAGCTGAACTTCAAAGCATGTACATGGTACAAAATAGAAGTACACACCTTTCATATACAGCATGTATCTGAGGTACAAAGCACATACATGACAAAACTAAAACACAGCATTTGCACAACATCATGGAACTGAAGCACACAACACTTTGGCCTACTTAACACTTGGGCGTAGCCCCACTACTCCTCCCGGGACTATCGCAGCATGGATATGCCACAGAACTGGAGTGCACAGCATGTAGCCAGCATGCAACTAACATGTGCTTAGTCCTTGCTAAACATTCATCTCACTTTGCTTTTCATAAAGAAGGCATGGCTCTTTTAACACAATGATTCATTATCGTGCATTTTATTTTCCTTTTTACTGCAACATCCCAGTACAAAGTTTTTTGGCATTACGGATACTTTTACACGATTGCTGCTATGAAGAATCATGTATACACCGGTGACGGCCGGTGTACACGTTACCATTTTATGGTTGCCTTGTGCATCAAACTCTGCTATCATACCGGCAATAACATTAACATGTTACATAATTAACATTTCTGATTTAGAAACGATATTGTACACGCTCCTTTCCGATTCCACCTCTACGCACTGCATGATGTGATCGCTAGGCACTGAAGAGGGCCCGGTAATGACGTGAGCCAAAAGGGAGTACTCAGTTTTCACTCGGTTTTTAATTTTTTTAAATTTTTTTTGCATACAGAATCAAGGCTCGTGTAAGAGCTAACACATTAAACATGAAAACATTTACAGACACATAAAACATACAATGAAGGGAGTGGGAGACAAGAGGGGGAGAGAGTAGGAAGCACACAAGCACAACAGTAAAGAACAGGGACGTCGGTAGATCTGTGGAAGGGAGAGGGCTGGGGGAGGAGGGGGAAGGGTTACATGGAATAAAGCAAATGAACACTACCAGGAATTTCAGCAAAGAAGTTGGAGATTGAAAGAGGTGGATTTAGGGGGTTTTAACGGGGGTAGAAAAGATCAATGTTTTGGATGGGGGGGGGGGGGGGGGGGGAGATAAGAGATGGTGGTGAACAGCTGTTTTAAAGACCTGGAGGAAGGAGAGGGATTGAAGAGTGTGGGGGAGTTTGTTCCAAAGGCGGGAAAAAAGAGGAATGAAAGAATGAAGGTGAGCAAAGAGTCTTGATTTTGGCAGTTTCACCAGACTGGGGTTGCTGGCAGATCTTGTGTGACCTGTAGGAATATTTGGGGGACAGAGAACAGACAGGCAGGGGGAGCAAGGCCGGAGAGGCGTCGGTAGAAGACAGAAAGACAACCTACCTGCCTGCGGTGAGCGATTGAAAGGCCCTCAGAATCAGCTTCATCGTGGGGGATATCAATGATTCTCAATGCTTTGGTTTCAACCGCGTGAAGCCGGGCGAGGTGGGAGGGAAAAGCACCAGCCCAGAGGGGAGAGTAGTATTCCATTGAGCTGCAGATGAAAACTTGGTATGTGGTGAGGAGCTCAGAAGTGCCCAGAAAGGACTTCGCACGACGGAGGATGCCCAGCCGGCGAATGGCTTTGGAGGTCAGCTTGGAAATGTGGTTTTCCCAGGAAAGATCATGGCAGATAGTGAGACCCAAAAGCTTGAATGACAGAACTTCTTCAAGAGGATTGTTGAGAAAGTAGATAAGAGGGTTTTCCAGACGTTCTTTTCAGAGAGACAGAGTGAGAGTGTGAGATTTGTCAGGATTGAAAGACATGTTCCACTTGTTTGACAAGTTTCTGATTTTGTCCAGGTCTGCAGAGAGTGAAGAGGCTGCTGCCTGTCGATCTGAGGTTTGAGATATGGAGCGGCAGAGAGTGGAGTCATCAGCAAATGAGAGAATAGAGAGAATTTTCCAGAGAGTCGGAGAGATCATTAATGAATACCAAAAAAAGCACAGGGCCCAGAACACTGCCTTGAGGAACTCCAGACTGGACAGGAATGGGAGATGAGAGAATTCCATTCAGGGCCACACGTTGGCTGCTACCAGAGGAAGTCTGCAAGCAATGCATGGAGGTTTCCATGGATACCATAGGAGGAGAGTTTGGTGAGCAGGGCCGGGTGCCAGACCGTATCGAAGACACAATATATGTCAAGGGAGACAGCTCTGATTTCCTGTTTGGCATTGAGGACCTCCGTCCATTGTTGAGACAGCATAAGCAGCATGTCCAGAGTAGAATGACCTGGTCTGAATCCAAATTGATGATCTGAGATCAAGCCATTTGAGAAGAGGAAGGATTTGATATCAGGCGTGATGATGGATTCCATGACCTTGCTGATGATTGGGAGCAGGCTGTTTGGTTTGTAGTTGCAAACATCTGTTTTGCACCTTTTTGTGTAATGAGGTAATGATGTCTGATTTCCAAGCAGATGGCAGATGACCTTGAGCAAAAGAGAGGGTGAATAGAACAGATGAGGGTGAGATAGAGTGACAGGTTTGTAGGTTGTTTGTTTTTGTACACCCTCCTTTCCTTTTCCATCTCCAGGCATTGCATGACGTCATCACCGGACACCGAAGGGGGCCCGGCGATGACGCGCACCAAAAGGGAGTACTCAGTTTTCACTCCGGTTTCTTTATTTCTTGTTAGTTTGTTTGTCCGGGTGATATCTCAGCCATCCTTTGAGCTAAGAAGCTGAAATTTGGGCACGATAGTGAGCACGTGCTTTGGCAAAAACGGGATTTTAATTTTTTTTTTATTAATCAATCAATGGACTACAGTAATTACTTAATGATTATCGGTTTAGTAAGTATTTATTCATTTTGTTTCTCATCTGGGCAATATCTCAGGCGCCTTTTGAGCTCGGAAGCTGATATTTGGACACGACAATGACCAAGTGATTTGGCCATAAAGGATATTTTTGACTTATTAATTAATCGATTAATTATTTAATTTTTCGATTAAGTTCTTAATTAATGATTTATCAAAATGTTACAGATTCAGATGAAGCAGTGGTGGTTTAGGTATTCTATTAGCCAATTGATTAAGAAATTATTTATTTTACGGTTATTATTTATTTATTTTAATTACACAATTAATCAATCAATTATTGTACACCTCTCCCTCCCAATTCTGTTTCCATGTGCTGTGCTGCTGCACTGCTAGGTGAGGCACCCCGGCAATGTCACATGCTAGAGGATATGTTATTTATTTATTTGGCATGGGGGTGGTATACTTTTAATGTAAATCACTGGGACTCTAACTAAACCACCACGGTGATTGCGTTCCAGATATCTTGTTACCCCCGCACGTGAAGCGAAAAGTGGGGTTAAGAAATTGATGGACTTTGTCTGTCTGTCTGTCCATCTACAAACATCAGTTTATGATGGAGGAACAACTCAATTGCAATTGAATGTTATATTTTAAACATAGGGGCAACACAATACCCCTGGCGCTCACCTGGTCGAATAAACAGTATACTGCACCGACTAAAGGTATTTTAAACCAATTTCAATGGTTGCTAGAAGACAGGGCAGCATGTAGAATCATACTAACATAATCATAAGACTTCAAACAAACAAACCAAACAAAATACCTATTTTGGGGGGGAACCCCCCCCCCACTCCTCCTGGGGAGCAATCCCATATACCTCCTAAGACCTCAATTTTTCTAATGCCTTGAACAAACATTGGTACATCATGGGTGATTAAGGTTGTGGTGAAGTTTCATCGCAATTGCGTGTGTAACTTTTGAGACGAAAGCAAATACCTATTTTGGAGGGCAACCCCTCCCTCCCCCCGTATACTCTAAATGAGGCGGATTTTTTTTTAATGCCGTGAACCTACTTTGGTACAACACGTGTGGTGAAGGTTGTGGTCAAGTCTCATAGAAATAGTGTGTCTAATTTCAGAGGAAAAAGCAAATTCCTATTTTGGGGGGTCAAACCTGGATCCAATTTGACCCCGGTAAACCCCCTTAGATCCCGATTTTTTTTTAATGCTGTTAACAAACTTTAGTCACAATACAACAAATATAATTTGTGCCAAGTTTGGTCACAATCCCTTCAGCGGTTTCGGAGAAGAAGTTGCAAGTGTTTACGACGGGCTGACAGACGGACGACGCGCCATCGCATAAGCTCACCTGAACTTCGTTCCAGGTGAGCTAAAAACAAGAATCGGAACATGAATTGGAAAATCATCAGTACTTTGGCTCTGAATTTGACCCGATCATGCATGCACAGAGAGGATTTCGATTAAAAAATTAATTTTTTTACTCTGCCTGTCTGGCAGTCAAAAAAACTAGACAATCATTCCAAACAGGAAACTTACTGTTTTTGGGGACATCATAATGGACACAAATAACAGGCACGAAGAACTAATGTAGCGTGTTAAATCAGGTGGTGTAAAAGACGCTGCATCAACGGCAGTAAACTTCGCAAAACATTGTTCCACAACCTTTAAAATCTAAATTTTTTCAGTTGAATTACATAACAGTACTTGGAATACTGAAGAAACTAATTTGCCTTTTTGGCAATTTCAAATCCCTACCTTTTAGCAGTATTACCGCTCCCTCTTTTTATATATTTTGTTTGTCTGGTTGATTTGTTTGTGAAGTAAATGTTAGCTCTTTCACGAGCCTCGATTCAGTATATACCAAAAAAAAAAAAATATATTTTTGAATAAGATATTATGGCATTTTACGTCATCAGGACCCATCAAATTTGCCGCTCGCAGACCCCACCCATGTCCTTTTTCACAGTTCTGCACGGCGTAAAGTGTTCTATGAACTCTAGTTGTTTTATATTATTTGGATTTTGTTGTTTTTGCATCTGCCTCACTGTTTCATTTCATCAAGTTTTGGCGACTGCACTTGAATATTGTTCGGCCAAGAAACTATCTCGCAGAATGCATCCAAATAATAAAGGCCTAACTGAATCACGTAACCTGCGAATACCAGACTAAACCAAATCCACTCAAGCATGCCAACACTGTCAAACATGACCTCCTACCATTGGCTGCTTAAAACACAAGCTTCTCATTGGCTTAAAAAACACAGCTTGCTGCTGATGGATCTATCATCGTAGTGCATTGCTAACGAGAGCAGCCAGTGGGAGTGAGAGGGCTTGGGGGGAGGAGGCATGGGAAGAGGGTGGGGGGGGGGGAGGAGGCATGGGAAGAGGGTGGGGGGGGGGGAGGAGGCATGGGTAGAGGGTGGGGGGGGGGAGGAGGCATGGGAAGAGGGTGGGTGGGGGGGGGGGGGGGTTGGAGAGGTGTAAAACACATGGACACTGCTAGGACTTCAAGGAAAGAAGTCGGTATTTCCGAAAAGTGGATCTGGGGTGAATTAACAGGGGTAGAAAAGATCAAGGTTTTGGATGGGGGAAGATAAGAGATGGTGGTGAACAGCTGTTTTAAAGACCTGGAGGGATGAGTGGGATTGAAGAGAGTGAGGGAGTTTGTTCCAGAGGCGGGAGAAAAGAGGAATGAAGGAGTGAAGGTGAATAGAGAGTCTTGATATTGGCAGTTTCACCAGAAGAGGGTTGCAGGTAGATCTTGTGCGACCTGTAGGAGTACTTGGGGGACAGAGCACAGACAGGGCTGGGGGGGGGGGGGGGAGGCTAGGCCAGAGAGGAGTCGGTAGAAGACAGAAAGACCACCAACCTGCCTGCTAAGTTATGCTCCAAGTTACATAATAATTATTATAAGTTAAGTAATTATGTTTTATTTATATAATTATAATAATTTATATAATTATGCTTTAAAATGATGCAACAATGGCATTGAGTCATGGCCGACTAGTTTCAGATACTTCAGAGTATTGTGCAATGCATGTAATACCCATTAAAAAGAATGCCACAAACATATTTTAAAGTGTATTTTTAAATAACTTAAGTTGTGATGAATGACTCTTCGAGGTTCAGCATCATTGTAGAATTATTCACTGTGCTGTGAAGTGCGGATTGACTTTGGCTGCTGATTAAACTACCATAGAGGACTAAACGAGTGGAGGGATCAGGGTTTCGCGTGTGAAGATGTCAGGAATCCTTGCAAACCAATTTATTTGGCTGTGTCAGATGTCAAGTTTTGAAGGCACCATGAGATGTTTTATGGAGAGAAGTGCTGAAAATGGTAAAACTAAGATACGTGTAAGATGAGACCATATCTCTGTGAAGGATTTCCTATAAAGCATAAAAAAACAACAGCACAGAAATTGCTAGATGTCTGAATAAAGAGCACACACAAAAATAACTTTACATTACAAACCACTTTCACTAAGAAAAACACGAATGCTCCAAACAGCCACTATTTTCTTTCCGAGAAGTGGAAGCCCATTTACAACAATTTTCATGTTTTTTGGGGGGTTTTTTTGTATACAAGATCGAGGCTCGTGTAAGAGCTAACATTGATCACAAAAAGACAAACTGACACATAAAACATATGATAAAGGGAGCGGGAGACAAGATGGGGAGAGAGGGGGAAGCACACAAGTACAACATTTGAGAGCAGGGACATCGGGAGATCTGTGGGAGTGAGAGGGCTTGGGGGGAGGAGGCATGGGAAGAGGGTGGGGGGGGGGGGGTTGGAGAGGTATAAAACACATGGACACTGCTAGGACTTCAAGGAAAGAAGTCGGTATTTCAAAAAAGTGGATCTGGGGTGAATTGACGGGGGTAGGAAAAGATGAAGGTTTTGGATGGGGGAAGATAAGAGATGGTGGTGAACAGCTGTTTTAAGGAAAATGTTTTTTTTGTTTTAAGGAAACAGCTGTTTTGTTGTTTTGTGGCATCTGACAGAAAAGGTGTATGTTTAGCACTGCCACCATACTTTGTGGGTGGCAATGCTGAAGAGAACATGAAACTTAAACAGTAAGAGCAATGATTTGTGAATACAACACAAGCAT
This sequence comes from Myxine glutinosa, assembly GCF_964187855.1. Classification (NCBI taxonomy): domain Eukaryota; kingdom Metazoa; phylum Chordata; class Myxini; order Myxiniformes; family Myxinidae; genus Myxine; species Myxine glutinosa. The sequence goes on from NC_136269.1 coordinate 85,022,314, forward strand.
ATTTTGGCCTTTTAGGAATTTCCCATCCAAGAACACTCACACTCGGTGGTGTAATGGTTAGAGGGTCCGCTCTGAGTTTGGGAGTTCGGCAGTTCGAACCCCATCCAAGTCATACTATGGACTTTCAAAATGGTACGTGATAGAGCATTGACAAACCCCAAAGGTTGACATCCATAGAGGAGGAAATTCCTTCTTAATTTCCCTGCTGAGTGTGGAGAGAAAAGCAACATCATCAAAAAGACTCAGAATACTCTGGAAAGTGACATCACTTCCCCAAAGCTCAGTGGCTGTGTTTATCTGAAGTCATGTAGTTGTTTCCATGTGTATGTGTGATTTGTGTATGCAGCTCCACTACCTTAGACCTTGTAAACTAAATAAAACACACCTCATGATGCTGGAGCCCCCAAGTTCAAATGTCGTGAAGTGTTTATTTATTTGTCATCTCCTAATGTTATTGGAATTTCAAGTAAAAGTAACGGTGATATATTTTCATGTCCTTGTGCTCCTTGTGATATATGTGCAAGCTGCTCCATAAGCGTCGGACACAAGACACTTTCGTCAGAGAAACTAAATACAGCAAGCTCATCACAGTCAAAGTAAATATCTGATTGAATCAATAGGAATTGGCAATATTCTGCTGCCAATTCTGCCCTTTGTCTAGTCTCTTATGCTGCTAGATTAGCTTGCACATAAACATTGCTTGAAGGACAAGAACAAATAAAAATTGTACTGTCTGTGGGATTAAAATAATGCCAGTGAGGAATGACAGAATACCTAAAGAAGAGGAAAGTAATGAAGAACAAGAGCCGGAATTGCTTTGCAATACATATCCCCTACCGGTGTGATATTTTCTAAATCCAAAAAGAGCATAACTGTGAAAAATTGACAAAACGTCCTGAAACTCGAACTTGTTCCGTAACTTATCATAATAAAGCCATTTACCAAGTTTCAATTGAATATGTTTAAGGGTGTGGGAAAAAAGTCCTGAAAAACCACATGTGGGACGGATGGACGGACAGACGGCGAGCCAAACCTATAGTCCCTTCTGTTGAAACCGGTCGGGAGCTAATGATCAGCACACACCACAAAATATCACGTTTAGCAAGATTCATGAAGGTCAAGGACGATACAAGAATGTTCAGCAAGGAGACTAGACATTATGGATGATAAAAATAAACTTGACAGGATGAGCAATTGGTACACCCTAGTTTATGATGAATCCATTCGCACATCCCATCTTGGCACGGTTTACTTTGTTTTGAAGAAACAGAAACCTTCAGAACAGATTGCACAACGTTACCGATTGCAAGACAGTAAAGCATGAACTGCGGAGATGGTTACGCATGGCCCGTTTGTGAAATGACGGAGCAGAAACATCCATCAAAGGTGGCCTAGTTTGCAAATGTGTTCCTAAAGTTACTCCTTATATCAACAAATAACAACTAAACTAAAGCAATATCCTTATATCAACTAAATTACCCTACGATATATTCAGCTTTAAGAGGAATGTCAATTCCTACTTCCTACATCTTTGAGGTTCCATCACATTTTACCTGACTTTTGCTACTTCCTGTATCTTGGATGTTTCTTGTTACTTTTTTCTTTTATTTTGTTACCTCCACCACCGAAGGTGGATGGAGGTTATGTTTTCACCCTTGTCTGTCTGCCTCAAGATATCTCAAAAAGTTGTGGACGGATTCCGACGAAATTTGGCGGAGAGGTAGCGTATGTGACAAGGACGAAATGATTAGATTTGGTGAAGATCCGGATTCGCATCCGGCTAGTAGAGTTTTTTAAGTGATTCTTCACAATTGGGAGATCGGGCCAAAAACGATACATAGCAGGATATCTTAAAAAGGTATAGACGGATTCGTACGAAACTTGGTGGACCGGTTGGGTGTGTGACAAGGACGATTCGATTAGATTTTGGTGAAGATCTGAATATGGATTCGGACACAAGAATTATTTAATTTTTAAGTGATTCTTCACCATTGGGAGATCGGGCCAAAAACTATACATAGCAAGATATCTTAAAAAGGTATGGACGGATTCGGACGAAACTTGGTGGACAGGTTGGGTGTGTGACAAGGACGATTCGATTAGATTTTGGTGAAGATCTGAATATGGATTCGGACACAAGAATTATTTAATTTTTAAGTGATTCTTCACCATTGGGAGATCGGGCCAAAAACTATACATAGCAAGATATCTTAAAAAGGTATGGACGGATTCCGACGAAATTTGGCGGAGAGGTAGCGTATGTGACAAGGACGAAATGATTAGATTTGGTGAAGATCCGGATTCGCATCCGGCTAGTAGAGTTTTTTAAGTGATTCTTCACAATTGGGAGATCGGGCCAAAAACGATACATAGCAGGATATCTTAAAAAGGTATAGACGGATTCGTACGAAACTTGGTGGACCGGTTGGGTGTGTGACAAGGACGATTCGATTAGATTTTGGTGAAGATCTGAATATGGATTCGGACACAAGAATTATTTAATTTTTAAGTGATTCTTCACCATTGGGAGATCGGGCCAAAAACTATACATAGCAAGATATCTTAAAAAGGTATGGACGGATTCGGACGAAACTTGGTGGACAGGTTGGGTGTGTGACAAGGACGATTCGATTAGATTTTGGTGAAGATCTGAATATGGATTCGGACACAAGAATTATTTAATTTTTAAGTGATTCTTCACCATTGGGAGATCGGGCCAAAAACTATACATAGCAAGATATCTTAAAAAGGTATGGACGGATTCGGACGAAACTTGGTGGACAGGTTGGGTGTGTGACAAGGACGATTCGATTAGATTTTGGTGAAGATCTGAATATGGATTCGGATACAAGAATTATTTAATTTTTAAGTGATTCTTCACCATTGGGAGACCGGGCGAAAAGCGATATATGGCGTGATATTAAAAACAGTTGTGGACGAGTTATGAATAAACTTAGTGGACGAGTTGGTTAGATGATTGGTTCAGGTCCGAATCCAGATCCGGCCTATCAGTAGGATACAAAACATAAACTGTGGAGGTATGTGCTCAGCCTGGCGGAGGTATGCACTCTACCAAGTGCCTTTATAGTTTTGCTTTGCTTTATCCTCATCTTTATCTAACCTTCCCATCGCCCCTTACCTGGAGTGGCGTTATGCCTTGTTTGTGGCGATTTCCATTTTTTAAAATGGCAGAAAAAACGATTCAGATTCGATTGTCCACCATATCGACAAAGATAGCAGGTTTTCCTGTGACATCGCTCGATTCTGACAGGCCAAACCCACACAACCACCACTCTTTTCTTCTTCGTTCCATTAATTAATTTTCATCTGCAAATAATTGCAACCAGTTTTATGCTTACCAATTCCATTAACTAGCAAATGTTGAAACATGACGTCACGGTATCATGAGGTGCGTTTAAACTGCTAAGCTAACCAGATTTTTCAAACACTATCCACCAATGAACTTGATCTTACGATTGATCACACCCGTTTTTACATAAATAGAGTCCGAAGAGGTGGGTGCAAACAGACATTGTAAATAATTGTAATAGATTCACCGGAGTAAAAGTGTTTGTACCAAAATAAACTAAAGCTCGTGACACATTTCAAACAGCGTAGATCCGATGACATTTTTCCAGGTGGTACACTATGTGCAGATGTTGTTGTCATCCAATTTGATAAAGTCAGCATTGTGGTATTTTTGAGATGGATCAATTCGTCATCAAAATAGTTGAATAATGGAGTAAGATAAGTCCAATCCCCTAGGATGGACATTAAACGGGCGGCCCATCTACCGGCATTAGTTGGTGGACATTCAAGATCCCACAGTGCCCTTCTTGAAAAGTAGGTGAGCTATCGCTGACACCATGAACAAATGACAAATTTCTGCCAAATCACCTTCAGTCAAAAGTCAAGCTTGGCCAGCAGTTTTGTGAAAGACTTGGGCTGAAAACGTTCCCCAGGCCAAACCCACAAGAGGATGGGAATAATTGGGCCTATTAGCAATAGTAGTTGTAGTATCAGTAGTAGTCATAATAGTAGGGGGGGAGAGGTATAGCAAGATAAGTCCAATTATACTTCCCTGAAGAACATCAACGGAGTCTACCTTGATTGAATACGTAAAGTTGAGGAATCCATCACCCATCCGCACACAATCTACCTACAAGTCCTATCAACATCCCTGTACCCCTCTATCGCCAATGCATCCATGAACCCATCCAACCCCAATTTAAAGCGATTCACCCCCTCTCCCACCACCACCTTTCCAGGGAGACCAATTCCATGCATTAACTACTCTAACTGAAGGACCCCTGTCTTACTAATGTTCTATCATCTTATTTACCCTCAAGCTGTGGCCCCTGGTCCTAACACTATCCATTTTGCTGAAAACCCCCAATGCACTGATCTTGGCCACACACCTAATTTTCTTAAACATCTCAATCACACCCACTCATAATCTCCTGTCTCCTTGAGGCATGTCTCATAGCTTGGTCTAGTTGGCCCATAAATAAATCTATGCTGTACTATCTCTATGGTAGCTATGTTCTTCCTCAGATGTGGGAACCAAAACTGCACACAATAGTCTAGATCAGTCGTTCTTAACCCTTTTCTCACCCCGGACCGGCAAATGTCACGATAAATGACCGCAGACCGCCAATTGAGAACCACTTAATTAATGTTCTTTACTGTCTATACTTCAGCACGCCATACAACTCTGTGAACATTTTACATTAATATTGTGGTTCTTTATAAGTACTAAATCTATATGAACAACAGTCAAAGAATACTTATCAATTATACCTGGTTGAGCCTGTGGAACTTCCTCACATCAGGTGGGGAGGACTTCAGGTGGCGGAGCACTTTGTAAAGAAAATATGCAGCTCTGTGGAATAAATATAACCCTACCTCTGGTTAAGGTGTGTGTGAACTGTGAATCGTCCTGTTAGTGTTATGACAATAAGATGTGCACAGAAATGCTGTTTGTTTTTGAAGTGAACATTACCTCGGAAAAAGAAATATTACCTCAATGTTCCCTTCACAACAACACGATCGCTTCGGAAAAAATAAATATTATTATTACCTTCACAACAACAACAACACGATCGCTTCAGAAAAAATAAATATTATTATTACCTTCACAACAACAACAACACGATCGCTTCAGAAAAAATAAATATTACCTTCACAACAACAACAACACGATCGCTTCAGAAAAAATAAATATTACCTTCACAACAACAACAACACGATCGCTTCAGAAAAAATAAATATTATTATTACCTTCACAACAACAACAACACGATCGCTTCAGAAAAAATAAATATTACCTTCACAACAACAAGAACACGATCGCTTCGGAAAAAATAAATATTACCTTCACAACAACAACAACACGATCGCTTCGGAAAAAATAAATATTACCTTCACAACAACAACAACACGATCGCTTCAGAAAAAATAAATATTACCTTCACAACAACAACAACACGATCGCTTCAGAAAAAATAAATATTACCTTCACAACAACAACAACACGATCGCTTCAGAAAAAATAAATATTATTATTACCTTCACAACAACAACAACACGATCGCTTCAGAAAAAATAAATATTACCTTCACAACAACAAGAACACGATCGCTTCGGAAAAAATAAATATTACCTTCACAACAACAAGAACACGATCGCTTCGGAAAAAATTAATATTACCTTCACAACAACAACAACACGATCGCTTCAGAAAAAATAAATATTACCTTCACAACAACAACAACACGATCGCTTCAGAAAAAAAAAAATATTACCTTCACAACAACAACAACACGATCGCTTCAGAAAAAATAAATATTACCTTCACAACAACAACAACACGATCGCTTCGGAAAAAATTAATATTACCTTCACAACAACAACTAGAACGGGCACTCGGTAGAGCGCATACCTTCGCCGCAGCTACTGTTCTGTACTGTACTAAAATACGATTTTGACCTTTTCGTGACCTTGACCTTGACCTTTGACCCGATTGCTCCCAAAATCTAATCAAATGTGTCCCGTATAATAACCAATCATCCCACCAAATTTCATGCAATTCGGTTGAATACTTTTTGAGTTATGCGAATAACATACACACACACACACACACAGACATACAAATAAATACACAGCGATCAAAACATAACCTTCCGCTTTTGCGAAGGTAACAACACGATCGCTTCAGAAAAAATAAATATTACCTTCACAACAACAACAACACGATCGCTTCAGAAAAAATAAATATTACCTTCACAACAACAACAACACGATCGCTTCGGAAAAAATTAATATTACCTTCACAACAACAACTAGAACGGGCACTCGGTAGAGCGCATACCTTCGCCGCAGCTACTGTTCTGTACTGTACTAAAATACGATTTTGACCTTTTCGTGACCTTGACCTTGACCTTTGACCCGATTGCTCCCAAAATCTAATCAAATGTGTCCCGTATAATAACCAATCATCCCACCAAATTTCATGCAATTCGGTTGAATACTTTTTGAGTTATGCGAATAACATACACACACACACACACACAGACATACAAATAAATACACAGCGATCAAAACATAACCTTCCGCTTTTGCGAAGGTAACAACACGATCGCTTCAGAAAAAATAAATATTACCTTCACAACAACAACAACACGATCGCTTCAGAAAAAATAAATATTACCTTCACAACAACAACAACACGATCGCTTCAGAAAAAATAAATATTACCTTCACAACAACAACAACACGATCGCTTCAGAAAAAAATAAATATTACCTTCACAACAACAACACGATCGCTTCGGAAAAAATTAATATTACCTTCACAACAACAACAACACGATCGCTTCAGAAAAAATAAATATTATTATTACCTTCACAACAACAACAACACGATCGCTTCAGAAAAAAATTAATATTACCTTCACAACAACAACAACACGATCGCTTCAGAAAAAATAAATATTACCTTCACAACAACAACAACACGATCGCTTCAGAAAAAATAAATATTATTATTACCTTCACAACAACAACAACACGATCGCTTCAGAAAAAAATTAATATTACCTTCACAACAACAACAACACGATCGCTTCAGAAAAAATAAATATTACCTTCACAACAACAACACGATCGCTTCAGAAAAAATAAATATTACCTTCACAACAACAACAACACGATCGCTTCAGAAAAAATAAATATTACCTTCACAACAACAACAACACGATCGCTTCAGAAAAAAAAAAAAATTACCTTCACAACAACAAAAACAACACGATCACTTCAGAGAAAGAAGTCGTTCAAGGCCTGAAGGCCAAAAGCCTGAGGCCCATACATGCTATGGCCTTATCAAGGCTTGTGATGGCTATCGGCTGCAACCTTTCGATATATATTTGATAATCCTTGCTTTACAGTTTACACTGAAGGGAAAACTGAAATGGAAGGCACAACGATTGTGAATACTGTGTAACGCTTCCGCAGATGGCTTGGGCCGAGCAGGAACAGGGTGGCCGAGGGGCGAGACCAGCTGTGCAGCCAATGGGCGTAGTCCTTCGATGAACCGCCCACCGATTTACTAATACTAGTACCCGACTGCAAAGCCGCAATGAGCCGGCAAAGCCAAAGCCTCTTGCCACTATTTTACCCATCACTATGGCATCAGTAGGTTAGGTAGTTGGTAGTAGGTAGGTGTAGTAGGTACCGTGCCTGGTAAGACATGGTAAAAGAGAAGAGCAGACAGTCCTCCCCAATACCTACATACAATAAATGTCACAAGAAGCTTAAGGAAGTAACTATACGATGTGCCAGCTTAGGGCCTATTTTAAGAAATTTTAACTGGGCTTAATATACGTTTTCACAGTATGTGTGTAGTCTTCTAACTTCAGTCGCTGTCAGGACTGGTTCTCTCCGGGCACTGCGGCTTCCTCCACCAGAAGAAGTTAGCTTGCAGTAAGATCAGTGCCGACAGATCAGACGATAGCGCCGTTTCAACGGCAATGTGTGACTGTCGTTAATCAAACCGTGTCGATGGCGCTGATTGGCTGACCTAAGCTGATCGCTGATTGGTCAGCTCACAAAATTTCGCAAATTCAGACCGAAAATGACACCATTTGCATTCTGGATGAGATTAAAATTGATAAAATTTACTTCTTGATTAATTCGGTGAATTCCATCTCAACTTCGGATATTTCCGGCCATGAAAAACTATCCCCTACGGCCGCGAGATTTCTAAAAAAAAAATCTTCGTCAATTTTAGAATATTTGACGCCGTTTTCACCGTCCGAAACGCGTAATAAGCTTTTAAAAAATATCTTTTCAAAACCTCGAATCTCATTGGTTCCGGTGTTTGGGGACGATTTTCGTTGAAGATAACGAGGTTGGTCTTAAAGTATTTCAATTACAAATTAGAGGTGCATAACATTGTGAATCAAACAAAGATGGGTGAAACAAACTCCGATTGAACTTTTTCGCAATTGTTTTATGCATACTTCCGCATCCGGAAGATGGCGGCCTTCATTGAGTGATTTGGTTTCTGAAATATTTTTTCAAATGCTCGCATCTCATTGGTTCCGGTGTTTGGTGACGATTTTCGTTGAAGATAACCAGGCCCGTGCGGGCCGAGGTTGGTCTTAAAGTATTTTAATTACAAATTAGAGGTGCATTAGATTGTGAATCAAACAAAGACGGGTGAAACAAACTTCGATTGAACTTTTTTCAATTTGTTATGCATACTTCCGCATCCGCAAGATGGCGGCCTCCATTGAGCGATTTGGTGCGTCACAGCTTCGGAATTCTAAAGCCAAGGGATCCAGCATAATCTGGTTTTCAACATAATACGTACGCGTTTATTCACAACACCGGCTTCGCCGGCTATGAACATACATACATACATAGGCCGTCCAAACATCCAATCCAAAACCACAGTTCAGCTATTTGGTTTGTAGATACCTTGTTTATTTGCCAAACACATGTGCGCACACAACTTTACACAAGTTCAGACATAGTAATCAACAGTATAATGGAAAAGACAAGTATATGGCTATATATATATATCAAATTAATCCATTTTGAGTTCTCCAACCATTAATGAGCAAAATTAATAATTGGAGAACTCAAGATGGATTCATTTGATTTTAATCCCAACCGCAAGTCATTACTATATATATATATATTGTTGCGGATATGAGATTGGCCTCCATCCATATCCGCTTGTAAATATTCCCCTATTTCCCCAATACTTCCCAACTATCCCCAATCCCCCATTCCCTAGTCCCATTTTCTGTAAACAACACTCTGTAGACCCGACCTTCCCCTATTTCCCCCATTAAATGTCGCATCCAGGTCCACCGCATCTCACGTAGACAACTATAGGACATCTTGCTAGTTATTCTTAGTCTATGTCAGTTAAGGACTCGTTTCCATTAATTCTGACTCTTCGTTGCACCAGAATGTGATTGTATGGCACCGTTAGGAAGTTTAGGACCTCCCAATACCTCCCCGCAGCTCTTCCTCACGGTTCAGCAACAACAACAACAACAACAGCAACAACAACGGCGGCGGCGCGGGGAGTGCGCGTCCTCACTCCGGCTTGGTTAGCCGCCATCGAACATGTGCTCCGACGGGGTTACCACGTAGGGGCTCGCTGTCAGCTCCTCGTCAAGGGCGGAGCGCGGTAACCCCCCGCACCCAATAGAAGCGGCGGACCGATTCCATCTGGGGCGGAGCCAACGAGCCGAGGGCGTGTCACTCCCCGCTGAGCATGCGCAGGAAGAGGGAGGTGACGTCAGATGCGCGCTGGACTTGAAGGAAGAGAGACGCCACCTCCGAGCGCTGCAATACCTCCCCGCATCTTTGGACTGGACCGTGCTGTATCCTGTCCCTGAGCCAAGGTGCACCTTGTGCTATCGACTGCCTGTCCTTCCCTGCCATCAATCCCTGTGTAAGTCAGTCTTGTCCCGTTTGTCTGTGGTCTGTCGGGGATAAGATAAGACTGTGACTAAGTGCCCATCTTTTCTGTGTCTTTCCCTCATTACCTTGTAATCTACCCTTCTTTTCCACCACTAATTATATCCTCCTCCGGAGGTCTTGAGAACTGTACCCCTTGTGTCGTTTCATTTATCCCAGTCGTTGTGTCCTTTCCAAATCATTGATTTAGCATAGCGCGACTTGGTCAACGTCGGGTGGAATCGGGGTCTAGTCGGGGAATAACTGTTAGGTCGCGGCAATACCACCGCTCGGTAAGTAACATCTTAAACCGCGATCCGTAACAATTGGTGTCGAGGAGTGAGATCGGACCCGAAGCGCGCTTCACGCGCTCAAAATTATTAACGGCGAAATTTGATTTTGTTTTACAAAAATAAAAACCCGAATTTTGAAAGTCGCGCTATGGCAGATCAAGACGGCTGGGTTCCGGTAGAGGAGAGTGAGGCAGGGTCGATCCAGGACCAAATTGAGGGACATGAGGAGAGCGAAGCAGTGAGGGTGGCAGGGTCGCAAAATGGCGTCCTCGCGCACGAGGTTACGGGCGCGCAAAATGGCGCCTCGCACATGGCCACGGCGACCGCGCCCGCGACCGTAGTAGCGCCGCTGGTAGATTTGAACCTTTTTTAATACAAATGAAGGCCCTTATGGCCCAGAATAGCGAGAAAATGAGGGAGGACATGGGGGCCAATAGCCAATGGTTAGAACAAAGGATGGGGTCCAATAGCGAGAAATTGAGGGAGGACATGGGGGCCCAGATCGGAGGGTTAGGGAGTAGAATAGAGGGATTAGACAATAGATTAGGGGAAATACAGGAGGGGTTAATGGGGGTAGAAAACAGAATGGCCGCTCAAGAGAATCAAATGGAAGGGATGCAAAAGGGGTTAGAGGGGTTAGAAAACAGTATGGAAGGCAAATTGAGGGACATGAGGGACCAAGCGGAAAGGGAAGTTAAAAAAATGGGGCAGCAGATAGAGGGGGTCAGAATGGGGGTAGAAACTAAATTGGATGCTCACAGGGAGGAAATGGAGCAGATGAGGGTGGCATCTGGGCAGGAGATGCAAGTGATGGGAGAAGAGATCAGAAGAGGTGTGAGTGAGGAGGTCGGAGGAGTGCGCGAGGAGGTAAGGCACTGTAAGGAGCGCATGGAGAAGGAGGTGAGAAAGGGGACTGTAAAATTGCAAGGTGGTATAGAGGAGTTGACGCTGGGAGTAGAACAACTGACAGTGGGACAAAAGGAGTTGGGGGACCAGGTAAAGAAGAACACAGCGGTAATAGAGGGTTTAAAATCGACACAGAAAGAGATGAAAAAGGACGTAGGGGTAATTAAAAAAGAGTGTCAGACGGTACATGAGGACCTGACGAGGAAAATGAACAAGGTGGTAGAGGTGATGGAGGTTAAAGAGCGGGAGGTGCGGGAGCACATAGAAAAAAATAAAGTGGCCTTAGAGGACGAGCTTGAGGAGACGCACCGGGAAATAAAAGAGGTGAAGCAGAAATTAGAAGAAGTGGAAGAAGGGGTAAGCGAAATTAAGAAGCGACGGAGAGGGGATAAGAAAGAGATAAAAGAGGAAGTAAAAGAATTGGTCCAAAGTCTGTGTTCGGATCGTGATGATGTGCTCATTAACCGGATGAGGGATTCGCAGGTGATGGAGGAGAAGCGAAGAGAAAGAGGACCCGGTGTAAGTGGTGACCAATATGGTCGTGCGTATGATGCGCCAGGTGATTTAATGAGCTTGGGGGTCGAGATGGACCCGGGTGTTCGTGAGAGGCCGTTGGTGAAGAGCGCGACAGGTCTGGTGTGCGAAAAAGGAGGTGTGCGAGAAAGTCCGACTCTGGGGTGTGTGAGGAAAAAGTGCGTGCCAAGGAGTGAGGGTGCTGTCGAGAGTGAGTCGGTCGTAGCGCGTGTGCGAGGGAGCACATGGAAGCGCGTAGTGAGGAGTGTTACGGAGGGTGTAAAGGGAGAATGCACGCCTGTGGTGAGTGTTACAGAGGATGTAACGGGAGAGGGTGTGCGAGAAAGATGTGTGACGGACAGGTGCATGGGGAAAGAGTGCGCTGTCAAAAGGAAGGAAGAGTGTACACCTGTGGTGAGTGTTACAGAGGGTGTAACGGGAGAGTGTGCGCGAGAAAGGTGTGTAACGGACGGGTGCATGGGGAAAGCGCATGCTGTCAAGAGTAAGGGAGAATGCACGCCTGTGGTGAGTGTTACAGAGGATGTAACGGGAGAGGGTGTGCGAGAAAGATGTGTGACGGACAGGTGCATGGGGAAAGAGTGCGCTGTCAAAAGTAAGGAAGAGTGTACACCTGTGGTGAGTGTTACAGAGGGTGTAACGGGAGAGTGTGCGCGAGAAAGGTGTGTAACGGACAGGTGCATGAGGAAAGAGTGCGCTGTCGAGAGTAAGGGTGAGTGCGCTGTCAAGAGTGGAGGTGAGAGTAGTAAGAGTGACACGGAGCGTGAGTTGGTTGTGACAGGTGAGAAAGGATGCACACCTGGAATGGTAGAGCGTGTGTGGGAATGCACGCTGGAATTGGTAGTGAGGCACGTGGTTGGGTGTGTGAGTGAAAGCACACCTGTGATTGTCACAGAGGAGGTGACCGAGGAAGGGGCGCGAAGAGGTGTGTTGGTGAGGTGTGCGAACAACGAATGTGTGCCAAAGTGTTCGGTGGTCAGGTGTGTGACCAAGGCTGTGAGGGGAATGAGTGTACCGAGGTGTGTAAGGAAAGGTACGAGGAGCATGGGAACAGCTGGAGGTATGAGCAAGAAAGGGGTAGCGTATGCTTGTAAGCATGCAGGTGAGGCATCGACGGTAACCGGGTTAGCGGTTAGAGCGACTTTTAGCCGAATCGGGCCCTTGGTGCGTGCCGGGCTTCGCGTGCCGCGAGAACCAGCGGGGATCCGAGCCACGGCGGGTTCGAAAGGACCGCCGTACGCGATCCACGCTGGGCCTCGCTTTGAACGGCCGCGTCCGTGCTCCACTAGGCGGGGCGGGCAGCCCGATAGGAAGGGTCATCATGGCGACCACTTTTTGTTGAGGCATTCCGGCAGGTCGAGATCGGGCCATGGGATGGCTCCGTGCCGAGATGGTGCGTGGGATCTCGGCCCGGGTAAACCTCCTTCCCTGCACCGAATGCGGGACGTAACCAGCCGCTGGCACCAAACAACCCGCATTCATGGCTTGGCTGTACGAAGCCGAGCTTTAGAAGTAAATTGGCGCACCGAGAGGCATTAGTAAGTAGACGGGTGACGAGGATAGTGTTTTGGCCCCGAAATTAGAAAAACAAAATTTGATGATTGGCAAAGGATTGGCAGTAATGATTGGCAGATGATGGGTAGTGATTGGCAAATTTTTGATTTGTTGAAATTTGATGTGCAAAATTGGTAGTGGGAGATGCCCGATGTGGTGGGATGGCAACTCTGTCATCCTTCACAAACGTGGGGCAAAGGAGCTATAGATTATGGGGTGATGGCAGTGAAAAACTAGCCCGGGTGGGTTAGGTTATATTGATAGGGATCTAGCGAAGATGACATTAGGTAACGTTAAGGTTAGGTAGTGACTGATACCTGTAGTGGGGACGTAGTAGCTTAGTGTTTGATAATGACGTGGGAGCGCTGAGTGTAAGGGACGACTGGGAAGCGCAAGTTTCAGAGGGGAGTAGTTAGATGAGATGATGCTGTGTGAGAACTGGACAGGTGTGTGGAGCAGTGTATGAGTAGTGAGTGTTGTGGATCAGCGCGAATGCGCTTGGGGAGAGAAGGGTGCAGGTGGCACCAGGTGTGAGAGCACAGGTGTGCAAGTACAGGTGTGTGGAATAAATGGTATGGAGTATTGGAATGAGTGGTGTGGAGAGAGTTGGAGTAAGTGGTACGGAGTGGTGTGCATGGTGCGAAGGTGTGGATGGGGGAAGAGTGGACCCCTTTTCACGAGTACCCGGGGAGGGTAGTTTAAAGAATAGTTAGAAGGTATAGGTAAATTGTGGTTGGATATTGGCATTTGTGGTGCGGTTGCAGAATGGTATTGTGGATGGGTGCATTAGTGTTGTGGAAATGGCTGGGCGTGTAGCCTGTTAGTGTGTGTAGTTGGTTTGGGCACTCCACCACTGTGAGGATGTCGGCCAGGTGAGGCCGCAGGTGGGCTCTGGGAGCCGTTAGTGTCAGTGGGTGCCTGAGGATCCCGGGTGTGGATCGGGCAGCCCGTGCCAGAGAGGGCACTGAGGGGGTGAGAGTGCGAGAGGGCCTTCCCCAGTTAGTTAGGTTAGGGTGAGGAGCAGGTAAGCTCGGGTGGCAACTACAGTGGTGGAGGTGTGCAGGTGGGTAGACCTGCTGGGAGAGCTACACGTCGCAGCCCAGAAATTGTGCGAGGGCACCGGGAGATGAATCGGGGGAGTGGGACCCCAAATTGAGAAGCACCACAGTTTGGTCAATGGGAATTGGTTTTTAGAACCCATAGTGTAAGTTGACCAATGGATTGGCAGGGAAAGACCACGGGTAATGTAAAGTGGTTAAAGTCATTTAGGAAATAGTTAGGATTGATGAACCTGTCGCACCATACGCAGCCACTTACCTGAGGTGAAGATGATGACTCCACACCTGTGTTCCTTTGTCCTGTGTTGCAGGAAATGAGAATTGCTGTTGGATTTGTGAGACGCATCACGACGTGGATGAGACATTGGGGTGATTCCATCTCTCCCTCCTTAGGAGGGACTGATGATGAATTGGTGATGGCAAATTTTGATGTTGAGTTGGAGATGGCAAATTTTGATGAGAGTTGGAAATGGCAAATTTGATTGGTTAGGAGGGAGAGAAGACGAATTTGGTTTATGGGAGGAACGGGGAAGACAGTAGGGACGTTTGTTGATGTGTAAAGTAGATGTTTATGGGTAGTGTTGTGTTTTGTGGATACCGTAAGGGGTAAGGGAGGGGCAATGTAGGTTACCTGGTGGGGGGGGGGGGGGGCGTACGGTAGGAACGTACCTGTCTCACCTGGTTCCCATGTGCCCCCAGTGTGCATTACCTTATACTGCATGCACTTTTGCGCCCTTACCACCTTACTCACTTGTCTTCTTTTTGTCTCCCACCTCCGAGGATCTGGCTTTGGGGCAGA
Source organism: Myxine glutinosa (assembly GCF_964187855.1). NCBI lineage: Eukaryota > Metazoa > Chordata > Myxini > Myxiniformes > Myxinidae > Myxine > Myxine glutinosa. The sequence goes on from NC_136269.1 coordinate 85,037,429, forward strand.
GAGAGAGGAGAGAGAGGTGCTGGCTCTGCAGTTGTGGGCCTGTACTTTCGCTGCTTGCTGCCTGGATCGATACACCATATGGACCGCAATTTTTGTGGCCGCCCACCATGGACCGCAGTTCTTTTGCGGGCAAGCACCACCCGTTGATGGACCTCTGGGTCAACGTGGCACCTATGCCATAGAGGTGAACCACTATAGTTGGCCCCCTGACGGCCACAATTTAGAAATGGACGCGGTTGGCGCCTTTCTTTATTTCTAGGGAAGCCAGAACACCAAGTGGGCTCCAAGGCAAGACCAGTGGCAGAACATCGGCCGGCTGCGACACCACCGGTGATTATTGAACACTTTATTGGTGCACCGGATGGTGCTGACTGTATGTATGGGGTGGTGCTTTTGGTGCTTGGATGGGGTGCTCTGCACATTATTAAAGGCCGTAGGGCCACAGGGCACTCGTGGGTTGGTGTATCGATGCTGGCATGCGTGCTCTCTCTCTATGCATAACATCTGCATGTGTTCCTCAAAGAACAGGTCCTGGATCGTAGTGTAAATATCAGTCTTGTGTAAATAATGCTCCCTACCGGCTGTATGTTTAGTTTGAGGATTCTTTCCGCGATTCGGTTATCCTGTGGGTGTGTTTCTGTGAGGAGAAGGGTGCAACGTCGCAGGGGGACATATTTACTCATTTGTGAACATCTGTAAAACTGTCGCACTCAGGGTTGAGTTAATAGTAGAGGGAACTACATCTGAGTGCCACACTAAAGTAAGTAAAAATTTATCGGGTCGGGACGCCCCGAGGTAGAGAAGGGTGCAATGTTGCGGATATGAGATTGGCCTCCATCCATATCCGCTTGTAAATATTCCCCTATTTCCCCAATACTTCCCAACTATCCCCAATCCCCCATTCCCTAGTCCCATTTTCTGTAAACAACACTCTGTAGACCCGACCTTCCCCTATTTCCCCCATTAAATGTCGCATCCAGGTCCACCGCATCTCACGTAGACAACTATAGGACATCTTGCTAGTTATTCTTAGTCTATGTCAGTTAAGGACTCGTTTCCATTAATTCTGACTCTTCGTTGCACCAGAATGTGATTGTATGGCACCGTTAGGAAGTTTAGGACCTCCCAATACCTCCCCGCAGCTCTTCCTCACGGTTCAACAACAACAACAACAACAACAGCAACAACAACGGCGGCGGCGCAGGGAGTGCGCGTCCTCACTCCGGCTTGGTTAGCCGCCATCGAACATGTGCTCCGACGGGGTTACCACGTAGGGGCTCGCTGTCAGCTCCTCGTCAAGGGCGGAGCCCGGTAACCCCCCGCACCCAATAGAAGCGGCGGACCGATTCCATCTGGGGCGGAGCCAACGAGCCGAGGGCGTGTCACTCCCCGCTGAGCATGCGCAGGAAGAGGGAGGTGACGTCAGATGCGCGCTGGACTTGAAGGAAGAGAGACGCCACCTCCGAGCGCTGCAATACCTCCCCGCATCTTTGGACTGGACCGTGCTGTATCCTGTCCCTGAGCCAAGGTGCACCTTGTGCTATCGACTGCCTGTCCTTCCCTGCCATCAATCCCTGTGTAAGTCAGTCTTGTCCCGTTTGTCTGTGGTCTGTCGGGGATAAGATAAGACTGTGACTAAGTGCCCATCTTTTCTGTGTCTTTCCCTCATTACCTTGTAATCTACCCTTCTTTTCCACCACTAATTATATCCTCCTCCGGAGGTCTTGAGAACTGTACCCCTTGTGTCGTTTCATTTATCCCAGTCGTTGTGTCCTTTCCAAATCATTGATTTAGCATAGCGCGACTTGGTCAACGTCGGGTGGAATCGGGGTCTAGTCGGGGAATAACTGTTAGGTCGCGGCAATACCACCGCTCGGTAAGTAACATCTTAAACCGCGATCCGTAACAATATATATATATATATATATATATATATATATATATATATATATATATATATATATATATATACTTGGCATTTAATATGGAATATTTTTTGTGGGGGTGAACTTACTTTTCAAGATGTCTTAGAACCAAAAGTTCATTGGAATTATGTTGAAATTATTCTAGATTTTGGTAATGTGACCTTTAGCAGAAACAAAAACCACATTTGACATTTCGAAACAAATAAATTGATCCTTGAAAGTGATGTAAACTGATATCGAACTCAATTCATGGACAGTACTGTGCTAAACTTCTGTACGTTTTCCAGATGTATCTCTTTATTTTGCACATTAGCCAAAAATTCTTTTAACAAAAACAAAAGTTTAATTACAACTGGGATTACGGAGAGTAAAATTACAGTTCAGTACTTCGTGCAACCCCCACGAGCATTCAGGAGAGCACGTACACGTTGAGGCATGCTGTTCACGAGATTTGCCAAGGTTTGGACAGGAATCGCTTGCCATGCAGTGACAATAGCCTGCTGCAATTCACGCACAGAGGCAGGCTGCTGCTCCAAGTGGTCGATTTGACGCGTTAATTCTGCCCACAAGTTCTCTATCCGATTCATATCCGGGGACATGGCAGGCCACTCCATATGCTCTATACCACGGTCAGCAAGAAAGTGTTGGATCATGCGAGCACGATGAGGCCGTGCATTGTCATCTTGGAAGACAAAGTTTCCTCGAAAGGCTGCACGAGCAAATGGAAGCAATGTTTCTTCCAGAATGGCCCTGTACTTGAACTGGTTCAGGTTTCCATTCAGAACAACCAGGTCAGTTTTGCCCCCTGCATGAAAAGCAGCCCAAACGGTCACCCCACCACCTCCAGCTTGGACTCTTGGCACTACACAATCTTTGTTGTAGGCTTCATGCACTTGTCTGCGCACTCGGACGCGGCCATCTTGACGATAGATCAGAAATCTAGACTCTTCACTGAAGATCACGTGATTCCAGTGTCCTGGCTGCCATTGACGGTGCTCTCTGACCCACTGCAATCAGCGCTGGCAGTGTTGTCTGGTCAGGCGTAGCTTTCTCAGAAGGACGCCTGGCACGATAGCCTGCTTGAACCAGTCGTTGGTTGACTAGCCTTCTGGATACAGGCACATTTGTCAGTTGCTGCCACTCAGCCCTAAGCCGATTAGCTGACTTGGTACGGCCATTGCGGACTAACCGATGTAGCTGGCGATCATCCCTCCTTGTGGTTCTGCGGGGACGTCCTGGCCTCGGTATTGGAGTAGGGACACCCCTCTGAGCATTTCGTTTCAGGATCTTAAGTGTCAGGATCTCCAGAGGAAGCGGCAATAACTTTTGGAGACGTGCAGCAGTTGTTTTCCACTAATACAGAACGCAACAACCCTTGTATACCCGACTGTGAAGCCAATCATCAAATGCACCTGTCCGTTCATTTTGCCACGCCACCTGTGATATAATCCTGTTGTTGACTTCTTGCTGCGACAGACAATCAGTGACATGGTTCTTTTAACAAATAAATCACCAAAGTGTAAAAGAAACTCACCAGATTGATATACTGAGTTAAGAAAGTAAACCCAAGTCAAGGAAAAAAATATATTCCATATTAAATGCCAAGTCTGTATATATATACATACATACATACATATATATACAATATACATATACATATACACGATGTATATACATATACATATATCTATATATATAAAAGAAAGTTTTTGTTTGTTTGTTTGCTTGTCTGCACGTGCTAATCTCCTGAACGGTGAAAGATAAGAGGAAACCTCTAATACAAAAAATGTCAGGACGGGCCCCAGGAAGGTTATAGGCTCGGTAGCGAGGCCGATTGAGGCCCATTTCACAATTAAAAGCTGAGCTGAATTATGGAAGTCAATCTTCTACGGCCACGAGTAAAAGCTGAATTATCGTCGTAAATTAATTCAAAAAGAACCAAAAATGTCGGGACGGGCCCCGGGAAAGTTATAGGCTAGGTGGCGAGGCCGGTCGAGGCCCCTCCCTTATATAAGAGAAAAAGGGGTGGGGACACCAAAACCACCAATCAATGCCATTGTGGAACAACTCGTGCCATTCAAATTTAAACCGTAAATCAAAAACAAAAACCGTTGCATTGATTGGTGGTTTCGGTGTCCCCACCCCTTTTTCCCTTATATAAGGGAGGGTATAGAGTTGTTTTACATTACTCTTGAGAAAGGTCAGTGGATGCACGTTTATCCGTGTTGCTGATCGAAACGTTGAGCAGTTATTTATTTGCTCATTAAAGGTTGGAGAACTCAACATGGATTCATTTCATATACCGGTATATATATATATATATATATATATATACAGTATATATATATATATATATATATATATATATATATATATATATATATATATATATATATATATATATATATAATGTATGTATATATATATATATATATATATATATATATATATATATATATATATATATATATATATATATATATACACTAGCTTGACCCGGCTCATTGCGCTCGCCTCACCACGCTTCGTTACTGAGGAACGGGCTTATTTTAGCTGAGGATAATGACTGTACCTGAGTTGCTGTGTTGTCATGCATGATTTACGCCAATCATATTACAAACAATTATTTTGCACAAATGTATTTGTAATATACGTGATATTACATTTTATAAACAATTCAAGTTGAAGACTTAAGTTGAAAAAAAAATCTTTCAAAAAATCTTTTAAAAAGGAAATATATATATTGGAAATTTTTTCAAAAATATACCTTTAGGACATACACACGGGAGAGGTAGGTGCATACCAGAAATTTGGTAGGATTTCTCAAAAGTTTGAGGAGTAGTTCAATGACAACACAACACTGGAGAGGACAGGACAGACACTGTCTCTGGCCTAGATAGGTATCATTCTGTACGGATGGGTATACCCAGGGGTACACCTATCTCGGGTACACCTATCAGGGGTACACCTCTTTTCCTGCAAATGTGCCGGAAATAGCGGCACCTTTGTTGGTAACCCATTACAAATCATCTTCCTTTATCTTCTTCATAATATAATGGTACCAATGAAAAGACAAGTGTGATGAAGCATTTTTGAATTTTGAGTATGATATGCTGTGATTATAGTAATTATATGTAAAAATTATAAAGTGCATTTCCAAGAATGTGCCGCAGCACATGGCCCACCAAAGGTGGGCCGACAAGGGTACTTCTGAGTGCCGCTCATTAATATATTACATAATGAAAGCATTTTATAATTGTTTTTGATAATAGCAATTAAAAGTAAACAATCAATGCACCTATACATACATTTGGAGAAAGAAAAACATTCTCGCAAAGGTAAATTTATTGACTTTTACTTTTCAGTGAGAAACCTGAGCTTGCATTTCTCTCAAGTTTGGCGATACAAGGCTCTGTTTTTGTCAGCGCAAGCTGCAGATTGTCATGCACATGAAGTCTTACAAGGTTTCGTTGCTTTGTCTCAATAATGATCATGGCAGTAAACCCCACCTCACACAAATATGTGGTTGGAAATGGTAGAAGAGCTTGCCGATAAAAACAAAAAAGATCCTTGTTTTTACCGGCAAGCACTTCTACCATTTCCAACCCCGGAAAGAGAGTGGAAATGTGCCCCAAAAGCAGTGACGGAAAGAGAGTGGCAATTATATGTGTGGGAAAATTGTATGGTTGGTCAGGGTCGCCCAGATGGCAGAGCGTTGGTACGGTTTTCCAGAGGACCTGGGTTCGATTCCTGGGCTAGGCATGTAATTTTCCCATATATTTTTCCCATATATTTTCCCATATATTTTCCCATATATTTTCCCATATTATTTTTTAAAAGATCCTGCTCGTTGCACTGCCACACCTTGTACCACCATGGCGCCTAAGAACGGATCAAACCTAAAGATTGGGTGGAGGCTCAGAGTGGGTTCTTTGCTTCGTGCGTGAAATATATATACATTGAAAATGTAGCTAGAACCACGCTCCGTAAATTCACAAATATACACAGTATAAAGGGGAACCGTTTCCAATTGCTACATAAGTTTGACGACTCATGAATATTAATGGCCAATCCATCCTTGAATCCTGAACAAATTTAGATACGTACTACAATTAAATTGCTACAATAAACAGGTTTTGTTGCGGAGTAAATTACAAAAGGATTCTGAGTAAGTGGTGTCACTTCAATCAAAAGTGGTGTCAGCCGAACCCCACGCCTTCATGGCTTCGCACACGCAGCATCTAGGTGCAGAGTATGGACCCCTGTTCCCTTCATTAACCTCCCCCCCCCCCCCTCACCCCACCCCCTTTCGAAAACTCCTGGATCGGTCCCTGGAGTACATGATACATATATACACTTCCTCCATTATATATCGATTCCTCAGGCGTCACTGCATGTGAGTGGCAGAAAAAAAAAACATACATATATATATATATATTTTTTTTTTTTTTTTTTTTTCCTTCTGGTATTACTCCACAGACCGGTAGCTCTCCTTCCGCGGACCGACAGCAGTCCATGGAATACTTTCCTGAATCTGATTAACCCACCCCTCAAACCCTCTCTACTATATATTGACCTTACCTCCAGGTTTTGTCACCTACTCATAACTAATTTAAAAGCAAACCCTTGACCCTACCATCCAAGTTGTTGAATTTAATTTTGAATAATAGTGGCGCCAATACTGATCTTAGAGGTACCCCACTACTTTCATCCTCCCAGCCAGACATTCTCCCACTCACAGCCACTCTTTGCTGCCCATCACCAATAATTCACTTTCCAATCCAGTTAGCTACCTGACCAACCACTCCACAAGCCCTCAGCTTGCCTAACAACCTCCTATGTGGTACCTTATCAAATACCTTCTGAAAGTCAAGATATACTACATCCACTGCACTTCCCTCATCCACCCAATCTGAAAGTATGACGTGTAACTCCAATTTGTTAAACAAGACCTCCCTTTCATAAATCCGTGCTGACTACCTTTAATTAGTTTGAAATTACTCAAATAGTTCCTTAATTAATGTCTTCACCACCTTTCCCACAATTGAAGTCAAGCTAACAGGCTATAGTTCCCCCAATTATTCTCTGGAACCATTCTTAAACAGTGGTGTTACATTTGCTATTCGCCAATCCTCTGGTACCTGTCCAAACTCCAACGAGCTATTAAAGATATTCACTAATACGCTTATCTGCTCTTCCACCTCTGTCAATACTCTTGGATGTATATTATCCAGTTCAGAAGCTATCATCCCTTTCAAAGGAAATATTTTGAATAATAGTGGCGCCAATAGGAGGGGGGAAGGGGGGCGGGAGGGGGAACAACCAAAACATGCTTGAACCACAAGCAATCTCCTTGAAACACCTGCAATGTAACGGAAACTGCCATTTTCAAAATAAATATACCAGCACGGAACAATGAGCTGCGCTCACCAATCCCACTGACCTTATTAGTACAATATAAAGAAGTCAATTTTCTTGCTTTAGACTTCACAAAACTGTCCAAATCGGATTAACCCACAGGCCAATTATAAATCGGTACAAAAGAACTTGCTTTGTAAATAAAGTGCAAATAAAATTACAGATTCGGTATATTGCATCTCAAATCGTCACAAATTTTGCCCAGTTGATTGCTTATGGTACAATTTTGTTTCCCCACCACTTTCTAATCACAAATGATCACTCAAAGGCTTTTAAGGTTTTTGTACATATTTTTAAGGCTATACAGTGGGAATAAAAATGACTCAAGGGGGTTACCTATAGGACTACTTTTGGCTAACCAAATACCAAACAAGTACACATACATTCAAAGTACACCGCCCCATGCCAAATAATTAAATATGCTGCAGCGCGGCATTGCCGGGGCGCCTCCGGCGCCCGGCAATACCGCAGTGCAGCTCATTGAGGCTGCATTGGGAGGGAGAGGTGTACACTAATTGATTGATTAATTGTATAATTAAAATCAATAAAAGATTATCACAAAATATTTTCATAATCAATTGGCTAATCGCATAACTAAACCAGTAGTGCTTCATCCGAAGATGTATCTTTTAGAAATTTAATTAAATAAGTCATTTATAAAAAATTAAATAATTAATTGATTACTCAATAAATAATTAATCGATTAATCAATAAATACTTAATAGATGAAATGATTAATCAATAAATCAAAAATATCCTTGATAGCCACATCACTTGGTCACTCATGTCCAAATATTAGCTTCCCAGCTCAAAAGGTGCCTGAGATATTGGCCAAATGAGAAAGAAAATAAATAAATGATTAATAATGAAAATAAATAAATAATAATCATAAAAAAATTAAATTATTAATCAATTTGGTCAGAGAACACATAAACTACCACTATTTCATCAGAATCTGTAACTTAAAAAAAAAAAATTTTTTTGTCATTAATCGAATAATTAAATAATTAATCGATTAATTGATTAATTAATAAATCAAAAAATATCCTTTGCAGCCAAATCACCTGGTCATTGGCATGTCCAAATATCAGCTTCCTAACTCAAAAGGTGCCTGAGTTAATAATGGTCAGAAGATAAATGAAATTTAATTAATTAAATAAGTACTTAATTAAACGCTAATAATTAAATAACTCCTCAATTAATTGATTATTCAAAAAACAAAAAATACCGTATTTGACAAAGGACTTGCTCACTACTGTGCCGAAATTTCAGCTTCCTAGCTCAAAGGATGGCTGAGATATCGTCCGGACAACCAAGAAAACAAACAAACAAGAAAACAAGAAAACAAACAAGAAACCAGAGTGAAAACTGAGTACTCTCTTTCAGCGTGCGTCACTGCCGAGCCCCCTTTGGTGCCCGGCAATGACGATTTGCAATGCCTGGAGATGGCATAGGAAAGGAGCGGTGTACAATATAATTAACTTGCACAAAATTCTACTGCAGTCTTATACTGATAAACTTTTCCTCGACTGTATAATTAGTCAGGGGGTCAAATGCATATTTTGGCCTGACCTGGAAAGTGGTTCCAAAGTTTTTTTTCTCAGTGTTTTCATGTTATATAGGTATTGTACTCTATGAAACTGCATGATGGCATTCTCCCATCATTGAGCATTTTCATATAACAGGCTTTATACAATTGCGGCTATCGGGACGCAAAACACTGGTTTTATGGGGGTGGGGAAAATAGAAATACCCTTATATCTTTACAAGCATTCAAGCTAGGGTCTTGATTTTTTGCATATGGGTGTATCTTGACCATACCTATTCGTGGGTCAAAGGTCAAAGGCATAGGTCAAGGTCAAAGGTCAAATATCTGGGTCAAACGTGTACAACTCAGCATTGTTTATACACTGTGATATATTTCTCATTATATTGAACCTGTATCCATTGTTATAACGTCTAATGTCTTGTTATAAGGTCTCATGAGCTCAATACTGAATGAAGAAATGCTAGACTACATAATATTTATTGAGTTCTTTATGATTTTATGTTCAAAGATTACATCAAATCTGGTTACGTAAATGATCTGTATATGGTGTAACATAACTCCCACAACTCTCCCACAACATGTTCGACAGCATTTCACCAAAGGGGACCACGTTGTGGGGCACATTGATGGCATATGGAATGGAATCTGGTCTGATATGCTCATCGAGACCACGTTCATGAGATATGGCAAAGGCAAGCACGGCATAATAGGCATCACACTTAACCCCAAAGCTTTGAAATCTTGGGCATTGAGCCTACATGTCTGCAGTCAGATAGCTACCGATGTAGCTGAAATGCGAGGTGATGAGAGTGCAACCAGGCAGGCAAGCGTGCACAAAGAAGAAAGCAAATCTAGGATAAAATCTGATGCAAAGGATCGACAGGACATAAGAGTGAAGATGGCTCAGTGCATACCACCACTTGACCACTAGCAGCACCCAGAGGGATCAATTGTGAACATATACACAAAGAATTAAGTTAAGCACCCCCCCCCGTTTTTTTACAACCTCGCACATTACAAGTTTGTTGTCGTCAAAACAGTGTAATATACCCATGATATTGCTATATTTTCTGGAGAAGTGATATTATGGTCACATAAAAACATAACAATCATGCCGTTTTCAATATTGTATTCTGAATAATTTAAGGTGAAATTTTTTGTGAATTTTAGGCATATTTTCACCTCAATTTAAGTATGGAGCTATAGGTCCATCACGGACAGTGTGGATGACGTTTATGTTTTCTAACGTACAGTCATTGTTCTGAGAAGACCTCTAGCGATCTTTGCGTCAATAACGTGTGTAGGACCCACGTGATCGGATCACTGACTCAACCAATCACTTTTTTTCACTTTGATCACTCCATTCCATCAATGGATAATTGCTAATGTCATACCAATCATTATTTGATCTCACATACCTTAGAATATATGCCAATGTATACATATACACAAAGAATATATATTAGGGGGTGCTTACCTTCATTCGTTGTGTAGGGGTGCTTAACTTAATTCTTTGTGTATAGTTACTGGAAGGGTACAATCATCTTCAACAGTTAATGTTCACAAATCAATTGAAATCGGGAGCAAACAATCCGGGGAATTTACAGAGGCTTCACCTCGAGGCTTTCATCACAAGATTGAAAGAAGGATAACTTCAATGGCAGACACGAAGAAGTCTGTAAATATCGGCACACAGAAGGTTTTTGATACAAACCTAATCTACAGTCGTGTCATATGTCTGCAGGCCAGTAATAGGGATATAGACATTGACCATCTGATGTCCCATGAATTGGCTCCACTGCCAACGGCTCTTTTTGTAGACTCTGGTGACATGCGGATATCCACATCTAAATCCATCTTGAAAAGAGATATGAAAACTGAGGTGTCATCAAGAGTAGCCCATGAAGAAATAGAAGTCACTGTTGTTGATGGGTGTGCCCTTCTCTGGATACCTGGTTGGCCTGCTGTTGGAAATGTGCAGACTTACATTGATGCCTTCAAGCACAAAATAGCAGAGAAGCTCTCCAAATGTGATGTCTATATCGTCTTTGATAGATACACTGAATTCAGCACCAAAGATTCAACACGATTAGCCAGAGGTACTGGCAGGGTGCATCAGTTGACACCCTCAACACCAATCCCCGCACAGAAAGCAGTATTGACTGTTACAGGCAATAAGAAGCAGCTCATCAAACTGATATGCGAGGACTTGCAAAGAGATGAAGACTTTGTTCAGAACCATACACAGGAGCACACACTTTTGATAACAGGACAGGAGGAAACTATCGAGATTAGCGAGGGCATTGTCATATGCCCTGGTGTTGGGCATATGATGGCATACAAGGGCATACCAGGCATACCAGGGCATATACCCTGGTGTTGGGCTAGCGGCTAGGGTGCCGGCTTAGGATCCTAGGATCCTGGGTTCGAATCCCGGTCGATTGCTGAATTAACGCCAGGGGGGTTGACTCAGCCTGTCATCCTTCCGAGGTCGGCTAATTGAGTACCAGTTCACTGGTAATTCCCTGGTTTGTCGTTAAAGGCGGCAAAAAGGGTTGGCGTCAGGAAGGGCATCCGGCCGTAAAACATTGCTTCAAAAAGGGGACCGAAAAACAACAACAACCACGGTTCCCGAAAAAGGCCAACCCCCGCTTTGCGGGGAAAAAATGGCCTCTAAAGGTGGTTATTTTTATATTTATTGTCATAGAAAGACGAGATCTGTATACCAGTCATGAGGAAGCTGACAATATTATAGTGCAGCAGGCATTTATGGCAGCTTCAGAGGGGGCATCCGGTGTAGCTGTGGTGGCTGATGATACAGATGTGTGGGCCCTTCTGTTGCACCACTATCTGGAGCAGAATCTTGACATCCCAATTATAATGCAATCTCCTATACATGGAAGAAGTGTCATAGACACAACCGCTGCCCAATATGCAGACCTCATTCCAAACCTGCTTGCAGGACACTCCTTATCTGGCTGTGATACTGTAGCAGGATGCTTTGGCATCGGGAAGAAGAAGATGTTGAACACTATAAAACAACACTTACTGAGTCTTCTTGGAGAAATTGAGGCCCCCTGGCCTGAAGTAGTGAAGCAGGCAACTCAATTCGCTGTTGCTACTTAAGGTCAGAATAGCTGCCATACTCTCTGTGAGGCTAGAGCAACGGTATGGAAGACCAGAATAGGCAAGGGGAGCAGCACAATGCTAAAACTCTGTTCACTCCCACCAACTGATGCTGCTTTCCAGGAAAATCTGAAAAGAACACACCTACAAACTTTCTTGTGGAAGAATGCCTTGAGGTCTGAGCCTCAGAAGTTAGACCCGTTAGAGTATGGATGGAGCAAAGATGCGGATATGCTCTGCCCAACTACAGTTCCTGCAGGAAGTGAACTGGTCCCCGAGTACATCCAAAAGATCATCAGTTGTGGCTGCTCCAGTGACACACCATGTGAAAGTATTCGATGTGGGTGCAACAATGAGATGGAATACTGCTAATGGAATACTGCTCTCCCCTCTGGGCTGGTGCTCCTGCCTCACACCTAGCTCGTCTTCACGCTGTTGAAACCAAAGCGTTCAGAATCATTGGAATCTCCCGCGATGAAGCTAACTCCAAGGGCCTTTCACTCACTCACCGCAGGCAGGTTGGTGGTCTTTTCGTCTTCTACCGACTCCTCTCTGGCGTTGCCCCCCCAGCTCTCTCTGGGCTCTGTCCCCCAAATATTCCTACACGTCGCACAAGATCTGCCTGCAACCCTCTTATGGTTAAACTGCCAAAATCAAGACTCTCTGCTCACCTTCACTCCTTCATTCCTCTTTTCTCCCGCCTCTGGAACAAACTCCCCCACTCTCTTCAATCCCACTCCACCCTCCAGGTCTTTAAAACAGCTGTTCACCACCATCTCTTATCTTCCCCCATCCAAAACCTTGATCTTTTCGACCCCCGCTAAATTCACCCCAAATCCACTTTTTTGAAATGCCAACTTCTGTCCTGGAAGTCCTTGGTGTCCTTGTGTTTTATACTTCTCCCACCCCCCCCCCCACCCCCCTTCCCTTGCCTCCTCCCCCCAAGCCCTCTCCCTCCCACACATCTCCCTGCTCTCAAATGTTGTGTTTGTGTGCTTCCCCTTCTCTCCCCATCTTGTCTTCCGCTCCCTCTTTTTATATATTTTGTTTGTCTGTTTGATTTGTTTGTGAAATAAATGTTAGCTCTTTCACGAGCCTCGATTCAGTATACAAAAACAAAAACAAAAAGCAGGAAAGACTTGCTCAGTCTTTTGTGCCTGTCAGCAACAGGACGCAGCATCAGTATGTCACAACAGAGTGAATACTATATCACCTGATAGTGATGATGAAACAAGCGATGAAGGGGAAGATGGTGATGATTACAATAACACTGATGATTGATGATGTTTGTGATATAAGAATGATTTTAAAACCAAATACAGAATATGTACAATTTTGGTGGTTTAGTAACCTATGAATAGGTACACCATATACAGATCATTTACGTAACCAGATTTGATGTAATCGTTGAACATAAAATCATAAAGCACTCAATAAATATTATGTAGTCTAGCATTTCTTCATTCAGTATTGAGCTCATGAGACCTTATAACAAGACATTAGACGTTATAACAATGGATACAGGTTCAGTATAATGAGAAATATATCACAGTGTATAAACAATGCTGCGTTGTACACGTTTGACCCAGATATTTGACCTTTGACTTTGACCTTTGACCCACGAATAGGTATTGTCAAGATACACCCATTTACAAAAAAAATCAAGACCCTAGCTTGAATGCTTGTAAAGATATAAGGGTATTTCTATTTTCCCCACCCCCCTAAAACCAGTGTTTTGCGTCCTGATAGCCGCATTTGTATAAAACCTGTTATATGAAAATGCTCAATGATGGGAGAATGCCATCATGCAGTTTCATAGAGTACAATACCTATATAACATGAAAACACTGAGAAAAAAACTTTGGAACCACTTTCCAGGTTCAGCTCCTGGCCCCCTGACTAAATAACCCTCAAATGCTTAGGGAAGATTCCATATTACTGTTTAAGTCTTTTCGATGATTGTCATCACTATCCAGAGATGTTTGACAAAACAAAATCGAGGGCAGCTAGCTAGCTATATTATTTAAACTGTGACAACAATCCAAGGGTTGTTTTTTTGTATACAAAGTCAAGGTTCGTGGAAGAGCTAGAACAAAGAACAGATCTGAAAGCAACAAAACAAACAGTAGTAACACCAGCAACAAGGCCAAGGGACAAAATAGATGGAGATGGACAAACAAAGGATGCAGGTAAGAATGCGGGGTTGGGAAGGGTGCAGGGGTGGACAATATGGATACAAAAGATCTCAGGAAGGAAAAACTGGAGGATTGGGATGGTTTAACAATGGAATGAAAGTTCATGGATGATCTGAGATGGTGATGAACAGTTGCCTTGAAGACCTCGAGAGAAGAATGAGATCGTCATTATAGGCCCATAGACTCAGCTTCATTGTGCAAGATTATAATGAATTGAAGGCCTTGGTTTCTACAGCGTCAAGATGAGCTAGGTGTGAGGCAGGGGTGCCAGCCCAGAGTGGAGAGCAGTATTCCATCAAGCTGCGGATGAAGGCCTTGTATGTGGATAGGAATTCAGGTGTTCCAAGAAAGAACTTCACACGACGGAGGACGCCCTGTCGGCAGCTGGCTTTGGAGGCCAATTTTGAAATGTGGTTTGCCCAAGAAACATCATGGCTGAGTGTGAGACTCAATAATTTGAGTGAACTTTTTTCTCTCAAAATGAGGTCAAACTTTGTCAAATATTCGACTTGGAAGGCTCAAGGAGACTGATAGTGGAATCTTTTTCCCAAACTTTTATTTACTAGAACAGCACAAATATTTTCTAGTTCAGTCATCAATGCTAATGTCATTATTTTGTTTTATTGCGTTTATATTTAGCTCACTTGGAACTAAGTTCAGGGGAGCTTATGCGATGGCGCGCCGTCCGTCCATCATTTTGTAAACACTTGCAACTTCTTCTCCGAACCCCCTGATGGGGTTGTGACCAGATTTGGCACAAATGATAGTTGTTATGTTGTGACTAAAGTTTGCTCACGGCATTAAAATAATCGAGGTCTAAGGGGGTCTACCAGGGTCAAAGTGGGTCCAGGTTTGACCCCCCCAAAATAGGTATTTCCTTTCTTATCTGAAAGTACACACACGATTTCGATGAAATTTGACCAAAACCTTTACCACCCAGGATGTACCAACGTTTGTTCACGGCATTAAAAAAATCGGGCCCTGAGGGGGTCTATGGGGGGGGGGGGGTGGGATTGCCCCCCAAAATAGGTATTTGCTTTGTTCTCAGAAACTACACAGGCAATTCCGATGAAACTTGACCACAACCTTCATCACCCGTGATGTACCAACGTTTGTTCACAGCATTAAAAAAAAAAACACAAGGGCAATACCCCTGACAGTATACTGCACAGACTGAAGGTATTTTAAACCAATTTCAATGGTTGCTAGAAGACAGGGCAGCATGTAGAATCATACTAACATAATCATAAGACTTTAAACAAACAAACAAAAAAATACCTATTTTGGGGGGCAACCCCTTCCCCCACTCCACCTGGGGGGCAACCCTATATACCTCCTAAGACCCAATTTTTCTAATGCCTTCAACAAACATTGGTACAAATTATTGTTTTGTTTCAAATTGTTTCAAATTAAAGTGTTATAAAATATTTTTTGATCTTTTAAGAGGGTAACAGGATGGCTGTTGAACCAGTATAAAACGTAGAGCACTTGAACTCATCAATGTTACCTCTGTTCAATGTTTGTGGTGTAAAACGTGATGAGTTCAAAATAAAGCTGCTGATTTAATTCGCAGGAGTAAAATTTTGTTTCACTAGGAAAAAGAATAGAAAGAAAACTAGCACTTGACTGTGCTAAACTAATGATATTCGTTTGACAATAAACAAACAGATGAATGGACATCCGATAGAATAAAAGGATCGAACTTTTCAACCCGAGATCAACGTTATCAACATCTGTCTTCAATTCATAACACTGGAGGAATAGCTTTGTGCTGTGCAACAAATCATTGCTGCAGCATGGCTCCATGTTTACTCCCACAAGACAAGAAATATAACTCGCATTTTTGTGAATGGGATTTAAGAGTTGCTTGAACAGAAAGGGATATTTGCATACCAAAGCAATTAATCTGCATCCCAATGGTGTACGGCTCTCCCCTTTAGGCTGGCATACATGTGGCCACGCCTCACACCTTGCACTTATGTATGTCGTGGAAACCAACACCCTCAAAATCGATGGAATGTCCCACGAAGAAGCCGGGCCTCTGGGCGTGTTACTCTCGCATCACAAACAGGTCGGTGATCTCTCTGTCTTCTCTCGCTTTCATTCTGGTTTTGCACCTTTTGCCCTTTTCTTTCTCTGTCCCCTGCCCCTGCTGCCTCCCCCAGGTTTCTGCAGGATGCATGGAATTTGCTCATAATCCACATCTGGTGAAACTTCCAAATCCAGGCTTCCAAATCCAAATTCCAATTCCAAATCTAGGCTTACTGTTCACCTCCACTCGTTTGTTCCACTTTTCTCTCACCTGTGAAACCAAGCTCTTCAATCTGTTCAATCACATTCTTCCCTCCAGTTCTCAAAAATGGCTCCACACCAGACCCTTCGGTCATTCCCATCCACATTGATGATCTCTTCTGCCATCATTAACCCTCCCAAAGGACATGCCTTCCTTTCCAGGTTATTGTGTTTCCTCGTCCTCCTCACTCTCTTTTTCGTTTTATTTCCGTTTCATCCCCGGTTTTCCCTTCTTTACCTCTTCCACTGAAAGGTGAACGTTTCTGTATGTCACATGTCTATACCACCTGGTCGAGTTAGTCACAAGTAAGAAGCCTATTGTTTTTGAGGGCAATAGGTCAAAGGTCAAGGTCACATAAATCGTCAATTTTCATCCAATTCACTTGATATATATATTTCATCCAATTCACTTGAGCAACTTAACCCTTGTTTAGGGCAAATTTCTACAAACAAATTTTTTTAAATAACGTTG
Organism: Myxine glutinosa; assembly: GCF_964187855.1. NCBI lineage: Eukaryota > Metazoa > Chordata > Myxini > Myxiniformes > Myxinidae > Myxine > Myxine glutinosa. Next base: position 85,054,406 of record NC_136269.1, read on the forward strand.
CATTACAGATGTTTCAAGAAGATGTGCATAAACATTCTTTATAAACAGCTAGCAATTATGTGATATAGGTGGAAAAAATTTGGCTCGGTAATTTGGAAAACATGTTCATGTGGCAAACGGTTCTGAAACAGGGCGTTATCAAATTTATTTTGCTTTGAAACTCAATCAGAGAAACAAACCATTTCTAAAGCACACCAGATTCATATATTAAAATAAACAATTCCTTTAGAAAAAGCCGGTCGTATAAAGGAAAACGTGATCGCTCGTTCGCTGCTGAGGTTAAACGTTAAAACCTACTGTATCTATACTTCCTGGCAGAGTACGTCTTGACGTCATACGTTCCAGGTGTACCCACCCAAATGCATCAAAGCGTCAGTTAAATTTATTTCTTCACATTTCAACGACTGATCGATTTACTTACTGTATGAACATGACGTCAAGACGTACTTCAGGCGAGGAGGTCAGAGTCAACCGCCGATCGATTTACTTACTGTAACAACGATTGTTCAGAATCCCTTTGTAACCCCAGGACTCACTACTGTATCTACTATATAAGAGAGCCGTTGGTCTGTCTGTCTGTCTGTCTGTCTGTGTGTGTGTGTGTGTGTGTGTGTGTGTGTGTGTGTCGCCATTATTCTCAGAGATGGCTGAACGGATCTTTGTCAAACTTTCAGAGGTTCATCAGTGAGTGCCTGGGAGTGTTTTAGGCAATATATATATATATTTTTTTAAAGTTCGTTTTTTGGAGATTAAAAAAAAATCTCAATAGTGCAGAAGCCTTTTAAATTAATGACACTTATAATTATATACAAGCACACATTCAATATAAATACATACAAAACAAACATTTGAACACAAATAATCAAACAATTCCGGAAGTGTACGAAGTTGGTAGTAATGAATATATACACATACAGTCACGTGAAAAAGTAGGTACACCCCATGTAATCTTTCGACTTTTTCAACATATTTCAACATACAGCTATTTGATCTTCATTTCAACAATATTGATAGATAAAGGTGATATCATATAACAAATATCATGAAACATTTACATTTTGCAGTCCATTGTATAATTTAAATAAACATAAATGCAAATTTCGCATGTGGAAAAAGTAAGTACACCCTTGGCTCGAATAGGTGGTATTGCCCCCTTTGGCAGAAACAACCTCAAGTAGGCATTTCTTATAACTGTCTACCAGTCTCTGACATCGACTGGGAGAAATTTTTGCCCACTCCTCCATGCAGAATTCTTTCAGCTGTGCGATGTTTGAGGGGTTTCTTGCATGCACAGCTTGTTTCAAATCCCCCCCCTACACCCCCCCCCCCCCCCCCCACAACATCTCGATGAGATTTAGATCCGGGCTTTGACTTGGCCATTCCAGAACCCTCCATTTCTTTCTGTTCAGCCATTCCTTGGTGGGTTTACTGGTATGTTTGGGGTCATTGTCATGTTGCAAGGTCCACTTTCGGTTGAGCTTCAACTTTCCGACAGATGGCCTCACATTATCCTCAAGCACCCTCTGGTAAAATGAAGAATTCATAGTGGATTCTATGATGGTGAGCTGCCCAGGCCCTGATGCAGCAAAGCTGCCCCAAACCATAATATTTCCACCACCATGCTTTACAGTTGGTATCAGGTTCTTGTGGTCAATGCTGTCTTTGGTTTTCGCCAAACATGTCTTCTGGTACTGGGGCCAAATTGCTCTACCTTTGACTCATCTGTCCAGAGCACATTGTTCCAGAAGTGCTGGGCTTTGCCTAGGTGTTCATTGGCAAACTTTAGTCTTACCCTGATGTTCTTTCTGGACAGCAAAGGTTTCCTCCTGGCACACCTCCCATGTAGATCAAATTTGTGCAACCTCTTTCTAATGGTAGACTCGTGCACTTTGACATCAACAGTGGCAAGAGCTACCTGTAGGTTCCGTGATGACATTCTGGGGTTCTTAGAGACTTCTTTCAGCATCTTGCAGTCTTTTTTTTGTTTGTTTTTTTTGTATGCAGAGTCGAGGCTCGTGAAAGAGCTAACATTTATCAAACAAACAAATCAAACAAACAAGCAAACAAAGTATATAAAAAGGGGAGCGGTCGACAAGATGGGGAGAGAAGGGGAGGAAGCACACAAACACAACATTTGAGAGCAGGGACATCGGGAGATGTTTTTGGAGGGAGAGCGCCTGGGGGGAGGCAGGATAGGTATAAAACGCAAGGACACCAAGGACTTCCAGGAAAGAAGTCAAAAGTCACCTCAAAAAAGTGGATTTGGGGTGAAATTAGCATGGGTAGAAAAGATCAAGGTCTTGGATTGGAGAAGATAAGAGATGGTGGTGAACAGCCGTTTTAAAGACCTGGAGGGAGGAGTGGGATTGAAGAGAGTGAGGGAGTTTGTTCCAGAGGCGGGAGAAAAGAGGAATGAAGGAGTGAAGGTTAGCAGAGAGTCTTGATTTTGGCAGTTTAACCATAAGAGGGTTGCAGGCAGATCTTGTGCGACCTGCTCTCGGGCTGAACTTGCTGGGGCGGCCTGGCCTGAACAAGTTGGCAGTTGTTTGGAATCTTCTCCACTTGTAGATGGTCTTCCGGACAGTCGAATGATTGATTTCAAATTGTTTGGAGATCTTTTTAAATCCCTTCCCAGACTCGTAGGCATCTATAACCTTCTTTCTGAAGGCCTCAGAGAGCTCTTTTGATCTAGGCATGGTGACACCGCACACTTCAACAACAAAGAGCAAACCAAACTAAATGTCTGAGGTTTAAATAAGACAGGTTCCTCCAAGATCCTCTCTAACGATGTTCTATTCATTTGCACCTGAGCTGGTGCACCTGATTCTAATTTTAGGTATTTGAAGTAGTGATAAATGTAGGGGTATACTTACTTTTCCCACATGCGAAATTTGCATTTATGTGTATTTAAATTATACAATGGACCACAAAATGTAAATGTTTCATGATATTTGTTATATTATATCACCTTTATCTGTCAATGTTGTTGAAATGAAGATCAAATAGCTGTACGTTGAAATATGTTGAAAAAGTCAAAACTTTACATGGGGTGTACTTACTTTTTCACGTGACTGTGTATATATATATATATATATACACACAGATGTACATTGCTGTATATATTAAATTTACATTGCATTTGTTTTTGGAATTTAGCCAGAGAAGTGCAGTACACAATTGCCTTGTATTTTTATTAGGCGTCAGTCGGCTGGCAATCAGATGCAGACAAGACTGCTCAATGGTCAGCTTGAGTGTTACAGTAAATTCATTAATGTTCAGGTTTATGTCATGTGCATTTTGACTTATGCTTCCATAAAAACGCTTCATTGTCTTGTGCAGCACCCATTAAAAGGGCATCATAACAGTAATGTGCTGGACATCACACCTACCGTGGTTTCATCCTCGTGCAGAACCTGGTCATAACCGCTGAGTGCCACACAGAAGATAATGGCTGTCACATCCTCAAAGCAGTGGATCCATTTCTTTCGTTCTGAGCGCTGTCCCCCAACGTCAAAAAGCCTGTAGTGTGAATTGGGTGAGGGTCAAAAGCCAAAATGTGAGTGGAAGGATCATTGTGTATGTATGGACAACAGCATTTCAGCAAGCTTACAAGTGCTAGAACTGTATTTGGAGGTATTACCAGGGTGTAAGAGATGTAATAAGTATTCTATTGTTGCCTTCCTCGGGCAGAAATATATACTGTTGCAGTTTTGAGGAGTCCCAAAGAGATCCTCACATAATTAAAGCTAGTTATTTAATTGTATACTGTTTAGTTTAACTGTCAAAATCCATGCTGATAGGTCTGCATTGTGATTATGTAGTTAGAGATCCCATATGTGTTATTTTCCCTTTCCAGAAAGCCATTTGCCAGATCTCACAGCATCACAAGCAAATCCTTCTCACAGATGCTCTCAAAACCACTTCAAACAGGTTTCATGAACGCCTGAGACCATATATCGGACCAAAAGCTAAGACCGCCCCTCCCATTGACCAGGGGCAGGGGTTGGGTGGGAGGTGAAGCTTGAGTTAAGGGGTGGGGGGGGGGGGGGGGGATTTTGGCTCTATAAAATAGGCAGAGTGGAGGAGTGTTTTGTGTTTTGACAAAAGACACACTTCGACAAAAGTGTGTTTTTTCGAAGGAGCAGTATCTTTCAAGAGAGGGGGAGAGACACTGAGAGGCTCGGAGACTCCGCCGTCTCAGAGATTTAGATGTTCAGAAGCTTTCCGGAATCTGTGAGGTTGCTCGCTTCTTCATCTTCACAAGCACAGGAGGGTCCTTTGCGTTCTTCTATCTGTTCTTCCTTTCACTTTGCTCGCTTATCGTTGTTTCTTTCTTTCGGCTTTAGAGTGCTTTTCCTTATTATCTTTGGAGCGACTCGATAGCCATGTTCTCTGGCGGCACGACTCCGACCCAAAGCATTTTTTGTCACTTTCCTTCACACTTTATTTATTAATTTCTTACCACTCACTATCTTTGCTTCACTATTTGTTCTTCGTTCTTCATTCTTTCCTGCATCTTCTGTTTCTGTCCTTTTGCTGTCTTCCTTATTTCTTCCCTTTCTGCCCTTGTGCACCTTCACCTTCACGTGCCCACAAGCTATGTGGCTGAACTCTCCGCCTCATCTACATCACCCGGGTGTCCCACCAGGAGACGCGTTAAAGACATTCACCGATGGCAACATTCACGGATGGATGGAAGACAGGAAATGAAGACCATTAAAGATGGGAAACACAGGCGCCACAGCTGTACGAGAAGCGGGAGCAGAGCACAGAGGTTCCGGTTTCAGTCAGGACATGGGAGCCAGAATAAGCAACAACACCAGCCCCACCAGAATGGTGTGAGGTGTGCAGCAGTCTATACTGGCCCCATCGATCTCTTTATGTCCTCATCTCATCCATCTTACTTGCCAAACACCCATCTCTCCCTTCCACATCAGATGCATGATGCCAGCCTACTATAGAGTGATAAGTCACTGTTAAGGCTTCCAAAGGCAGGTATGTTGAGTAGGGGATAATTTGGGAATGTATACATGCTGTGATTAATTGTTAAACACATATGCCACTTGATTGTTTTCTCTCTTGCTCTCACCCATCTCTCCCTTTTTATTTCTCTCAACCGTCTCTCCCTTCCACATTGGATGAATGATGCCGGTCTTCTGTACTGTACTGCCTCTGGCACAGTATGATGGCAAGATAAATCTGGGGGGTGTTTCTGGCGCAGTTTTATTATGTGGCCCACGGGAGTGTTTGGGGCCAGCACAAAAGTGGGGTACGCTTGGTGGCAGCACTACGTGGTGTGGCAGCTGAGGTGGCTGAGGTACTGATGACGATGTCAGATGGTGCTACATTGTTGAAAGACCTCTTTTCAGTTCTAAAAAGCGGATTTGACATAGAACAGCACAGCGAGCTTGTTAAAGGTCAGCTCGTGGTGCAAAAGAGGAAGGCGGGTGAATCGGCAGGGGAAGTGGACGGACTAATGATCGTGCATTCGGGCATGGCAGCAGCTGGCCACCCAAGAGAGCCTGCCCCTGAATCACTTCACCCAGGCTTTGCCGGACCTGGATCTGAAGGCCCAGCTGTCTGTATGGCACCCGGCGACCATATGCAACGCAGGCGACACCGCAGCCAATGGGAGGTGACGAGGCCCTCGCAAAGGGGTTTGTACGCTGGGAGCTGTTTGGGGTTTGTACACTGGGAGCTCGGGCGGTGCCCCTGGCACCGTATGATGGAAAGAGAAACCTGGGGGTGTTTCTGGCGCAGTTTTATTATGTGGCCCACGGGAATGTTTGGGGCCAGCACAAAAGTGGGGTACGCTTGGTGGCAGCACTACGTGGTGTGGCGGCTGAAGTGGCTGAGGTACTGATGACGATGTCAGATGGTGCTACATTGTTGAAAGACCTCTTTTCAGTTCTAAAAAGCGGATTTGACATAGAACAGCACAGCGAGCTTGTTAAAGGTCAGCTCGTGGTGCAAAAGAGGAAGGCGGGTGAATCGGCAGGGGAAGTGGACGGACTAATGATCGTGCATTCGGGCATGGCAGCAGCTGGCCACCCAAGAGAGCCTGCCCCTGAATCACTTCACCCAGGCTTTGCCGGACCTGGATCTGAAGGCCCAGCTGTCTGTATGGCACCCGGCGACCATATGCAACGCAGGCGACACCGCAGCCAATGGGAGGTGACGAGGCCCTCGCAAAGGGGTTTGTACGCTGGGAGCTGTTTGGGGTTTGTACACTGGGAGCTCGGGCGGTGCCCCTGGCACCGTATGATGGAAAGAGAAACCTGGGGGTGTTTCTGGCGCAGTTTTATTATGTGGCCCACGGGAATGTTTGGGGCCAGCACAAAAGTGGGGTACGCTTGGTGGCAGCACTACGTGGTGTGGCGGCTGAAGTGGCTGAGGTACTGATGACGATGTCAGATGGTGCTACATTGTTGAAAGACCTCTTTTCAGTTCTAAAAAGCGGATTTGACATAGAACAGCAGAGCGAGCTTGTTAAAGGTCAGCTCACGGTGCAAAAGAGGAAGGCGGGTGAATCTGCAGGGGAAGTGGCGCACTAAGGATCGTGCATTCGGGCATGGCAGAGGCCACGCAAGAGAGCCTGCCCCTGAATCACTTCACCTAGGCTTTGCCGGATCTGTACCTGAAGGCCCAGCTGTCTGTATGGCACCTGGCCACCATATGCCACGCAGGCGACACCGCAGCCAATGGGAGGTGGTGAGGCCCTCGCAAAGGGGGATTGAGCTCCTCTCAGGTGGGACCTACAGTAAACAGGTACATGCCTGTGGGTTGAGGTCTATATATTGGGTATGTTAAACTGGTGGGACCCACGAGGTCCAATGGGTCTGTGGAAATGACCATAGTGGGCCAGGGGTCTATATTGGAGGACATGGTCCAGGTGCTGATTGGCAGGCTTCTAGCGAGAACGGGAACATGGCAAGCAGTTCCGATGGTGGGACCACTGGGGCCAGCAATAAGTAGGGGCAATTTGCAAATTTTAAAAGATGGAATCCTCAATTATCTACCTCAAGGCATAAATCCTACAAGACAGAGGATGAAAGTGGAGAAGACATAGGATAACGGAATACTTTTATGTGGACAGTTCAGTAGTGCAAGTCCAACGCAATTTGCACTCCTGGGATGAATCGCCACGGGAGCTACGAAAGGCGGGCATGAACCCAAGGGAGCATCGAGGCAAGTGTGTGATAGTTCTTTGAGACACAGCAGGTTAATCATCCGTCATGCACATTGGTGTGGCACAGGGCGAAGTATGGCTCGGGCGGAAGAGGAGAGGATGGCCTGATGGTCGGGAGATGACATAAGCGTCTCTTACACCAAAATCCTATACCTCTGCATTTTATTGACAAATTGATTCGATTTTGGTGAAGATCCAGATACAGATCCAGATAATAGAATTTTTAACTTTTTGCATTCGATTCTCCTCTGCCAGTCCCCTTCTCTGCCGGTTCTTTCTGGCGTCCAAGCGTCCTCAGAACTTTGTATTAGCTCTCCTTTTGCCTTGCACTGTGATGTCAATAGGCCTTGCCCCATTAGTGCTCATTGGCCATTCATGCATCACCTGAACCTAAACCCCATCACTAAGCTTCTTGGTTCATCCCGAATGTTCCAGATCTTCCGAAAGCATGCCTGAACTTGTACTCTTGTCTGCTTGCAAGGCCGCGATAAAAGACAGCTTACAAGGGATTATATCATAAAAAGGGATTGTGGAAAAGCGGTTTTATACACAAACTTTGCGAAGGGTTATAACATGGCTATCTCGATGATTAAAAGCAACACATTCCTGGACACAGAGTGGTTTTACTTAACACTTATTCTAAAACATAAATCACACTTATTCTAAAACACTAACTACTCTATTCTATGCATTTTAACCCATCGAAGTCACTTCTGAAACAATATATATTTAGAAGTCACTCCCCTTGGCTACAATATATATATATATATATATATATATATATATATATATATATATATATATATATATATTGTTACAGACGTGGTGGTGGATGTTATTTACCGAGCGGTTTGGTATGACCACGTCTGCACAAGTTACCCGATTATACCCGAACGTTGACTAATCGCGCTACGCTAGATCAATGAAGGAAAAGACACACGGCTGGGATTAAAATGACACGACCCCAGGGATACGGTTCTCAAGACCTCCGGAGGAGATTATATTCGTTCGGAAGGTTAGATTACAACTACAAGAGGGACAGCAAAGGAAGATAGGCACTTAGACACAATCTTATATTAACCCCAACAGACGACAGATAAACGGGACAAAAGGCTGACTCACACGGGGATTGATGGCTAGGAAAGGCAGGATCGATGGCTCCAGGTGCACCTGGGCTCAGGGACAGAATCGGCTCGGTCCGGTCCAGAGATGCAGCATGCAGGGAGGTCGCAGCGCTCGGAGGTAGTGACTTGCTCTTCTTCAAGCTGGGGGGCGCATCTGACGTCACGTCCGGTGCGTCGCTTCGTATATCCGGCGGGGAGTGACACGCCCTCGGCTCGTTAGCTCCGCCCCAGATGGAATCGGCTCGTTGCTTCTCATTGGGTGCGTGCGGGGGGGTTACCGGCTCCGCCCCTTGACGAGGGGCTGACAGGGAGCCCCTTCGTGGTAACCCCGTGGAGCGCATGGTCATGGCGGCGAACCGAGCCGGTGTGAGGACGCACACTCCCCCCGCGCGCCGTTGTTGTAGTTGTTGTTGTAGCTGTAGTTGTTGTTGTTGTTGTTGTTGTTTGGGGAAGAAGATGGGAGTAGGTAAGGGAAGGTCCTAAACTCACTACTGGTGCCATATAATCACATTCTGGTGCAACGAAGAGTCAGAATTAATGGAAAGGAGTCCTTAACTGACATAGACTAAGAATAACTAGCAAGATGTCCGAAAGTTGTCTACGTGAGATGCGGTGGACCTGGGCACGACATTTAATGGGGGAAAAAGGGGAAGGTCGGCTCTACTGATTGTTGTTTACAGACAATGGGACTAGGGAATGGGGGATTGGGGATAGTTGGGGAGTATTGGGGAAATAGGGGAATATTTACAAGCGGATATGGAGGCCAAATTCCATATTCGCAACATTGCACCCTTCTCTACCCTCGGGGCGTCCCGACCCGATAAATTTTTACCTACTTTAGTGTGGCACGCAATGTAGTTCCCTCTACTATTAACTCTACCCTGAGTGCGACAGTTTTACAGATATTCACAAATGAGTAAATATGTCCCCCTGCGACGTTGCACCCTTCTCCTCACAGAAACACACCCACAGGATAACCGAATCCGGAAAGAATCCTCAAACTAAACATACAGCCGGTAGGGAGCATTATTTACACAAGACTACGCTGATATTTACACTACGATCCAGGACCTGTTTTTGGAGGAACACATGCAGATGTTATGCATAGAGAGAGAGCACGCATGCTAGCATCGATACACCAACCCACGAGTGCTCTGTGGCCTACGGCCTTTAATAATGTGTAGAGCACCCTTTCCAAACACCAAAAGCACCACCCCATCACACAGTGAGCACCATCCGGTGCACCAATAAAGTGTTTATGAATCATTGTGTGGTGTTGCAGCCGGCCGATGTTCTGCCGCTGGTCTTGCCTTCGTGTGGTGCACTTGGCCTTCTTACTTCTTTTTAAAAATAAAGAAAGGCGCCAACCGCGTCCATTTCTTTATTGTGGCCGTCAGGGGGCCAACTGTTAGTGGTTCACCTGTTTGGCATAGGTGCCACGTTGACCCATAGGTCCTTCCACGGGTGGTGCTTGGCCGCAAAAGAGCTGCGGTCCATTGTGGGTGGCCACAAACATTGCGGTCCATATGGTGTATCGATCCAAGCAGCAAACAGCGAAAGTGCAGGCCCACAACTGCGAAGCCAGCACCTCTCTCTCCTCTCTCTCTACCCCAAAGCCAGATCCTCGGAGGTGGGAGACAAAAGAAGCAGACAAGTGAGTAAGGTGGTAAGGGCGCAAAAGTGCACGCAATGTAAGGTAATGCACACTGGGGGCACATGGGAACCAGGTGAGACAGGTACGTTCCTACCGTACGCCCCCCCCCCCCCCACCAGGTAACCTACATGGCCCCTCCCTTACCCCTTACTGTATCCACAAAACACAACACTACCCATAAACATCTACTTTACAAATCAACAAACATCCCTACTGTCTTCCCCGTTCCTCCCATAAACCAAATTCGTCTTCTCTCCCTCCTAACCAATCAAATTTTGCCATTTCCAATTCGTCATCAGTCCCTCCTAGGGAGGGAGAGATGGAATCACCCCAATGTCTCATCCACGTCGTGATGCGTCTCACAAATCCAACAGCAGTCCTTGCTTCCTGCAACAGAACAAAGAAAACACAGGTGTGGAGTCATCATCATCACCACAGGTAAGTGGCTGCGTATGGTGCGACAGGTTCATCAATCCTAACTATTTCCTAAATGACTTTAACAACTTTACACTACCCGGGGTCTTTCTCCGGCCAAACCATTGGCCCTCTTACACTATGGGTTCTAAAAACCAATTCCCATTGGCCAAACTGTGGTGCTCTTCAATTTGGGGTCTCACTCCCCCGATTCATCTCCCGGTGCCCTCGCACAATTTCTGGGCTGTGGCGTGTACCTCTCCCAGTGGGTCTACCCACCTGCACACCTCCACCACTGCAGTTGCCTCCGAGCTTACCTGCTCCTTACTCTAACCTAACTACCTGGGGAAGGCCCTCTGGCGCTCTCCCCACTCGGTGCCCTCTCTGGCACTGGGCTGCCCGATCCACACCCGGGATCCTCAGGCACCCACTCACAACTACCGGCTCCCAGAGCCCACCTGCGGCCTCACCTGGCCGACATCCTCACAGTGGTGGAGTGCCCAACCAACTACACACACTAACAGGCTACACACCCAGCCATTTCCACAACACTAATGCACCCATCCACAATACCATTCTGCAACCGCACCACAAATGCCAATATCCCACCCACAATTTACCTGTACCCTCTACCTAACACTTACACTACCCGCCCCGGGTACTCGTGAAAGGGGTCCACTCTTCCCCCATTCACACCTTCGCACCATGCACACCACGCCGTACCACTTACTCCAACTCTCTCCACACACCTGTACTTGCACACCTGTGCTCTCACACCTGGTGCCACCTGCACCCTTCTCTCCCCAAGCGCATTCGCGCTGATCCACACACTCACTACTCATACACTGCTCCACACACCTGTCCAGTTGCACACCTGTGCAATCACACCTGTTCAACTCTCAACCACACGGCATCATCTCATCTAACTACTCCCCTCTGAAACTTGCGCTTCCCAGTCGTCCCTTTAAACTATTGCGCTCCCACGTCATTATCATCCACACTAATCTACCTGCGTCCCCACTACAGGTATCAGTCACTAACTAAACTTAACGTCACCTACTGTCATCTTCTAGGGCCCTATCAATATAACCTAACCCACCCGGGCTAGTTTTCACTGCCATACACCCCATAATCTATTGCTCCTTTGCCCCACCACATGGGAAGGGTGGCAGGGATGCCATCCCACCACATCGGGGGTCTCTCACTACCAATTTTGCACATCAAATTTCAACAAATCAAAAATTTGCCAATCACTACCCATCATCTGCCAATCACTACTGCCAATCCCTTGCCAATCATCAAATTTTGTTTTTCTCCAATTTTGGGTCCAAAACACTAACCTCATCACTCAGTCTACTCAATAATGCCTCTCGGTGCGCCAATTCCTGTCCAAAGCCCGGCTTCGTAAAGCCAAGCAATGGATGCTGGTTGTTTTGTGCCGGCGGCAGGATGCGTCCGGCACTCGGTGCAGGGACGGGGGCTTACCCGTGCCGAGATCCCACGCACCACCTCGGCGTGGAGCCATCCAATGCCCCGATCTAGACCTGCCGGCACGTCTCACCAAAAAGTGGTCGCCATGACGACCCTTTCTATCGGGCTGCCAGCTCCGCCTAGTGGAGCACGGACGCGGCCGTTCAAAGCGAGGCCCAGCACGCACCGAGGGCCCGATTCGGCTATAAGTCGTTCTAAACTCTACCCCGTCTAACGTCGATGCTTCACCTGCATGCTTACACCCCGCAGCCCGTTCCTTACTCACACATCCAGCCGTGCCCATGCTCCTCGTACCTTTCCTTACACACCCAGGTACACCCTTTCCACTCACAGCCTTGGTCACACACCTGACCACCGAACACCTTGGCACACATTCGTCGCTCGCACACCTCACCAATACACCTCTTCGCGCCCCCTCCTCGGTCACCTCCTCTGTGACAATCACAGGTGTGCCCTCATTCGCACACCCAACCACGTGCCTCACTACCAACTCAAATGTGCCTTCCCACACACGCTCTACCATTCCAGGTGTGCATCCTTCCATCCCAGGTGTACATCCTCGCTCACCTGTCACAACCAGCTCACTCTCCTTGTCACTCTCACTACTCTCACCACCACTCTTGACCACGCACTCACCCTTACTCTTGACAGCACACTCTTTCCTCATGCACCTGTCCGTCACACACCTTTCTCGCGCACACTCTCCCGTTACACCCTCTGTAACACTCACCACACCGCGCTTCCATGTGCCCCCTCGCACACGCGCTACGACCGACTCACTCTTGCCAGCACACTCACTCCTTGGCACGCACTTTTTCCTCACACACCCCAGAGTCGGACTTTCTCGCACACCTCCTCTTTCGCACACCAGACCTGTCGCACACTTCACCAACGGCCTCTCACGAACACCCGGGTCCATCTCGACCCCCAAGCTTCTTAAATCCCCTGGCGCATCATACGCACGACCATATTGGTCACCACTTACACCGGGTCCTCTTCCTCTTCGCTTCTCCTCCATCACCTGCGAATCCCTCATCCGGTTAATAAGCACATCATCACGATCCGAACACAGACTTTGGACCAATTCTTTTATCTCCTCTTTTATCTCTTTCTTATCCCCTCTCCGTCGCTTCTTAATTTCGCTCATCCCTTCTTCCACTTCTTCTAGTTTCTGCTTCACCTCTTTTATTCCCCGGTACGTCTCCTCCAGCTCGTCCTCCAAGGCTACCTTGACCGTTTCCATGTGCGTCCTCACCTGCCGGTCCTTCGTCTCCATCACCTCTATCACCTCGTCCAACCTCGTTGTCAGTCCCTCACGTACCATCTGACATTCCCTCTTCGTCGCTATCAAGTCGTCTTTTAGTTCTTTCTGTGTCGCTTTCAACCCTCCTAATACCGCAGTGTTCCTTTGAACCTGCTCCGTTACTTCTTTTTGTCCCTCCGTCAGCTGTTCCACCTCCTGCGTCAGGACCTCTATGCCCCCTTGTAACTTTACAGTCCCCTTTCTCACCTCCTTCTCCATGTGCTCCTTACAGTGCCTCACCTCCTCGCGCATTCCTCCGACCTCCTCACTCACTCCTCCTCTGATCTCCTCTCCCATCACTTGCATCTCCTGCCCAGATGCCACCCTCATCTGCTCCATTTCCTCCCTGTGAGCATCCAGTTTGGTTTCTACCCCCATTCTGACCCCCTCTATCTGCTGCCCCATTTGGTTAACTTCCCTTTCCGCTTGGTCCCTCATGTCCCTCAATTTGCCTTCCATACTGTTTTCTAACCCCTCTAACCCATTTTTCACTCCCTCTATCTGATTCTCCTGGGCAGCCATTCTATTTTCTACCCCCTCTAACCCCTTTTGCATCCCTTCCATTTGATTCTCTTGAGCGGCCATTCTGTTTTCTACCCCCATTAACCCCTCCTGTATTTCCCCTAATCTATTGTCTAATTTCCCAAATTTCTCGTCTAATCCCTTAAAATTGTTGTCTAATCCCCTAAAATTATTGTCTAATCCCTCACCAGTACCCCTCGCTTCGTCCCTCATTACCCCCATTTCGTTATTCATTACCCCCATTTTTGCTTCTAGCCTCTCCATAAGGGCCCCCATTTGCAACATAAAAAGGTTCGGATCCACCAGGGGCGCTGCCACGGTCGCGGGCGCGGTGACCAGCGAGGCGCCATTTTGCGCTCCCGCAATGTCGGGCACAACGACGCTATTTTGTGCGTCTGCTACCCTCGCTGCTTCGCTCTCCTCGCGTCCCTCAATTTGGTCCTGGACCGACCCTGCCTCACTCTCCCCTACCGGACCCCAGCTGTCTTGGTCTGCCATAGCGCGACTTTCAAAATTCGGGTTTTTATTTTTGTAAAACAAATTCAAATTTCGCCGTTATAATTTCGCGTGGGAAACGCGCTCCGAATTGATTCTACTACAAATTTGGGCCTAATAAATTTAGTCCCGGGTTCGAATTCCACTCCTCGACACCAATTGTTACAGACGTGGTGGTGGATGTTATTTACCGAGCGGTTTGGTATGACCACGTCTGCACAAGTTACCCGATTATACCCGAACGTTGACTAATCGCGCTACGCTAGATCAATGAAGGAAAAGACACACGGCTGGGATTAAAATGACACGACCCCAGGGATACGGTTCTCAAGACCTCCGGAGGAGATTATATTCGTTCGGACGGTTAGATTACAACTACAAGAGGGACAGCAAAGGAAGATAGGCACTTAGACACAATCTTATATTAACCCCAACAGACGACAGATAAACGGGACAAAAGGCTGACTCACACGGGGATTGATGGCTAGGAAAGGCAGGATCGATGGCTCCAGGTGCACCTGGGCTCAGGGACAGAATCGGCTCGGTCCGGTCCAGAGATGCAGCATGCAGGGAGGTCGCAGCGCTCGGAGGTAGTGACTTGCTCTTCTTCAAGCTGGGGGGCGCATCTGACGTCACGTCCGGTGCGTCGCTTCGTATATCCGGCGGGGAGTGACACGCCCTCGGCTCGTTAGCTCCGCCCCAGATGGAATCGGCTCGTTGCTTCTCATTGGGTGCGTGCGGGGGGGTTACCGGCTCCGCCCCTTGACGAGGGGCTGACAGGGAGCCCCTTCGTGGTAACCCCGTGGAGCGCATGGTCATGGCGGCGAACCGAGCCGGTGTGAGGACGCACACTCCCCCCGCGCGCCGTTGTTGTAGTTGTTGTTGTAGCTGTAGTTGTTGTTGTTGTTGTTGTTGTTTGGGGAAGAAGATGGGAGTAGGTAAGGGAAGGTCCTAAACTCACTACTGGTGCCATATAATCACATTCTGGTGCAACGAAGAGTCAGAATTAATGGAAAGGAGTCCTTAACTGACATAGACTAAGAATAACTAGCAAGATGTCCGAAAGTTGTCTACGTGAGATGCGGTGGACCTGGGCACGACATTTAATGGGGGAAAAAGGGGAAGGTCGGCTCTACTGATTGTTGTTTACAGACAATGGGACTAGGGAATGGGGGATTGGGGATAGTTGGGGAGTATTGGGGAAATAGGGGAATATTTACAAGCGGATATGGAGGCCAAATTCCATATTCGCAACAATATATATTGTTATGAATTTTGGGGTACGGGGATATATCGATTCAGGTAGATCTGTGTAGATATCATGCTCCGGTGTCGTGAAGAAGAAGAACCATTTCGATGTACAGTAAGTCAGGGACCTGTCCAGCCCGAATGTCGGATTAAGTGTATCTTCGTCCCCATTAGGTTAGATTTTTAAAAAAAGTTGTTGATCGTCCCCGCCCGACCCTACGAAACACACCCGACCCAAAACTTTTTTTATTTTTTATTTTGAAAAAAATCATAAAAAACGATCTTTTCACATTCAAATTTGGCGCCGTTCTGCACCGCATGCGCAGTGCGTGCTGTGCAGAGCGTCGCAAGTGCATCGGGCAACTTCACCCATTTTACGTTGGCCAGTCATGGCGGCTATTGTGTGAGATTTTTCCCGCTGAAATCTGTGTTGATTCGTGCTAGAATCGGCTTGAAATGCCTATTGTGATCGCATCAATAGCCCGTGAGGGCTCTTCCAAGACGGTGAAGGACTGGTTTGCATGCAATATCGAGTTGGATGTTACAATCTCGGACTTCTATGCAGAGTTCTCAGATGGCAAGTATGATGGGGATCGGGAGCCATTGCCTGACGATACACGCGGTACTTTTGTCAAAGTATTCGCCGGCCCCAGTAAAACTGACATGACGAAAGTTTCACCAGCTTGCAAAGTTTCTGATGTGACAAAGACTCTTGGCTCATTTCTCAAATTTGTGTTGGCTGCAGACACGGCCACGGATCACAGGATGGAACCCGATGAATGAAGAAATAAAATCATTTTGAGGAGAACGGAGTCTTTATTTCATATTTTTCCATGTCAACAAAACTCAATGGAAAGTAGGAAAAAAATATAAAAAATAAAAATAAAAACCTCCCTCCCTACCCAAACTTTTGAGAAAAAAGGACGCTCAACAACTTTTTATTTTTATGTGGCCTTACGAGGAATGGGGTATGATAAGTAGAATGGGGACTAAGCGAATTCCCTGGTGTGTCAAACCTGTGGTCATTCCATTGTCCCATATGGCAACACACATAGACACGTATATTAGGAATCCATTCCCATTAGCGCACACATTAATTAATCCCCCTACGCCACAATAACAATGGAACTGACAGGAAGAACAGTCAGGAAGCGGCTGCACATTGCGCACCATGGCGATGGAACATTGCTCAGGCAGGCAATAGCCAGGCCCAGAAGGACTCGTGATTGACCAGGGGGAGGGGCGAGTAAGAAGCTGTAACGCTTCTCTTTAACGAGTAAGAATATATATAGAGGCTGGTCTTGGCTTAGCGGTTAGGGTGCCAGCTTGGATCCAGGGTTCGAATCCCAGTCGATCACTGAATTAACACCAGGAGGGTTGACTCAGCCTGTGACATACCTTCTGAGGTCGGCAAATTCAGTACCAGTTCGCTGGTAATTCTCTGTGTGTCGCAAGAGGCGACTAACAGGGTTGGCGGCAGGAAGAGCATCCGGCCATAAAACATTGCTTCAAAAAGGGGACCACGGTGCCCAAAAAAGGCCAACCCCTTCTTTTCTTCTTCTTCTTTAGGTTCATTACTTTTCAAAACTTACTTTTCAAGATGACTTAGAACCAAAAGTTCATTGGAATTATGTTGAAATTATTCTAGATTTTGTTAATGTGACCTTTAAAAGAAACAAAAACCACATTTGACATTTCGAAACAAATAAATTGATCCTTGAAAGTGATATAAACTGATATCGAACTCAATTCACGGACAGTACTGTGTTAAACTTCTGTGCGTTTTCCAGAAGTATCTCTTTATTTTGCACATTAGCCAAAATTTTTTTTAACAAAAACAAAAGTTAAATTACGACTGGTATTACGGACAGTAAAATTACAGTTCAGTACTTCGTGTAACCCCCACGGACATTCAGGAGAGCACGTACACGTTGAGGCATGCTGTTCACGAGATTTGCCAAGGTTTGGACAGGAATCGTTTGCCATGCAGTGACAATAGCCTGCTGCAATTCACGCACAGAGGTCGGCTGCTGGTCTAAGTGGTCGATTTGACGCGTTAATTCTGCCCACAAGTTCTCTATCGGATTCATATCCGGGGACATGGCAGACCACTCCATATGCTCTACACCACGGTCAGCAAGAAAGTGTTGGATCATGCGAGCACGATGAGGCCGTGCATTGTCATCTTGGAAGACAAAGTTTCCTCAAAAGGCTGCACGAGCAAATGGAAGCAATGTTTCTTCCAGAATGGCCCTGTACTTGAACTGGTTCAGGTTTCCATTCAGAACAACCAGGTCAGTTTTGCCCCCTGCATGAAAAGCAGCCCAAACGGTCACCCCACCACTTCCAGCTTGGACTATTGGCACTATACAATCTTTATTGTAGGCTTCATGCACTTGTCTGCGCACTCGGACGCAGCCATCTTGACGATAGACCAGAAATCTAGACTCGTCACTGAAGATCACGTGATTCCAGTGTCCTGGCTGCCATCGGCGGTGCTCTCTGGCCCACTGCAATCGGCACTGGCGGTGTTGTCTGGTCAGGTGTGGCTTTCTCAGGGGATGCCTGGCATGATAGCCTGCTTGAACCAGTCGTTGGTTGACTAGCCTTCTGGATACAGGCACATTTGTCAGTTGCTGCCACTCAGCCCTAAGCCGATTAGCTGACTTGGTACAGCCATTGCGGACTAACCGGTGCAGCTGGCGATCATCCCTCCTTGTGGTTCCGCGGGGACGTCCTGGCCTCGGTATTGGAGTAGGGACACCCCTCTGAGCATTTCGTTTCAGGATCTTTGACACCTGACCTTGAGTGATGCCATACTGCCGAGCAATAGCACACTGTTTCATGCCGTAATTTCATAAAGCCACCACTCCATGACAAACAGCATTGTTGAGTTGACGGACCATCTCCAGAGGAAGCGGCAATAACTTTTGGAGACGTGCAGCAGGTGTTTTCCACTAATACAGAACGCAACAACCATTGTATACCCGACTGTGAAGCCAATCATCAAATGCACCTGTCCGTACATTTTGCCACGCCACCTGTGATATAATCCTGTTGACTTCTTGCTGCGACAGACAATCAGTGACATGGTTCTTTTAACAAATAAATCACCGAAGTGTAAAAGAAACTCACCAGATTGATATACTGAGTTAAGAAAGTAAACCCAAGTCAAGAAAATATATATATTCCATATTAAATGCCAAGTCTGTGTATATATATATATATATATATATGTATATATATATATATATATATATATATATATATATGTATATGTATATATATATATATGTATATATATATATATATGTATATATATATATATATATATATATATATATATATATATATATATATATATATATATATATATATATATATATATATTGTTGTGGTTTTGAGAATAAAGGCAACCCCCCTTTAGTTAGTTGCACCACAACATGTAGCCTCGCTTTAGTTCAGTTATTTCTTATTAAATGTGAAGTATAGTCTCCTTCCCAGTGTTAGTATGCGTTGAGACAGATAAGTAAGGGTAGGCCTCATTGGGCCTGGAATGCCATGTGCTGGGCCTATAACAAGTCGAGGAGGCCCGAGGGAGGAGATAAAGGGGAGTGGCCAACAACGGCAGCCAATGGCAGCTAAAGGGGAGTGGCCAACAACGGCAGCCAATGGGAGCTAAAGGGGAGTGGCCAACAACAGCAGCCAATGGGAGCTAAAGGGGAGTGGCCAGCAACGGCGACCAGGGGATGTCCTTGTAACATTCTAGTGGGACTCCGGGGGGGGGGGGGGCTATACAACCCGGCCCCGGACCCCCGAACTCTCTCTCTGCCCCCAAACTCAAGAAGCTCTCAGCTCTCTCTGCCCCGAAGGTCGAAGCTCAAGGTCTCTCTGCGTTCTGCCTCTGCTCTCTGCTGCCATGTTATAACCGCTCTCGCAGGACGATCTCTCCCGTGGCCCTATACTCCAACGATCTCCCTGCCTGGACGCCCTGCACGTGCGCTTCGCCTCACTGACTTTGGGACACGCTGCGGAGAGTCCCGTGCGTGCACGACTGGAGGCCGACGTCCTTGCCGCGAACATCCTCGGGGGACACGCCCAACGAGCCGTCCGGGGCGAGCAGCACCAAGCGGCCGCGCTGTGAGCGCGTCCTCTTCTTCCTTCCTTTCCCCGCGTGAGTCAGAGGGCCCTTGTCCGGGAATTAAGTAAGAACGGTTAAGTTTCTATCCTGTGTCTCTTCTCTCTGGCCATTGTACAATTGTGTAATAAACCTGTGTTTTGCTTCCAACTTGGCCGTTCACGTCTCTTCACCATTGGCCTCGCATTGCACGAGATAAAACCCCTCAATCGGGTTCATAATAATTAACGGCACGAGTAACGTGACACGCAAACCGCTCGGGCGTATCAACCCAGCGTGACTCGTGTGAGGTTCAGCCCCCGACCTCGTGGCGGCGTGTGTATCGAAGGTACTCGGGTATTTGACCAGAAACCCTTCCACACGCTCGCTGCGGGGTTGGCGGCTGGAATTGCTCAGCAATCCGCCCCCCACGAGTGTATAGTGGGTAGCGGCCTCATGAACTCGAAGCTTGAGGGGGAGAAGAGTTTAACCCCCCCTTAGTACGTCGACGGGCTCGAGATCCGCAACAATATATATATATATATATATATGTATATATATATATATATATATATATATATATATATATATATATATATACTGAAACGCAAAAGAAACTTACCACCTTTGAAACCTTTAAATATCAACAATAACACTGCGTGTAGTAAATGTGTGAACTTATTTGTGGACAATAGTGTCCTCACTGTCAGACAAAACGGTCACGGATGGTCACTTGAACCTTCAATGGTCACTTCATAGCACAGCTGTTGAACAGCCGTTTTGACTGTCAGTGATTAGCCAAGAGGTACGGGATGATTTTAATGAGCTGCACGTGATGTCTTGATATTGGCTTTAAAAAGGCCAGTGCAAAATGGGCATTTTGACCGAAAAATTTGACCATTTTGACCAACTTCAAAAAGACCGAAAACACAAAAGAAACTTACCACCTTTGAAACCTTTAAATATCAACAATAACACTGCGTATAGTAAATGTGTGAACTTATTTGTGGACAATAGTGTCCTCACTGTCAGACAAAACGGTCACGGATGGTCACTTGAACCTTCAATGGTCACTTCATAGCACAGCTGTTGAACAGCCGTTTTGACTGTCAGTGATTAGCCAAGGGGTACGGGATGATTTTAATGAGCTGCACGTGATGTCTTGATATTGGCTTTAAAAAGGCCAGTGCAAAATGGGCATTTCAATCAACATGCCACGATTGTCAAGGGATCAACGGCAGCCTGCCCTGGGCATGCTGCAAGGTGGACTGAGCTACCGTGTGGTGGCACGTCGCCTTGGCTGTTCACACCAGACGATATCGGCCCTGGTGGACAGAGACACCCTCCACAACTCTGCAGATGACAGACCTCGATCAGGGAGGCCAAGAGTCACCACTGCAAGGCAGGACAGGCAGATGGTCCGAAGTCACCTGCGGGATCGATTCCGTCCAGCATCCCGCAATGCGGCAGAAACTCCGGGGCGTGCAAACCCACGGATCTCCAATGATACTGCACGAAGACGACTGCATGACTATGGTCTGACTGCCAGAAGACCATACAGAGGCCCCGTGATGACGGTTGCCCATCGCCGCAACCGTCAGAGATGGAGCCAGCAGCATCAGCGGTGGACCTTGGCGCAGTGGAACGAGGTCGCTTTCAGCGATGAGTCAAGGTTCTGTGTGGACAGTCCTGATGGGCGTGAGTGTGTCTGGAGAAGAACTGGCGAGCGATATGCCGATTGTTGCGTGCGTCAAGCCAACAGGTGGGGTGGCCCAAGTGTGATGGTGTGGGCAGCCATATCAGGCCGGTACAGGACGCCACTGGTGGTTGTGGATGGGAATCTTAACGCCCAGCGGTATGTGGATAACATCCTGCGACCTCATCTGCTGCCATTCCTGCTAGACCACCCAGAACTGAGAACCTTTCAGCATGACAACGCTCGTCCCTATGCTGCTCGCTTTACCACTGCATTTCTCCAAGGCGAGAACATCAACACCATGCAGTGGCCTGCGCTCTCTCCTGACCTGAATCCCATAGAGCACCTGTGGGATGAGCTTGGGAGACGCGTAGTTGGCAGGGCCAGGACACGGGCAGAGCTGCTTCAGACATTGAGGACTGAGTGGGACAGAATCCAGCAGCAATCCATCCAAAGACTGGTAGGCAGTATACGCCGACGATGCACTGCCTGTATCCAAAACAATGGTGGCCATACACGCTATTGAAAGGGGACTGACATTGCACCCTGTGCTGTTCTGTACTGTAGAACAAACTGATGAGATGGTGTATCTTGGTCAAAAACTTGACATGTCATCAATAAAATGCCAATGTTTCAATTAGCAATTGTTGGTTTGTTTTATTTTGAACTGTTACAATTTTATTACATTTCAAACAAGTGGTAAATTTCTTTTGCGTTTTCGGTCTTTTTGAAGTTGGTCAAAATGGTCAAAATGGTCAAATTTTTCGGTCAAAATGCCCATTTTGCACTGGCCTTTTTAAAGCCAATATCAAGACATCATGTGCAGCTCATTAAAATCATCCCGTACCACTTGGCTAATCACTGACAGTCAAAACGGCTGTTCAACAGCTGTGCTATGAAGTGACCATTGAAGGTTCAAGTGACTATCCTGACCGTTTTGTCTGACAGTGAGGACACTATTGTCCACAAATAAGTTCACACATTTACTATACGCAGTGTTATTGTTGATATTTAAAGGTTTCAAAGGTGGTAAGTTTCTTTTGTGTTTTCAGTCTTTTTGAAGTTGGTCAAAATGGTCAAATTTTTCGGTCAAAATGCCCATTTTGCACTGGCCTTTTTAAAGCCAATATCAAGACATCACGTGCAGCTCATTAAAATCATCCCGTACCCCTTGGCTAATCACTGACAGTCAAAACGGCTGTTCAACAGCTGTGCTATGAAGTGACCATTGAAGGTTCAAGTGACCATCCGTGACCGTTTTGTCTGACAGCGAGGACACTATTGTCCACAAATAAGTTCACACATTTACTACACGCAGTGTTATTGTTGATATTTAAAGGTTTCAAAGGTGGTAAGTTTCTTTTGCGTTTCAGTATATATATACGTAGTGTGTTCAAAAAGTATCCGACCTTTATTTCTCGTGCGTAAAAAAAAAGAAGCTAGGGAGGCGTTGATTGGTGCATGTATGTAGGCGATCCTAATGCGCACGCGTGAATTTTTTCCCACCTGCAGAAGCTGTCATTCGACGGCAGACCGCCGATGAGTGAGGACATGTAAGCGAGCGCCGTCGGATTTTCGTTTTTGACAAAATGACGGAAAAACTTGAACAACGCTACTGCATCAAATTTTGTTTTTTTTTGGCCTCGGGGATGTTGGATGCTTCCATTGTGATGACTGCAACTTCGTTTCTGGGTCGTACCCATAAACCCAGGACTCATCGCCAGTGATCACTGTGTTGAGGAAGCTGGGATCGCTGTTCACAGTCTCCAGCATGTCCTGTGCGATCTCCAAACGGAGTTGCTTCTGCTCAATCGTTAGCAGCTTTGGTACGAACTTCGCTGAGATTCTCCTGAAGCCCAAATCCTCCTTCATAATGGAATGAACGGTGTTGAATCTTGCGGATCGTTTCCACTTGGGAATCGCCAAGCTTTACACAAAATTGTGCAAAAAAGCACAATATATATATATATATTAGCAATTTACCCACACTTCAGGTGGATGGCGTAAGTGAATTATTTGCTGAATAACGTATATGCTGTAAATAAAACCTGTAAAACCTGAATATCTTGTCTTCTCTCTCTATCTGTCCTATCAACCCCTGGTGAGTAGAATAAGGCCTAGATAATTAAGTTTGCCCTGGTTCCGAGGGAGCGGGTATTATTTTTACTAATTGGCCTCTGTTTGATTTACCGCCGCTTGCAGCCATGCTCATTCCCTTTCTACCCACCCCCATTTATTGTTAATAAATCCCTGTTAATTGATGAGAACATGTGTCATGGCCATTTGGGGAACACAGAACACCAAGCAGGTATAGTTAATTGACAATAAGCTTGTTATTTGCCAATTAGCTCGTTAAAAGCAGGCTCGCCAGTCTTTAGAGACCCCATGACCATATATATATATATATATATATATATACTAGCTTGGCTCGGCTCGCTACGCTCGCCTCACCAAGCGTCGATACAATTAAAGTTGACAAAAAAAATTTCCCAAAAAAATTCCCCCCCAAAAAAAAAAAATTGGAAAATTTTGCAAAAAGAACAACCCTTAGGACATACCGATGGGAGAGATATGTGCATTCCAGAAGTTTGGTACGATTTCACAAAAGTTTGAGAAAGTAGTTCAGTGACAACACAGGACAGGACAGACGCTGCACAAATATATATATAGATATATAAATAAAATATATAAATAAATATAAAATTCCAAACAACTGCCAACTTGTTCAGGCCAGGCCACCCCAGCAAGTTCAGCCTGAGAGCAGACCGCAAGATGCTGAAAGAAGTCTCTAAGAACCCCAGAATGTCATCACGGGACCTACAGGTAGCTCTTGCCACTGTTGATGTCAAAGTGCACAAGCGGTTCTTATTCATACCACGCTTAGTCAATGGCGAAATCACAAAGACGATCGAATT
Source organism: Myxine glutinosa (assembly GCF_964187855.1). Taxonomy (NCBI): domain Eukaryota; kingdom Metazoa; phylum Chordata; class Myxini; order Myxiniformes; family Myxinidae; genus Myxine; species Myxine glutinosa. The sequence continues at coordinate 85,078,574 of NC_136269.1, forward strand.
GGAAGGAAGAACAAAATTTATTTACACTATACAATGGTAGAAGAAAAGGGGACACAGAGCAGCCTTATACAGTGTTACTTAATCCCCAGGACAAACGGGCCCGTCTCACACACACTCACACGGGGATTGCTGGTGGGTAGGTTGATGTTCACCAGCATGTCCAGGGATGGCTCCCATGCAGCTCTCTCGGTCCCCGGCACGTCCCTTGGACATGGATGTAGGTGAAAGCAGGAGCTCTCCGCGTGTCGTCTGAACAGAGCGGGTTATCACGGGGCGAATGGTAGGGAGCGGACTTTGGCGTGGCTGGCGGTTATTCACTTGTGGCTATGGCCGCGCTTACTCGCGTGGGTGAAAAGCGCAATATGCGTTACCGGCGCGTCTGGCTGCACCCGCGTACTTTGTACAGTTAAACGCCTCTTCTTCTCTCTCTCTGCGCAAGTCCTCAAACAATGCGTGTATCCTCTGCAAGTTCTTTTCAACGCGCTTATCCTCTCCAAGTCCATTCGCCACTGGTACAAGTCCTTCAAGTCCTTTACGAGCAAGTCCCTCCCAACAAGTCCTTTCGAGGGCTTTGCGCAGCGGGTTATATAGGCACGCCCCGCGAACCCTCTGGAACTCACCAGATGCGCTTCACCACGCCCTCTCATGCCATGCCGCTCGAGCTCTGATTGGCTGGTGGCTCTTACCGTCATCGCCTCGCCGCTCCCCGACCTCAACGCTGCCCCCACCTTTTTTAGGCCTACCTCGTGTTACTCGACTAGTGGTCAGCCGAATGGGGCGTGGGCTGGATTACGCCCATAGAGGTAGAATTGGAGGGTGGACGCAAAATGAATGGGGCCTACTCTCCGGTCTTTACACAATGCAGGCACTAAGAGGGGAAATGGCCTATTCTTACACATACTAAGACATAACTATACTACAAATGGGCCTTTATGTTGCTCGTGTGACTAACTATGGGGGGCAACCCTTTAACCTTTAATGACTTCAATGTGCCAATCTCAAAACCGCAGCAATATATATATATATACGTGTATATATATATATATATATATATATATATGTGACAAGGACGGCTGCCCGTTCGTCCGTTCCCTGTTACGCTGATTGGCTGTGTGACGCTGGGTGCACTGTGATTGCAAGATTGTAAGTGCACTGTGATTGACGCTCGGTGCACTGCAAGATTATCGTTTAGGCTTGTTAAAAGCTGATATTCGAAATTTCATTCACTATTTTTTGTGATTGGAACTCATGGCCTTAATAATTATGTCGAAATCTAAAGTGACATCAGAAAATAATTTGAAATTTTTAAAACCCAATATATAATTAAATAATACACTCCACAGGACGTGAGGTAAAACTGCTCCAAACCTGCAAACAGAAGTGTTATATTCACAATCGCCATGAGCTCCCTATAGCTTTCTCATCAGTGTGAAAAAGAGCAACAGCGACTATTAAAAGCATCATCAAATGTCGAAAGCAGCCCATCGGCATCACAGACGTTCTGAAGCACAAAGTTTGTGTAGGCCTCAGGCTTCAAGCCTACTCGCCGATAGGATAATTCCTTTATGGCCTAGTGGAATTGGGATCAATCCAAGCTATATGAACATGATGTATTATATATGCACATAAACAATAGCAATGTTTTGGCTTCATTACATAACCCGTGTTGTTATTTTTTGGAGTCATTGAGCAATCAAGCCAGCGTTCTGTGCCTATGCACCCCCCATGGTAATCTTCAATCTGATAACTGGGGAGGAGGGGAACACGCACACATTCATGCACACATCCAAGGCACCCAGTGCCAGAGGCAGCACAGAAACCCCAAAACTTCACTGAACCTCCTCCATGTTTGACTGTAGGGAAGGTGTTCTTTTCTTTGAAGGCTTCATTTTGTTTTCTGTAAACACAGAGATGATGTGCTTTACCAAGAACTCTAATTTGGTCTCATCTGTCCACAGTACATTCTCCCAGAAGGATCTTTGCTTGTTCAGGTGTATTTTGGAGAACTCCATTCGGCTTTCTTATGTCTCTCTCTCAGCAGTGGCGTCCTCCTGGGTCTCCTACCATGGAACCCCCTTTCATTGAGTTGGCGACGGATGGTGCGAGTTGAAATTGTCGTACCTTGTGTCTGAAGGTCAGCTTGAATCTGTTTGGCAGTTGATTGAGGTGCTTTCTCCACCATTCAAACAATCCTTCGCTACAATCTTCGATCAAGTTTTCTCTTGCAGGCACGTCCTGGGAGGTTGGCTACAGTTCCATGGGCCTTAAACTTCCTGATAACATTGCGTACATTGGACACAGGAACATCAAGGTCTCTGGAGATGGACTTGTAGCCTTGAGATTGTCCATGCTTGGCTACAATCTTGTGTCTGACCTCCTCGGACAATTCTCTGGTTTTCTTTCTTTTCTCCATGCTCATTGCGGTACACACAGTGACACAAAACAGCATGATGACTCCTTTTCTCTATTCAAACTGGATAAATAAGTGATTTTTATATTGCAGGCACCTGCAACTCACCATGGGTGAGTTAAATTCCAAAGTAAACGAGAATCACCTGCTTGAAATCTAATTATTTCTGACAACTTCTAAAGGGTGCCAATAATATTGTCCAGGCCATTTTAGGATTTCTGTGTGGAATAAGCTAAGATTTAGTAATTTCTTCAGCTTTTTTGTTTTGTTCAACTGCAAACCAAAGACATATGTGGATACCAAAATATTTTTTAATTTCAACAATTTTCTGGAAGAAATGGTGCATTATTTGAAAAAAGTGCAAGGGTGCCAATATTTTTGGCCAGGACTGTACACAGAAGGTGTAAATCTCGCCTAACGTTTTGACCCATTCATGTTTAGAATCCTACTCCGACCCGTTCCCCGTTCCCTCATTGCAAATAATTCATCGGATGTAATGCATAACTTTGTGTGTATAATCCTTTTGTTTTGTTGACTTTTGTGTTTAAAGGGCTCATCTGGTGACCTTTAGCCGACTTCACCATTGCGGTGGTGAGCTAATTGGCTGCTTAGCATGGGTCATTACACACAGAGACAGGTATGGTAGGGAAGTTTAAGATTGGAGGGAAGGGGAAAGGCATAGCGTAGATACAGACACTTGGGCAGGGAGACTAGATCTTTCTAAAGACGTCCTCGACTATAATATATATTTCTTCCACCAAGTATTATTTTAGGAGGGTGGACACTTATCCAACCAACTAGTTTTGTATTTTTGTTTAATTTTCTGAAATTTGTAGAACTTGTTTTTCACTTGGAAGTCGTGGGTTACGATGTGTAAACAAGCGTTACGCCTAGGTCCCCCATCGGTGAAGTGATGCGAGTTGACAAAGTGGAAGACGCAAGGCGGCCATCTTGGATTTTGACGTGGCGACCCAATTTTCAATAGCGCTCTTCCTTATGCCTAGATACACCCACACACCAGATTAGAAGTTGGTACTTCGCTTATTATTCCCCTACCGGTGTACACCGGAGGGGACTATAGGTTTGCACGCCGTCCCTCCATCCGTCAGTCCGTCAGTCCGTCAGTCCGTCAGTCTGTCAGTCCGTCAGTCCGTCAGTCCGTCACGCAAAGAACAGTTTTCCGGACTTTTTTTCTAAACGCTTAATGCTAATGATTTCAAACTTGGTACATGGTTACCTCATGATAGGTTACAGGTCAAGTTCGAACTTCACGACGTTTCGATCATTTTAAACAAAGTTATGGCACTTTGAACATTGCTAATTCTGATAATTCTGATGATCCTTAACTCAGTGCCATTTTAAGTTTTAATTTCCTTTAAAAACCAATTTCTCTGCAATAATAGGACCTATTGAGATAAGATTTTCACCATATGATGGACTCGGTCTGTAGAATATTTTAGTGGTAATTATGACGTCACAGGTCACGTGGTTCGGCCGCCATATTGTTTTTCGTGAAAACATGAAAACCCCTTTTTCTCTGCAACGGCTGAACAGATCGAGGCCAAACTTTGCAGGCAGAATCGCATACCCATGACGAACAAAAACTTCAGCGTGTGACGTCATGCGTCACATGGTTTCAGAGTTATGACATTTTTAAGCACTAGGGCATGCCCGTACTATATCTATATCTAAAATTATATCCCCCCCCCTCTATTTACATGAAATGGTTTGGTCCAAAGCGAACGGCTTGCGAGTACGGTGACAATCCCCCCCCTCTATTTACATGAAATGGTTTGGTCCAAAGCGAACGGCTTGCGGAGTTTGGTAAAGAAATCGCCATAGCATGCACAAACGCGCATGAAAGCAAAAGAATCGCAAATTAGTTTTAATTAGTTTTAAAACATCGTTTAACGCCAACATAGCGGCAACATAGTTTGCCAACGTGAAATAAATGAATACGCTCTCAAATGTGCCGTCCAAGGCAGAGTCTGTTCGCCACGTTCGGCACACGTGATAGCTCGCTGCTCTCTGATTGGTTGAATCGTTTTTTGGACATAGCTCGGTAACTACTTCTCCGATTAATATGAAACCTTGAAAAGGCACATCCTCGGGTCCCCAGCAATATACCTGGCAAGTTTAAAGTATATCGGACCCGTGGTTGTCGAGAAACAGCGGTCACAGACATACAGACATACAAACATACAAACATACAAACATACACACAGAGATTACTGGAATTATAGATAGATGAACCTTTAAAACCAAGCTCCTCCCTCATTTTTTATCCAATCGAGGGGAAACTTCACAGATCTGTTCAGCACTAAAATGTCCTTTTGGAATTTGCGATAGGGCACATGGTTTGGCAGATATTGTTAATTAAATGAAAATATTTTAAAAAATGGATATCTCTTGTTTATTCTCGAGTTCTCCTCAAGCCACACAGCGCGTCCTCAGCCTCGTCTCGCGAACGTCAACAGCGCGACGCAGCGCGTGCTTTCCGGAGGGGCGGAGCCAAGCCGAGCAACATATATATACACGTCGATCATTGATCGTGAACCGAAAAATATCATAAATTACTGATGGTTTCAGAGTTATGACGTTTTTAAGCATGAACCTTTAAAACCGAGCTCCTCCCTCATTTTTGATCCAATCGAGGGGAAACTTCACAGATCTGTTCAGCACTAAAATGTCCTTTTGGAATTTGCGATAGGGCACATGGTTTGGCAGATATTGTTAATTAAATGAAAATATTTTAAAAAATGGATATCTCTTGTTTATTCTCGAGTTCTCCTCAAGCCACACAGCGCGTCCTCAGCCTCGTCTCGCGAACGTCAACAGCGCGACACAGCGCGTGCTTTCCGGAGGGGCGGAGCCAAGCCTAGCAACATATATATACACGTCGATCATTGATCGTGAACCGAAAAATATCATAAATTACTGATGGTTTCAGAGTTATGACGTTTTTAAGCATGAACCTTTAAAACCGAGCTCCTCCCTCATTTTTGATCCAATCGAGGGGAAACTTCAAAAATCTGTTCAGCATGTCAGTCTACTAAAATGTCCTTTTGGAATTTGCGATAGGGCACGACGTGGTTTGGCAGATATCGTTAATTGAACGAAAATACACTGGAAGAAATGGTGCATTATTTGAAAAAAGTGCAAGGGTGCCAATATTTTTGGCTATAACTGTACACGGAAGGTGTAGTATTGTGGCCACTGTAGTATTGATGCCTCGAGTATTGTGGCCATTGATGATGTATGATATTGCGATTGGGCATGTAGAGAGGTTGGAGGTTGTGGTGAGCGGGTTTGTGAGGAGGTGGTTGGGAGTGCCACGCTGTTTGACGTACATTGCCTTTTATGGTCAGGGTGGAAAACTCCAGTTTCCCTTGTCATCATTAACCGAGGAGTTTCAGGTGGTGAGGGTGCGGGAGTTCATGATGTTGCGGGATTCAAGTGATGCAGTGGTAAAGAATGCTCTCCCAGAGAAGAAGGGAAGTCGGAAGTGGAATGCAAGGGCAGAGGTGGATGAGATGGAGGAGCAGTTGCAACAGGAGGAGGTCATGGGGATGGTACAGCAAACAGCATGGGAAGCATGGCTTGGGGTGGATGAAGCATGAGCGATGGGGAAAGGCATGTGTGAAAGAGAGGAGGAAGATGGTTGAGAGGGAGGTGAGAAGAAAGGAAGAGGAGGGGAGATATGTGAAAACAGTCGGTCAGGCACAGCAAGGTGCTTGGACTAAGTGGGAAGGTGTGCGGGTGAGAATGTTGAAGTGGCAAGAGATTTGGAGGATGGAGCCAATATTGCTGAATTTCCTGTTGCGGGCAATGTATGATGTGCTTCCGTCACCAGTAAACTTGAGATTGTGGGGGTTGTTGCAGGAGGAGAGATGTTATTTGTGTGGAGGTGTGGGAACGGTGCAGCATGCACGAGAGGAAGAGAGGAAAGTACAGTGAGCTGGAGGCAGAGTGCCGGGAGAAGGGTTGGCGAGTTTCGTGTCAGCCATTTTTAGGTGGGGTGTGGAGGGTATATTGGCAATTCCTTTTCTGCATTTCTTGCTCGGCTAGGAGTGTGTGGGACAGAAAGAAGGAGGATGTGTGACAAGGTGGCCCAGGTTGCCTTGAAAGGCTCATTTTGTATATGGAGGAAGTTTATGGAGGCACGTCGAACGGTGTAGGTTGGTTGTGCGTGGTTTTATTTTTTATTACTATTATTATTTCTTATTTTGTGTATATGAGTGGGTGGGTGAGGATGTGTGTTTTTGCATGAATGAATTTTTGCATGAGTGTGTGTTTTTGTATGTTGAGTGGTGTATGTTGTAAGGGTAGGTAGTTGGTGTGTGTGTGTGTGTGTGTGTGTGTGTGTGTGTGTGTGTGTGTATGTATGTGTGTGTATGGGTGTGTATGGGTGTGTATGAATGAACTGGTGTGTTTTGTTGGTGAGTGGTGAAGGGTATAAAGGTGGGTGTTTGAGTGTTCCACCATGTTTGTTTGGTGCTGTGGATTCTGGATGCGGAGGTGTTGTTGTTGTAGTCTGCGTTCGCACTGCCTGGGGGTGGGGGTATGTACGCATCCAGGTGTAGTTGCTGCATGTGGATGTGTATGTGCCCCTGCTGGCCCACCTGAGCTGACTGTATCAAGGTTGAAGGGCTGAAACGGGATGATGCTGAGGACCTCGACTGAGGACCCGGTCAGTGCGGAACACTTGTGACCAGGTGTGTTTTGAACTTATATATACAGACTTGGCATTTAATATGGATTATTTTTTTTTTCTTGACTTGGGTTTACTTTCTGAACTCAGTATATCAATCTGGTGAGTTTCTTTTACACTTTGGTGATTTCTTTGTTAAAAGAACCATGTCACTGATTGTCTGTCGCAGCAAGAAGTCAACAACAGGATTATATCACAGGTGGCGTGGCAAAATGTAAGGACAGATGCATTTGATGATTGGCTTCACAGTCGGGTATACAAGGGTTGTTGCGTTCTGTATTAGTGGAAAACAACTACTGCACGTCTCCAAAAGTTATTGCCGCTTCCTCTGGAGATGGTCCGTCAACTCGACAATGCTGTTTGTCATGGAGTGGTGGCTTTACGAAATTACGGCATGAAACAGCGTGCTATTGCTCGGCAGTATGGCATCACTCAAGGTCAGGTGTCAAAGATCCTGAAACGAAATGCTCAGAGGGTTGTCCCTACTACAATACCGAGGCCAGGACGTCCCCGCAGAACCACAAGGAGGGACGATCGCCAGCTGCACCGGTTCGTCCGCAATGGCCGTACCAAGTCAGCTCATCGGCTTAGGGCTGAGTGGCAGCAACTGACAAATGTGCCTGTATCCAGAAGGCTAGTCAACCAACGACTGGTTCAAGCAGGCTATCGTGCCAGGCGTCCCCTGAGAAAGCCACGCCTGACCAGACAACATCGCCAGCGCCAATTGCAGTGGGCCAGAGAGCACCATAAATGGCAGCCAGGACACTGGAATCACGTGATCTTCAGTGAGGAGTCTAGATTTCTGGTCTATCGTCAAGATGGCCGCGTCCGAGTGTGCAGACAAGTGCATGAAGCCTACAACAAAGATTGTATAGTGCCAAGAGTCCAAGTTGGAGGTGGTGGGGTGACCGTTTGGGCTGCTTTTCATGCAGGGGGCAAAACTGACCTGGTTATTCTGAATGGAAACCTGAACCAGTTCAAGCACAAGGCCATTCTGGAAGAAACATTGCTTCCATTTGCTCGTGCAGCCTTTCGAGGAAACTTTGTCTTCCAAGATGACAATGCACGGCCTCATCGTGCTCGCATGATCCAACACTTTCTTGCTGACCGTGGTGTAGAGCATATGGAGTGGCCTGCCATGTCCCCGGATATGAATCCGATAGAGAACTTGTGGGCAGAATTAACGCGTCAAATCGACCACTTGGACCAGCAGCCGACCTCTGTGCATGAATTGCAGCAGGCTATTGTCACTGCATGGCAAGCGATTCCTGTCCAAACCTTGGCAAATCTCGTGAACAGCATGCCACAACGTGTACGTGCTCTCCTGAATGCTCGTGGGGGTTACACGAAGTACTGAACTGTAATTTTACTGTCCGTAATCCCAGTCGTAATTTAACTTTTGTTTTTGTTAAAAAAATTTTTGGCTAATGTGCAAAATAAAGAGATACTTCTGGAAAACGTACAGAAGTTTAACACAGTACTGTCCATGAATTGAGTTTGATATCAGTTTTCATCACTTTCAAGGATCAATTTGTTTCGAAATGTCAAATGTGGTTTTTGTTTCTTTTAAAGGTCACATTAACAAAATCTAGAATAATTTCAACATAATTCCAATGAACTTTTGGTTCTAAGACATCTTGAAAAGTAAGTTCGCCCCCACAAAATAAATATTCCATATTAAATGCCAAGTCTGTATATATCCAGGGTGAGCCAGAAATATGGTCATTTTTGAAATTCGTGTCAAGGAAATAAAAAATTGTATTTCAAAATAAATTCATTCATGATATTGAAGTCCATAACATGCATTTATTTATTTATTTATTTATTTTTACTGATTTTGCTTTATTTTTTTGCAGGGAGAACACTTGAGTGACCATGTGGAACTGGTCGGGTGAAGAACGCGCTTTCGTTATCACAGCTTTTTACAAGAATAATGATAGTGCAACTGCTGCACAACGTCAATTCAAACTCCATTTCAATGTTCAATCAAATTATGAGTTCAGAAGTTTGAGAGGACCGGTTCAACTCAAAGTCACAGTGTGGTGTGCACTTTCGTCGTTCGGCATCATAGGGACTTACTGCTTTGAGAACGATAACGGAAATGCCGTCACTGTTACTGCAGCTCGATATACCAATATGGTTTCTAACTTCCTCTCCAGAGAATTAAACAGATTTGCAGAAGTGAGTCCAATGACGTGGTTTCAGCAAGATGGTGCAACCTCCCACACTGCCAGTGTCCATGACTCCTGTAAGGGCGCTCTTTGCAAAGCATGTCATTTCCAGAAACGGCGATATTCCAAGGCCAGCGAGGTCACCCAATTTGACTGCATGTGATTATTTATTGTGGTCATATCTAAAGGACAACGTGTATGTTAACCGTCCACAAACTCTTCATGAACTTAAGGAAAACATCAGACGCAAAATCAATGATATTGACGTGGTCATGTTGCAGAACGTCATGAATAATTGGCGTCCAAGATTGGAGGAATGTTTCAGCCGAAATGGTGCGCATCTCCTAGATGTTCTTTTCCACAAATAAATGGCATGTTATGTACTTCACTTTCTTGTAAGAATTTGTTTTTAAATACAACTTTTTATTACCTTTACACGAGTGTTAAAAATAACCATATTTCTGGCTCATCCTGTATGTATGTATATATATGCATATATATATACATATATACTCTTTTTATGGAAGGGTACATAGGAGGGTAGAAGGAAGCATAGAATATGCAAATGTCTCTACATTGCAATACAAAATCGTGTGCCTTTCCCAGCATATGGGCCTGTTTGAATATAAATGTCTCTACATTGATTTCACCTATCCTTTTCATTGCTTGTAATATATAACTTTGAAAGGTAGTGTTTTTTTTTAAGCTATATGCTATAGGGTTGATATGCTGAGCACCTGAAGTGGAGGTTTTTGAAGGTGAAGTGTGTCTCCACAATTCCCGTAGTTTTCACCCGGGTGCGCAGGATGTCCTGTTCGGTTGGCTGATAGGAATCATTTCCGATCCGATCAAGGCTGTCCAGGTAGCTGTGTATACAAGTAGTAGCACCAGCATCTCGATCAAGGTATTTTCTGGCTCGATGAACCCTTCGACCCCACAGCTTAAATAATACACAAGAAAACAGACACAACTTAGGCCATAAAAACCATCATGTCCATGTGACATCCAAATCCCAGGGTTTTTTGGGTACTGCTGATTTTTCATAGCTCACATTTTAGTGCCCACCTCAAGTTGCTCTTGTAGCAATGAAGTCATCTAGAACATGTGGACTGGCACCACAAGTAGACCAAAGCAGAAAGGTTACCTCCCCGATGTGGTCATTAGTAAGCCAGCTTGGTTTTCACCAACAATCCGAATACAACGTGGTAATTCTCTTGAGACTATTTCCAGAACCTCAGAACTGAAACATTGACGCTGCTACCTTTGCTGCTACTTTCGAGCAACATTCAAACCCTCTAGGACACATCTGCATATGAGGGCACAGTAACTCTCATATCGTCTTACAAAAGATCTTTACGAAAGACTAAAGAGTGAAGCTATCTTTGACATAATTGGCAAAACAACTGGCTTAATGTGATATCAGAATGAAGGTGTGATCCGAGATACAGTGCACCCCTTCTGGTATCACAGCAAAATATAGTAGAAATCAAATAAAATCCAGAACAGAACTCTACTATCTGGGTCACTTTCATATACCAGCAGTCTTATAATAGACAAGCTTCACAAATGCATGACCAATATCTGGTCAATTGGACTCTCCCATCTCATTCCTAACGTTTGCAGTGCACTTTGCACTATTCTTGTTATTTTATAAACTAGTGGTCCTTACTATTGTGCAGAGTCATTCAGCTGGTACTCGCTTGCACGACTGAAGCATTCCTGAAGGCCAGAATCAACCCACAGCCGCTTCATGGCACCGAGAAGCTCAGGAGAGTAGGGCTCGGTATCCTCCATACGACTCACCACATCGCACACCATCTTAGCATCTGCCTGCGTACACGATATGCACCATGGTACAAATTTTAGATTTCACCGGGTGTTCACATTTTTGGTTTAATTCTGTCGAAATGCAATTACCAAAACTATTTCATTTAAACCCACTCATGCTCGGAACATGTCGCTAACAACTACACTGCTACGTCCGAGTAATCCATGAACACAAGGCTATGAGGCGCAGCATATATCAGTTGGCCTACCACCAGTACCAGCATGACATAAGCTTGGTAGAGAGCAATCTAACATTTATTTGTATTATATACACAGACCATCTTGAAGCAAACTCGGCAATGAAAAATTACAACGAATATACAACTCTGCAGCCAATGTAACCCTTACGTACCCAAATAAATGCATTACATTTATCCCAAATAAACTTCACAATGCCACATCAGATGATAATAGTGTTACGTTTATGGGGGTAGATGGAAGAATCCCACAGTAAAGGTAGGATTGTATAATTATATAGCATGAACCGTGGACGCGTAGGAGAAATCTCGATGTACTTAAGTAGAGACACTGCAGCTTAAGATTGTTTATTTGTCTTCACACAAGGGGTGAAGCAGTGATAAATTAGTTATGGATTAAGGTTAGTTTTCCCCAGTATATGATTTTCCCTCTGTCGTTTTCCCTAATGTTTTACATTTACAAATGCCGGCCATGCTAAATCTCCGTTAAACCACAACAACGGTCCACTGCAAGCCAGTGTCCCCCCCCCCTCCCTCCACTGAGGGGATTATCTCCCCCCCCCTCCTCCCCCCACTTTCTACTCGAATATAACATAAAATGCATTGCTCTGTACAATCCATACAGGCCCGGATGCGGGATGTTCTCCAAATACATCTTCTAATTATGTATAAATCAATATTAACTTTCCCCAAATAAGTTATCTCTTAAATCGACACTGCGCTGGTGGGCATTATTTAATAACAGGAGTGCATGAAATAAATTTATTTTGCCACATTAATTTTTGCCAAAAGCCACATTTATTTAATAAATAACATGTAGGCCCGTGCATGTCGTGCTGGATTTCATTGGTCAAAGCACGGAGTGCACGGTGCACGCATGCGCTAAAAATGTATCATGTGATTAGTGATTACTGAAAGTGTGATACAGGTATACATTTCAGCTGCAGTGCAGTGTGACTATGTTCCTTCATGTTTTCTTACGAAGGAGCCTCTTTGCTCGCCCATAGTGAAATTGTTAGGTAAGAACATTTTATTTAGTTATTACATTGGAGAAAGTGCTAACTGAGCCAGAATTGCTTAAATTTTGGTGAAGATTCAAATTCGAATCCTGATACAAAGGTTTTATTTTTTATTTTTAAAGTGATTCTTCACCATTGAGTGATATGGCCAAAAACTATATATAGGATGATATTTCAAAAAGTTGTGGACGACTTATGACAAAACTTGGTGGATGAGTTGGTTAGGCAACCAGAACAAGCCAATTCGATTTTGAGTCACGTCCGGATCCATATCTGACCTATCAGAAGGATACAAAACGTAAACTGTTCACCCTGGCAGAGGTATGTATGCTCTCTGGTTTATAAGTGCCGTTCTAGTTTATAAATGTTGTAGTCCAAACTTTATAGATGTACTCACATTGTAATGGTACATCACTGTACATACTTTATTGACGATCTAACATTCTAATTAGTACATATGGTCAAATGTGTCTTGCGGCCATCAGGCTGATCGACAGTCGTTGTCCTGCCCACCCCTCTTGACACTTTTGCCCAAATCATTGCCCAAAGCGTAAATATTCAGTTAACTTCGGCACATAGTGGTTGATGAACGTTGTGGTCAAGTTTCATCGAAATAGTGTGTATAGTTTCAGAGGAAAAAGCAAATTCCTATTTTGGGGGTCAAACCTGGATCCACTTTGACCCCGGTAAACCCCCTTAGACCCTGATTTATTTTTAATGCCGTGAACAAAGTTTAGTCACAACACAACAAATATAATTTGTGCCAAATGTGGTCACAATCCCATCAGCGGTTTCAGAGAAGAAGTTGCAAGTGTTTACGGACTGACGACGCTCCATCACAAAAGCTCCCCTGAACTTCGTTCCAGGTGAGCGAAAAATGTAATTTTTTAATGAAAATTTTGAAAAGAAAAAAAGATGCACAGCACACAAGGGGGTAAAGAGTGTTATTTGATGTGAAAATCCTCCACAGACGACTCATTGGTTGGTACTTTTATAGGTTTACAAATTCGTATCTTGGTAGGTTTTAATTTTTGAGGAATTGTGTGTCATTCTTACATAGGAAGTATTCCAACTTCCTGATATATCATCAATTCAATTTTACATTTTATATAAGATTTCAAATTGGTCACTATTAATGCGATTATATCAAATTCATGAAAATGACAAAAAACATAATCATCTTCGTCATAGCCACTTCCCACTTCAAAATAATTTTCCCAGAAAATGTGCCCCCCCCAACCCCTACTTTTAAATAGCGATCAACGCCCCTGGCCATTTTTCAGGGTAAAACTGTCTCGGTTATCCGTCATTCTGCGGTCTTAATCACTGGTGGCAGGACATTTTTTGTCAAAGAGTGGTATTTGAACCCTCTGAGGACAATTTGGTGTCAGAATGTAGGATAAGATCAGAGTAGTGATGGCAATGTATGAGAGAGTGCGCAGAGCTGTAAGGACGAAGGACGGGAACAGTGGTGAGTTTGAGGTGAAAGTGGGAGTGCACCAGGGGGTCGGTACCAAGTCCACTACAATTTGGAGCTGTGATGGAGGTGCTGGCTCGGAATGTAAAGGAGGGTTTTCCGTGGGAGTTGTTGGATGCAGATGTTCTGGTGTTTATTGCAGAAAGTATGGATGGACTGAAGGAGAAGATGAATAAGTGGAAGGAATGTATGGAGGTGAAAGGTCTGAAGGTGAATATCGGAAAAACTACGGTGATGGCAAGTGGTGAAGCATGTGGTGAGGTGGAAAGAACTGGGAAGTGGCCATGTGCTGTGTGCAGGAAGTGTGTCGAAGTGAACTCCATTCTATGTACAATGTGCACTGAGTGGGTTCATGAAAAATGTAGTGGTCTGAGAGGGTCATTAACCAATGGGGCAGCTACATTCAAGTGTAAGGTGTGCACAAAGGGAGCTGCAGATGGAGGAAATGTTGAGCTGGATCTTGGAGACGGTGTGAAGCTGGAAGGTGTGAAAACATTTTGCTACCTAGGAGACATGCTGAATGGAGAAGGTGGATCAGACTCGGCAACGTTTGCTAGATGTGAGATGTGCATGGAAGAAGTTTCGGGAACTGAGTGGCGTGCTGACGAGGAGGGAAGTGTCTTTGAATCTGAAGGGAAAGGTATATGCTGCATGTGTGAGATGTGTTGTGATTTATGGGAGCGAGACATGCATAATGGATGGAGAGCAGCAACGAAGGCTGGAAAAGGTGGAAATGCGAATGGTTCGGTGGATGTGTGGAGTATCGTTGAGAGAGAGGAAGACAAATGATGAATTGCCAAAGATGATGGGAATAGAGCCTGTGATGGATGCTGTGAAGAGAAACAGGTTGACATGGTTTGGTCATGTGTTGAGGAAGGATGAAAGTGACTGGTTGAGAAGAATGCTGGAAATGAATGTAGAAGGAAGTAGAGACGGGCGAAGACTGAGAAAGACTTGGCTAAAGGTGGTGGAAGAAGAAATGCGGGCAAGCGGGTTAACAAGGGGAGATGCAGAAAATAGGGCAAAATGGAGAAGATTGTCATGGGGCCCGCAAGGCTAACCCTCGCTCTAGCCGGGAAAATGGCCTTAAAATGCCCGTTGTTGTTGGTCTAATGTAGGATAAGAACCCGGTGGACACTCGGTTTCCGGGGTGCGTGTAGTTATAACGATCGTCTCTCTCAGCAGGGGGAGGTGATTGTAGTACCGAGGTTTCCAAATTTATTGGTGTCGGGTGAGAGCAGGAGCAGCGCCTGGAAATTTAAAAGGAATTTTTTTTTCTGAGGTAAAAATCTAATAAATGCTGATAGCCTAATAATAGTTAAAATAATAATCTAATAATCTAATAATAATGATAGTTTAATAGTCTAATAGGGAAAAAGCCGCTGAACAAACAAAATGGTGGAGCGGCAAGAAGGCAGTGAGCAAGCCAAGGGTTGAAGGTAGCATCGACGAGTCTGGCATTTCACTCAGGCCGACTGGCATGGTCTTCAAGTAGCCATCAATCATCTGGACTGGTCTCCCATCTCTACTGCCTCTGACATCAACTCATCCTGGGAATTCTTCCAAAGTAAACTGCTCTCTCTCATGCACAGATTTATCCCATCTCGTCTTCAGTTGTCTTACCCTTCCTCCCGTCCATGGTACACTGAATCTTGTGGTGAGGCAGTTGCCCTGAAACAACTTGCCTCTGCCTCTTGGAAGGCTAATCCAACTGAAGGAAATCTCAGTTACTTCCACCAAGCTCGGAACAAGTGTGTGTCTACCCTCAGAAGAGCCAGGAAGCACTATCTCTCGACTCTGAAGACTGAACTCTAAAAGCTGTCTCCTTCCCCCAAATCCTGGTGGCGTCTGGTCAAATCTGGTTCTGGTGTTTGTTCCCCCTCCATCCCCTCCCTTACCTCAAATGGCTACACAGTTGACACCGCACGTGACAAAGCCGAATGCCTCAACTCTGTGTTTGCCTCAAAATCTTATGTCCCAAACCCATCTCTCTCTGTTCCCTCCTGACCCAGTCGAACCCAGCTGCTCCTGGACTTTGTGTCCTTCTCTCCTGACAAGGTGGAGAAGTTTCTGTCAAACCTCGACTCTGATTCTGCAACTGGAACAGACGGCATCAGCCCTAAAATCCTGCTTTGCCGCTCATTCACCCCCTCTCTCTATTCTCTTCACCCTCTCTTTTGCTCAAGGTCATCTGCCATCTGCTTGGAAATCAGACAACATTACCGCTTTACACAAAAAATGTGCAAAAACAGATTCTTGCAACTACAGACCAATCAGCCTGCTCCCAATTATCAGCAAAGTCATGGAATCCATCATTGCTTCGGATATCAAATCCTTCCTCTTCTCCAATGGCTTGATCTCTGATCATCAATTTGGATTCAGACCAGGTCACTCTACTCTGGACATGCTGCTTCTGCTGTCTCAACAATGGATGGAGGTCCTCAATGCCAAACAGGAAATCAGCTCTGTCTCCCTTGACATATCACGTGCCTTTGATACGGTCTGGCACCCCGCTCTGCTCACCAAACTCTCCTCCTTTGGTATCCATGGAAATCTCCATGCATGCCTTGCGGACTTCCTCTCTGGTCGTAGTCAACATGTGGCCCTGAATGGATTTCTCTCATCTCCCCCTTCCTGTTCAGGCTGGAGTTCCCCAATGCAGTGTTCTGGGCCCTGTGCTTTTTCTGGTCTTCATCAATGATCTCTCTGACTCTCTGGAAAATCCTCTCTATCTCTTTGCTGATGACTCCACTCTCTGCCGCCCCATTCCTCATCCCTCAGGTCGGCAGTCTGCAGCCTCCTCACTCTCTGCAGACCTGGACAAAATCACAGACTGTCAAACAATTGGAACATGTCTTTCAATCCTGACAAATCTCACACTCTTACTATGTCTCTCCGAAAGGACTGACTGGACAACCCTCCCATCTACTTTCTCAACAATCCTCTCCAAGAAGTTCTGTCACTCAAGATTTTGGGTCTCACAAACTGCCATGATCTTTCCTGGGAAAACCACATTTCCAAGCTGGCCTCCAAAGCCAGTCGCCGACTGGGCATCCTTCGTCGTGCGAAGTCTTTCCTTGGCACACCTGAGCTCCTCAACACATACAAGGCTTTCATCCGCAGCTCAATGGAATACTGCTCTCCCCTCTGGGCTGGTGCTCCTGCCTCACACCTAGCTCGGCTTCTCGCTGTTGAAACCAAAGCTTTCAGAATCAATGGAATCTCCTGTGATGAAGCTGATTGTGAGGGCCTTTCACTCACTCCCCGCAGGCAGGTGGCCTAGCTCCCCCAGCTCTGTGCTCTGTCCCCCAAATATTCCTACAGGTCACACAAGATCTGCCAGCAACCCTCTTCTGGTGAAATTGCCAAAATCAAGACTCTCTGCTCACCTTCACTCTTTCATTCCTCTTTACTCCCGCCTCTGGAACAAACTCCCTAACTCTCTTCAATCCCACTCCTCCCTCCAGGTCTTTAAAACAGCTGTTTACCACCATCTCTTATGGGCATCATCCAAAACCAGCTGACTGGGTGTGGGTACCCGCATCCAAAACCTTGATCTTATCTACCCCCGTTAATTCACCCCAGATCCACTTTTTTGAAATACCAACTTCTTTCCTGGAAGTCCTAGCAGTGTCCATGTGTTTTATAGCTCTCCCACCCTCCTCCCCCCTTCCCATGCATTCCTTCCCCCCCCCCAACTTCCCATGCCTCCTCCCCCCAAGCCCTCTCCCTCCCACAGATCTCCCGATATCCCTGTTCTCTGCTGTTGCACTTGTGTGCCTCCCTCTGTCTGTCCCCCCATCTTGCCTTTATTGTATGTTTTGTGTGTCGGTTTTATTTTTTATTTTTTGTGATTAATGTTCGCTCTTACACGAGCCTCGATCTTGTATCCAAAAAAAAAAAAAAAACCTGAACAAACGAACGAAATACAGGAAGGAGTAAAGAATGAATTGGGCTCACAGGAGAGGAAACGCTTGTTGGGAAATGGCCTGGGTGAACATCGTGCAGGTGTGAATGTTGCTTTGCTCCAGGGGAAAGAGAGAGCACGTGATGAACGAGGTAGAGGGGGGTAGTTTCGGCTCAGTGGTGTGAAGAAGCCACATCCCGGGGTGTGCGGGTCGGCGCTCACGTGTGCGCGGTTTGGCCCGTCGGGGGCTCCGCTGGCACATCCGGGACCGACAGTGGACAATGCGGCTCCAGCTCCGGGGTGCGTACAGGTGGCCGAACCTGAGCCGGCGAACCAGATGTCGGAGCCTGCGGTGTATGTATCAGCGGGCGAGCCTGCACGGGATGGGTGCAAGGCTGCATCCGTCGCCGTGGGTGAGCTGGGACCGGTGGTCGACTCGACAATTTTACAATTTTATGTGTGTGGTTGATAAAGAATTGTGTTTTGCGAGTGTGTAAATGATTAGTGTGTATGCAGGCCATGGCAGGTAGGAACACCTTTCCTTTTACCTGGTATTGCAGATCAAAAACTGAATGGCAGTGTGGGAGAAAAGGACATTTGGGATTTTGTGGGTGGGGAAGGTGTGCATGTCCGCAGATATGGACAAGCTCTGGAGGAGCTGTGGCTGCAGCCCCTCCAACCCCCCGCCCCCCCCCATCCCCCCATCAGGTAATTCGTCCCTTGCAGCCAGTGGTGTCTGGAAATGGGGACCCGTCGAAGGGGGTCTGGTTGGGCGACCAGTGGGTACGGAGACCCCTGGCGAACCGGGAGAGGCCAAGGGAGCCTGGATGGTGTGGAGACCCTCTCCGGCGGGACGTACAGCAAAGGAACTGTTTGGCTGTCAGGAGCCGTGTAGTTTAAAGGGGGTGGGGGGGGGAGGCAAGCACGCCAGGCACGTTTCCGGACACTAAGCCCCTCCTTAATGGACCTCATAGGCAGGCCCCGCCCAGTAGAGGTGGCCAGTGAGTGGGCGGTCAAGAAAGGCCGTGAAGCCACGCCCCAATTGTTGTGATTGGCCAAGAGGACCATGGGGTGATTTGGAATGAGCTTTGGATTGGTCGATGTGACGTCAGAAGGGAGAGCTTGAAGACGAAGGTTTCGCCATCTTTGGTTTTGTGCTTGAGAACAAGCTGGCCAGGTTTTGGTTCTTTGTGTGGTGTTCTGGTGGAGCAGGATGCTAGCGATTGTGTGCGCTGTGAAGGAGAGGTGGCAATCGGAAGGAGCATTGGGACTGCAGGGCTCACTCGGGAGCTTAGAGGAACCGAGGAGAGAGAGGGGCCATCTTCGCCTCATGCCCTTGGCGCCTTCGTCACCGGCGCCATCTTGTGCACTTCCCAAGCGGGAGGCTCTGAGCCTCGTCACCGCTGCCAACCTCGGAAAAAGGACCCATTTGGACCACCGATAAGTACCTGCCGGCCAAATGGGGATTTTATTTTATTTTATCTTTCCCCTGTGGGTCCATCTTTGAGTCCGTGTGTGGAGGTACCTCAGTTAGAATTTTAGGTTACCTCAACATTTATTTCACCCCTTGCTTTATTTTCATGAAATCATATTTATTGAATTTTCCTTGTCTTCTTTACTTGTTTGTGGTTTCGAAATAGACCCCTGTGTTCCGTTCAAGTAAACACTTCGCCTTCCTTCATTCCGTACGCGACAAACATACCGCGATTTTTCGGGGTGCCGCCTCGGGAGTAAACTGTCTCGGTTATCCGTCATTCAGTGGTCTTAATCGCTGGGGACAGGACAATAGTTTCAAATGATCCTAGAAAATATGAAATTGTGTGAAATGTCATAGTTTACAATTTTAAGTTTAAGGCTCCAGACAATGTTTTTTCCACAAAGTAGCCTTCCAGAAAGGTAATTTGGGTTCTGGCTTTTTAAACTGTCAAGTCCAAACACCTTGACCATGGATTCCATGAAGTTAAGATTGCATGACTAAACGAGAACAGCGCTCAGTAGAGTGCATATCATTGCCAGACTGAACGGTTTACGTTTTGGATCCCACTGATCGGCCAGATCTGGATCCGGACCTGAACCAAATTCGAACTGGTTTGTTCCCGTCACCAAACCAACTCATCCACAACTTTTTGAGAAATCGTGCTATATGTCGTTTTGGCCCTATCTCTCAAGAGTGAAGAACCACTTAAAAAATTATAGGATCAATATCTGAATCTTCACCAAAATGTAATCGATTCACCAAATTTTCACCAAATTTCGTCCAAATCCATCCACAACGTTTTGAGATATCCTGTTCACAGACAAACAGAAAGACAGACAAACGGGCAGACAGGGGTGAAAACATAACCTCCATCCACCTTTGGTTGAGATAATATTGAGTAATAATATTGACACTTGGATTTTCTTGCTACTTTGTGAAAAATGATCTCCCAAAGTGTCATTTTTCACATCTTGTGACTTGGCGAACTAGAAGTATAATTCCAGAGGCTGCTTCCTGCAATACAAGTCCAAGTCATTGGAGGCCCAACTCCTCACCCTTGTGAATAGTCAATAGATCACCAAGCAAATGAATCTCGAGTCATTCAGGCATAATAGGATGGTATATCTTTCAGAAATACAGTACAGTTATGCTTCCCACTCTTACTGACATGAGTAGGCGACAAAGCTGGCACTTACAAGTCAACTTTGAGGAGCTGAGATCTGAATAGATAAAGGCTTGTGGTGAAAGTACAAGTAAATAAAATCATTGTTGTATTAGAAAACATATACCTGCAGATAAGCTTCAGCATACCGTTTTACATCGTTTCCTTTACCCCGGGGAAACATTGAGCCTATCTAGTGCCACGTAGTTTAGCATAAGTATCCCTGGAAGATAAAACTTTGCCTTATAAAAGCAAATCAAGTAGAATGTATCACACCTGCTGACCAAAGCAAATCATCACATAAACATAGCTTTTTGGTGTCGTATGTCTCACCCGCCGATCTTTGTCTCCATACTCTATCCCCAACGTGTCCATAGCACGCACAATAGCTGCCAGTGACTGGATGGTATTACTGTACACGACAGGCCTGTACTGTTTCACGTCATCACCAGAAAAGCCATCCTCGTGGATAATCCTGCAGGAACGATGTGATGCATTCACTCAAGCGAACAGGTAAAGAGATCAATTTCAAAATAAACAGCACAGCATATTCACCAGTCATCATCACTTGTTTCTACCACATTCAAAATCATTGGTCGAAATAAAAATGGAATGGGCTGGATAGGGAGCAAGAAGAACAGACAACTGGTGGACAACAATAATTACAAACTGGCAACCCAGAGAAAGCCCTGGAAGAAGCAGAGGTAGACCAAAGGTCAGACGGAGAGATTAAATTGAAAAATTTAAACATGAGTACAATGGCCTCAAGTTGCATTGAATAGGACAGAATGGACCTTGTGGAATGTGGAGGGAGGCCTTCATACTGCAGTGTTCTAAATAGGCCGGTCAAGTCCAGTGAACATCGTTATCCTTTTCCATCACTCAATACACAAGGCACAATCAGCTCACTCAATGCTAGCTCATGAGAAACCAGTGCAGGTCCTATAGCGAATGGCGTGGGCCTGCAAACCAGTGGGAATTCCAAGCACATACCATCTGTTGGCTCCTTCGTCTTGTATCACATTTGGTGCATTATCAGTTTGCAATACATCATCGTTACTGGCTGCCTATAGTTACATAAAGATGCAATTCCACTGTAGCCAGGCAGAGAAACAGTATAAAGTTTGCATTTTTATGCTGACATACCCTGAGGAAAGTACGAGAAGGCTTAAACTTTCCCTTTATCACTGTCGGAGCCAGAGGCAAAGAATGTCCTGTATTTTCATGTCAAAGGTGACAAGCATCTGCTCTCTCTCCTGCAAACGCTACCTGTCCCAGTCCATCTGCTACTCACCATCTGACCGTCTCCGGGCATGAGAGTGGACATGTTGGCCAAAGTGTGTGCAAACCCCGCGAGAGTGCCAAAGCATTCCTTTCGCACTAGTTTCCGAAATGAATGTGATTTTCACAGCGTGATATATGGTATAGTATTCCAAGGCACCCTCACAGCTCCTGAACACATCAAGAGCATTTACCAAAAGGTCAGAAGCCTGTTATGCATTTTTAATCCTCGTATGAGATTCAAACTAAGCTTTATGGGCTGATGGCAAATTCCTTTTGCGGTCGATCATCGTAAAATCGCACATCACCGGCACGACCAAAACCGAAGTGATAAAAGCATAACCCCATACACAGCAGTGTTGGAGACCTTCCACGAGACCTTAGCCTTCACAAATCAAACTGCATACATTAAAAAATAAATAAATAAACAGCCACACATGTAATCCTCAGCGTAACCATAGCAACCCACATCCCTTTGTGTCCATCTGTGATTATATCTGCTCAATATGGTACCACTTGCCAGCGTTCTTACATGATGGTGAACACGAGAAAAAGTGAGGAGGTGCGAAGAAAAATTGTACCATGATGCAGTTATAGCGGATGCTTGTCACACCGAGGCCGCAAAGCAATATCACACTCTCGGACATGTTGTATTGACCAAACAATTAAGTTAGTAATTTTGTGCCTCTGAATTGACCTCACAACCTGCATCCACCCAGGGTCTCCGATCAGTCACAATGTCTCCATGTTTAACGGTGTGCAACAGTGGAAAGGGGGAGCGTTAAAAGATCGGTGCCCATCCATCTCCTATGAATAGATAAGCGATATATCAACATATGAGAAGTCAAATCAACGTGCATCAAGGAAGCAAGTGTGGATGACATATCTGCGGGCATCCACACTGACCGAAAATTGCGAAAGATGATGGGAATAGAGCCTGTGATTGATGCTGTGAAGAGGAACAGGTTGAGATGGTTTGGTCATGTGTTGAGGAAGGATGAAAGCGACTGGTTGAGAAGAGTGATGGAAATTAATCTAGAAGGAAGTAGAGGACGGGGAAGACCGAGAAAGACTTGGCTAAAGATGGTGGAAGAAGAAATGCGAGCAAGGGGGTTAACAAGGGGAGATGCAGAAAATAGGGCAAAATGGAGAAGATTGTCATGGGGACCGCAAGGCTAACCCCCGCTCTAGCAGGGAAAATGGCTGTTGTTGTTGACTGTTTTTGATGAAATGACTGTTGTTGTTGTTGTGTATCCACACTGACCGAAAAAAGGAAAAAGGCACGGCGGTTAAGGTGACAATAATCCGATTGTACATTGAGTGAGTAAAATATTCCAGCAAAGTGAATGTCAAGAAAAATATCAACATGCAGTGTTAGCACTAACAATGATTGAAACCAGGCGGCAATTTGATACGGAGCTGGATCCTGCATCATTGATGCATGGATCCTATGGAGCTGGATCCTGGCGTGATTTTGCAAAAAGGCGGCAACGCACAAGTACAGGCAGCTGCTCGTACAGTCAATGAGGAACTCCCTGCAGTCTGGAGCCGGAGTCGTATTCCCTTCCCCGGAGACCGTTTTGCAGACAAAACCTCTGTAAGCGTGTCATACATGACAGTATATTATTTATAATGCTTGCTAGAAGGGCAGGTGCAACATGACCAAAGTCGTCGGTCTCTGGACTACAAAGTGGTGTAATTTTTACCGTCGCAATCACAGGAATCACTTGAACTACAGCATATAATGACCTGTTATGTTGGCGACTATATGCCAGCTGGTATAGTGATTATGCAAATGGGATTGCCAGTGTTATGGCGCTTGTGCGGTTGTCATTCTGGCTTATTGACTAAGGGACTGTGTTTCCTGGAGCTAGCTGCCATACCGTCAGGCCTATGCCACAGGTTGCCCATTTTGGAATCTTATTGGCCTTCTGGGGTTCGGTCGCTTTCCCGAGCTTCCAATTGCCCGGTGGTTGTGAGAACGGAAAAGCTCTTGCAACTAATGATGTCACATTAGGAAGCACAAAGCCATATAGCCAACTGGTTATGATCCATAAATGTTTTAACATTGCAAGGGTTTTTCCTATACCGTATATTATGAAGTATAAGTGTACCTCTGTGTAAATAATTCTCATGGCTGAGTTTCCCTTCCCCAGGTTCAAATCCTTGTGATTTAAAATCCTTTTGGACACTGCCATGCGTGAACAAAGGAGCACAGCATCATAGAATGCCTGCCCGTTCCTTCAGACTGGATATTAAGCCAGCTGTACTCCAAGCCTGAACTCGTTTATGAATGTTTTATGGCCTAGGACATCTTTTGATTAAGCAGCTACCCTTTTACAAACCCAAGAAACCTTATATAAATCAGAAACAGGGTTAAACAGCCTTACCTACCCTCAAAAGATCCCTTTCACAGTCATCGATGTGTGTGCCATTCATCAGATGGATGCTAAGCAGGAGGACCCATTTACCAGCACGTCATTCGTGGAGGTTAAAAATCCCACGGTGTGTTTCCTAAAGACTGGGAAAGTTGTCGCCGGCACCCTCAACAAATTCCAAATTTCTACCCAACTAAAACTGCGGATGGCAAGTGGTCTAGTCTTCGTGGGCATCCCTTGACACCAGATTATACGATCTCAGAGTGTGGTTGTTATCTGGCCAGAAGCTCCTCCACCAGAAACAAATCCACACACCCAAGTTGTTCGCATGTCACAAGTGAATGACTGTCTTCAACTATGAAGACGTTATTCCATGATGATATTCATATTATTATTATAGTATTATTATGACTAGCAGGCACTCCCGCCCTACGGGTGGGAGTACCCTTCTCGACCCACCTACGGTGGGCAATGTGCTGCAGCACATTCTTGGAAAAACACTTTTTTCTTTTTGTCTTTTTGGAAATAATAATTATTTTTTATCAAAAACATGTCATACAATATAGGAAAGAGATTTGTAATACCGGCTACCACCAAAAGTGGCACTATTTCCCCACATGTCTATTTTGGGGTCTCAGTGACATCTATGTCATTTCTTTGGTTTATTTATGTCTGTTTATGGATGTATATATGTATACTATCGGTCAAAAGTTTTAGAACACCTCAATTTTTTGTTTTTATTGTAATTTACGCAGTTTAATGTCCAGTGAATAACCTGAAATGGTACAAAGGTAAGCAGTGAACTGCTCGAGGTTAAAAAAAAAGTTTAGGTTAGCAAAAACGGGAAAATCATGTAAATTGTACAGTTGTATTGTAAAAAAAGGTCTTCTTCAGGGAACAAGTAATGGGTTAACAACTTACAGCTGTTCTGCAGCAATGTAAGTAAATTAAGCCTTGAAAGTTGATGCAAACAATTCCGACAAGTGTCCCAACCTCTGCTGATTACTTGATTACACACCCCCTGTGATTACACACAGACCTGCTTGAGGAAAAGCAGGTCTGTATAAAAGCAGGATTGGAACAGACCTTTATTACATCCTCTGAAGCATTATTTGGACAATATTGCACTGCAGGAAGTAGTATATTGGAAACTGGAGGAAACTGACAGGAAGAGGTCTGGCAGACCCAAAGCCACAACAGAATCAGATGACAAGTTTCTGAGAGTCAACAGCTTGCGTGATAGGCGGCTCACAGGACAACAGCTTCAAGCACAACTTAACACTGGTCGAAGTAAGCAAGTCTCAGTTTCAACTGTGAAGAGAAGACTTCGAGCTGCAGGTTTGACAGGTCGAGTGGCACGAAGAAAGCCATTGCTAAGATGGCAAAATAAGAAAAAGAGGCTTGCCTGGGCCATTAAGCACTGCCAGTGGACGACTGAAGACTGGAGGAAGGTCTTATGGACCGATGAATCAAAATTTGAAATCTTTGGTTCATCACGCAGGGTTTTTGTTCGCCGTCGAGTAGGCGAAAGGATGTTTCCTCAGTGTGTGACTCCAACTGTCAAACATGGAGGAGGAAGCGTGATGGTCTGGGGCTCTTTGGCTGGATCCAGAGTCGGCGACTTGCACAAAGTGACTGGCACCCTGAACCAAAAGGGCTACCACAGCGTTTTGGAGCACCATGCAATACCCTCTGGTATACGCCTAGTTGGTCAGGGGTTCATCCTACAGCAAGATAATGACCCAAAACACACCTCCAGGCTATGTCAAAACTACCTTCGAGGAAAAGAACAAGACGGTAGGCTTCAAATCATGGAATGGCGAGCACGGTCTCCAGACTTAAACCCCATCGAGCTGGTTTGGGATGAACTGGACAGAAGGGTGAAAGTGCAACACACCTACAAGTGCAACACATTTGTGGGAACTTTGCATCAGTGTTGGGAAGAACTTCCCGAACAATATTCGATTTCCATTGTAGAAAGAATGCCACGAGTGTGTTCGGCGGTTATATCTGCAAAAGGTGGCGACTTTGCTGAGTCAAAAATTTTAAATTAAATTTTATTAAACAAAATGATTCTATGATTTCTTTTTTTTATCTCCAATTGTTTATTTGTTCTATGCTTAATTTCAGAGTACATTGAGACATTAAACTGCGTAAATTTCAATAACAACTGGAAAAATTGAGGTGTTCTAAAACTTTTGACCGGTAGTGTATGTATATATGTATGTTTGTCTATGTATGTTTTGCTCCATTGTACTCATAGTAAGAACATTGTTATATAAGTAGATACAGTGTGTTATTAGTAAGGAATCCTCCGTTCTGAGGTAATGAAGAATAAAATGTTTCCTTTGTATACATGTTCAATGCAGAACATTTCATGGTTATCGACCAAGAGACCCAACAAAACCCTGAAACAAGAGACATGCATTACAGGGTACACAATCTTACATGTATAGTATACATATAGTGAGTACATACTGTACATGGTGTGATTTATAGAGAAAAGAAAAATTCGTTGCAATGGGGCAGAGAGGAATATCAGGGGAGTATGAAATGGGGAAGGGGGTGCGATATCACACACATGGGGTTCAAATGGCCCCAAAGAGAGACGACAATCCAATAAATGCAGAGGATTTTAAAATCTCTCAATATATAAGTAAGTATGGTGTAAAGGGAATATTTTCCTATTACAAACTACTCTACATATATGAACTCTATGCTTAGTTGAGTCAGTAATTGGGTTAAACAGCCTTATACCCTCAAAATATCCCTTTCACATTATCTGTCTTTGGTCACTAGTCACTTTGGTAGTCACTTTAACGCCAAATTGTTACTTTCTTTTCGCAGTATACAACGGCCAGAAAGTCGATTGTTTTGGGCGTTGTACATGCGAAGGTACACGGATCACCTGGTTACCTATCAAAGGAATAGCTCTTATTTATCCGCCTTAATTGTGTCACAGTGCGCCAAGTTGTTAGACAATTAGGAGATTTGGCTCAAATGCTTCGGAGGAGGCAGCTGGGACCAGCCTTCTGTTCTTCTTACGCCGTTAAAGTGTTGGGGTATTAATGGTGATATGAAAAAGTCAGCATCATGTAATGAATGCAACCTGTATCTGTTGTTATCAGAACATCCATTTACTAATGGTGATCATTTCCCCCTGTCGGAATCCTCAGACGTTCAGAACCAACGTGGGGAAACCTATAAAAGGTGAAAGTAGAGGAGCTGTCCAATGCAGCACCTCCTGACGTCATTCATTATTGGTACATGTTTGTGATGGATACCGGACCTCTTACAGGGAACTCGTCATTTGATCATTCTCCATCTGATCATTCCTCCCCAAATTAATCATTCTCTGTCTGATCATTCTTAACCATTTGATCATTCCCTGTCTGATCATTCTTAACCATTTGATCATTCCCTGTCTGATCATTCCTTCCCCAATTTGATCATTCTCTATCTGATCATTCCTTCACCCCCCCCCCCCCCCTCCCCATTTGATCATTCTCTATCTGACGATTCATCCCACAATTTGATCATTCTGCGTCTGTTCATTCATCCCCTAATTTGATCATTCTCTAACCGATCGTTTCTCCCCCAATTTGATCATTCTCTACTTATCATTACTCCCCCAATTTAATCATTCCCTGTCTGATCATTCCTCCCCCAATTTGATCATTCTCTATCTGATCATTCCTTCAACCGCCTCCCCCCCCCCCCCCCCCCCCCATTTGATCATTCTCTATCTGACGATTCATCCCCCAATTTGATCATTCTCTGTCTGATCATTCATCCCCTAATTTGAAATTTGATCATTCTCCAACCGATCATTCCTCCCCCAATTTGATCATTCCGACAGCAATTTGATAATTCTCTGTCTGATCATTTCTCACCATTTGATCATTCTATATCCCTTCACCATAATACGACACTGGTCCCTACTCCCCCCCCCCCCCCCCAAATTTGTTCATTCTCTATGTGATCAATCCTCATCATTTTATCATTCTCTTTCTGATAATTCTTCCCCCAACTTGATGATTCTCTATATGATCATTCCTCACCATTTGATGATTCTCTGTCTGAAAATTCCTCTCCAAATTTGATCATTCTTCATCTGATAATTTCTTCCCCAAATTGATCATTCTCTATATGGTCATTCCTCCCCCATTTGATCATCTCTGTCTGATAATTCCTCCTCCAATTATATCATTCTCTGTCTGATCATTCCTCCCCCAATTAATCATTCCTCCCCCATTTGATCATTCTCTGTCTGATCATTCCTTCCCCAATTAGATCATTCTCTGTCTGATCATTCCTCCCCCAATTAGATCATTCTCTGATCATTCCTCCTCCAATTAATCATTCTCTATATGGTCATTCCTCCCCCATTTGATCATTCTCTGTCTGATCATTCCTCCCCCAATTAATCATTCTCTATCTGATCATTCCTCCCCCAATTAATCATTCTCTATCTGATCATTCCTCCCCCAATTAATCATTCTCTATTTGGTCATTCCTCCCCCATTTGATCATTCTCTGTCTGATAATTCCTCCCCCAATTAATCATTCTCTATTTGGTCATTCCTCCCCCATTTGATCATTCTCTGTCTGATAATTCCTCCCCCAATTAATCATTCTCTATTTGGTCATTCCTCCCCCATTTGATCATTCTCTGTCTGATAATTCCTCCCCCAATTAATCATTCTCTATTTGGTCATTCCTCCCCCATTTGATCATTCTCTGTCTGATAATTCCTCCCCCAATTAGATCATTCTCTGTCTGATCATTCCTCCCCCAATTAATCATTCTCTGTCTGATCATTCCTCCCCCAATTAATCATTCTCTATATGGTCATTCCTCCCCCTATTTGATCATTCTCTGTCTGATTATTCCTCCCTCTAATTGATCGTTCTCTATCTAATCATTTCTCCTCAAATTAATCATTCTCTATATGGTCATTCCTCCCCCAATTAGATCATTCTCTGATCATTCCTCCTCCAATTAATCATTCTCTATATGGTCATTCCTCCCCCATTTGATCATTCTCTGTCTGATCATTCCTCCCCCAATTAATCATTCTCTATCTGATCATTCCTCCCCCAATTAATCATTCTCTATTTGGTCATTCCTCCCCCATTTGATCATTCTCTGTCTGATAATTCCTCCCCCAATTAATCATTCTCCATTTGGTCATTCCTCCCCCATTTGATCATTCTGTCTGATAATTCCTCCCCCAATTAATCATTCTCTATTTGGTCATTCCTCCCCCATTTGATCATTCTCTGTCTGATAATTCCTCCCCCAATTAATCATTCTCTATTTGGTCATTCCTCCCCCATTTGATCATTCTCTGTCTGATAATTCCTCCCCCAATTAGATCATTCTCTGTCTGATCATTCCTCCCCCAATTAATCATTCTCTGTCTGATCATTCCTCCCCCAATTAATCATTCTCTATATGGTCATTCCTCCCCCTATTTGATCATTCTCTGTCTGATTATTCCTCCCTCTAATTGATCGTTCTCTATCTAATCATTTCTCCTCAAATTAATCATTCTCTATATGGTCATTCCTCCCCCAATTAGATCATTCTCTGATCATTCCTCCTCCAATTAATCATTCTCTATATGGTCATTCCTCCCCCATTTGATCATTCTCTGTCTGATCATTCCTCCCCCAATTAATCATTCTCTATCTGATCATTCCTCCCCCAATTAATCATTCTCTATTTGGTCATTCCTCCCCCATTTGATCATTCTCTGTCTGATAATTCCTCCCCCAATTAATCATTCTCCATTTGGTCATTCCTCCCCCATTTGATCATTCTCTGTCTGATAATTCCTCCCCCAATTAATCATTCTCTATTTGGTCATTCCTCCCCCATTTGATCATTCTCTGTCTGATAATTCCTCCCCCAATTAATCATTCTCTATTTGGTCATTCCTCCCCCATTTGATCATTCTCTGTCTGATAATTCCTCCCCCAATTAGATCATTCTCTGTCTGATCATTCCTCCCCCAATTAATCATTCTCTGTCTGATCATTCCTCCCCCAATTAATCATTCTCTATATGGTCATTCCTCCCCCTATTTGATCATTCTCTGTCTGATTATTCCTCCCTCTAATTGATCGTTCTCTATCTAATCATTTCTCCTCAAAATTAATCATTCTCTATATGGTCATTCCTCCACCAATTTGATCATTCTCTGTCTGATTATTCCTCACCATTTGATTAATATATATCTCATCATTCCACACCATTTGATTAATCTCTATCTCATCATTCCTCACCATTTGATTAATATATATCTCATCATTCCACACCATTTGATTAATCTCTATCTCATCATTCCACACCATTTGATTAATCTCCATCTCATCATTCCTCACCATTTGATTAATATATATATCTCATCATTCCACACCATTTGATTAATATATATCTCATCATTCCACACCATTTGATTAATATATATCTCATCATTCCACACCATTTGATTAATATATATCTCATCATTCCACACCATTTGATTAATATATATCTCATCATTCCACACCATTTGATTAATATATATCTCATCATTCCACACCATTTGATTAATATATATCTCATCATTCCTCACCATTTGATTAATATATATCTCATCATTCCACACCATTTGATTAATATATATCTCATCATTCCACACCATTTGATTAATCTCTATCTCATCATTCCACACCATTTGATTAATCTCCATCTCATCATTCCTCACCATTTGATTAATATATATCTCATCATTCCACACCATTTGATTAATATATATCTCATCATTCCACACCATTTGATTAATATATATCTCATCATTCCTCACCATTTGATTAATATATATCTCATCATTCCACACCATTTGATTAATCTCCATCTCATCATTCCTCACCATTTGATTAATATATATCTCATCATTCCACACCATTTGATTAATATATATCTCATCATTCCACACCATTTGATTAATATATATCTCATCATTCCACACCATTTGATTAATATATATCTCATCATTCCACACCATTTGATTAATATATATCTCATCATTCCACACCATTTGATTAATATATATCTCATCATTCCACACCATTTGATTAATATATATCTCATCATTCCACACCATTTGATTAATATATATCTCATCATTCCACACCATTTGATTAATATATATCTCATCATTCCACACCATTTGATTAATATATATCTCATCATTCCACACCATTTGATTAATATATATCTCATCATTCCCCACCCTTTGATCATTCTCAATTTTATCATTGAACCATAAGTTGGCAATACTAGTGCAGGCTACATTGACTCAATGGCCTCCTCTTGAGTTGAAGTTCCTTGTTCCGAAACATAATTACATTATTATTATAGCCCATCATTTGATCATTCTCCACCTCATTATTCCCCCAATTCCAACCCTAATTTGATATTTCTCTATGTCATCATGAACTCCCCTCCATCACATCATTCCACACCATTGCATCCCTCTTCATTCCTCACCATGATTTTTCTTAATCTCATCATTCCGCTCCATATAGTCACTCTCCGTCTCAGCATTCCCCATCATGTGATCATTCTCAATCTCATTCCTCTTATTTCATCATTCTTCACTCATCATACCTACTAAACTTTCCATCGGCTCATTCTTTCATAATACCTAAACATGTGATCATTCTTCATGTTAATACAATTATTCTCTCATTATGCCCAATCACTTGATCCTTCTCAGTAATTTGATCATTCTCGATTTCATTTGTTCATTTCATCATGGCACATCGTTGACAATCCTCCTCATCTTCCCCATTTTCGTCATCACTCCTGTTATATCTCAAGCTGTGGTCAAAGTACAAGGAGATCCACCAAATATTTGGTGTGAAGAGCAATGACAATCCCCAG
The DNA here is from genome assembly GCF_964187855.1 of Myxine glutinosa. Taxonomy (NCBI): domain Eukaryota; kingdom Metazoa; phylum Chordata; class Myxini; order Myxiniformes; family Myxinidae; genus Myxine; species Myxine glutinosa. The sequence goes on from NC_136269.1 coordinate 85,110,526, forward strand.
GGGCAGATCCAGGGGGTGTTCACTGGGTGCACGTGAACTGAACGCCCCCCCCCCACCCCTCCTCCCTTCCCCCTCCACTCCTACCTTTTTTTTTTTTACCTCCGCCATCTGGAATGGGCTGAGGTTGTTTTCACTGCTGTCAGTTTGTTTGCGTGCAGGATATCACAAAAAGTTATTGACGGATTTAGATGAAATCTGTTGGGCAGGCTGAGTGTGTGACATGGACGAATTGATTTGAATTTTGTGGAAATCCGATTCCGGATCCAGATAGGAGAATTATTAATTTTCTAAAGTGATTCTTCACCATTGAGTGATTGGGCTAAAAACTATACATAGCATGTTATCTGAAAAAGTTGTTGACGGATTCGGACGAAACTTGGTGGGCAGATTCAGCGTGTGACAAGGAAGAACTGATTCGATTTTGGTGAAGATCCGGATCAGGATCCAGATACGATAATTATTTAATTTTATAATTGATTATTCACCATTGAGTGATTGGGCTAAAAACTATACATAGCATGTTATCTCAAAAAGTTGTGGACGTTTTATAACTAAACTTGGTGGATGAGTTGGTTTAGCGACAATAAGAAGCCGAATAGATTTTGGTTCAGGTCCGAATCCAGATCCGGTTTATCAGTGGGATACACAACATAAACTGTTCAGCCTGGCGGAGGTTTGCCCTCTATTGAGTACTGATCTAGTCTGTCACATGATCGTTGTGCGAGATATTATTGGACAATGGACAATCATAGGCATCTATGTCTTTCACGCAGCAATGAATCCAAGCCATGTTACTTTTCCCTTGTAGCTCTGTGTTAATTCCTGATACGCAGTGTTCAGATTTGTTGTAAAATATTGTCATTTTACATCTTTTAGCTAAATTTTGTCAAGTGGAAAAAAAAATAGAAGACGAATCATTGACTTGAATAAGGCTTGCTGGTAGATTTTGAGATCTGTGAATATTTTAACCTCAAGTGACCCCCTCACCCCCCCCCCACCCCCCTAAAAATTTTCTGGATCCACCCCCTGATAAACCGAGGAAGAGCAATTGCGAATCGCACGTTGACGTGTGAATGTCGAACACAACACCATCGCACTATTCTGCACACCATACACCGCCCGACGTGACGTAAAGCTCGTGAGTGCACGTTTGTGACGGACGCCGGACCTCTCGGACTAAAGGTCGTGTCACCGATGCACGACCGCGCATTTGATGCCTCCCGCAGGTTCAGGTGTCGCCACGAGACGGGATAAGGTTGTGGCGGCGCTTGCGGGTGGCGATTTAATGTCCTTATCTCGAGATCCGTCGGCTTTATGCGCCACAGCAATTAAAGCCGTAAATCTGCCTCAGAACCCGCTCCCTTGATCCGCCGATATGGCGGCGAGTCGAGTTTGCAGGGAATCGTATATATCCGCGATTATAATTAAATGGATGCGCCAAATCACCCCGCAGTCTGGCGGCCAAATCGGGCCCGGCTCGCTCGACCATCCCGAATCGGAGCCGGTCGAGCGCGACGCGGGAATCTCGATCCGGTTCCGCAGGAAGAAGCCGCGATCCGTGAGCTGCACCGAGGTGTGCGCGGCGGAAGTGAAGACCGCTAACGCTTTGCTTTGCAGCCATCTTAACGCGCGTCCACGTCGACGAGAGAGTCCTTAGCGGGCGAGCGGTACACGTTCTCGCCACTCCCGGCTCTGAGACCAGGAAAAACATGGCGACGAGCCCGCTTCAGCGCTTCTCCCCTGAATCGCGCGCGCTGGACTCGCGATTCGGCGAGGGGTGGGGCAGGTATAAAAAATCTTGATAATATAAAAAGGCGGAATTTCTTGCTTACTTCATCTGCTTCACGATGGTGCTCTTTCCGGACTCCCCGGCTCCTGCAAACATGCAAACGGGAGCACGATTAATGAGCGCGAAAACATTTCAACACCCACCGAGGTGGACAGCTCCGTCGCGTTTCCTCACACGGCATCTTTCCCCTCACCGAGCAATAGCAGCTTGACATCTTTGGCCGCGGTCACCCCATCCTCCTTCAGGTTCTTCTCTATCTGCTTGCTCCGCTCCAAAGCAGCCCGCTCCTCAGCGCTGAGCGTACATCCCATGATGCTCCTTCTATTTCTAATCTTATTTCACTTTATTTTATTTACCCTCCGTCAAATCTCCTCTCTTCTTACTCGAATCCCAACAAGGAGCACGCCCGGCGCTCCCTGCTGCGCTCGCTCTCCGCCGTCTCGCGATAGTGCGATGGGGAGTGGGAAGGGGGGGGTGCGCGTGCGCGCGTGCGGTGTGTGTGCGTGTGCGCAGGGGTGCACGCGCGAGTGTGCGCGGGATAGCCACAGCCGCCGTGGGTTACGCGCTCCGAGACGCTTGGGATGGAGGGGGCTCGCGATGGGCGCCACAGACAACAAAGTGGGGAGCGATGGGCGCGGCGGGCGACCTGCGCACAAACGGAGTGATGCCCACCCAGCGTGATGACGTGTCGCGGTAGGAGCGTCGTTGTGCCGGAGCATCGAGCGAGACGCGTCGTGACGCCGTTCTCGCGGCGCGCGATGCGTATGACGTCATGTACCAGGGTGCGGTTCGTTGTGCGGATGCTCCGTGTTGAGTGCGTCTCCCCAATCCTCCCACTCCCACCGAGATTATTCTTCCCCCCCACCCCCCATCATCCTCATTCTTTGCACATTCATGTTTTCCAGTTTTTATTTCTTCCATTTCACTGTTTTTTTTTTCTTCCTCGTTTCTTCCAGGACACCGGGACTGCTATGACATAAATGTATGAGTTATGTATATGAGTAAACAAATGTATATGAGTGAATGTATATGAGTTATGACTATATGAATAAATTATGAGTTATCATATAATGATATAACGATGTTATTATAGAATGAGTTATCATATAAAGTTAGTTATGAAGTTATCATATAAATGTATATGAGTTATGTATATGAGTAAATAAATGTATATGAGTGAATGTATATGAGTTATGACTATATGAATAAATTATGAGTTATCATATAATGATATAACGATGTTATCATATAATGAGTTATCATATAAAGTTAGTTATGAAGTTATCATATAAATGTATATGAGTTATGACGTGTCTCCTCCATGAAGACCCCATTGTGAAATAAGACCCCATTAAAAAAAAAAAAAACTTTTTCCGAGTACATTCTGCTTCTCCACCGTGGTTTACACCACCTTGGTTTACTTCTCCCGTGACGTACTTACACCTCTCATGACGTACATCTGATGTGAAAGAGGGAAAGTCGCTCGAAACAATTGTGCAAGTTCGGTTTCTCGATATTCCATCGAATGCAGACTCAAAGGGAAATCGAACGAGCAATACTATTGCTGCATTGGAAGTTGTTCGGATATTCGAAATTGCGGTCTAATTCTTGCCAAGGTGCAGGTTCACACGAAACGACCTTTTTAATGGAGGACGCAGCATTTGGGTGCGATTGAGTTACACGACAACGTGGACATGCAAGCAACCACCTTCCTCCTCTATCGATTATGATACGAGTTAATAACGTTAGTAGTCACGTGTGACCTGCAGGCTGGATGGCTTAGTGCTGTCTAGCCTGGGTGGGAATATCGACCCAGGTATAAATTGTCACCTGATGTTTCACATGCATCAATGCTCTCGGATGGACGACGGACGTCAGACCGGAGGACCCATCTGCCAGCGCCGGTCACTCTTCTTCCTCCTCTTCTTCCTCTTATACTTCTTCTTCTTAAATTTTTTTGCCCCGAGTCGAACTTGCACAAACCGCGGCTGGCTCTTCGTGAAAGACTTTAATGTCCACCAGTCGTGCTAGCAGAGCGTTTCCCTCAGTTCAACGTCCATCCCATGGACCTGCCGCTGTTGTGATGCGATAACCGCGCCTGCAATCCCCATCATTAATAATCGGGGCGGGAATCGAACTCAGCCGAGATGGCTGCCACGCCATAAGTTGGCAAGAGGTAAGACGACCACGCTCTCCCGGTTTAAAACAAAAACAAAAACATTTGCCATTTTATATTTACCAATTTTAACTAACTTGTTGCGTTGCGATCCACGTGCTGAGCACACGACTTGGCTTGAGTGTTTGAGCGTCGCCGTCGCATCGATCGTCGCGATTATGCCAAATGCGGGACCAGCATGCACGCTCCGGCACTCAGAGCGAGCGCCTCGCAATCAATAATAAACAAGTTAATTGCTTCGGAAGGAAAGTTCGTTCGGGGCCGCGGAGCTGCAGCGTCGGCGGCACCCGGTCGGTGCGGCTGATATATCGCCGGCACCAGGAGCCGCAGCGACAATGGAAGCCGGAGGGGTTTGCATCATTGCATCCCTTCCTAACCCTCTTAAAAATTCGAATCGACCATGGCTGCTCATTGAGGTTTGTTTTCGTTTGTCATCGTCGACTCGACTCCGAGTTGTGTTACACTTAAGTGAGTGCAGTTTCAAGCTAAATGGTATTCATAGAATATGTCAACTTGGTGTGAGCCAACTCTTCTGTTTTTGAAGGGTTTTTTTCTTTAATCCAATATGGCTGCCAGACCAATTGAGCAATGACGTCATACATTTATATTCTCTAATATAATTGTTGCGTCGTTCACGCTCAATAAATTTCAAACTGATCAGACTGAGCTTTGTCACTGTCGAATTATGACGTCATAATTAAGGCACCAATGACGTCATCGTTAACAACACCTATTCCCCATATGGAGTTATTTACAATGAGCCACGTTTCAATTTTTAAAATGCTGACCTGGCACACACTTTACTTTACTGAAATGCAGACACAAATGTTATATTTTCGTCAAAAATCGTCAGAATTTCGCCAAATATGTTTTGGTCGTGTGTTAATATACCTCAGAGATTGACAAATCTGAAATCAGAATTTTATTTGAGGTTAAAATGACCCCGTGAGGTCGCTCTGTACTTTGCCTGCTCGTCATGTACAGTGTCATAATTAATCCATGCCCACTCTATAAGACTCTTCTTCTTCACGCAATAACAACTTGTAGCTTCCAGACCGTACATCCAATCATCTTGAAATTTTGCACACATGTTACACTTCATTACCTCTACTGTAATACTAGTACCTGACTGCAAAGCCGTAATGAGCCGGCGAAGCCAAAGCCTCTTCCCACTATTTTGCCCATCACTATGGCATCAGTAGGTTAGGTAGTTGGTAGTAGGTAGGTCTAGTAGGTACCGTACCTAGTTCAAAATGACACCATTTGCATTCTCGATGAGATTAAAATTTATAAAATTTCCTTCTTCATTAATTCGGTGAATTCCGTCTCGACTTCGGATATTTCTGGCCGTGAAAAACTATCCCCTATGGCCGCGAGATTTCTAAAAAATCATTCTTCGTCAATTTTAGAATATTTGACGCCGTTTTCAGCCCCCGAAACGCGGTAATAAGCTTTTTTGAAATACCTTTTCAAATGCTCGAATCTCATTGGTTCCAGTGTTTGGTGACGATTTTCGTTGAAGATAACCAGGGCCCATGCGGGCCCAGGGAACGAGGTTGGTCTTAAAGTATTTTAATTACAATTAGAGGTGCATAGGATTGTGAATCAAACAAAGATGGGTGAAACAAACTCCTATGGAACTGTTTCACAATTGTTTATACATACTTCCGCATCTGCAAGATGGCGGCCTCAATGGAGCGATTTGGTGCGTCAAAGCTTCGAAATTCTCAAAGGATTCAGCAAAATCTGGCTTTTCAACATAATACGTACGCGTTCATTCACAACACCGGCTCCGCCGGCTATAAAGTTTCACGTCGATCAATGAAGCGGTTCAAGAGTTATAATTTTTTAAAAATATTTTCGTATAATTATTTATATCTGCCAAACCACGTGACCTATCGTAAATTCCAAAAGGTGATTTTAGTAGACTGATATGCTGAACACATCTGTGAAGTTTCCCTTCGATAGGATCACAAATGAGGGAGGAGCTTGGTTTTAAAAGTTTATGCTTAAAAACGTCATAACTCTGAAACATTGTGATGCATGACGTCATTCTCGCTGACTTTTTTGTTTGTCATGGTTTTGCGATTCTGCCTGCAAAGTTTGGCCTTGATCTGTTCAGTCGTTTAGGAGAAAATTGGATTTTAGTGGTTTTTCGCTCAAAACAATATGGCGTCCGAACCACCTGACCTACGACGTCATTATAATTTTATTTCTGCATCAATTTATACCGAGAAGATGCTCAAAAAATTTCATCCTGATTGGATAAAGTTTTTTACTTGTCGAATTATGACGCCGTAATGGAGACACCTTTGACACCATTGGTTTTTCCAAGATGGCGCCCGTACCACGTGACTCGTGACGTCATAATATTCACTAAAATATTCTACAGGAGGAGTCCCTCCTATGGTGAAAATTTCATGTCAATTGGACCAACGGTTGCCGAGAAAATGAATTTTTAAAATGCAGACGCACGTACGTACGAACGACGGACGGACCCGAATGCTTAACCTTGCCTTTCGCTTCGTGAGCGCAGGGTAATTACACCCAACCCAAAACCACGACGAACTCTGGGAACACTGGATTCGGCAGAGGATTGACGAGACAAAAGGAAAACCTGTTCTGCACAAGCTTAGCTCACGCATGTGGCCCAGCGACGTCCACATTGGCTCCTTGATCAGGTTGGCCATTGGGCGCGGGTGCGCAGCAGTTCAGTGCAGTCCTGGCCTTGCTGACCATTGGCATCGCCCTCCAGGAGCTTTTGTGCCAGCCAGCAAAGGCTCGCAGCACCAGCATGAACCGACAGCGCAAACCGATAGCACGAACTGACAGTATGAACCGACAGGTGGTGAAGGACTGCATGAATCACTGGACTCCTCAACAACCCAGCGCACTCGCTGTCCACCTTTTAGATATCCCACGGGCCCATTCCAGCATTCGTGGGGCATGCTCATTGGACCACACAATCGTGGCTTTTTTTTTTTTGGTATACAAGATCGAGGGTCGTGTAAGAGCTAACATCAATCACAAAAAAAAATTAAAAAACGGACACACAAAACATACAAAAAGGGAGCGGGAGAAAAGATGGGGAGAGAGAGGGAAGCACACCAGTACAACAGCAGAGAATAGGGACAACTGCATATCTGTGGGAGGGAGGAGGCTTGGGGGGAGGAGGCAGGGGAAGGCCGGAGGGTGGGAAAGTATAAAATACATGGACACTGCTGGAACTTTCAGGAAAGAAAAAAGTTGGTACTGTATTACAAAAATAAAATGGATTTGGGGTGAATTAACGGGGGTAGAAAAGATCAAGGTTTTGGATGGGGGAAGGTAAGAGATGGTGGTGAACAGCTGTTTTAAAGACCTGTAGGGAGGAGTGGGATTGAAGAGAGTAAGGGAGTTTGTTCCAGAGGTGGGAGTAAAGAGGAGTGAAGGTGGGCAGAGAGTCTTGATTTTGGCAATTTCACCAGAAGAGGGTTACTGGCAGATCTAATGCGACCTGGAGGAATATTTGGGGGACAGAGCACAGATAGAGCTGTGGGAACTTGGCCGGATAGGAGTCGGTAGAAGACAGAAAGACCAGCTACCTGCGTGCGGTGAGTGAGTGAAAGGCCCTTGGAGTTAGCTTCGTCGCAGGAGATTCCAATGATTCTGAAAGCTTAGGTTTCAACAGCGTGAAGACGAGCTAGGTGTGAGGCAGGAGCACCAGCCCAGAGGGGAGAACAGTATTCCATTGAGCTGCGGATGAAAGCCTTGTATGTGGTGAGGAGCTCAGGTATGCCAAGGAAGGACCTCGCACGACAGAGGATGCCCAGTCAGCGACTGGCTTTGCAGGCCAGCTTGGAAATGTGGTTTTCCCAGGAAAGACCATGGCAGATCGTGAGACCCAAAATATTGAGTGACAGAACTTCTTGGAGAGGATCGTTCAGAAAGTAGATGGGAGTCTTTTCGGAGACTTTGTCCAGTCGGTCTTTTCGGAGAGACAGTAAGAGTGTGAGATTTGTCAGGATTGAAAGACATGTTCCACTTGTTTGACCAGTCTGTGATTTTGTCCAGGTCTGCAGAGAGCGAAGAGGCTGCAGACTGCCGATCTGAGATATGAGGAATGGAGCGGCAGCGTGTGGAGTCCTCAGCAAAGAGATAGAGAGGATTTTCAAGAGAGTCAGAGAGATCATTGATGAAGACCAAAAAAAGCACAGGGCCCAGAACACTGCCTTGAGGAACTCCAGCCTGAGCAGGAAAATGGAGATGAGAGAAACCCATTCAGGGCCACACATTGACTACGACCAGAGAGGAAGTCCGCAAGCCATGCATGGAGATTTCCATGGATACCATCGGAGGAGAGTTTGGTGAGCAGAGCGTGGTGCAAGACCGTATCGAAGGCACGTGATATGTCAAGGGAGACAGATCTGGTTTCCTGTTTGGCATTGAGGACCTCCATCCATTGTTGAGACAGCAGAAGCAGCATGTCCAGAGTAGAGTGGCCTGGTCTGAATCCAAATTGATGATCAGAGATCAAGCCATTGGAAAAGAGGAAGGATTTGATATCCAAAGCAATGATGGATTCCACGACTTTGCTGACAATTGGGAGCAGGCTGATTGGTCTGTAGTTGCAAGGATCTGTTTGTGTAATGCGGTAATGTTGGCTGATTTTCAAGCTGATGGCAGATGACCTTGAGCAAAAGAGAGGGTGAAGAGAACAGAGAGATGCTGAGGTAGAGCGGCAGAGCAGGATTTTAGGACCCGTGGGCTGATGCCATCTGGTCCAGTTGCAGAATCCTCGTCGAGGATTGACAGAAATTTCTCCACCTTGTCAGTAGAGAAGGACACAGAGTCCAGGAGCAGCTGTGTACGACTGGGTACGGAGGGTACAGAGAGGGACGTGTTTGGGACACAAGATTTTGAGGCAATCACAGAGTTGAGGCATTCAGCTTTTTCACGTGCGGAGTCAGCTGTGTAGCCGTTTGAGGTAAGGGAGGGGATGGAAGGGGAACAAACACCAGAAACAGATTTGAACAGACACCACCAAGATTTGGAGGAGGGAGAGAGGTTTGAGAGTTCAGTCTTGAGAGTAGAGAGATATTGTTTCCTGGCTATCCTGAGGGTAGACACACACTTGTTCCGAGCTTTGTGAAAGAAACTCAGATTTCCTTCAGTTGGATTAGCCTTCCATGAGGTGAGGGCAAGTTGCTTCATGGATGGGAGGAAGGGTATGACAACTGAAGACGAGATGCGATAAATCTGTGCATGAGAGAGAGCAGTTTACTTTGGAAGAATTCCCAGGAAGAGTTGATGTCAGAGGCAGTAGAGATGGGAGACCAGTCCAGATGATTGATGGCTGCTTGAAGACCGTGCCAGTCAGCCTGAGTGAAATGCCAGACTCGTCGGTGCTGAGGAGGTTCTCTGAGAATGGCCAGAGAGATGTCCACTTTAACAAGGAAATGATCAGAAAAACTGATTGAAGCAGAAGAAGAGCAGCAGACATTTGCAGGGAAGTTAGTCATAACCAAGTCTCGAAGAGAAGATACTTCTTTTACTGAGATCCGGGTTCGGAAATTGACAGATTGTGTCAGTCCCAGTGAGTCGCAGAAGTCCTTTGCTGAGGTGCCATGGCTGGTGTGAGAGGAACCCACACCCAGCCAGCTGGCATGATGACAGTTGAAGTCACCACATATGAGGGAGAGATAGTTGGGATGAGTGGATAGAAGTTGGTCCATGTTGTCAGACAGGGAGATGTAAATGGAGTCATCACTGTTTGTAGGACAGAAAGGAACACATATGAACAAAAGGTGGGAGCGGAGAGGAAGCCATAGCCAGTGGTACTCCTGGGGGTTGGGTGGAGAGTGGACAGTGCAAGGAGAGTGAGGAAGAGAGTTTTTGATAAATATAGCAACCCCACCACCAGGACGAGGCTCAGGTCTATCATATCGGAGGAGGGAGTAACCAGGAAGAGATATTAAAGAATCAGAGACGTCTTGAAGGAGGAAAGTTTCTGTTCAGCAGATTACGTCTGGTTTGTTTGAAGCAACCTGTATGGAGAGATCATTCAGGTTTGAGCGAAGGCCCCAGATGTTTGAGGTCCATACCGTTAAGGAAGAGGGAGGGAGAGCATCGGGTACATGACAGGGGAGTGGAGGGGTAGGGTAAGATTAGGTGTGAGAGGGGGAGGTAGGGAGAGCTGTTGATAGTGTGTCGGAGATTGCAGAAGAGTTAGGAGAAAAGGAAGGATGAGGAGGACAAAAGGTTTGATGGTGAAGGGAAGAGGCACAGTGAGGTGTTGTTTGAGGGGGGGGAGGGGGCAGAGCATAGTCGAAGGTTGGAGGAGGTGGAGGTATGTGATGGAAGGGAGAGGAAGTGGGGAGGAGGCAGCTTTGAGGAGGAGGTGGTTGGGGGGAGATTTGGAGAGAGATTGTAGGAGGGGAGATTAGAAGAGGAGGGGTGAGGAGGGAGTTTTGAAGGGGAGGGGTGAGGTGGAGTTTTTAAGTGGAGGGGTGAGGGGGAGTTTTGAAGGGGAGAGGTGAGGGGAAGTTTTGAAGGGGAGGGGTGAGGAGGCAGCTTTGAGGAGGAGGTGGTAGGGGGGAGATTTGGAGAGAGATTGTAGGGGGGATATTAGAAGAGGAGGGGTGAGGGGGGAGATTAGAAGGGGAGAGGTGAGGGGGGAGTTTGGGCGGGGAGGGGTGAGGGGGGAGTTTAGAAAGTGGACGATTTATGAAAAACGAACATTTATTACAACTTGGGTTTATTGTGATTTTCAAATCAGAGATCCGTTTGAGAACGATAGAGGAGGGGTGGAATGAAGGTGAGTTTCGAGAATGTAGGGAGGAATGACTGTAAGAGATTGAATTTTTTTTTGAAGTGGAATGATTTGAAGAGGAAATTGAAAAAAGCCTTTTAAATAGGAAGAAAAAAAGCGTGTTGTAATAAACCATTGAACTAGAATGCCACTCAGTAGAGCGCATACTCCCGCCGTGGGTGGCCGCTGCTGAACCCCATCTTCCAATGGTAAAAATCCTTCAAAAAATTCCTGGATCCAGAATAATATCCTGTGCTTCACCAAAAACTAATCAATTCTTCCTTATCCCAAGGGCAATCATCCCACCAACTTTCATCCAAATCCGTTCAGAACTTTTCCAGATATCTTGTTCACAAACACTCTAACACACGAACATACGAACACACATATGCACACACACACACACACACACACACACACACACACGCACATACACACACACACACATGGACGGACATGATTGAATGCATTACTCCCTGGCGGGAGTAATAAAATACTGCAGGGGAAAGTTTCAACATATTTCAACAAATGTTGTGTTTGTGTCCTTCCCCCTCTCTCCCCATCTCTTCTACCGCTCCCGATGTTATTTGTTTTGTGTGTCTGTTTGTCTTTCTGTGTGATTAATGTTCGCTCTTTCACGAGCCTCGATCTTGTATACAAAAAAAAACAAAAAAAAAAAAAAAAACCGTGTAAACAATCTGGGAAAAGTCTCTGAAGTGAGGGCGTGGATCAGAGAAAGGGGAAAGGGTTAAATGAGATGAAGGAAACTAGAATTTAAAGAGCGAGTTACGGCTGGAGATAGAAGGAAGAGGTGGAAGAGAAGGAGATAAAGGGAGCGGGGTGATGAGAGATGGGAGAAGGAAATAATAATTTTTTTGTTTGTTTGTTGTTGTTTTTTTTGTTTGTTTGTTGTTGGTTTTTTTTGTATATGGAATGTTAAACAAAGGATAGATATTCGGGGAAGTTAGGGGGAGAAAAGGAAATCTAAGAAATAAGCAATACAGCGAAGGAGAGAACCTGGGTGAAGGAAACCTCAAGTTACCAGGCCGCACACGTGGCGGTGCGAGCAGAAAACGATTTAATTATACACAAGTTTGCGAATTGCAAACCAAGATTAACTCGAAAACACACAGAACACATACACAATGAAATTACGAGCGGAAATTTGACAAAGACACAAATTGGAAAATACTTAAAACTTTGAAGCCTTGCAGACGTCGAAGTCGCTTCCTTGCTCGAGGGACCGGAAACGGAAGTCCTAAAGATGGGGAATCAGGAGGCTTATGGGGAATCAGGCCTTTCACTTATGTGCTCGTGGCCTTGCACAGACCCTGCGATCGATCGCTCGTGGGTTATGCTCATTGGCCATTGCGCCGGGGAATTTCCACACTGAGACAGATAACTGGGGAAGGTAAAATAATGTAGAGAGGCGGAGCTTCGACACAAACACTTGGGGTTGGGGCAAGGGGACCAAATCTTTCTTAAGAAACGTTCTAAAGAAACGTGCTCGACACGTTTTATTATTTATAGGATACTAGCCGAAAGCACCCAGCGTTGCCCGGGTTCTTTTTGAATGAAATTACTACTATAATTCAGCTTTTACCCTCGTCCATAGAAGATTGACGACTATATTTCAGCTCAGCTTTTAATTGCCAAATGGGCCCAGCCTGGCCGAAGCAGCCTCGACCGGCTTCACCACCTAGGTATAACCTTCCAGGGGGCCGTCCTGGCATTTTTAGTTCTTTTTGAATGAATTTACTACTATAATTCAGCTTTTACTCTCGTCCGTAGAAGATTGACTACAATAATTCAGCTCGGCTTTTAATTGCGAAATGGGCCCAGCCGGCCGAGGTGGCCTCGACCGGCCTCGCCACCTAGCCTATAACCTGCCCGTGGCCCGTCCCGACATTTTTTGTTTCAGAGGTTTCCTCCTGTCTTTCACCGTTCAGGAGATTAGCGTGTGTAGACATACAAACAAACAAACAAAAACTTTCTTTTATATCACACAAGCCGAAAGCACCCGACGTTGCCCGGGTTCTTTTTGAATGAATTTACTACTATAATTCAGCTTTTACTCGCGGCGGCGGTAGAACATTGACTACTATAATTCAGCTCAGCTTTTAATTGCGAAATGGGCCCAGCCCAGCCGAGGCGGCCTCGACCGGCCTCGCCACCTAGCCTATAACCTTCCCGGGGCCCGTCCCGACATTTTTGGTTCTTTTTGAATGAATTTACTACTATAATTCAGCTTTTACTCGCGGCCGTAGAAGATTGACTATTATAATTTAGCTCAGCTTTTTTTTTTTGGTTTTTTTTTTTTGTTTGTTTTGTTTTGTTTTGTATACAAGATCGAGGCTCGTGAAAGAGCGAACATTAATCACACAGAAAGACAAACAGACACACAAAACAAATAACATCGGGAGCGGTAGACAAGATGGGGAGAGAGGGGGAAGGACACAAACACAACATTTGAGAGCAGGGACCGAGAGACATGGAGACATCGAGAGAACTGTGGGAGGGAGAGGGCTTTGGGGGGGAGGCATGGGAAGGGGGGGTGGGGTAGGAGAGGTATAAAACATATGGACACTGCCAAGACTTCCAGGAAAGAAGTTGGAATTTCAAACAAGGTGGATCTGGGGTGAATTATTGGGGGTAGAAAAGATCAAGGTTTTGGATGGGGGAAGATAAGAGATGGTGGTGAACAGCTGTTTTGAAGACCTGGAGGGAGGAGTGTGATTGAAGTGAGTGTGGGAGTTTGTTCCAGAGGCGGGAGAAAAGAGGAATGAAAGAGTGAAGGTGAGCAGAGAGCCGAGATTTCGGCAGTTTAACCATCAGAGGGTGGCTGGCAGATCTTGTGCGACCTGTAGGAATATTTGGGGGACAGAGCACAGAGAGAGCTGGGGGAGCAAGGCCGGAGAGGAGTCGGTAGAAGACAGAAAGACCACCTACCTGCCTGCGGTGAGTGAGTGAAAGGCCCTCAGAGATAGCTTCATCGCGGGAGATTCCAATGATTCTGAAAGCTTTGGATTCAACAGCGTGAAGCCGAGCCAGGTGTGAGGCAGGAGCACCAGCCCATAGGGGAGAACAGTATTCCATTGAGCTGCGGATGAAAGCCTTGTATGTGGTGAGGAGCTCAGGTGTGCCTAGGAAGGACTTCGCACGACGGAGGATGCCCAGTCGGCGACTGGCTTTGGAGGCCAGCTTGGAAATGTGGTTTTCCCAAGAAAGATCATGGCAGATGGTGAGACCCAAAAGCTTGAGCGACAGAACTTCTTGGAGAGGATTGTTGAGAAAGTAGATGGGAGGGTTGTCCAGTCGATCTTTTCGGAGAGACATAGTAAGATTGTGAGATTTGTCAGGATTGAAAGACATGTTCCACATGTTTGACCAGTCTGATTTTGGCCAGGTCTTCAGAGAGTGAGGAGGCTGCAGACTGCCGATCTGAGGGAAGAGGAATGGAGCGGCAGAGAGTGGAGTCATCAGCAAAGAGATACAGAGGATTTTCCAGAGAGTCGGAGAGATCATTGATAAAGACCAGAAAAAGCACAGGGCCCAGCACACTGCCTTGGGGAACTCCAGCCTGAACGGGAAGGGGAGATGAGAGAAATCCATTCAGGGCCACACGTTGACTACGACCAGAGAGGAAGTCCGCAAGCCATGCATGGAGATTTCCATGGATACCATAGGAGGAGAGTTTGGTGAGCAGAGCTGGGTGCCAGACCGTATCGAAGGCACGTGATATGTCAAGGGAGACAGCTCTGATTTCCTGTTTGGCATTGAGGACCTCCATCCATTGTTGAGACAGCAGAAGCAGCATGTCCAGAGTAGAGTGACCTGGTCTGAAACCAAATTGATGATCAGAGATCAAGCCATTGGAGAAGAGGAAAGATTTCATATCCGAAGCAATGATGGATTCCATGACTTTGCTGATAATTGGGAGCAGGCTGATTGGTCTGTAGTTGCAAGGATCTGTTTTTGCACCTTTTTTGTGTAAAGCGGTAATGTTTGCTGATTTCCAGGATGCTGGCAGATGACCTTGAGCAAAGGATAGGGTGAAAAGAACAGAGAGAGGGTGAGATAGAGCGGCAGAGCAGGATTTTAGGACCCGTGGGCTGATGCCATCTGGTCCAGTTGCAGAATCAGAGTCGAGGTTTGACAAAAACTCCTCCACCTTGTCAGGAGAGAAGGTGACAGAGTCCAGGAGCAGTTTGGTTCGACTGGGGAAGGTGGGAACAGAGAGAGATGGGTTTGGGACTAAGGATTTTGAGGCAAACACAGAGTTGAGGCATTCGGCTTTGTCACGTGCGATGTCAACTGTGTGGCCATTTGAGGTAAGGGAGGGGATGGAGGGGGAACAAACACCAGAAACGGATTTGACCAGACGCCACCAGGATTTGCAGGAAGGAGACAGGTTTGAGAGTTCATTCTTGAGTGAGGAGAGATAGTGCTTCCTGGCACTCCTGAGGGTAGACACACACTTGTTCCGAGCTTGGTGGAAGGAACTGAGATTTCCTTCAGTTGGATTAGCCTTCCAAGAGGCAAAGGCAAGTTGTTTCAGGGCAACTGCCTCACCACAAGATTCAGTGTACCATGGACGGGAGGAAGGGTAAGACAACTGAAGGCGAGATGGGATAAATCTGTGCATGAGAGAGATCAGTTTGCTTTGGAAGAATTCCCAGGAAGAATTGATGTCAGAGGCAGTGGAGATGGGAGACCAATCCAGACGATTGATGGCTGCTTGAAGACCGTCCCAGTCGGCCTGACTGAAATGCCAGACTCGTCGACGCTGAGGAGGCTCTCTGAGAATGGCCAGAGAGATGTCCACTTTGACAAGCACATGATCAGAAGAACCGATTGGAGCAGAAGAAGAGCAGCAGACATTAGCAGGGAAGTTAGTCATAATCAAGTCTAGAAGCGAAGATACTCCATTGGCTGAGATCCGGGTCGGGAAATTGACAGACTGTGTCAATCCCAGTGAGTCACAGAAGTCCTTTGCTGAGGTGCCATGACTGGTGAGAGAGGAACCCACACCCAACCAGGTAGCATGATGACAATTGAAGTCACCACATATGAGGAAGAGAGAGTTGGGATGAGTGGATAGAAGTTGGTCCATGTTGTCAGACAGTGAAATGTAGATGGAGTCATCACTGTTTGGGGGACGGTACAGAACACATATGAACAAAAGGTGGGAGCGGAGAGGAAGCCGTAGCCAGAGGTACTCCTGGGGGTGAGGAGGAGAGAGGCAGTGCAAGGAGAGTGAGGAAGAGAGTTTTTGATAAAGATAGCCACCCCACCACCAGGCCTAGGCTCAGGTCTATCATACCGGAGGAGGGAGTAACCAGGAAGAGATATTAAGGAATCAGAGACATCTTGAAGGAGGAAAGTCTCTGTTAAGCAGATCAAGTCTGGATTGTCAGAAGCAACCTGTATGGAGAGATCAGTCAGGTTTGAGCGAAGGCCCCGGATGTTTGAGGTCCATACCGTTAATGAAGAGAGAGGGGGAGCATCGGGTACAGGACAGGGGAGGAGAGGAGTAGGGTAAGATGAAGGATGAGAGGGGGAGGTAGGGAGAGCAGTTGTTAGTGTGTCAGCGATTGCAGAAGAGTTCCAAGAAAGGGAAGGATGAGGAGGATGAAAGGTTTGAAGGTGAAGGGATGAGGCACAGAGAGGGGTTGTTTGAGGGGGGGCAGAGGAAAGAAGAAGGTTGGGGGGGGGGTGGAGGTATGAGATAGAAGGGAGACGAAGTGGGGAGGAGGCAGCTTTGAGGATGGGGGAGGAGGGAGAATTGGAGAGGAATGGTATGGGGGGAGATTTGAATGGGAGGGGTTGGGGGGGAGTTTTGAAGGGGAGGAGTGAGGGGGGAGTTTAGGAGGGGAAGGGCAAGGGGGGAGTTCAGGAGTGGAAGGGCAAGGGGGGAGTTCAGGAGTGGAGGGGTAGGGGGGGAGTTTAAGAGTGGCGGGGCAAGGGGGGAGTTTAGGAGTGTAGGTGCAAGGGGAGGGATTTGGATGGGAGGGGCAAGAGGGGAGTTTAGAAAGTGGATGATTAATGAAAGACGAACATTGAAAACAAATTGGGTTTGTTGTGATTTTCAAGTTAGCAATCCGGTTCAGAATGATGGAGGAGGGATGGAATGAATGTGAATTTAGACCATGTAGTGAGGGAGACGTATAAGATATTGAATTTCTTTTTTTTGAGGTGGAATGAGTTGGAGAGGAAATTGAGAAAAGCCTTTTAAATAGGAAGAAAAACAGCGTGTTGTAAAATACCACTGAGTAAAACACTGAAGGGGAAAGGTTATACATATTTAAATAATATTTAAACAGAACCGTGAACAATCTTATGTGCACAAAAATACCAACGGGGGGAGAGCCGAGAGGGACCACCACGAGTCACGTGAAGGGCAAACGGTGGATGGCAAGGAGTTAATGGGGGCGGGGCGAACAGCACACCTGGACAGAAAATACAGGATGAGTCAACAGTACACGTGGAGAAAGGAAAATAAATGTTTTTGGTTTTTTTTTTGTTTGTTTGGTTTTTGGGGGTGGGGGGGGGGGAGGTGGGGATTTAGAACGTTAGACAGAGTATTATGTTCGGGGTAGAAGGGGAAAAAACTAAGAGCCAAGCAAAACACGATTAAGATAACAAACACCGACGGGGGTACAACTACAAGGCCGCACACGAGGAGCAGAACACGATTAAATAATTACAAGTTACAGGAAATTCAAACCAAAAGTAACTATAATCAAAACAATAACGCATGGATGATAAAATAACGAGTTGAAATTTGACAATCTATCTGGGGAAATGGGGGAGAAACACGTGGTCGAAGAACGAACGAACGAACGAATAAGAATGAATAAACGAATGAGAACAGAGAAGGAAATGTTTTTTTTTTGGATTTTTTTGAGTTGTGATTTACACAAGGAAGAGGGCTATGGGGTGAAAAGATTGGGAAAACAGAGAACGAAAGTTATTGGATCACAAAAACACGGACCGCTGAGAGAAAAACAAAGCCTCAAAGTTGTACAGTGTTCACTGTACAACTACAAGGCCTCAAAACACGACCCGAATTAACACGATTTTCAATACAGGTATGAAAGATTTGCACCGAAAATCTTCGTCGGGAGACAATATATACACCATAAAATAAATAGTTATAACGAAAATACAAATGGGAACAATTACTTAACTTCGATTTCGATGGATAGCATGGAGAGCTGAGAATAAACGAACCCTCGCCAGCAAGACCGGAAACGGAAGCGAAATGGGCCCAGCCCGGCCAAAGCGGCCTCGACCGGCCTCGCCACCTAGCCTATAACCATTCCAGGGCCCGTCCCGACATTTTTAGTTCTTTTTGAATGAATTTACTACGATAATTCTGCTTTTACTCGCGGCCGTAGATGATTGGCTACTATAATTCAGCTCAGCTTTTAATTGCGAAATGGGCCCAGCCCAGCTGAAGCGGCCTCGACCGGCCTCGCCACCAAGCCAATAACGTTCCCGGGCCCCTCCCGACATTTTTAGTTCTTTTTGAATGAATTTACTACTATAATTCAGCTTTTACTCATGGCCATAGAAGATTGACTACTATAATTCAGCTCAGTTTTTAATTGCGAAATGGGCCCAGCTCGGCCAAGGCGGCCTTGACCGGCCTCGCCACCTCGCCTAAAACCTTCCCTGGGCCCGTCCCGACATTTTTTGTGTCAGAGGTTTCCTCCTATCTTTCACCGTTCAGGAGATTTGCGTGTGGAGACAAACAAACAAACAAACAAACAAAAACTTGCTTTTATATATACTGTATATAGATATACAAAAACGACAGGCATTGTAAGGCCATTTTCCCTGCTGGAGCGGGGGTTAGCCTTGCGGTCCCCATGACAATCTTCTTCATTTTGCCCTATTTTCTATATCTTTTTTTGCCCATTTTGCCCTCACCACCATCTCTTATCTTCCCCCATCCAAAACCGTGATCTTTTCTACCCCCACTAATTCACCCCAGATCCACCTTGTTTGAAATTCCAACTTCTTTCCTGGAAGTCCTGGCAGTGCCCATATGTTTTATACCTCTCCCACCCCCCCCCCCTTCCCATGCCTCCCCCCCAAAGCCCTCTCCCTCCCACAGTTCTCTCGATGTCTCCATGTCTCTCGGTCCCTGCTCTCAAATGTTGTGTTTGTGTCCTTCCCCCTCTCTCCCCATCTTGTCTACCGCTACCGATGTTATTTGTTTTATGTGTCTGTTTGTCTTTCTGTGTGATTAATGTTCGCTCTTTCACGAGCCTCGATCTTGTATACAAAAAAAAAAAAAAAAAAAAAAATCTCCTCTTGTTAACTCCCTTGCCCGCATTTCTTCTTCCACCACCTTTAGCCGTCTTTCTCGGTCTTCCCCGTCCTATACTTCCTTCAACATTCATTACCATCACTCTTCTCAACCAGTCACTTTCATCCTTCCTCAACACATGACCAAACCAGCTCAACCTGTTTCTCTTCACAGCATCCATCACAGGCTCTTTTCCCATCATCTTTCACAATTCATCATTTGTCTTCCTCTCTCTCAACGATACTCCACACATCCACCAAACCATTCGCATTTCCACCCTTTCCAGCCTTCTTTGCTGCGCTACATTCATTACCCATGTCTCGCTCCCATAAATCATAACATTTCTCACACATGCAGCATACACCTTTTCCTTCAGCTTCAACGAAACTCCCCTCCTTTTATAGGTTACTAGCCGAAAGCAACTGGCGTGGCCGGGTTCTTTTTGAATGAATTTACTCGTATAATTCAGCTTTTACTCACGGCGGCGGTAGAACATTGACTACTATAATTCAGCTCAGCTTTTAATTGCGAAATTGGCCCAGCCCGGCCGAGATGGCCTCGACCAGCCTCCCCACCTAGCCTATAACCTTCCCGGGGCCCGTACCGACATTTTTAGTTCTTTTTGAATGAATTTACTGCTATAATTCAGCTTTTACTCGTGGCCATAGAAGATTGACTACTATAATTCAGCTTTTACTTGCGGCCTTAGAAGATTGACTACTATAATTCAGCTTTTACTTGCGGCCGTAGAAGATTGACTACTATAATTCAGTTTTTACTTGCGGCCGTAGAAGATTGACTACTATAATTCAGCTTTTACTTGTGGCCATAGAAGATTGACTTCTATAATTCAGCTTTTACTCATGGCCGTAGAAGATTGACTACTATAATTCAGCTTTTACTTGCGGCCGGAGAAGATTGACTACTATAATTCAGCTCAGCTTTTAATTGCGAAATGGGCCCAGCCTGGCCGAGGCGGCCTCGACCGGCCTCGCCACCTCGCCTAAAACCTTCCCAAGGCCCGTCCCGACATTTTTTGTGTCAGAGGTTTCCTCCTATTTTTCACCGTTCAGAAGATTAGCGCGTGTAGACAAACAAACAAGCAAAAACTTTATTTTATATATATAGAAAATATACTGTGCTTATGTATATATGCACAATGCACATGTACTATGTAACCACTCTTACGCTAGCACGTACTGTAGAAGAACCACCTTTAGAGGCCATTTTTACCTGCAGAGCAGGGGTTGCCCTTTTTCGGGCACCTTGGTCCCCTTTTTGAAGCAACGTTTTGCGGCCGGATACCCTTCCTGCCACCAACCCTGTTAGTCACCCTTTGCTCGACACTAACCCTAACCCGAACAACTCAGGTGAGAATTACCAGTGAACTGGTACTCAATTTGCCGACCTCAGAAGGATGATAGGTTGAGTCAACCCCCCCCCCCCCCCCGGTATTAATTCAGCGATCGACCGGGATTCAAACCCAGGATCCCAAGCCGGCACCCTAACCGCTAGGCCAACACCAGGCCAGGATGTACTATGAAATAACTATTCTAATCTATCCCCCATTTTACCCCTTAGATCATATCAATAACAATATCGGTGTGTGTAGAGTGCAGGTATTCCATAGGTATGTAAAGTTCCAAGTTGTCCTGCAATTTTGCTTCCACAAGGTCGAGTAATGCATGCAGATTAATAGTTTGGACGGAATTTCTCTTTAGTGTGGTGGTAACCTTATCTATACTCCCGTGCTTCCTGCCTTAATGGATGTGCTGAAAATCAAAGTGGTGTCAAGTGAGATAACAAAGGGGGTTGAAAAGAGAATAATTGTGAAAATTTCGGTCAATGAAAACATAAACCGTGTGGGAAATTTCAGAGGATTGACCCCGACAGTTATGGTGACGTCAGAGCCGCGGTGTTTGTCAAGGACATCCACAATTTACTGGTGCAAATCATTTAAATTTCTATGTTTCACGTGGGCAATGAAAAATAATGAAATGAAAGAAGGACGTGAAAGTATACAGACTAAACCACTGCTGTGTACAGACCGGCTACCTAGATCAACAACGCAAACAACGACGATGGTCTATGCTCGTCATCTCTACTACTATTACTACAACTACTACTACTACTACTACTACTACTACTACTACTACTACTACTACTACTACTACTACTACTACTACTACCATCCATGAGTCCAGTGGCCCGCACCAGTTTTCCCTCTTCAATACCTAAATCATGAGCATTGCAGCTCATTGCGACTCCACCTCACTCAAGTCTGTCACCACCACTTTTTTCCATGCACCTCAATATCGGTCGGCCCTGTCTCCTGGCAAATGCATCCACATTAAAAACCTGCCTTACCACATTCCCCTCCTCCCTCCTAACTCTCCACCAAAGCAGACGTGTCTCCTGTGCCTTTTCCCAAAGGTCCCTTACGGATTCCCACCTCCCGACATCCTCATTCGTCTTCCTTTTCCTATGAGAAATACCTATCAGCCCTCTCAGCATCCGCATCTCCATCATTTGCAGCAATCTCTCCTCTTACTTTCTCAAGGCCCTGGCCTCCATGCTCCATATGGGAGAACTGGTCTTATTACCATTTTGTAAATAAAAAAAATGGGTCCATCACACCAGCTCAGAAATGAACACTAGTCTTGGAAGGGTTATATAAAGGGGCCCCCGACATATATAGGTTAAAACCCATCAGTGCATAAAGTTTTCTGTGTACCTTGAAAACTAAAACACATAAGAGAATGTGCATGTGTGTGAAATCTAATTTGTTTAAATTTTTAATAAAGTTTGCATGTACTATGTACCAACCAATTGCAGACATGTTGGGTGTGATGTATTCTTCAGGACAAGTGTTGGACAAGCGCGATGTGTGTACACATTATAGGCAACAATTCGATTTTATGAAGGAATTGTGCACATGTGCAGTGCAACCTATTTTACCAATCCCTTTTGGACCATAATTCCACATTACATAAACTTGCAATTGTTGACATTGCAGACATATTGTACAAACGTGATATGTACATGATGAACACTGATGATAATTAGAGATGATGGATGAATTGTATATGTTCACCTACTTCTGCAATAGAATAGAAAACTCATATTTTGTTTGGCATTTTAATTTTTTTACAGAGAAATGAAGGACTGCGAAGAGGTCCCTTTGAAACCAAGAGACTGTAACTGCATTGAAAATACATTTACTTCTTCATGTAGCTGTATGAATCCAATTGGCGCCCCTTTATATAAACTTTTCTAGAGCATTACTTGGTTCCTCCTAAGAACACAAGGGTAGTCCAGCATGCACAGGAGATTTTTTTTAAATGTCCCTTCTTTTCTATACTTTGCCACATGGCACATACCATATATAAAGGGGTCTTTTCTATACCCCTGGCATTTTACCCAAGAATATATAAAACCAGGAAGGCAAAAATCGAGAGGGATGCAGTGGAACACAGTTCTGTAGGCCCGAAGGGCTTAATACGCTCACGCATTGTTTTAAAAGTTTAAGGAAACCTGGACCATAAATGATGCACTTTGCAGTTTTTCCCTAGCAGGTACTTTACTCTTATTTGTATAAATGTCTTATTTTGTTTTTTGGTGTTCCTCTACCTCTCCAACTGTCTTGGTAGTGCTTTCTCTTTAAAATGTTATACTGTAGCGGTTCCCGCTGAATGTACACAATCGCCTTGCACCTGCCAGGACGCGGCCAGGGCGCGATCGCCATGCCGGGCTCGTCCGGACGGGCCCAGACGCGCCTCTCCTGGGCATGCCCGGACTCACTGTTCCCGGGCACGCCCGAACCTCCCGGGCACGCCCGGTCTCGTCTTTCCCAGGCATGCCCGCTCTCGCCTTTCCAGGGCTCGCCCAGAGTGCCCGGGCACGCCCAGCCTCGACTTGCCAGGCCGCGTCCAGGACGCCCGGGCATGTCCAGACTCGCCTTTCCAGGGCTCGCCCAGAGCGTCCGGGCATGCCCGCTCTCGCCTTTCCAGGGCTCGCCCAGAGTGCTCGGGCACGCCCAGCCTCGACTTGCCAGGCCGCGTCCAGGACGCCCGGGCATGTCCAGACTCGCCTTTCCAGGACTCGCCCTTGACACCCGGGCATGCCCGGTCTCGGTTTTCCCGGGCAAACGCCCGGGCATAAATGTGTATATATATTGCTGCCCGATAAACGGGCTTGTCAGAATACCTGAGCTGTTTTGTTTCAATAAAGCAACTCGGACGAATTCCGTCTTTGGTCGCGTCAATTCTTTCGACTCGCGTTGGAGCGCAGCTCCTTCAATACCTTGTCTTCTGCAGTTCAAACCATGGACTTGCAGGGATGAGGAAGTTGTGCGACATTAAACAAGAAACTGCCTGAGCTTTCCTCAGCCCTGAGTGCAAACCTCTAAAGCCTTTTCAACAAAAGCACAACTACTACTACTCGACTAATACCACTATTACTACTACTAATACTACTACATCCGATCATGTCATACATCACTTGTTGTGATTATTTTCCAAACAGTTCTGTCTTTGTGAGTTTGAGCCCATCATCCTTCGATCTCCATTGGCTTCAAGTCATTGGAGACTTGATTTCCAAGTCATCCTCGATTTTCCTGACACCCTATTTGTTTCCAATCAATGACTTGTCTTTGGAGTCTGGTTCCTTCCATTCTTATCATTGATCCAAACCACCTCAGTCATCGTTCTTTCAAAATCCCACTTGCAGGTTTCCATTTTGTCAGTTTCCTAAAATAGCTAATTTGCTAGCTTATTCTCACAACTTTCTGGAGATTCGTGGAATCCATGTTGTTCCTGTAAGCAGGTCATATCTCTTCTCTATACAACATCACATATATGACATATTGCTATGTAGAGCTGGATCGTAATCCTTGTGCTAAATCTTTTGCTTTTCCAAATATTTTTCAATTTGCGAAGTGATGCAGCTTTTGAAATCAAATATCTCACTTCATCTTCCCCGATTCCATCCTCAGTTACTGGACTCCCCAGGTAGATGAATCTGGCTACTCTTTCCAGTGGGCTCAATACAGTCTTGACATTTGAATTATCATGTTTAAGCCCCATCTTCACTAAGTTTGTTACTGAAGGTGGACGCAGGTTATGTTTTCACCTCTGTCTGTTTATTCGTCTATGAGCATGATATCTCAAAATTTATGGATGGATTCGGAAGAAATTTGGTGGATAGGTTGGGTGTGTGGCAAGGAGGAATTGGATCCATTTTAGTGAAGATCCTAATTCTGGATATGGATGTATGCGGATACAGAGGTATGCGCTCTACGGAGTTCCATTTGTATTGGTTTTCAGATATAAAAAATCTCTGCAATGGTATAAAACCACACAAACATGCATAATATTTGGCCCCAAGCACTTCTCCAACATTGGCACACACAAAACTGAGACTTTTTAATTTTACAACCATGTAACTTTATCCTTTTGCCCCTGCTCCCCATTGCCATTCATGAAATGAGTATTTTCCAAACCATTCATGCCCTCCTTTTCTTCTGAGAACTGTGTACAGTTTGGTTGAAATTCTACACCATTATTCCTACCCACCAAACCTCCACTGCACGACACGGAAGAATTGAAGACGGAAGCCCTCTGAGGTTTGGTGTAAATGATTGGTCCCCAGGATGGAATTATTGAGGCCACCATGGCGGAGGACTTCATGAACAGGACGACACTGAAGAGGACGATAGGGATAATTTTGTGAGCATATCTGGCAGGACATGTTTCCATTGCAGGGGATTTCGTGGTCGTGTAGGAAAGTTACTTTAAAAGTAACATCTGTCACCAAAAGCAGCAGCTCTGACGACTGTGACTCAGCATAATAGCTGTAATCAAACAGCAGTCTGTGCAAATCATAATTACACACAATGCAAGGGTAATGTTGCAGCATTACCTCGTACCTGCAATAATACTTTGGTGTAAGCACATTTTCGCATACTGAAGGTACCATGTAAAAAAATAAGTAATGAAAAAAAATTAAATTAAATAAAGGGAAAAAATTATTTACAATGAGTGTGACGTTTGCAATTGATGTAAATGTTCATCTTGTCGGAAACCCCTCGTACAGATGCGGGGATTACTATTGTCCGAGCGCATGGCCCTCACTCTTTGGGGATTAACGGAGCCTTTTCAAACCTGCAGAAGGATTTTACTCAGAGGGCATTAAACGCAGTGTAATCTGTGCAAAATGCTCAGGTGTTTTGTAATTTGCAAAGGTATCATCCTTGCCATGTGGGAATCGCTCCTTTACAATTGTACTCACCTGTTCGCTCACTCATCTAATCCTACCTATCTCAAGCACCAACATCGCAGTTCCACTCTACTTGATAGGCCAAAAAGTGTTTATCATCCACCAAGAGTCCTTTTTCACGTTAAAATTTAACCCACGACTTGTGTATAACTGACCTCCACACCTTGGAAGCGCATCATTGTGACGTCACAATGCCTGTCACGTGACAACGTTTTTAGTGATGTTTTTTTCCCACTTTTTTCCGAGCTTTCGGGGTTTTTTTCTTCTTCTGATATCAGCGTCAAACATTGTGCTGGTTTATTTACCATCGTGGGCACAGCCACACTCGTCTCTAAGCTGTCGAGCCTGCGTTTGAATCCAGACCCAGCTAGAAACTGCCATCCAGGCAGCTTGATTCATCAATGCGTGTGCCATCCCTCGGATGTGCCCTGTCTGCTTGCATTGGTTTGGTGGTCGTTAAATATCCAACGGTATCCTTCACGAAGAGCATACGAGCTCCACTGGCACCATGAACAAATTCCACATTTCCGCTCCAAGCTACACGGGGCACTTCATCAGCAGCACAGCCGCATTCCGAGCAATGATGCACACCAAATGAATGGATGGGCACAGCATGACACCTCAAGCAATCGGTCAAGTCAACAAAAGCCTCCGAGTTGCTGAATTACTTTGGAACACATTGGAGTATTGCATTGGAATACGAGGAGGGTAAACATAAACGTGGGCTGCAGCTCACCTGGGCCTCCTGGTTGTACAAAATCGTGACTAGCAGGTTACTCTGACATTTTGACCACAGGATGACTTACAATTACATTTCGTGAATATACCTCAGAGATCTTCAATTTGCCCTAAAAAGTAACTTAATCACCAACGTTAATCGAAATCCAGTGCGTACATTTTAATGGCTTAAAAAGGCTGCCTTTTTCATTTTCACTCATCGGCGTAATATATGATTTGAACTATTGATGTCATGATGACATCGTTGGACGATGTTTGGAGTGGGCTTGATACATCAAATGAAACTGCATATCTGCGATCATAAAGCAATCGCCAAGGGTAAGCTAACCCGGACCTGAAGAGGCCTACCCTTGGCGATCGCCCGCGATTTACCCTTAACCCACAATGATGGCTTTTCAGACCACCACATGAGACCACCTTGACCTTCAACATTCAGGGATAGAGTGTAAGAAAGTGTGTCCTCATCTACAGGCTATCCGTACAACTCAACAACTACACCAACAACTACAACTCAAATCACTGGGTACTGAAACCTCAATTAGCAATGCCTCCTTTTCTTTTTTGTATCTGAGTATTTTGTATCTGAGTCTGATCGCAGTGCTTTGCCTTCTATGTTTACGCTGGATGGGATAATCAGGTCATACATGAGCATTAGGTTTTTGTTTTCAATGATGGCTTTCGTTTCATGTTTCCATGATTTTTGTGGAACTGGCATATTGAAATTTTTGTAGATGTGCCAGTGGATTACTATTTAAAAAAAAAAAACCTTGTTGTGCTTATACTACTTATATTTATACCTATGCCACTGTACATACCTTATACAGCTGTTCTGGCATGAGTCGTTTTTGGCAGCTACGTTGAAGTAAAAAAAAAAAAAGATCTGATTAACACGAAACATTATTTGTGGCATCTACGCTGGGCCAGGGCTTTTGAAGTTTGCCATCTTCACCAGTTGTTGTCTTGTCTTTTCTGCATCAATTATTACTGGGGGCATTTCCTCGAGATGTTGCTTCTTCTCTTCCAGATTTTGGCTCCATTCCACCTCCTCATTGTGTTCTTTTCGATCTTCATAAATTCCTTTCCAGAATTGTTCAAGTTCATCTTTTTGAAAATGGGATGGCACAATCCGCTTCCATTTCCCTACTTCACGGTAGAATATTTTCGGGTTGTTTTCAAACACCTGGCCTTGTTTTCTCCTCATGTTATCCTTGTTGTAGTTTTTTTTTCCCTTGCTACCACTTCGATTTTAAGTTTGTTTTCCAGCAAACATTACCTCTAGGTCTTTTTAGTAAATTTTATATTTGTATTTTATTTTCTGGATTCTCCTATTTAGTTTTGGCCTTTGATTTCCTCTTTGGAATTGTTGTATTTGTCCTGTCTTCTTTCTAAGCATCTCCCTCAGTCTCTCAAGTCTTTACTTCCATGGTGGTGCAAGGTTTGCTTTTATTTGTGTGACCTGTTCTGTCCTTACGGTGTTTCATTGTTACTTTTTCCTGAATGTATAGTGCTGCTGCAAAATTCACTATGTTTATTTCTTTCAGAGAGGTTGATTTTGGTATTATTTTTTGAAAAGATTTGTTTTATCTGCTGATTAGTGCTTTTGTGTGTTTATTATTATGTAGTCAAATTATTCGTGGTCTTTCTTCAGTTGATGTCATTTAAGAATTTGCATATTGGGTCACTCAATTGGTTCACCAATCAAAAGGTAGAAGTCATTTATTTGTTTGTTTTAGATCAAAAGATCAAAGGTCAAGGTTTCATAAAATCGTCAATTTCCATATGATTGACTTGAAAGTTGAGCAGGGTTTTCACTTTGCGTCATTGAAGCATATTGCTTTTGAAGTCAAAATGTCAAGATGGCCTAAAATTGTCAATTTTTTGTATTTTTTTAAGCTGTTTTCATCATGTTTAGCATATGGAAGAATAAATCTGAATACAAAGCGGGAGTGGACGGACTATGCAATTTGAGATGCTTTATAGTTATTTTTTAAATCAAAAGGTCACAGGTCAAGGCTGCACAAAATCGTCAATTTTTAAAAAATCTGATTAGCCTGAAATTTTAAGAATTTGCATATTGGGTTACTGAATTGGTTCACCACTTAAAAGTTCGAAGACGACAGTTTTTTTCTTTAAATCAAAAGGTCAAAGGTCATGTTTGCATAAAATCGACTATTCACATCCGATTGACCTGAGATTTTAAGAATTTGCCTATTGGGTTACTGAATTGGTTCACCAATCAAAAGCTAGAAGCTTATTACCCTCGCCTGAGGAGAGGGTATTGCATTTGAGTCCATTTGTTTGTCTGTCTGTTTGTTTGTCTGTCTGTCTGTTTGTTTGTCCGCACATAATAAATATGATTTTCTCTGCAACCATTGGTCCGATTGACAGGAAATTTTCACCATATGTGCAACGCCACCTGTAGAATTTTTAATGATAATTACGGCATCATAGGTCACGTGGTATGGGTGCCATCTTGGAAAAACCGAAAAAGTTTGCACCTCTATATCTCCAAAAGCGCTCCATAGAAAAAATTGAGACATGGCTCATTGTAAATAACTCTCCAAGGGGAATAAAATATGTTAATAATGATGTCATCGGTGCCTCCATTATGACATCATAATTCAACAGGTACAAAACTTCATCCGATCAAGATGAAATTTCTGAGCATCATCTAGGGATAAATTTGTGGAGAAAAAAAAATGATGACGTCGTCAGTCACGTGGTTCACCCGCCATATTTGTTTTAACACAGAAGCCTTAAAAACACTGCATAACACATCCTGGCAAGGGTCTGCAATCTCTGATTGCTCTTTGTAGTTGTTTTTGTAGATCAAATGGTCAAAGGTCAAGGTTGCATAAAATCATCAATTTGCATCCAATTGACTTGGAATTTAAGCAAGGTTTGCATATTGGGTCACTAAACCATGTTGCTTTTGAGGTTGAAAGGTCAAGATCGCCGAAGATGATTACGTTTTGTATTTTTTAGCTGTTTTCATCATGTTTAGCATATGGAAGAATAAGTCTGAATACAAAGCGGACGCAGACTGGCTTTGCATTTTCCAATGCTTTCTAGTTAAATTTATGTTGTTGACACCAAATCACTACAGCCTCAACATAGGTTGTAGATCTTCACAATACATATTACTTGATCGTTCACAATACACGCACAAGATCTTCACAATACATATTACTTGATTGTTCCCACTGAAAAAGGCCAGGTAGTGTATAAACATAAGACCCAATTAAAGCCCGAAGGCTAATTATCTGTTTTTATCTGTGGTCAATTTTTTATCCAAACATAGCCCGTGGCATATTGTGTAATTCTAGAGGTTTCTAAAGGGTTTCTAGGCTTTGCCGATTTCATATTAAAAATAGCATACTGAACCGCTTCCTTTGGACACAAGTGCCATTCTTTTTTAATGTTATATACTAGCAGGAGCACCCGGCATTGCCTGGTGATGTTATAATCCTGTTGACATTTTGAAGAAATCAATTTGGGTTTTTATTTTCTACTTTTTATGGGTGCCTAAAACACTTCCCTGCGCCCACCTACGAAGGAATTTTTTTTTTTTATTACTATATCACACACACGCACACACACACCTCCACACCCCCTTCCCCCCCCCCCCCCCCACACACACACAATAATCGGGGTAATTTTATATTACCTTTCACATAGCTGCAAAGGCTCAGGTACTATAGAGTGATTTTTTTAAACCCCCAAAAAACGAACTTTTTTTTCTTCTTCAAAAATCAGAAATACAAATTTTTTTTGGCCTAAAACACTCTCCATAGAAGGAAAATTCTTCCCGCTCACCCGAAGTCCTCTCCATACCCACTCTCCCCCTCTCTCTCATTGCTTATGTGCATATATAATACATTGTGTTTATATAGCTTGGATTGATTCCAATTCCACTTGCCATGAAGGAATGATCATATAGACCTCAGGTGTTTCTTGATGCATTGCTGTCTAGTTTTGGTGTTATCCTTTGCTTTTGCATTTAGAGTCATTAGGCATAAACCAGCATGAATATCAGGAACTGTCTATGAAAAAAAAGCAAGCAATTTGGAAGCTGAAAGTACTAGTGCTGCAGAATGGTGGAAGAATTGTGCACTTTAGGTGAAAAGCATGAAACTTTGCACAGTTATAGAGTTTTACCTACTGAACAATATTGGATATAGGGCCAACTGATTTTTTTCAAAGATGGCCGCCATTTTCAAAATGGCCGCCTCCATGGGTGAAACTTACCGATACAACCATATAAATGAATATATTTCCTATGATTGGGTTGAAAATTGACTATAAATGTAAAATGTCACCAACTTTTACCTTACGGTTCACATGTTCTTCATTTCTTAGCCAAGATGGCTTCCAAATTTCAAAATGGCTGCCACATGATAAAATGGTGACAAACATATGAAACTGTATTATGGTAATTGTATCATGCATCACAGTTAAAGTTCTTAAAGTTATTCTGTGTATTATCTCATGCATTCATCCATTCATTCATCCTTCATTTTCTTCTTTCAGATCAATATCTCCATACTACAGTGCATGGCGCCCTTCGTAGTATTAGACTGTAGCTAATAGTTGTAAAAGCAGTGGTGGTGGTATAGTAATCAAAATACTAACAATGGCTAAATCTTTCAAGATGTTAGACCCCAGACAACGTCCAGAAACTCCAACAACATCTGAATCATCGGCGCCGATAGATTGGACAAAATGCATTTTGTGTCGAGAGACAGCAAAAGAACCACTGTGATGCCCAGCCGATTCAAAAAGGACTGATATTGACATTGATACACTTTTTGATAATCTTGCAAGTAATTTGCTAAGATTCAAAGAGCTGCGGAGTCTTCCAGATAGTATAAACTTAGCAAGGTTCGACAATGGAAAAGGAGTTGCTACGACTCTAAAGTCTAATGGAGCTAAATGGCACGAAAAATGCAAGGATAGGTACAACAATACCAAACTGCAATGGGTAGAAAACAGGAAAAGAGATGAGAGTAAAACCAGCAGTGACTCGCCAAAAAGAAAGTCACTCGCTGCAGCAGTGGTGGTGCAGCCAGAACATCGCAAGACACTTGCTTCTTTTGTGGTGAAAAATCAGATAAACTTCATAAGGCATCGACGGAGAAACCAGACAGAAATGTTCGGTGATGTGCAGAAATTGTGCGAGACCATATGTTAGTTGCCAAATTGAGTGCTGGAGATATGATGTCCCAAGATGCAATGTACCACAGCAATTGCTTAAAAACACTCTACAAGAAAGCAGAGTCAGTGAATTGTTCTGACAGTAGAGAAAGTCCTTCTGATAAACAACTGCACGGCATTGTCCTGGCGGAGCTGCTTTCGTATATTGAAGACTGTCGTGCAGAAAGAATGGAGAATGACGTAGCACCGATGTTCAAACTAGCAGATTTAAATCAGATGTGCACTTCAAGGCTAAATGACCTGGGAGCAGACACATCTACTCGAGAACACTCGACCAGACTGAAAGAACGAATATTAGCCAACATACCTGACTTACAAGCCCACAAGCAAGGCAGAAACGTACTTCTTGCTTGTCAGGATGACATAGGACTGGCACTAAAGAGGGCATTTGAAAGTGACTTTGACGAGGAAGCTATCGTGTTGGCAAAGGCAGCTGAAATCGTTCGTAAGGACATTTTGAAGCATGAGAAATCTGTATTTACGGGGAAATTCTCCCAGGAGTGTCAGCACCAATCAGTCCCTAAGTCTCTGATGACCCTCGTTGGGATGATAATGGGCGGACCAAACATAGTGCAGCAATCAAGCAATGCCACTGATACCCAGGCGATATTAACTGTATCGCAGCTTATACGCCAAAATGTCATCATTCGACGTCGTGAAGGATCCACCTCCCACTACCATGTGTGGATCGCGAGACACCCCTGCCTATTTAGGTCGGACTCCTCATCCATGCCAGGACGAGAAAGCATGAGTTAATGGAAAGAATGTATGACCTTGGGCTCTCCGTATCATATGACAGAGTACTGACCATTTCAAAGGATTTGGGTAATGAAGTTTGTGCACGATATGGAGCAGAACATGTTGTTTGTCCTGCAAACGTACGTCATGGTCTATTCACCACAAGTGCAGTTGATAACATCGACCACAATCCTACTTCCATGACCACTCAAGGGGCATATCAGGAATATCCCTCTTATCCATTTTGAATATTGTTGCATTGTTGAAATATGCAAACATCAGTATATAAACTAACTATGCAATTTCACGGTTAAAAAGCATGAAAAATATGAAATTGGCACATTTGAATATACTGTATAAGCAAGTAAGAAATTAGTATTTTTACTCAGTGGCGGCCATTTTGATTTTCAGCACATCAAAAGCTACATCTGTGCCAATTTTCATACTTTTCACCCAAAATGCACAATTGGTCTGGTATATTGCACCATTCTGCAGCACTATAGATATAGTACGGGCATGCCCTAGTTGTTGAAATATGCAAACATCAGTATATAAACTAACTATGCAATTTCACGGTTAAAAAGCATGAAAAATATGAAATTGGCACATTTGAATATATAAGCAAGTAAGAAATTAGTATTTTTACTCAGTGGCGGCCATTTTGATTTTCAGCACATCAAAAGCTACATCTGTGCCAATTTTCATACTTTTCACCCAAAATGCACAATTGGTCTGGTATATTGCACCATTCTGCAGCACTATATAGAACCAGAGCACAAAAATTGGGCATTACAAATACAACAATTTGGAATATCTTGAAAAAGAAAGAAACCACTAGTGTACTTAGCAATAGACAACGGCCAGGTCTGCCAAGGAAAACAACTGCAGTTGATGACAGAAATATCATCAGAGCTGTGAAGAAAAACCCCAAACAACTGTCACTGACTTTACCAAAAACCTCCAGAGCGCATGGGTGAAAGTATCACAATCTACCGTTCTGAACCTCCTGTTTCTCCTGAACCGAGCTTGTTTCTGTCAACAACCTTTTGCATTTTATTCAGCATCATCTTGAAAAGCATTTTGCTGGCATTGCACAGTAGGGTTACTCCTCTCTAGTTCCCACATTGCGTTATGTCCCCTTTCCTTGATAGTCAATTGAGAGATCCCTTCCTGTCCATTCCTCTCTCTCATATTGTCTGTCATTGTTCACTCTATTCAAAACTTCCTTGATATCTTCTTACCATCCTTCCATCTGCTTCATCTCTGAAATGAGTACATGTCCTTGTTTACTGGCTGGCTTACTGGCTATCACCCCCCTCCCCCTCCCCCACCCCCAACCCCTCTTCAATGTCTGTGGTTAACTGGCTGGATATCTTTTAAACGGTCATCATGTCTCCCTTCTTAGCTGCTGTCTCTGTTTCTTCCACCATGTTCTCTATGTAACTCATTTTATCTCTACTAGGGCATGCCCGTACTATATCTATATCTAAAATTATATCCCCCCCCTCTATTTACATGAAATGGTTTGGTCCAAAGCGAACGGCTTGCGAGTGGTGACAATCCCCCCCCTCTATTTACATGCAATGGTTTGGTCCAAAGCGAACGGCTTCCGGAGTTTGGTAAAGAAATCGCCATCGCGTGCACAAACGCGCAGGAAAGCGAATGAATCGCAAATTCGTTTTTATTAGTTGTAAAACATAGTTTAACGCCAACATAGTTTGCAAACGTGAAATAAATGAATACGCTCTCAAATGTGCCATCCGAGGCAGAGTGTGCCCGCCACGTTCGGCACACGCGATCGTTCGCTGCTCTCTGATTGGTTGAATCGTTTTTTGGACATAGCTCGGTAAGTAATTGTCCGATTAATATGAAACCTTGAAAAGGCACATCCTCGGGTCCCCAGCAATATACCTGGCAAGTTAAAAGTATATCGGACCCGTGGTTGTCGAGAAACAGCGGTCACAGACAAACGTACAGACAGAGATTACTGGAATTATAGATAGACTAGGGCATGCCCGTACTATATATAAGCTAGGACGTGCCCGTACGTGGGTGCCCGTTCCTTGCAAAAAAAAAAAAAAAAAAAAAAATTTGTGTAGGGGTGTGTGTGTGTAAACATCCTAGGGCGTGCCCGTACGTGGGTGCAAAAAAACATGCGTGCAAACAACAACAACAAAAAAAAACTTTGAAACCACGTGGCAGTAACGACCACAGAACCCCCCCCCCCCTCTATTTACATGAATGGTTTGGTCCATTCGCAACGACCACAGAACCCCTCCTCTCTATTTACATGCAATGGTTTGGTCCAAAGCGAACGGTTTGGTCCATTCGATGTGATTCGATGATTCGATGTGAATGGTTTGGTCCATTCGCAACGACCACAGAACCCCCCCCCCCCCCTCTATTTACATGAATGGTTTGGTCCATTCGCAAAGCCCTCTGCAAGCTCTCTGATTGGTTGAATCGTTTTTTGGACATAGCTCGGTAAGTAATTGTCCGATTAATATGAAACCTTGAAAAGGCACATCCTCGGGTCCCCAGCAATATACCTGGCAAGTTAAAAGTATATCGGACCCGTGGTTGTCGAGAAACAGCGGTCACAGACAGACAAACGTACAAACGTACAAACGTACAGAGATTACTGGAATTATAGATAGATGTAACCATGAAGATTTCTTCACAGCTTTGCCTTCATTGACGTTTGTATTTTGCAGGCCTTCCTTTATCCTCTATGTTTTGTAACCTTAGAGTTTCTGTTTCTTCCTCTCTTCAATTAGATTCCATGTTTGGGTGAAATCCATGGTTTATTTTTAGTCTTCCTAACTCCAATCACTTTCTCTGCAGCTTCTCTATTCACATCATTAATCAATTTACAAGCTTCATCTATCACTTCAAAGTCAATGTCATTCCCTTCTTATAATGCTGCAAATCTGTTCTGTACATCGATGTTGTATTTCGAACAACAATCCCAAATTATGCACTTGCTGGCCATTAAATACAGACTTGGCATTTAATATGGAATATATTTTTTGTGGGGGTGAACTTACTTTTCAAGATGTCTTAGAACCAAAAGTTCATTGGAATTATGTTGAAATTATTCTAGATTTTGTTGATGTGACCTTTAAAAGAAACAAAAACCACATTTGACATTTCGAAGCAAGTAAATTGATCCTTGAAAGTGATGGAAACTGATATGGAACTCAATTCACGGACAGTACTGTGTTAAACCTCTGTGCGTTTTCCAGAAGTATCTCTTTATTTTGCACATTAGCCAAAAATTTTTTTTAACAAAAACAAAAGTTAAATTACGACTGGGATTACGGACAGTAAAATTACAGTTCAGTACTTCGTGTAACCCCCACGAGCATTCAGGAGAGCACGTACACGTTGAGGCATGCTGTTCACGAGATTTGCCAAGGTTTGGACAGGATTCGCTTGCCATGCAGTTACAATAGCCTGCTGCAATTCACGCACAGAGGTCGGCTGCTGGTCCAAGTGGTCGATTTGACGCGTTAATTCTGCCCACAAGATCTCTATCGGATTCATATCCGGGGACATGGCAGGCCACTCCATATGCTCTACACCACGGTCAGCAAGAAAGTGTTGTATCATGCGAGCATGATGAGGCCGTGCATTGTCATCTTGGAAGACAAAGTTTCCTCGATAGGCTGCACGAACAAATGGAAGCAATGTTTCTTTCAGAATGGCCCTGTGCTTGAACTGGTTCAGGTTTCCATTCAGAACAACCAGGTCAGTTTTGCCCCCTGCATGAAAAGCAGCCGAAACGGTCACCCCACCACCTCCAGCATGGACTCTTGGCACTATACAATCTTCGTTGTAGGCTGCATGCACTTGTCTGTGCACTCGGACGCGGCCATATTGAAGATAGACCAGAAACCTAGACTTGTCACTGAAGATCACGTGATTCCAGTGTCCTGGCTGCCATTGACGGTGCTCCCTGGCCCACTGCAATCGACGCTGGCGGTGTTGTCTGGTCAGACGTGGCTTTCTCAGGGGATGCCTGGCACGATAGCCTGCTTGAACCAGTCGTTGGTTGACTAGCCTTCTGGATACAGGCACATTTGTCAGTTGCTGCCACTCAGCCCGAAGCCGATTAGCTGACTTGGTATGGCCATTGCGGACTAACCGGTGCAGCTGGCGATCATCCCTCCTTGTGGTTCTGCGGGGACGACCTGACCTCGGTATTGGAGTAGGGACACCCCTCTGAGCATTTCGTTTCAGGATCTTTGACACCTGACCTTGAGTGATGCCATACTGCCGAGCAATAGCACGCTGTTTCATGCCAGAATTTCGTAAAGCCACCACTAAATGACAAACAGCATTGTCGAGTTGACGGACCATCTCCAGGGGAAGCGGCAATAACTTTTGTAGACGTGCAGCAGTTGTTTTCCACTAATACAGAACGCAACAACCCTTATATACCCGATTGTGAAGCCAATCGTCAAATGTACCTGTCCGTACATTTTGTCACGCCACCTGTGATATAAACCTGTTATTGACTTCTTGCTGGGACAGACAATCAGTGACATGGTTCTTTTAACAAAGAAATCACCGAAGCGTAAAAGAAACTCACCAGATTGATATACCGAGTTCAGAAAGTAAACCCAAGTCAAGAAAAAATATATATTCCATATTAAATGCCAAGTCTGTACTTGTTTTTTGTATACAAAGTCGAGGCTCATGGAGGAGCCAGAACATAGAATGGATTATAAGGTAACAGGGCAAAATGAACAGTAAAACTCTCAGGGAGGGGAAACTGGGAACTTGGAAAGAGGTCGGCTTGGGAAGTGTTAATGGGGGTATAAAAGATCATGGTTTTGGATTGGGGGTGATCTGAGATGGTGGTGAACAGCTGTCTTGAAGGCCTGATGGGAAGAATGAGATTGAAGAGGATGTGGAAGTTGTTTGAAGAGAGCATACAGTGCCTTCAAAAGTATTCACACCCCTTGACGTGTTTCACATTTTGTTGTTACAGCCTGAATTTAAAATGGGTTAAGTTGAGATTTTGTTTTGTCACTGATCTATACATAATACCCCATAATGTCAATGTGGAATTTTTTTTATTTTAGAATATGTTTTTACAAAATAATGAAAAATGAAAAGCTGAAACGTCTTGAGTCAAAAGTATTCAACCCCTTTGCTATGACACTCCAATTTGAGGTCAGGTGCATTCAATTTCCTTAGATCATCCTTGAGTGGTCTCTACAACTTGATTGTGGCTCACTTGTGGCCAATTCAATTGATTGGCCATGACTTAGAAAGAAACACACCTTTCTATATAAGGCCCCACAGTTGACAGTGCATGTCAGAGCAGAAACTCTACCATGAAGTCCAAGGAACTGTCCATAAAACTCTGAAATAGAATTGTGAAGAGGTATTGATCTCGGGAAGGGTATAAAACAATTACTAAAGTGTTGAGAGTTCCCAAGAGCACAGTGATCTTCATCATTAGAAAATGGAAAGAATATGGAACTACCCAGATTCTTCCTAGAACTGGGCATCTGACCAGACTAAGCAACTGGGCAATAAGGACCTTGGTCAGGTAGATAACCAAAAACCCAATGACCACCGTGACAGAACTACAGAGGTCCTTGGCTGAGATGAGAGAACCTGCCAGTAGGCCAACAGTCTCTGCAGCACTTCACAAGTCTAGGCTTTATGGGAGAGTGGCCAGAAGGAAGCCACTCCTGAGAAAAGGCACATGACAGCACATGTGGAGTTTCTAAAAAGGCACATGAGAGACTGAGATCATGAGGCATTTTCTGTGGTCTGATGAGATGAAAATTGAACTCTTTGATCTGAATGCAAAGCACTACATGTGGCGGAAATTGAGCACAGCTCATCACCCATCTAACACCATCCCCACCGTGAAGCATGGTGGTGGCAGCATCATGCCATGGGGATGCTTTTCAGCAGCAGGAACTGGGAGACTTGTAAGGATGGAGGGAACAATGAATGGAGCCAAATACAGGCAAATGTTTTGAGGAGAACCTGCTTCAGAGTGAAAACGACCTTAAACTGCGGTGAAGATTTACGTTCCAACAGGACAATGACCCCAAACACACAGCGAAAGCAACACTGGAATGGCTTCAGAACAAGAACATGAAAGTCCTTGGCTCAGCCAAAGTTCAGGCTTAAATGCCATTGAGAATCTGTGGAAAGACC
Source organism: Myxine glutinosa (assembly GCF_964187855.1). Classification (NCBI taxonomy): domain Eukaryota; kingdom Metazoa; phylum Chordata; class Myxini; order Myxiniformes; family Myxinidae; genus Myxine; species Myxine glutinosa. The sequence continues at coordinate 85,148,750 of NC_136269.1, forward strand.
TGGAGATTGTAGTTCACCGACGCTCCCCAACCAACTTGACAAACCTTGAGCAAATCTGCAAAGAAGATGACAGAAAGTCCCCAAATCCAGATGTGCAAAGCTGACACAGAGATACCCAAAAATACTTGAGGCTGTAATCGCTGCCAAAGGCGTTTCTACTAAGTATTGACTCAGGGGGTTAAATACTGTTGTGTGACTACCCTGTAGTGAACACCGCAGGGCGACACGGATGACCAAACGAGCTTTACTCCAAGGCGTTCAATCCAAAAATGACGGTAATCTTTACACATGGGGGAAAGGAGGATGACGAACTTACCTGGACAGTTTCCACCTGACGTCTTCGCACCTGGATCAATTAACTCAAACGACACAGAATTTACTGTATAAAAATACCCGCTTTATTGAAGAGATGCCGGTAACAAAATGATGCACGATAAAATTAAGTCCTAACTGGAGCGCCCCCATACAGACTCAAATACAAACAATAGTAAAAATAACTGTGAAAATAAATGTGTTCATTTGTGGGCACTTAGCTCCAAGCTGCTCTTGAATATCGTCAGGAATCGTCCCGGTTCATCACAGGCCTCCATGTCCTTGCGAGGGAATCCGCAGGCTGCACCGCCCATGGGCACAAAGCGAACAGGCCGCGCCCGCTCGGTCGCTCCAGCCACGCTTGTCCTCACGATCTCGTTCACCAATACCAACACCAAAGCCAGAAGATGCGAGGAAGTCCAGAGCCTCGACGGTTCTCTATCAAAGTCCAGACCCAAGAGAAAGATGTTGGGATACGACCGTTCGTTATCAAAGCCAGGACTCGAGAGACAAAGAAGCAGAGAGAGAAAATGTCGGGCAGAGCGTTCCTTTATACTCAAGGCTCTCATGTCCTCTCACGACGTCTCCGTGTCCGCTCCTATCAGCGAGTGCCATCTTAGCAGCCCTTACTTGAACATAATTCCGGACCAATTACTGCTCTTCGGGGCGTGACCTCACAGACCTCCTGTGCCTGTGTGCTCACCAGTTCGGTGTTATCAGCGGTAGTGCTCAATGTCCTGCTTCCGGTTGGTTTTTATTTAGTGTCATAAATGCGCGATTTCTTGGCTATGTGTGTGCTGCTGATGTCATAAGGAACAGAGGAAAAATAACAGCGGCCATTACATACAGGGGATGCATTATTATTAATCCATAACTAATTAACATAACCCCACCCCTTGTGATGGGAACGAAGATACGCTCTTCCACGACATACAGTCTACCGGATCCCTACTTATGATACATGAGGGTTTCTTCTTCTTCACGACTGTCAGAGCAGACTACCTATGCAATTCTAACTGGACTAAGATATTGCCTACTCCCCCACCCCCCACAAACGTAACAATACTTATGTAAGTTAGATATTTCTGTATTTCATATTTAATTATTTTGTAAAAATGTCTTTTTTTAAATTCCACTTAAACATTATGGGGTATAGGGTGTAGATCAGTGATGAAGAATCTCTATTTAATCTATTTTAAATTCAGGATGTCATACAAGAAAATGTGAAAAAGTCCAAGAGGTGTGACTACTTTGTGAAGGCACTGTATATAAATTGGTTCCACAGACGGGAAAAAAGATGAACCAATGAGTGGGGGTGAGCAGTGGTTCTGGACTTTGGAAGTTTCAACGGAAGTGGGCTACTAACAAATGATGTGCCCCCTGTATAAACCTGGGGGAGAGAGTGGGGACAGAACATGGAAAGAGCAGAGGGCGAAGGACCAGGAAGAAGACGGAGAGACCATCGACCTGTTTGCGATGTGAAAGTGACAGTCGCTTCATCTCAGGAGATTCCAGTGATCTTGAAGGCCATGGTTGTTTCCAAGGCTTTTCCAATCAAATGTTCCAATATTTGCCAACGAGATGGAAATAGAGATATGGTGTCCATTCCTGATGACCTTTATTTTTTCACAACCTCTGATATACAATTTGACGTGCTGTGTAAATGATGTTTCCCCAAAGCACATTAAACTGCCACAATGGCGTTCTGCATTCCCACGTTTCCTCTTCTTATTGCATCTTGCGTGCACACCCGAACAAATCACCAGGTAGTTAACTTTAATGACCGACAGTGCAATGATATTCCCTTTGAGACTTCTTCCTTACGAGCATGTTGCACCAAGTCGTGGCAACCCCAAGGGACGTTTCTGTGCAGCTTGTGCATTGGGGCGTTTCATGTCTTCAGCATATTGGGTTTCCAGCTTCACCGATTCGTTTTGCTCATCAATTCCAACGTTACTTTTCCCTTCGTTGCATCGTGGATTCTTATGTTTATGAACAGATAGCTATTGATTTTGATGTCATCTGTGCGTTTTCCTCTGGTTTGGATCCATCCATCGCAGGCAGGTTGGTGGTCTTTCTGTCTTCTACCGACTCTTCTCTGGCCTAGCCCCCCCCCCCCCAACCCTGTCTGTGCTCTGTCCCCCAAGTATTCCTGCAGGACGTACTGCCAGCAACCCTCTTCTGGTGAAACTGCCAAAATGAAGACTTTCTGCTCACCTTCACTCCTTCATTCCCCTTTTCTCCCGCCTAGGGAACAAACTCCCTCACTCTCTTCAATCCCACTCCTCCCTCCAGGTCTTTAAAACAGCTGTTCACCACCATCTCTTATCTTCCCCCATCCAAAACCTTGATCTTTTCTACCCCCGTTAATTCACCCCAGATCCACTTTTCTGAAATACCGACTTCTTTCCTGGAAGTCCTTGCAGTGTTCATATGTTGTTGTTTTTTTACCCTCTCCCACCCCCACCCCCTTCCCACGCCTCCTCTTTAATCCCTCTCCCTTCCACAGATCTCCCGATGTCCCTGCTCTCAAATGTTGTACTTGTGTGCTTCCCCCTCTCTCCCCATATTGATTCCCGCTCCCTTTATTACTCCACTACTGGTGTACACCAGAGGGGACTATACTCGTAGGTTTGTACGCCATCCCTCCGTCTGTCAGTCCGTCAGTCAGTCACGCAAAGAACATTTTTCCGGACTTTTTTTTCTAAACTTTTAATGCTAATAATTTCAAACTTGGTACATGGTTTCCTTATGATATCTGTGATCGGTTGGTGGATAGGCGTGCAGTAGTCGACTGTTGATTTGCTGGGTGGGGGAGAACCAGTTGCAGAGGTGAAACCCCCTAGCCCAGGCACAGGCTGCAGGCCATTGCCATGCCATGCAGGCACCAGGCACAGACCGATCACAGACAACGCAGTTGTTCGTGAGCTACTGAAGCGTTCCGAGGCAGCAACTGCTGAGGTGGGTCAGAGATGGGTCCTGAATACATTTGATCTGGGTGTCTGCATGAAAGCCCTTCCCATCATCTGGCGCTGGCCAAATGAATTTGCTAGTCATGTAGTAACGATTGGACCCTTCCACACATCCATGAACTACATCGGGATGCTCACTGGACACAAGATGCGTGGTTCTGGATATGCAGAGATTCTCTTTGAGGCACAACTAGTAACAAGTGGATCTCTCAAAGGTGTTCTCAGTGGAAAGGCCTACGCAAAGTCCCTCTTTTGCCTCAAAACAGTGTGTGAGGCAATGGAGAGGCTGTTGATGGAGAGATTCACTGAGGAGGAGAACATCATGATCTCTGACCCTGCTGTGCTTCTCAGAATGACCCAGTCTTGCAACCGAGAGCACCTCGATGAAGCCCTCAAAGACCCCTCAACTCTACTCCTCATCAAAAATTTGCATAAAATTTGCATAATTTTGCATAAAATTTGCAGCAGTAATTTGCATAAAAATGGTATGTGGGACATTTTTTCAGCTTGGGGCCATAGCTAGTCATTTTCTACACATTTTTTCCAATCTAGAAACACTGATTAGAAGTATATCTCCGGGGGGTGCAGTGGGACCTAGTCTTCCTACTAGACTAATAAGTTACAGATCAAGTTCGAACTTCACGACGTTTCGATCATTTTTGACAAAGTTATGGCACTTTGTTTATTCTAGAGTTCTCCTCAAGCCGCACCGCGTGCCCTCAGCCTCGTCTCGCGAACGTCAAAAGTGCGACACAGCGCGCGCTTTCGGGAGGGGCGGAGCCAAGCCGAGCAACATATTGTTGTGGAACCGGGGTCGGCGCTCCCCTTACCAAGGGGGGGGGGGGGGTGTTAATCCCCTTGTCTTTTACACTGGCCAATTCTCCCGGTCCTTTAGAAGATATCGCGCTCCTTCCGGTCGGAAGCAGGGCGATACTCCTGCCCGAGCCACGGACAAGATGGAATATTGCCGAGCGGTTTTAGCAGTCTGAAGCTCGAGCCGTTAGTGGCAGTCTAAACCCGATTCTAAGCGGTTCCTATATCGTGCCACAGGTATTCAATTGGGGACAGGACGAAAGCAAACGGACGAGAGGAAACCAAAGTGAAAGGAGAACAAATATTTATTTATTACGTACACGAACCCCGAAGAGGAAATGAAAGAAGGTAGAATGTACAAGCAGAGGAAATAAAAGGACATAGGGCAAGCTTACACAGTCTTATATAACACTCCCAGGACAGAACAAACACACTCACACGAATGGGGAATAGCAGGGAGAAAGGTTCAGGCGATGGGATCCGGTCCAGTCTCCGGGTCCGCAGGCAAAGAACGGCAGGCAGCTTCGCGTGTCGTTTGGCGCACGACTGGACCTTACATCTGCGAGGGGATGGAATGCCGCGTGCATATATCGTGCCAAACGCTCTCTCTCTCCCGAAAACTCAATGTCCGTATCAAATGGAGCGCTCCCGGATCAGTCCGTTAACAATGCAATGTGCTCGCTCGCCCGACCTCCGCGCAGTCCTTTTACAATAAGCCAGGAGTCCGTGGCGCCGTTCTTTACAAGCAATGGTCCCCTGCGCAGATCTGATCTCAAAAGCAGTCCTCGTGCTTGCGTTTATATAATGCGAGCAAATATCACTCTGCGCTCCGCCAGGCCACGCCCGTCGGTCAGATTACATCAGCCCTGGTTGGCTGGTGGGGGCTTACCGGCCACGCCCTGGTGGTGAGTTTATGTGGCCACACCTCGTTCTTGGCGCTCCGCCCCCTTCTTCTCCAAGCTTGACCGCGTGCGTGATGGCGTTTGGAGCGAGCGCTAAGGCAGCGATGACGGCTCAATGCAGCGAACGCTGCTAACCCAGCCACGTGATAATTTGGAGAGAGAGAGTGAAAATTAGCGAAATCTGGCCTATCTTATTTGATTAATGCAAACGCAGAGTCAAACTATTGGGAACAGATCCTTAACTAGAACACATACTAATGAGATATCTAAAGAGGTTTCTATGTGTCCTACGTGTTGCAATATGACCTAACTAGGGTGCGACCTTTGACCTTTACACAAAAATGGGAATATTTACAGGGCATTATTTATAAGGGATTATTACAAATATTTACAAAGTGGAGGGTTCTAAAAACCGCAACAATATTTATACACATCGATGGTTGATCGTGAACTGGAAAATATAATAAATTGCTGATACTTAGCGACTCGAAAGGTTCTTTATCAACAACGTATTTTCTCGTGCTTCTGCTGACCTGTCTGCAAGGTGTATAAATCGAAGTCCCGAGAGCGAATCACAGGTGAGCCCGTGCTGAGGTAATTAGCGATTGGGAACGATTCAGAACCTGTGGGTAAATAACCCTTGGTAATTTCCCCAACAGTTTTACGGACGACAGACTGCCGGTAGGGGACATGTATTGCGGCGCAAAACTCAGAATGCTTGTTTTGTCTGATGTGTCCGTTTTTTTTTGTCATTAATGTTAGCTCTTACACGAGCCTCGAGGCGCATGCGATTTGCACTTCTGGAAGAGGAAGAGACTTCCGGAAGACACTTCCGGTCGTTCGATTTGGACTCTTCTCTGCTCGGAAGCTCTTCTGCCTCTTCCGTTATCCAGCAGACCTGCAGAAGAGGCGGTTAGAAGAGGAAGAGGAAGAAGAGTCGGCAGGGGAAGAGGAAGAAGAGTCGGAAGAAGAAGAGGAAGAAGAGGCGGAAGAGAAGAGGTTATACTTAAGCAGCAAAACTTGCAAGTGAAAACACAATCTGGATATTTGCATCAACTTGTGATGTAGCGTCATCTTTGTCTAATTCTTCCATCATGAGCGCGAGTAATACATGTTTGGCCGCCATCTTGCTTCTCTTCTGCCTGTTCGGCGCAAAGCAATCTTCCGGAAGAGGCTTCTGTCTTCGGAAGAGACCAAATCGCACGCCCCTTCGATCTTGTATGCAAAAATTAAAAATCCCGCTGCAGCGCACAAGAGGTCTCAATTTCCCATCAGTGACAAAAAAATCTCAATTTCTATCCATTTTAAATTCAGAATGTAACATAAAATGTGCAAACGTGAAAGGGTGTGAATACTTTCTGAAGGCACTGTAGCATGATGTCTCAAAAAGTTGTGGACAGATTATAACAAAACTTGGTGGATGAGTTGGTTAGGTGATAAAAACAAGCCGATTCGATATTGGTTCAGGTCCGAATCCAGATCCGGCATCAGTGGATACAAAGCGTAAGCCATGGGCGGACTGGCCATAGGGCCTTTGGGCAATGCCTGTTGGGCTGGATAAAAAAAACTTCTGAAAATTTTTTTGTCACGGAAAACTTCTGCCTCCATCCCCGGGGATTCCCCGCTAAATATCAAAAGTTCAAAAGGTCGCCCCTGACGCCTCATTATAATTACTAGCAACGGTACCCGCCCAGTAACACGTACCAGAGAAAAGAAATCGTTTGCGCAATGGGCTCTCCAATATTCGATGTGTTCACGGTTTCAATTACGTAACGTTTGTGACGATGTTTGTGACTTTTGTGTTCATGACGGTAGTGTTTGATGTGACGGTGTGAACGTAAATTTCGTAATGTTTTTCGTTTTTATTTTCGTAGTCGTTTAATGAACGTTTAATGTTTAATGAACGTAAGAATAATGTTTAATGATCATTAGATGAATGAATGAATGTTGTGAATAATGCCATGGCGTCGCGTTGGCAGCGGTGACAATATAAAAATGTTTGCCAAGAACTTCAAAGAGAGAAAAGGAACTTTAATCAGCAATGTCGTCTATCCTGAAGTTCTCAGGTGAAGAAGAGGTACCGTACAAAATCATTCAATTCTTTTTTCCTAAAGAAAAGCGTGTAGCGGTTACCGCTGGGTGTACACAATCGCCTTGCACCTGCCAGGACGTGGCCAGGGCGCAATCGCCATGCCGGGCTCGTCCGGACGGGCCCGGACGCGCCTCTCCCGGGCATACCCGAACTCGCTGTTCCCGGGCTCGCCCGAACCTCCCGGGCACGCCCGGTCTCGTCTTTCCCGGGCATGCCCGCTCTCGCCTTTCCAGGGCTCGCCCAGAACGCCCGGGCATGTCCGCTCTCGCCTTTCCAGGGCTCGCCCAGAGCGTCCGGGCATGCCCGCTCTCGACTTGCCAGGCCTCGTCCAGCACGCCCGGGCAGGTCCAGACTCGCCTTTCCAGGACTCGCCCTTGACACCCGGGCATGCCCGGTCTCGCTTTTCCCGGGCAAACGCTCCGGCATAAATGTGTATATATATTGCTGCCCGATAAACAGGCATCGGAGAGTACCCGAGTTTGATATGTACAATAAAGCAACTCGGACGAATTTCCGTCTTTGGTTGCGTCAATTCTTTCGACTCGCGTTGGAGCACAGCTCCTTCATTGGTGACCCCGAACATGGATACGGCAGTGGCTCTTAAACTGCCTACCTTCTGGGAGGCTCACGCGGCTGTTTGGTTCGCCCAGGCGGACTCCCAGTTCGCCCTGCGAGGCATCACCGCCGACGACACCCGCTTCCACCATGTCGTGGCAGCGCTCGGCTCCGCCACCGCGGCCCGCGCCCTGAGCCTACTCGAGCGCCCGCCAGCTGCTGACAAGTATGACGCGATTAAGACGCCAAAGCCGGGGGGTGGATGGCGCCCGTGTGGCGAATACCGCTGCCTCAACGACGCTACCACGCCCGACAGATACCCGATCCCGCATATCCAGGACTTTTCTGCCCGTTTGGCGGGACGGGTCATATTTTCAAAAATTGACCTGATACGGGGATACCACCAGGTACCTGTCCGGCCGGCCGACGTCCCGAAGATGGCCGTCATCACGCCATTCGGCCTGTTCGAATTTTTGAGGATGCCGTTTGGCCTCAAGAACGCGGCCCAGGCGTTCCAACGCTTGATGGACGGCGTGCTGCACGACCTGCCATTTCTTTTCGTCTATGCCACTTCGGCACGACGACCGTTGACTTTTTGGGCCACCGAATCACCAAGACCGGGGCCGTGCCGCTGCCGACCAAGGTCGAGGCCATCACCGCGTTCCCACGTCCCTGCTCCATCAAGGCCCTACAAGAATTCCTCGGCATGGTGAATTTTTATCACCGATTCGTGCCCCGCGCTGCTCAGCTCATGCGGCCCCTTTACGAGGCCCTCCGGGGCAAGCCGGCCAAGCATGACATCACCTGGTCCGCGACCATGGACGTGGCATTCGCGAGCGCAAAGCGGGCCCTCGCCGACGCAACGCTGCTGGCTCACCCGGTGCTCGACGTGCCCATCGCCCTCACTACGGACGCCTCCAACTACGCGGTGGGCGCCGTCCATGAACGATGGGTGGACGGGGTTTGGCAGCCACTCGCCTTTTTCAGCCGGCAACTCCGGCCGAATCTTGTTAAAATACAGCACTTTCGACCGCGAGCTCCTCGGTCTATTCCTGGCCGTTCGCCATTTCCGCCACCTCCTGGAGGGCCGCCCGTTCACGGCTTTCGTCGACCACAAGCCATTGGTTTACGCAATGGCCAAAGTCACGGAGCCGTGGTCGGCCCGCCAGCAGCGCCACCTCTCCGCCGTGTCGGAATTTACCACGGACATCCGGCACGTCGCCGGCAAAGACAACGCCGTGGCCGACTGTCTTTCTCGGGCCAGCGCGAACGCGGTCCACCTCGGCGTGGACTTCGCGCTCATGGTGGCCGACCAGACCACCGACACCTCAGTGCAGGCCCTCCGGGCGGCGAACACGGGCCTCCGCCTGGCCGACATCCCCTTCGCGGACACTGTCCTGCTCTGCGACATCTCCCAGGGCCAGCCTCGCCCCATCGTGCCCGTTACCTGGCAGCGCCGCATCTTCGCCTCCATCCACGGCCTTTCTCACCCGGGCCGGAAAGCTTATCAGAAGCTGGTGTCGGCGCGTTTCGTCTGGCACGGCCTTCGACGGAACGTCCGCGACTGGGCCAATGCCTGCACGGCCTGCCAGTGGGCCAAGGTCCACCGCCACACCCTGGCCCTGCTGGCACCTTTCGCCGTGCCTGAACGGCGTTTCGACCACGTCCACGTGGACCTGGTGGGTCCCCTGCCCCCATCGCGGGGGTTCACCCACCTGCTCACCATGGTGGACAGGACCACCAGGTGGCCGGAGGCCGTGCCCCTCACCTCCACCACCACCGCCGATGTGGCGCAGGCGTTCATCGCCACCTGGGTCGCGCGCTTCGGCGCGCCGGCGGACATCTCGTCTGACCGCGGCCCACAGTTCACGTCCGAACTTTGGGGCACGGTCGCCCGTTCGTTGGGAGTCACTCTGCACCGCACCACGGCCTACCACCCCCAAGCCAACGGGTTGTACGAGCGGTTTCACCGCTCCATGAAGGCCGCACTCATGGCCGGCCTTCAGGACGACGGTTGGGCCAACCGGCTGCCGTGGGTCCTTTTGGGCCTCCGCACGGCCCCCAAGGAGGACCTCCGGGCGTCCGCCGCCGAGCTCGTCTACGGCCAGCCGCTCCGCGTCCCGGGTGAGTTCGTGCCCGACGCTACCAGTCCCTGGTCCGCCGCACGCCAGCGCTCGGACCTCCAGGAGGCCGCCCGACGGTTTGCCCCCGTGCCAACGTCCCGCCATGGTGGCCCCCAGTCCTACGTCCCCCCAGCGCTTCGCACAGCGGAGTACGTTTTTGTGCGTCATGACGCACACCGGGGGCCACTCCGGCCGCCGTACGACGGGCCCATCCGGGTCCTGCGACGGGGTGACAAGTCCTTCGTCGTCGACTTCGGCGGCCGGTCGGACCGGATTTCTGTGGACCCCCTCAAAGCGGCGCACATGGACGTCGACCGACCACCACGGTTGGCCCTTCCTCCGCGGCGAGGCCGCCCCCCGTCCACAGTTCCACCCGCTCGCCCACCCACCACCACATCGGACACCCCCCCCCCCCCCCCACGACCCTCCAGGGGTCGCTTCGGCCGGGTCATCCGGACCCCCTTAAATTGACCCTGCCGGTGCAGGTCGATTCTGGAGGGGCGTGTGTAGCGGTTACCGCTGGGTGTACACAATCGCCTTGCACCTGCCAGGACGCGGCCAGGGCGCAATCGCCATGCCGGGCTCATCCGGACGGGCCCGGATGCGCCTCTCCCGGGCATGCCCGAACTCGCTGTTCCCGGGCTCGCCTGAACCTCCCGGGCACGCCCGGTCTCGTCTTTCCCGGGCATGCCCGCTCTCGCCTTTCCAGGGCTCGCCCAGAACGCCCGGGCATGTCTGCTCTCGCCTTTCCAGGGCATGCCCAGAGCGTCCGGGCATGCCCGCTCTCGCCTTTCCAGGGCTCGCCCAGAACGCCCGGGCATGCCCGCTCTCGCCTTTCCAGGGCTGGTCCAGGACGCCCGGGCATGTCCGCTCTCGACTTGCCAGGCCTCGTCCAGCACGCCCGGGCAGGTCCAGACTCGCCTTTCCAGGACTCACCCTTGACACCCGGGCATGCCCGGTCTCGCTTTTCCCGGGCAAACGCTCCGGCATAAATGTGTATATATATTGCTGCCCGATAAACGGGCGTTGGAGAGTACCCGAGTTTGATACGTACAATAAAGCAACTCGGACGAATTTCCGTCTTTGGTCGCGTCAATTCTTTCGACTCGCGTTGGAGCACAGCTCCTTCAAGCGTACAGTTGATATCACTAATCACGATTTGAAACACGATGGAATAATATTTACCGATATGAACAGTTGTAGCGGTTGCCGCTGAGCATACACAATCGCCTTACACCTGCCGATGACGCAACCAGGGAGCGATCACTGTACCGGGCTCGCCCAGGCCGGCCGGGCATGCCCAGACTCGCCTTTCCCGGGCTCGCCCAGGCCGCCGGGCATGCCCAGACTCGCCTTTCCCGGGCAAACGCTCCGATCGGCATGCCGCGCCCGGCTTGGGAGGCGTGGCTTCCGGCATGACGTGTTTGATTGTGCTTATATATATTGCTACCCGATAAACGGGCTTTTGAGAGTACCCGAGTTTTCATTTTACCAATAAAGGAGCTCAGACGAATTCCCGTCTTTTGGCGCGTCAATCCTTTCGACTCGCGTAGGAGCACAACTCCTCACTGGTGACCCCCGACATGGACACGGCAGTTACCCTTAAACTGCCTACCTTCTGGGAGGCTCACGCGGCGGTTTGGTTCGCCCTGTCAGACTCCCAGTTTGCCCTGCGAGGCATTACCGCAGACGACACCCGCTTCCACCATGTGGTAGCGGCTCTCAGCTCCGCCACCGCGGCCCGCGCCCTGAGCCTCCTCCAGCACCCGCCAGCCGCTGACAAATATGGCGCGATCAAGATGCTCCTCCTCGACGCATTCGCCCTCTCACCGGCAGAACGCGCACGACGCCTGCTCGACCTGCCCGAGCTCGGCGACACGCGCACGTCTGAGCGGATGGACTACATGCTCTCGCTGCTATGTGAGCACTCCTCGGATTTTCTTTTCCGGGAGCTGTTCCTCCGCCAGCTACCTAGCCAGGTACGCTTTGCCCTGGCAGGCACGCAGATCACGGATCCCCGTGCCCTCGCCAGGGAAGCCGACAAGATCTCCTCGGCAGGCCAGCACATCGGGGCAGCTACCTAGAGCCCGCCGCCGTCTGAGGCGACGCCCATGGTGCCCGAGCGCCCGGTGCGGTTGGAGGCCGAACTGCCAGTGCGACTGGCGGCTGCCACGCCGCGCCGACCGATTCCAACACGACGGCCGGGGCCTCCACCTGACCAGGCATGGTGTTATTACCACGCTAGGTTCGGACAAAAGGCTCGGACATGCCGACCCCCGTGCACTTTCGGCGAGTCGGGAAACGGCCGGGCCGGCGTTCATCACCAGCCATGAGCGCCGGCCACTCGGGCAACTTTCTTTTCATCAAGGACAAAGCGTCTGGGCGGCGTTTTCTTTGTGACACCAGCGCCCAACTGAGCGTCATACCCGCCTCCGAGCAGGACAGGCAGACCGCCGTTTGCGGCCCCTCCTTGGTCGCTGCCAACGGATCGGCCATCCGCACCTTCGGCCTGCGCAACGTCACCCTCTGCTTCGGCAGCCAGCGCTTTAATTGGACCTTTGTGACGGCAAGAATGCCCATGGCTTTGCTAGGCGCCGATTTCCTCTGCGCGCACGGGCTGCTAGTCGACGTAAAACGGCGTCGCCTCGTCAACGCCGAGACTTTCAGCTCCCTGGCATGCACAATGAGCAGCTCCGCGCCGACCGAACTATCATGCGCCCTCCCGGCAGCGAACGAGTTCGCTCGCCTGCTCGCAGAGTTCCCGGCCCTCACGCGGCCGACGTTTTCGGCCGTCGCAGTGAGACATGGTATCGAGCACCACATACCAATTACGGGCCCGCCGGTCTACGCCAGAGCCCGCCGCCTCGACCCGGCCAAGCTCGCCATGGCAAAGGCCGAGTTCGACGCGTTGGAGCACCTCGGCATCGTGCGGCGCTCCGATAGCGCGTGGGCCTCACCTCTGCACATCGTGCCGAAGCCGGGGGGCGGCTGGCGCCCATGTGGCGACTACCGCCGCCTCAATGACGTTACCACCCCCGACAGGTATCCTGTCCCGCATATCCAGGACTTTTCCGCCCATTTGGCGGGGCGGGTCATTTTCTCGAAAATTGACTTGATATGGGGATACCACCAGGTACCTCTCAGGCCGGCCGACGTCCCAAAAACGGCCGTCATCACACCTTTCGGCCTGTTCGAATTCCTGAGGATGTCGTTTGGCCTCAAGAACGCGGCCCCAGGCATTCCAGCGCTTGATGGACGGCGTGCTGCGCGACTTACCGTTCGTCTTCGTCGACCTGGACGACATCCTCGTCGCCAGCACGTCCCGGGCCGAGCACCTCCTCCACCTCCGAACACTGTTCGGACGCCTCAGCGAGCACGGCTTAATCGTCAACCCGGCTAAATGCCACTTCGGCACGACGGCCGTTGACTTTTTGGGCCACCACATCACCAAGAACGGGGCCGTGCCGCTGCCAACCAAGGTCGAGGCCATCACCAAGTTCCCGTGTCCCCGCTCCATCAAGGCCCTGCAGGAGTTCCTCGGCATGGTGAATTTTTATCACCGTTTCGTGCCCCGCGCTGCTCAGCTCATGCGGCCCCTTTACGAAGCCCCCCGGGGCAAGCCGGCCAAGCATGACGTCGTCTGGTCCGCAGACATGAACGCGGCATTCACAGGCGCAAAGCTGGCCCTCGCCGACGCAATGCTGCTTGCTCACCCGGTGCTCGACACTTCCATCGCCCTCACTACGGACGCCTCCGACTACGCGGTGGGCGCCGTACATGAACAATGGGTGAACGGGGTTTGGCAGCCACTCACTTTTTTTAGCCGGCAACTCCGGCCGAACGAGCTAAAATATAGCACATTTGGCCGCGAGCTCCTCAGTCTATACCTGGCTGTTCGCCACTTCCGCCACCTACTGGAGGGCCGCCCGTTCACGGCTTTCGTCGACCACAAGCCGTTGGTTTACGCGATGGCCAAAGTCACGGAGCCGTGGTCGGCCCGCCAGCAGCGCCACCTCTCCGCCGTGTCGGAGTTTACCACGGACATCCGTCACGTCGCCGGAAAAGACAACGCCGTGGCCGACTGTCTTTCTCGGGCCAGCGCGAACGCAGTCCACCTGGGCGTGGACTTCGCGCTTATGGCGGCCGACCAGACCGACCAGACCGCAAGCCCTCCGGGTGGCGGACACGGGCCTCCGCCTGGCCGACGTCCTCTTCGCGGACACTGTCCTGCTCTGCGACATCTCCCAAGGCCAGCCTCACCCTGTCGTGCCCGTTACCTGGCAGCGCCGCATTTTCGCCTCCCTCCTCGGCCTTTCTCACCCGGGCCGGAAAGCTTCCCAGAAGCTGGTGTCGGTGCGTTTCGTCTGGCACGGACTTCGACGGGACGTCCGCGACTGGGCCAACGCCTGCACGGCCTGCCAGCGGGCCAAGGTCCACCGCCACACCCAGGCCCCGCTGGCACCTTTCACCGTGCCCGAACGGCGTTTCGACCACGTCAACGTGGACCTGGTGGGCCCCCTTCCCCCATCACGAGGTTTCACACACCTGCTCACCATGGTGGACAGGACCACCAGGTGGCCGGAGGCCGTTCCCCTCGCTTCCACCACAACCGCCGACGTGGTGCAGGCTTTCATCGCCACCTGGGTCACCCGTTTCGGCGCACCGGCAGACATCTCTTCGGACCACGGTCCGCAGTTCACCTCCGAGCTTTGGGGCGCGGTCGCCCACAACCTGGGGGTCAAGCTCCACCATACCACGGCCTACCACCCCCAAGCCAACGGGTTGTGCGAGCGTTTTCACCGCTCCATGAAGGCCGCGTTCATGGCCGGCCTTTAGGACGACGGTTGGGCCGACCGGCTGCCGTGGGTCCTTTTGGGCCTCCGCACGGCCCCCAAGGAGGACCTCCAGGCGTTCACCGCCGAGCTCGTCTACAGCCATCCGCTACGCGTCCCGGGCGAGTTCGTGCCCGACGCTACCAGTCCCTGGTCCGCGACTCGCCAGCGCTCGGACCTCCAGGAGGCCGCCCGACGGTTTGCCCCCATGCCAACGTCCCGCCATGGTGGCCCCCAGTCCTACGTCCCCCCAGCGCTTCGCACAGCGGAGTACGTTTTTGTGTGTCATGACGCACACCGGGGGCCACTCCGGCCGCCGTACGACGGGCCCTTCCGGGTCCTGCGACGGGACGACAAGTCCTTCGTCGTCGACGTCGGTGGCAGGTCGGACCGGATTTCGGTGGACCGCCTCAAGCCGGCGCACTTGGACGTCAACCAACCACCACGGTTGGCCCTTCCTCCGCGGTGAGGCTGCCCCCCGTCCACGGTTCCCCCCGCTCGACCACCCACCACCACACCGGACCCCCCCCCCCCCCCACGAACCTCCAGGGGTCGCTTCGACCGGGTCATCAGGACCCCCCTTAAGTTGACCCTGCCGGTGCAAGTCGATTCTGGGGGGGCGCGTGTAGCGGTTGCCGCTGAGCATACACAATCGCCTTACACCTGCCGATGACGCAACCAGGGAGCGATCACTGTACCGGGCTCGCCCAGGCCGCCCGGGTATGCCCAGACTTGCCTCGCCCGGGCATGCCCAGATTCGCCTTTCCCGGGCAAACGCTCCGATCGGCATGCCGCACCAGGCTTGGGAGGCGTGGCTTCCGGCATGACATGTTTGATTGTGCTTATATATATTGCTACCCGATAAATGGGCTTTTCAGAGTACCCGAGTTTTCGTTTTACCAATAAAGGAGCTCGGACGAATTCCCGTCTTTTGTCGCGTCAATCCTTTCGACTCGCGTAGCACACACAGCTCCTCACAGTGATGTGGTTTTTTAAAATTGAAATTCTAAAAATACTGTTTAGATTTTGATGATTTGCGTGTGATATTTAACGGATGTTAAAAAAAATCGCGCCTCCAAATTGAAGCCCCGCCCTTAGGGCGGGCACCGTTGCTCGTCATATATAATGGCGACACAACAATTTTTACCGCTTTGCTTTGAAGAACAGTAATGAAGGGGGAGGAGCATGTTAATATGTCTGGTTGAAGGCTGTGGGCTGTGAGGTGAGGGGGTTTTAAGCCAGATTTTAGTCTTACAGCCGCCATGTTGGTGTTCACTGTCACTGCGATGCGAAGCGAAAGACGCCTCAGAGCTGTTACGTTCACAATCGCTATGTCGTATGTACTCCCGATACGTGTTTCCTTCGATTGTAAAAACTACCAAATCAACAGTAAAAAGGATTTTGAGCCCACAGGCCAAGTAAGTTTAGATAGGTCTACTGACTACTGATCTAGTATTGATAACAATGTCGCGAACTGACTTACGGTGCTAATATATTTTTTTTTTTTTCAGCATCTGCATCTCTAACCAACAATGGATAAAGCAAACCAGAAGAGAAGAAAAGGAGGTGCTGAGAAGGAACGTGATCGAAAGAAAAAGAAACTGTCAGATAATGCTTCAAAGTGCAGAAACCTTTTGGATCTGTTCAAGTGTATTAATACTGGGCCTGGTGAAGTCAGTGAACACGGGGATAAGGATACTGAATCGGTAGCTGGACCATCAGCAGCTGAATTGGTAGATGATCAATTGGCAGCTGAATCAGTAGATGACCAATTGGCAGCTGAATCAGTAGATGACCAATTGGCAGTTGAATCAGTAGATGACCAATTGGCAGCTGAATCAGTAGATGACCAATTGGCAGCTGAATCAGTAGATGACCAATTGGCAGCTGAATTGGTAGATGATCAATTGGCAGCTGAATCAGTAGATGACCAATTGGCAGCTGAATTGGTGCAAATTGGTGAACACGAACAGGTGCGGTCAGCTGAGAGAGATGTACCTGCTGCAGCTGCTGCACTTGCAGAGGAGGGATACCCCTCGATTGACTACTTTAAGAAACCACGTAGAGATGAAGATTGTTTGCTGTTTTGGAATTACCACCCTAATCAAAAAACTGACAACCGAGTGGTCAAGAGGTGTTTCATGCGAAAAGATGGTACAAACAGATGGTGGTTGTCATACAACAAGGACAATCATTCTCTTCACTGTTCAGTGTGCTTGGCGTTTTCCAGCACCTCAGACTGGTCCACGTTCATCGAGGGAATGACTGACTGGCGACATGTACATACACGTGTTGAAGAACATGAACGCTCTTCTTTTCATTTGAGATGCTCTACAGCATACCTGGTAGATCGACAACAGTCCAGCGTTTCTCACCTGCTCGCACGTAGCCATCATGATGAGGTTAGAAAGAGACGACAAGTGATGGAAAGAGTTGTGGATGTGGTCAAACTCATTGGTAAAAGTGGATTGAGCTACAGAGGAAGTAATGAAGAAGCAGCATACACACTTGACAATGAGGAGATCGACCATGGTACATTTCTGGAAGTTGTAAAACTACTTCGGAAGTATGATTCCTGCACAGCCGATCATCTCTCTCACGTTGTCCAGAACAGCAAGAAGCAACATGAGAAGGCAAAGAGTTCACGAGGTCGAAGCTCCTTGGTAACTTTGCTGTCTAAAACTACAGTGAATTGTGTTATCACAGTTATCCGGGATAAGATACGTCAGTGGATTTCTGAAGAAGTAACAGACATGTTTTCTGTGGAAATTGATACCACTCAAGACATCTCAACTCAAGACCAGTGCTCTGTTGTTCTTAGATATGTTGATAGCACTGGCACTATCCAAGAAAGATTAGTGAGTGTGGTGAAATGTGAGGAATCTACTGGCGAAGTTTTGTGCAACTTGTTTCTGAAGTCTTGTTAGGACTGAATCTTGGCCTCAAGAACTGTGTTGGAAACTCAACTGATGGTGCAGCAAACATGCAGGGGCGCTACAAAGGCTTCAGTACTCTGCTATCAAAGGAAGCTCCAATGCAGATCCATGTTTGGTGCCACGCACATGTGTTAAATCTCGTTGTGACTGAAGCTACAAATGTTGTGGTGACTAGCGCATCACTGTTCTCACTACTGAATAACATTGCAGTATCTTTCGGGAATCTTATCAGCGAATGAACATCTGGAGTCGACACTCCACTACTGTGAAACGAATGGGAACTATCGGAGAAACTAGATGGTGGTCAAAGGATGCCGCCTTGAAGAAGGTTTTTGGTTCATTCAACAACCCAACTGGAGCGCTTTTCATGGAAGTTATCACCACTCTTAATGCCATACTAGTTGCTGACCAGATCCAAGCAGCTGTTAAGGCCAAGGTGAAGGGATACATTGCCAGTCTCCTGCAGTTTGAAACAATTCTGACTGCACAAGTATATCTGCAAGTATTCTCCCGCACTACAGCGCTCTCCAAGTATCTACAAACTGTGCAATTGGATCTGCTGACTGTGCACCGGATGGTGGTGTTACGGATTCGTCACTTCCGTTGTGGTGGTTTGCATCCACTGAAAATATTTCTGATTCCATGTACTATTATTGTTTTCAAAAGGTTTATTGTTCATGAACTGTTTTTAGTAAGGGCATTTTATGAGATATTTCACAAATCTGTTAACTAAATTGTTACCAAAAAATTTCTTCACCAATATGTTTGTAAAGGTGTGTAATAACATGTGTTAAAATGTTGAAGTTCAACTCCCGTGGGAAACCCAGAAAAAAAGCTGTTGAATTCGGGTACCGAAAAATTATTTTCGAGAATTTTTTTTTTTTTTAATCGGCCCTTAAGTAACTTATGAGGGGTCAAATAAGGGTTTTTCATGATTCTGAGTTGATTGTTAACATTTATATTTTCACTTTTACATTTACACACAAAGTAGCTTTTATTTCACATACATATATAATACTCAAGAGTTATTTCTCATTCACAATGTCAGAAGTTTCAACAGTCATTGTCTATGTCTTCTTCAGACTCAACAACATCATGACTGCAGTTTCTGCATGTAATGCCATTACAGACTCCACAGGCCGAGATGCACGTGACCCCATTCTTCTTGCAGCTGCATCGCCGGTTGCTGCAATCTCCATGACAATTACAGCTCGTGAACTGCAATAGCTCCTCAGGAGCCATGGGGTCCAGTGTTGGAACTGGCTCATACCCATGCACACCTATTGTCCATCCATAGTCACTGGGGTTCAGAGACATGCTGCAGAGACAGAGACATGTTCAGAGACATAGGCAAAGGTGGTGCCGGAGAGGTGACTTCGATCCAACCCATTGAGTGAAAGGGAGTGTTTCCGTGAATAGAGACAATGTTTAAATCTATATTGTCTCCAACAAACTGAGTGACTGCATTGTTTGTTTCCCCAACCTCCATAAAGACCACCTGATCATTACTTGACAATTCACTTTCACTGGCTGGCACTTTGGCTGTCATCACTGATTGATCCTCAAGCGCAGCATCAACCGCAACCTCATCATTGATCTGTTCATCGGTTTCCTCCACAATGGTGTCAAGAGTGCCAGAAGTATCTGGAACATCATCTCCACTCCTACTATTAAGGAAGCAGTATTTGTAGTTTTGTGTCTCCGTGTAAGACTCAGTGTATCCCAGCCGGTGGAACTTGTTGAGCATCCATTTTGACCCAAATCTATGATCAAGTTGTATGGCAAGCCCCATTTGGTGTGGCAATACTCCAGACCGAGGTCGACAGGCCTTAATAAAATTCTGCCCCCAAACGGCAACTCTTTCGTCTGTCTTGACAATCGGTCTCAAGAACATCTGAAGGCTTGCAGGAACAAGTGTCAGCTGACTATCGATGTCAGTCATACTGTGTGTGGTGGGGTATGACTTTGGACCTAAATCAATCAAGGCAATATCATTGGATATGAACTTGAGTGCCGTCTTTATGATCTGAGTCTTCTCATCTCCATGATCAAGATTAGCATGATGCCCTCGCAGAATATTGTCGGTGCCATCTTTGAGACAGAGTACATCTGCCCTTCTTTCCTGTGTTGTGAAATACAAGGTGTCTTCGTATTTCTCTAGAAGTTTTATCTTTAGCCAATGCTTTGAATAAGAAAGGCTCTTCTCTGGTGACTGATCAAACTCCTGCAGCTTTTCATGGACTTGGTCCATGTTCATTACCCCATGCTCTAATTCTGAGTCTAACCATTCGCAGAATTCAATAAAAACTGCCTCTCGCTCCTCATCAATACTCCTCTGTCCTCTCTTCCTTTTTCCTTCCTCATCAGTCTTGGACAAACTGTCACCTCTCGCAAACATAAGTTTGCATCGCAAATGGTACAGTGTTTCTTCTGCTACCAAGTCGTTGATCCCTTCCAGGCGTCCAGTGACTTCAGTGCCCCAGTCATCCCCGCGACTCCGTGCTGTCTTCAGCAAGCTTGCCTTCAGTGTATCTGCAGTCAAATTATCTGGCACTCTGTATTTCTTTCTAGCTTGTGCTGGATTATTTTTGTAGAGCTGGGCTGGTTGGTTGCAAAGAATGCATACATCCTTATACAGGAGGTCAACTGACTGTGATCTTCTAGAACTGCAGCCAGTTGATGAACTGAACTCACAAGTAGTGCGTCTTCTCTTCAACTTTGATGACTCTTTCTCTGCCTTTGATGCTTGAGCTGACTTCTTGGTGGTTGCAACAAAGTTGCTGTACAGATCATTTTTACACTTCTGGTGGTACCTCAGTTTTCCTTCCTTTTGAGCCTCCTTCATACGTTCCACAACAGTAACATTTTCGACAGTTTCTGCTTGTTTCAATAAAGTTGAGTATCCCTTTGGAGTTGCCTGTATGAGCCTTTCAGCTGGTGTATCCGAGCGTGCACAGATGAAGCAATTGAGCACAGGTGGAGTAACGTCTTCATCCATATTGCTAGACTCCATGTCCTGCAAAGTAGAAAATGAGATATATTTAGAAATTATTTTTCCACAAAGGAGTGTCTGTGGTGAAATATAAATGTTAACAATCAACTCAGAATCATGAAAAACCCTTATTTGACCCCTCATAAGTTACTTAAGGGGCGATTAAAAAAAAAAAAATTTCTCGAAAATAATTTTTCGGTACCCGAATTCAACAGCTTTTTTTCTGGGTTTCCCACAGGAGTTGACCTTCAACATTTTAACACATGTTATTACACACCTTTACAAACATATTGGTGAAGAAAATTTTTGGTAACAATTTAGTTAACAGATTTTCATATGTTTCCCTTACTATTTCAAAAGGTAAAAAAGTTAATGTTAAAAGAAACAGGAAACCGGATCGGGAACCGGATGACGAAGAGGAAGAGGAGAAAAAGAAGGCGGAGCCAGTGAGTCGGACAAGAAGGAGCCGAGCTACTTGCGGTCTGGAGCGAACGTTGGCGAGCAAGAGTCACGAGTGAACTTTTGGGTTCCCGGGAAAGGGATCCCTGCGACAGAGTTGTCATCGCTGTGACCGATCAACCTGCGTGTCCGGTTTTTGGTGGTGGATTCCGAGGAGAATTATCGCCGGGCCGTTACGTCTTAAGAGCGGGTCGTCGGCCATTTTGACTCACGCGCGTCGAGCAAGGTCATTGCTTCGTCAGCCGTTTTCACCGCTTTCAGACGTATCTGGCGTGTGTGTGCACCGTGGCTTCTGAAGATTAATTTGCGGTTCGCCGACTGTGAGCCGTGAAAGTCCATACCTGAGGATGTGATTTCCCAGTCGCCTTGAGGGCGCCTTTGTGCAGCTTTGGGGCTGTGTGACTGTACTTGCCATCCGCAAGGGATTCTGGTCTCGATTGGACATCGTTCTGGCGATCGCTGGAGCGAATCAACTTTGGGCTTGAAGCCGGGAATAAGAGACATTGGGGATGTTCTTGTTTCACTCACTTGGAGCACAGTGAGTTATATATCACAAAACTGATGGTACCATCATAGGACATATTGATTGTACTTTTGATTACTATTATTGTTGTACTGTTATTCTTGTGTGATTTTAATACAATATTTGTTTGTGAGTAACAATTGGGTTGGCTTCTCCATTGATCTTTGACATACAGAATAACACATTTTTCTGCCGTGACACCTCTCGGGGCTCGGAGGTACACCATGACCAGGGGGTCGGGGAGGAGCACGTAACAGTGGATGAATTGCTAGAGAATATTTAGATGCTACGGGATGACTTCCAAGCTTGTCATGATGCAGCTGCAAAGTTTGTTCAATGGGATAATGACCAGTCGGATGAAATGGATGTAAATCTTGTTATGGAAGAGTCCCTTCCTATAAAACGGCAAAGACAGCACAAACGTATTGATGGCGAACTGTTCATAGATGAGGCTACATCAGCTTCTGACCCAGTAAAGAAGTATCGCATTGAAGTGTACAATCGAATAGTGGACACTATTGTGAGCAGCATTGAGCAGCGGGTTGACAGATCAGCAACATCAACATTGTATGCTGATCTCTCACTTCTTCACCCAAGGAACTTTGATCAAGTGCCATCGGGAGCTATGGAAGAGCTGCATAAACATTTGCTGAGATTTGATGATGGTGTTACTGCGGAACAACTACGAAAAGAACTGCGAAGCCTTGGAGAACAATGGTCAACACTGAAACAATCAGTAGCAGATGCTTATGCAGTGCAGGGGGACAGTGAGTCTGAACAGGACAGGAAGACTCTGCCAAGTACATGTAAGTCATGTAAAGCCTGTCCTCTCTGCTGCTACAAGGTGCTCCTCAAGTTGAACCTCTTCATTGATGTCTACAAGAGCATTGGGCTTGCCGACAAGCTGCTGCTAACGCTGCCTGTGTCACAAGTGGCATGTGAACGGTCTTTCTCTGCTTTGAAGAGAATCAAAAGCCGTCTGCGAAGTACAATGACACAAGAACATCTTGAGGCGTTCATGTTGATGTCTGTGGAAAAAGGGATCCTGGCCAAACTTGAAACTAAGGATATCATTGATGGTGTGGCTGCCAGAAGCAGCAAACTGCGCAGGCACCTACTCTCTTAAACATGACATGTGCTTGTGTTACTGAAAATAAATTTAGTTTTTAGTGGATTTTATTTCGTTTTTTTTTTTTCAAGCATTTCGTCTATTTTCTCAGATAAGCAACATATTAATGAATAATGGGCCGACCTTGGTGAAGGATGCCCGGGTCGGTTTTAAGACCCAGTCTGCTACTGGCGTAAGCTGTTCATTGTCTGAAGACAACAACATCTTGAGTCCACCAGAGGTTCTATTGGGTTAATATGGGGCGCGATATGCAGGATTAGTGTCGAGCATGCGACGCCTGTCCTGCTCGAGTGACCGACACAGAGGATGAGGTCCCTGCTACAATTACACCAGGTAGGAGCCCCCTTTACCGGGTTGCTGTGGACATCCTCGGACCACTACTTTGCACCCGCCAAGGTAACAAATACATCCTTGTGGTTTATGGACTATTTTACCAATTATTGGCAAAAGGCCGATGCACACCCCAACCAAGAAGAATTTGTAGTAGTAGAATTTGTATGTCGGAATGGGATTCTGGAGAGCAGGGACGAAATTTTGAGTCAATTGTTGAACAGAAGTGTGCAGTCTCGTGTCAATTAGGAAAACAAGAAGAACACCCCTAAGACCTCAATCTGACGGGATGGTGGAAAGGTTCAATAAGACCTTAATCCAACAATTGGCCTTGTCTACCACCACCCGTCAGGACGACTTGGACGATCATCTCCCGGATTTGGTGATGGTCGACTGGACCAGTTAGTCCTGAGCCACCGCAGGCAGCCCAGCGCTGTACTGGTAGTAGCACCTATATGTAGTACAGTAGTAGCAGTGGTAGTAGTAATTGTAATAGTAGTAGTGGTAGTAGTAGTAATTGTAGTAGTAGTAATTGTAATAGTGGTAGTAGTAGTAATTGTAATAGTAGTAGTCATAGTCGTAGTAATTGTAATAGTACTAGTACTAGTAGTGGTAGTAGTAGTAGGAATTGTAATAATAGTAGTAGTAGTAGTAGTAGTAATTGTAATAGTAGTAGTAGTAATTGGAGTAGTAGTAGTAGTAGTCATAGTAATTGAAATAGTGGTAGTAGTAGTGGTAGTAATAATTGTAATAGTAGTAGTAATTGTTATAGTAGTAGTAGTAGTAATTGTAGTAGTAGTGGTAGTAGTAATAGTAGCAGTCATAATTGTAGTAGTAGTAGTAATTGTAATAGTAGTAGTAGTCGTAGTAATTTCAGTAGTGGTAGTAGTAGTAGTGGTAGTAGTAATTGTAATTAATTAAATTGTAATAGTAGTAGTAGTGGTAGTAGTAATTGTAATAGTAGTAGTAGTGGTAGTAGTAATTGTAATAGTAGTAGTAGTGGTAATAGTAATTGTAATAGTAGTAGTCGTGGTAGTAATAATTGTAATAGTAGTAGTAGTGGTAGTAATAATTGTAATAGTAGTAGTAATTGTAATAGTAGTAGTCGTAGTCGTAGTAATTGCAATAGTGGTAGTAGTAGTAGTGGTTGTAATAGTAGTAGTAGTAGTAGTAGTAGTAGTAGTAGTAGTAGTAATAGTATTAGTTGTAGTAGTAATTGTAATAGTACTAGTAGTGGTAGTAGTAGTAGTAGTAGTAATTGTAATCGTGGTAGTAGTAGTAATTGTAATAGTGGTAGTAGTAGTAATTGTAATAGTAGTAGTAATTGTAGTAGTAGTAGTAATTGTAATAGTAGTAGTCGTAGTAATTGTAATAGTAGTAGTAGTAATTGTAATAGTGGTAGTAGTAGTAGTAGTCGTCGTAGTAGATTGTAATAGCTACTACAAATTGTAATAGTGGTAGTAGTAGTAATTGTAATAGTAGTAGTAATTGTAATAGTGGTAGTGGTAGTAGTAGTAATTGTAATAGTAGTAGTAATTGTAATAGTAGTAGTAATTGTAATAGTGGTAGTGGTAGTAGTAGTAATTGTAATAGTAGTAGTAATTGTAATAGTAGTAGTAATTGTAATAGTGGTAGTAGTTGTAGTAGTCGTGGTAGTAGTTGTAATCGCCACTACAAATTGTAATAGTAGTAGTAATTGTAATAGTGGTAGTAGTTGTAGTAGTCGTGGTAGTAGTTGTAATCGCCTCTACAAATTGTAATAGTGGTAGTAGACAACCAATACTTCCTTTCGGCACGACTGATACAACAAAATACATCGCAAACATTGACCATTTTAACAAAATGTAAATGCAATGGCGCAATTCACGTGTCGGTTCGCTTTGTTTTTAAATAATCAAATGCGGCGGGTCGAAGGCGTGATGACGTCAATGGATATTCTCCAATGGTCAAAATTGATTAAACCCAGACCAAATTTCAAAAGCTGTCTCGTATAATATTTTAGCAATGTGAACAAAGCAGGTCGAAGTTGGCGGCTGTTAATTGTGATCTCCCCAAAAACAATTGCGCCCAACGTGGGGCTCGAACCCACGACCCTGGGATTAAGAGTCCCATGCTCTACCGACTGAGCTAGCCGGGCACAGGTTATAGTCCTTGCTAAATGTCCTTCTGAAGATATGGACATATAAACGGTCAAAAAGAATGACACATATGAGAGACGACCGTTTAATTTTTTAAACATCGACAATGAACCACGTGCTTTGTGTAGCGATGGTTTAAAACTTGATGATTATTTCCTCGGGCATCGAAATGAGAAGGAAAATCTCAGTGACAAACACGCTGCCGTTGAGCTTTCTCATCGACATTATGAATCACTGCGTCGTCCGTTAATTGCGAATCGGCGCGAAAAGGAAAGAGGGAGAAATTGAAATCCGACTTTAATTTTTCCATTATACTCCATTAACATTTATCCGGTTACATTACATAATTGTATTATATTTTGACAAGTAAGAGAACAGAATAACAATAAATTAAATTATAAAGCAATAATCAGGAAAACAAAATGCATCATGAGCTATATTTTAATAGACTGAGGATCGCATATTGTGTCGTGCACGATTCGAGAAACAACTGCGATAGTTGATTAAAGAAGAAACTTCGTGCACAAAGCATTTTGTGCAACACCTGTTCTTACTGAAAGTAAACGCTACTTGCGTGAAGCAGCAACGACAGGTACCCATGTCTGTTGCGATGCATGCCATCATGGCCACCATATAATAATAATAATAATGCATTTATTTTATATAGCGCTTTTCAGGAAGCCCAAAGACGCTTTGACAGAGTGCAAAACATAACGCATAGCAAAACATAAAGACAATTGCAAAAAAAGAAGAATCAATAGGGAAATATTCAAAGCACAAAGGAGGGAGAAGGAGAGGAGATAGTCAGGGGTTAGATGCTGTGGGTTAAATGTTGAATGCAGTGTTGAACAGGTGGGTCTTGAGTGATGTTTTGAATGTGGTGAGTGAGGAGGAGTCTCTGATGGTGTGAGGTAGCGAGTTCCAGAGGGTGGGAGCAGCGATGGAGAAGGCCCTGTCCCCCCAGGATCTAAATTTGGTCCGGATGGGGGGGGTCAGGAGGTTGGTACCAGCAGAGCGGAGGTTGCGGGTGGGAGTGTGTCTGGAGAGGAGGTCAGCCAGGTAGGATGGGGCCAGGTTATGGAGGGCTTTGTAGGTCAAGAGGAGGATTTTGTACTGGATTCTCTGGGAGATGGGGAGCCAGTGAAGCTTGTAAAGGACGGGGGTGATGTGGTCACGGGTCCGGGAATGGGTGAGTAGACGGGCAGCGGAGTTCTGAATGTATTGGAGTTTATTGGTGATTGTTGAGGGTGAACCATAAAGGAGGCTATTGCAGTAGTCCAGACGGGAAGTGATGAAGGCGTGGATGAGGGTTTCTGCAGCCACAGAGGAGAGGGATGGACGGAGACGGGCGATGTTTTTCAGGTGGAAGAAGGCTGTCTTTGTGATCTGTTTAGTGTATTTGTCGAAGGAGAGGGTTTGGTATATTACAATATATTGTAATATTACAATATATATTTACATGTATACATGTAATTTACAATGTAATTTACTTTACAATATATATGTAATATTACAATATATATTACAATATATTACAATATATTGCACGAAACAAAATCAACAATCTCAAAACAGAAAAAGGAGAAATCGGAGTACAAAAAGAGTAGACAAAAAGTAAAATTTAATCCTCAACAAAAATTCAACAGTTTCTTACATGTAGTTATTTCAAAAAAAATATCCGTGTGAACCCTCTACCCCACGCCCCCAAATAGAGAGGTCAAACTACACCCATGGCCGCCCAGGTGACCTATCAGATGTCCTCTTCAAAGTCTGATCCAGGGCAGACACTTCCGGCTTCGTTAACAACTCATAATTAACATAAATCCAATATGGCCACCGCAAACTCGGCTGCAACTGGAATTTGACGTCTCAATTATAGGCAGTCACTGCTACGAATTGAACATGTGTGATATATTGATTGATACTTCTGATGATCAGGGATTGAATGTAATTGAAGAAAAGCATGGAAAATCACCATAAACTTTGTGATGCCCTGAGAGCAGAGTAATGATGAGAAAAGCGATGAGAATTACACCATAAACTCTGTCATGTCCTGAGAGCAGAGTAACTTTGACACAAGCTATGATAATGACACCGCAAACTCTGTCATGCCCTGAGAGCAGAGTAACTTTGACACAAGCTATGATAATTACACCGCAAACTCTGTCATGCCCTGAGAGCAGAGTAACTATGACACAAGCTATGATAATTACACCGCAAACTCTGTCATGCCCTGAGAGCAGAGTAACTATGACACAAGCTATGATAATTACACCGCAAACTCTGTCATGCCCTGAGAGCAGAGTAACTATGACACAAGCTATGATAATTACACCGCAAACTCTGTCATGCCCTGAGAGCAGAGTAACTATGACACAAGCTATGATAATTACACCGCAAACTCTGTCATGCCCTGAGAGCAGAGTAACTATGACACAAGCTATGATAATTACACCGCAAACTCTGTCATGCCCTGAGAGCAGAGTAACTATGACACAAGCTATGATAATTACACCGCAAACTCTGTCATGCCCTGAGAGCAGAGTAACTTTGACACAAGCTATGATAATTACACCGCAAACTCTGTCATGCCCTGAGAGCAGAGTAACTTTGACACAAGCTATGATAATTACACCGCAAACTCTGTCATGCCCTGAGAGCAGAGTAACTATGAGAAAAGCTATCAGAATCAGCATCAAGTCTTTCATGCCCTGAGAGCAGAGTAACCATAACAAAAGCGATGATAATTACACCATAAACTCTGTCATGCCCTGAGAGCAGAGTAACGATGACAAAAGCTATGATAATTACACCACAAACCCTGTCATTCCCTGAGAGCAGAGTAACTTTGACAAAAGCTATGATAATTACACCATAAACTCTGTCATGCCCTGAGAGCAGAGTAACGATGACAAAAGCTATGATAATTACACCGCAAACCCTGTCATTCCCTGAGAGCAGAGTAACTTTGACAAAAGCTATGATAATTACACCATAAACTCTGTCATGCCCTGAGAGCAGAGTAACGATGACAAAAGCTATGATAATTACACCGCAAACCCTGTCATTCCCTGAGAGCAGAGTAACTTTGACAAAAGCTATGATAATTACACCATAAACTCTGTCAAGCCCTGAGAGCAGAGTAATGATGACAAAAGCTATGATAATTACACCGCAAACCCTGTCATTCCCTGAGAGCAGAGTAACTTTGACAAAAGCTATGATAATTACACCACAAACCCTGTCATTCCCTGAGAGCAGAGTAACTTTGACAAAAGCTATGATAATTACACCGCAAACTCTGTCATGCCCTGAGAGCAGAGTAATGATGAGAAAAGCGATGAGAATTACACCATAAACTCTGTCATGCCCTGAGCGCAGAGTAACTATGAGAAAAGCTATCAGAATCAGCATCAAGTCTGTCATGCCCTGAGAGCAGAGTAACCATGACAAAAGTTATGAGAATCAGCATCATCTGTCATGCCCTGAGAGCAGAGTAATGATGAGAAAAGCGATGAGAATTACACCATAAACTCTGTCATGTCCTGAGAGCAGATTAACTTTGACACAAGCTATGATAATTACACCGCAAACTCTGTCATGCCCTGAGAGCAGAGTAACTATGAGAAAAGCTATCAGAATCAGCATGAAGTCTTTCATGCCCTGAAAGCAGAGTAACCATGACAAAAGTTATGAGAATCAGCATCAAGTCTGTCATGCCCTGAGAGCAGAGTAACCATGACAAAAGCTATGATAATTACACCATAAACTCTGTCATGCCCTGAGAGCAGAGTAACTTTGACAAAAGCTATGATAATTACACCGCAAACTCTGTCATGCCCTGAGAGCAGAGTAACGATGACAAAAGCTATGATAATTACACCGCAAACTCTGTCATGCCCTGAGAGCAGAGTAATGATGAGAAAAGCGATGAGAATTACACCATAAACTCTGTCATGCCCTGAGAGCAGAGTAACGATGACAAAAGCTATGATAATTACACCGCAAACCCTGTCATTCCCTGAGAGCAGAGTAACTTTGACACAAGCTATGATAATTACACCGCAAACTCTGTCATGCCCTGAGAGCAGAATAACTTTGACAAAAGCTATGATAATTACACTGCAAACGCTGTCATGCCCTGAGAGCAGAGTAACTTTGACACAAGCTATGATAATTACACCGCAAACTCTGCCATGCCCTGAGAGCAGAGCAACTTTGACACAAGCTATGATAATTACACCGCAAACTCTGTCATGCCCTGAGAGCAGAGTAACTTTGACACAAGCTATGATAATTACACCGCAAACTCTGTCATGCCCTGAGAGCAGAGTAACTTTGACAAAAGCTATGATAATTACACCGCAAACTCTGTCATGCCCTGAGAGCAGAGTAACTTTGACAAAAGCTATGATAATTACACCGCAAACTCTGTCATGCCCTGAGAGCAGAGAACCGTGCTGCTCTGTGTAAGCAGTGGCATGAGGGTAAGATTTCTCAGGCTGAACCTGAGGGTTTTGCACTAGCAGATGCAGTAACATACATTACTGAAGAAGAGTCGGAGGAGCCGTTCTAAGTGGTCAAACTTGCTAGTGTAGCGGCTACCGCTGGCTTTTCACAATCGCCTTGCACCTATCAAGGACGCGGAGCGATCACCATGCCGGGCTCGTCCAGGACGCCCGGGCAGGCCCGCGCTCAACTTGCCAGGCCTCGGTCGGGACGCTCGGCCACGCCCCCTCTTGCCTTTCCTGGGCAAACGCTCCGGGATAATGTGTGTATATATATTGCTGCCCGATAAACGGGCTTTTCAGAGTACCTGAGTGTTTTGTTTGAATAAAGCAACTCGGACGAATTCCAGCTTTTTGTCGCGTCCATTCTTCCGATCGACGTGGGAGCCCGAGCTCCTTCATTGGTGACCTACCGACATGGACACGGCAGTGGCCCTTAAACTGCCTACCTTCTGGGAGGCTCACGCGGCGGTTTGGTTCGCACAGGCGGACTCCCTGTTCGCCCTGCGAGGCATCACGGCCGACGACACCCGCTTCCACCATGTGGTAGCAGCGCTCGGTTCAGCCACCGCGGCCCGCGCCCTGAGCCTCCTCGAGAGCCCGCCAGCCGCTGACAAATACGGCGCGATTAAAAAGCTTCTCCTCGACGCTTTCGCCCTCCCATCGGCGGAACGCGCACGGCGCCTGCTCGACCTGCCCGAGCTCGGCAACACGCGCCCTTCCGAGCGAATGGACTACATGCTTTCGCTGCTCGGCGAGCACTCTCTGGCAATCCTGTTCCGGGAGCTGTTCCTCCATCAGCTGCCTAGCCCGGTACGCCTCGCCCTGGCAAGCACAACGATCACGGATCCCCGTGCCCTTGCCAGGGAAGCCGACAAGATCTCCGCCGCAGGCCAGCGCATCGCAGTAGCGACCTGGGGCCCACCGCCGTCCGACGCAACACCCATGGCGCCTGAGCACCCGGCACGGTCGACGACCGAACTGCCGACGCAATTGGCGGCCGCTACACCGAGCCGACCACCTCCAGCACGACGACCGGGGCCTCCACCTGACCAAGCATGGTGTTACTATCATGCCAGGTTCGGACAGAAGGCCCGGACATGCCGACCCCCGTGCACCTTCGGCAGGCCGGGAAACGGCCGGGCCGGCGTTCATTACCAGCCATGAGCGCCGGCCAAACGGGCAACTTACTGTTCATCACGGATAAAGCGTCCGGACGGCGCTTCCTGTGCGACACCGGCGCCCAACTGAGCGTCATACCCGCCTCTGACCAGGACAGGCAGTCCGCGGTTTGCGGCCCCTCCTTGGTTGCGGCCAACGGATCGGCCATCCGCACCTTCGGCCCGCGCAACGTCACCCTCTGCTTCGGCGGCCAACGCTTTGCTTGGACGTTTGTAACCGCAAACGTGCCCATGGCTCTGCTAGGCGCCGACTTCCTCTGCGCACACGGACTGCTGGTGGACGTCCAACGGCGTCGTTTAATCAACGCCGAAACCTTCAGCTCCCTGGTATGCACATTGAGCAGCTCCGCGCCGACCGAGCTGGCATGCGCCCTCCCGGCGGCGAACGAGTTTGCTCGCCTGCTCACGGAGTTCCCGGCCCTCACGCGGCTGACGTTTTCGGCCGTCGCAGTACGGCATGGGATCGAGCACCACATACCAACCACGGGCCCGCCGGTCTACGCCAGAGCCTGCCACCTCGACCCAGCCAAGCTCGCCGTGGCCAAAGCCGAGTTCGACGCTTTAGAACACCTCGGCATCGTGCGGCGCTCCGATAGCGCATGGGCTTCGCCACTACACATCGTCCCAAAGCCAGGGGGCGGCTGGCGCCCATGTGGCGACTACCGCCGCCTTAACGACGCTACCACCCCCGACAGGTATCCGATCCCGCACATCCAAGACTTCTCCGCCCGTCTGGCGGGACGGGTCATTTTTTCGAAAATTGATCTCATACGGGGATATCACCAGGTACCTGTCAGGGCGGCCGACATCCCTAAAACGGCAGTCATCACGCTGTTCGGCTTATTCGAATTCTTACGGATGCCGTTTGGTCTCAAGAACGCAGCTCAGGCGTTCCAGCGCTTGATGGACGGCGTGCTGCGTGACCTGCCGTTCCTTTTCGTTTACCTGGACGACATCCTCGTCGCCAGCACGTCCCGGGCCGAGCACCTCCTCCACCTCCGAACACTGTTCGGGCGCCTCAGCGAGCACGGCCTCATCGTCAACCCGGCCAAATGCCACTTCGGCACGACGGCCGTTGATTTTTTGGGCCACCACATCACCAAGAACGGGGCCATGCCGCTGCCAACCAAGGTCGAGGCCATCACCACGTTCCCGCGTCCCCGCACCATAAAGGCCCTGCAGGAATTCCTGGGAATGGTGAATTTTTATCACCGCTTCGTGCCCCGCGCTGCTCAACTCATGCGGCCCCTCTACGAAGCCCTCCGGGGCAAGCCGGCCAAGCACGACATCGCCTGGTCCGCAGCAATGGACGCGGCCTTCCAAAGCTCAAAGCGGGCCCTCGCTGACGCAACACTGCTCGCTCACCCGGTGCTCAACGCTCCCATCGCCCTCACCACGGATGCCTCCGACTACGCGGTGGGCGCCGTACATGAGCAATGGGCGGACGGGGTTTGGCAGCCACTCGCCTTTTTCAGCCGGCAGCTCTGGCCGAACGAGCTCAAATACAGCACGTTTGACCGTGAGCTCCTCGGTCTACACCTGGCCGTCCTCCATTTCCGCCACCTCCTGGAGGGCCGACCTTTCACGGCGTTCGTCGACCACAAGCCATTGGTTTACGCAATGGCCAAGGTCACGGAGCCGTGGTCGGCCTGCCAACAGCGCCACCTCTCCGCCATGTCGGAGTTTACCACGGACATCCGGCACGTCGCCGGCAAAAACAACGCCATGGCCGACTGTCTTTCCCGGGCCAGCGCGAACGCGGTCCACCTGGGCGTGGACTTCGCGCTTATGGCGGCGGACCAAACCACCGACACCATGGTGCAAGCGCTCCGGGCGGCGGACACGGGCCTCCGCCTGGCCGACATCCCCTTCGCGGACACTGTCCTGCTCTGCGACGTCTCCCAAGGCCAGCCTCGCCCCATCGTGCCCGTCACCTGGCAACGCCGCATCTTCGCCTCCCTCTACGGCCTTTCCCACCCGGGCCGGAAAGCTTCCCAGAAGCTGGTGTCGGCGCGATTCGTCTGACACGGCCTTCGTCGGGACATCCGCGATTGGACCAGCACCTGCACAGCCTGCCAACGGGCCAAGGTCCACCGACACACCCAGGCCCCGCTGGCACCTTTCACCGTGCCCGAACGACGTTTCGACCACGTCAACGTGGATCTGGTAGGCCTCCTCCCCCCATCACGGGGGTTCACACACCTGCTCACCATGGTGGACAGGACCAGCAGGTGGCCGGAGGCCGTTCCCCTCGTCTCCACCACCACCGCCGATGTGGCGCAGGCTTTCATCGCCACCTGGGTCGCCCGCTTCGGCGCACCGGCGGACATCTCGTCAGACCGTGGACCACAGTTCACCTCCGAGCTGTGGGGCGCGGTTGCCCGCAGCCTGGGGGTCAAGCTCCACCGTACTACGGCCTACCACCCCCAAGCAAACGGGTTGTGCGAGCGATTCCACCGCTCCATGAAGGCCGCGCTCATGGCCGGCCTTCAAAACGGCGGTTGGGCCGACCGGCTGCCGTGGGTCCTTTTGGGCCTCCGCACGGCCCCCAAGGAGGACCTCCAGGCATCCACCGCCGAGCTTGTCTACGGCCAGGCGCTACGCATCCCGGGCGAATTCGTGCCCGGCGCTACCAGTCCCTGGTCCGCAGCTCACCAGTGCTCGGACCTCCAGGAGGCCGCCCGACGGTTTGCCCCCATGCCAACATCCCACCACGGTGACCCCCAGTCCTACGTCCCCCCAGCACTTCGCACGGCGGAGTATGTTTTTGTGCATCACGACGCACATCGGGGGCCACTCCGGCCGCCGTACGACGGGCCCTTCCGGGTCCTGCGACGGGACGACAAGTCGTTCGTCATCGACATCGGCAGCAGGTCGGACCGGATTGCGGTGGACCGCCTCAAGCCGGCGCACGTGGACGTCGACCAACCACCACGGGTGGCCCTTCCGCCGCGGCGAGGCCGCCCCCCGTCCACGGTGCCCCCCACTCGACCACCCACCACCACACCGGACCCCCCACACGACCCGCCAGGGGTCGCTTCAGCCGGGTCATCAGGACCCCCCTCAAATTGACCCTGCCGGTGCAAGTCGATTCTGGGGGGACGTGTGTAGCGGCTACCGCTGGGTTTTCACAATCGCCTTGCATCTATCAAGGATGCGGAGCGATCACCATGCCGGGCTCGTCCAGGACGCCCGGGCAGGCCCGCGCTCAACTTGCCAGGCCGCAGCCAGGACGCTCGGCCACGCCCCCTCTCGCCTTTCCTGGGCAAACGCTCCGGGATAATGTGTGTAATTATATTGCTGCCCGATAAACGGGCTTTTCAGAGTACCTGAGTGTTTTGTTTGAATAAAGCAACTCGGACGAATTCCAGCTTTTTGTCGCGTCCATTCTTCCGATCGACGTGGGAGCCCGAACTCCTTCACTAGGATGTATAAATCTCGTTTAGAGTTCTTAGGTGGTGAAGTACCAGAGCAGCGGGTTCATATAGCACCAGTCTTCAAAATCACATAATTTTGCAGATACCCTGGTTGACCTGCTGCACTGGTAAGCAAGGTGCGCTTTGTCTTGCAAACGAGAATGCTGTGGTAGGGCAGGTGATCATGAGCTGATTTATAGCCCTGATAAGGATGCGAACATCTTGTCTCAGGCCGCAAAGATTGTCAGGGAGCACATGTTTGATAGGCCACAGTAGTTTGAGAGGGAGTTTGGGAATGATTCTCAACAAGAATTTATTCCTCCCACATTATCTGCACTGGTTCACATGATCGTCAATGGTCCGACCATAATCACACAAGATGCAGATGAGCAGCTTATACAAGATCACAGAAAATCTGCTTCACTGTCAATATCTCAATTGCTCATTTTCAATGCCGTTAACAAGAAGGCAAACCAATCAATCAATCAATTCGGTTTTATTAGAGTCAAAGAAAAAACAAAAAAAATGTACATGACTGTAGTCCAAGGACTAATAATGTCAAGTTTACAATATAAATAATTTCACATAGTAACATAGTAAATAATTTTCATAATAATAACAATAATAACAACATAACAATAATAATAACATAATAATAATAATAATAATAATAATAATAATAATAATAATAACTAGCCGAAACCCGTGGAACATCCATGGAAGGGAGGATGTGGTGTATGGATAGAGTGTACCATTATGGATGGCATCGGGGATTTGCTTGTCCGAGTAAGAGTTAGGAAGAAATAAATAAATGTATTATTATTATTATTATTACTAGGGCATGCCCGTACTATATATATATCTAAAAGTATATCCCCCCCCTCTATTTACATGCAATGGTTTGGTCCAAAGCGAACGGCTTGCGAGTACGGTGACAATCCCCCCCCTCTATTTACATGAAATGGTTTGGTCCAAAGCGAACGGCTTGCGAGTACGGTGACAATCCCCCCCCCTCTATTTACATGAAATGGTTTGGTCCAAAGCGAACGGCTTGCGAGTACGGTGACAATCCCCCCCCTCTATTTACATGAAATGGTTTGGTCCAAAGCTAACGGCTTGCGGAGTTTGGTAAAGAAATCGCCATCGCGTGCACAAATGCGCAGGAAAGCGAATGAATCGCAAATTAGTTTTAATTAGTTTTAAAACATAGTTTAATGCCCGAGCGAGTTTAACGCAATCGCAAATCGCATCGCAAAGCGAAAGAATCGCAAATTAGTTTTAATTAGTTTTAAAACATAGTTTAACGCCAACATAGCGCCAACATAGTTTGCCGACGGGAAATAAATGAATACGCTCTCAAATGTGCCGTCCGAGGCAGAGTCTGTTCGCCACGTTCGGCACACGTGATAGCTCGCTGCTCTCTGATTGGTTGAATCGTTTTTTGGACATAGCTCGGTAACTACTTCTCCGATTAATATGAAACCTTGAAAAGGCACATCCTCGGGTCCCCAGCAATATACCTGGCAAGTTTAAAGTATATCGGACCCGTGGTTGTCGAGAAACAGCGGTCACAGACAAACATACAAACATACAAACATACAAACATACAAACATACAAACATACACACAGAGATTACTGGAATTATAGATAGATTATGAGAATGAAGAGTGCGTATATGAACAACGATCGCCGACACCGGCACAAATGCATGCTCTGGATTGTCCACTCAGTGGACGGCTTGCTTCGCCTTCGCCCAGCAGACGCCAATACGATGGCGTCGTAAGATGGCGTCGTATCGGCAGTTAATCGGATGCTTTTGGGCCCCAACGTCGGCTAATTCAGATTTTTCGAGTATGTCTGTACGTGATAAACAGAGAGCGCGGTTCGTAGATCATAAATCCATTAGTGCCGTGGGCATCGGGTCACTGGGTGCGGCGTAAAAGGGATAACAAAGTCGAGTCCTTATGCTATTATTATATAGATAATAACAATATGTTATTAATAACATAATAACATAGTAAACAATAATTTCACATAGTAAATAATTTCACATAATAATTTCACATAGTAATTGAGATACTTTATACAGACAGAAAAATAAATCAATGATCTATTTGCATTGATGAATCAATCAAAACCGAAGAAATTCATTTAAAAGGTTGAAATGCTTCGGTCAATATACAGTATAAATGTCAATAATTACATTCAAAATATCTAAATATTTGTATTAAATAACCTACACTGACTTAAAAATAGTATAATATATAACATTACAAAAATTTAAATATTCAATCAATTAATCAAAGTATTTCAAATTATGCGTCTTATTTCAATTATGCAGGAAAAATGTATTTACTTTGTGTCAAATAGCACATGCTGTTAATAAAAATTAAAATCTTTCGAGATTATTACAGAAATTCGGAAAATCAACAAAACAAAACAAAAGGAATTAATTTTAAAAGTTAAAATACATTAATCATGCTCCGCAAATTATGCATTTTATTTCAATAATACAGGATAAATATATTTACTTTGTATTAAATTACACATGCTGGTAATAAAAGTTGAAATCTTTCGAAATTATTGAAGAAATGCAGAAAATCAAAAGAAACAGAAAAAAAAAATTCATTTAAAAGATTAAAATGCATTAATCCTGTTTCAACTGGACGTTTAACAGTTTCACGAGAGCAGGGACTCTAGATTGTTTATATCGCTGAGTTCTTGATTCGAGGAATGCGTATGTGGTGAGAATTTCTGAGTCCAGTTCGAGAGAGGCTTTGCCGTTCAGCTGGAAGCAGATCACGATGTTGCAGGGAAGCCAGGATCGATTTCGTGAAGTTGGGGAGTATATCATTTCTTCGTGTAGCCAGGGAAGGAATGCCGAAGCTGCTTAGGAGTTCCTCGTAATGATGTTGATCAGGGTACGCGATCATCCTAAGAGCTCTTCGCTGCACTCTCTATATGCTATCAGACAGCTGTACTTCGCCTAATATTACAAAATGTTCGCCTAATATTACAATATTACTTCGCCTGCTGTACAAAACAAGACAAGTTCACCTAATATTAATCACAGGGCAGATAAGGAGACTCCACTAGCTGTGCACATTGCACTGAAAGTACGCACCAAAACAGAGTGGGGGTATTGTTGATAAACTCCACGGGCTGGGTATCTGTGTATCCGATGAAAGATTGGGCCAAATCTCAACTGAGCTAGCTAACTCAGTCAAAGCAATGTTTGAGGGAGAGGGTGCCCCCTGTGGACCAAAGTTTAGAAAAGGGTATTGTTACCATTGGGAGAGTGAGGTAAACTTTGACAAAAACCCCACATGTTGAGATGCAGTGGAAGCCGGCTGTGCACACGACTGCAATTTATCTCACCCAACCCAAGACTGCAACCATCCCAGGCATTGTCAGGAGTGTGACGACTTATCGTGAGGGAGTCAAGTCGATATTAAAGATAGCTAAACTGCCCCACAGCCCACACATATACTGAAATACAAGACTATGCAATCAACATGGATGCGCTCACTGTCCCTAATGTAAATGGACCGTGTAGACCTGGAAATAATGATACCCATGACACTGAAGACCATGCTCACATTGCTGGAGTGGGTCTTGGACATATAGGAGTAGAAGATACTACAGCCGGCACACTGGACAATGAGTGGAATGATCATGGCCGCAAGACACTAAAACAGGATAGTATTGCGAAGGATGATTGTGTGTCCTGGGTTGCATTCCTTGCTGCAACGTCACTGACCAAGGCATTCCGCCAACCAAGGCAGCTCTGATAGAGCGTGTCAAGAGAGTGACATATCAAGCTGGGTAGGTGTGGGGCCAGCCTCTTGTTACCAATAAAGAGTTGCCTCGTTCCGGTTCATGGTGTTGGATTGAGACAGAGTAAGGATGGGAACCATGTCGGACTCTTCTTCTACGAGCCACCAAGGCTTTGGATGAGCTGGTTAATTGTGTGTGTCGGGTAAGCCGCACTGGTAACTGCTCTTGCTACATACAGCAAACGCTTACTGTGCATCGCCCATTGCAAGTGTTGTGGTATGTGCTATGAACGCCCGAGTCCACCACCACCCCCAAAGCACCACGTCTGTGAGAAAATCGCATGATGTATCACGTTTGGTACTCTTCATTGCATTTTGAAATAGGATTGTAATTTAATGGTTTTTAAATAAACCATTGTAGCGGCTACCGCTGGGTTTTCACAATCGCCTTGCACCTATCAAGGACGCGGAGCGATCACCATGCCGGGCTCGTCCAGGACGCCCGGGCAGGCCCGCGCTCAACTTGCCAGGCCTCGGTCGGGACGCCCGGGCATGCCCGGGCAGGCTCGCCCTCAACTTGCCAGGCCGCAGCCAGGACGCTGGGCCACGCCCCCTCTCGCCTTTCCTGGGCAAACGCTCCGGGATAATATGTATATATATTGCTGCCCGATAAACGGGCTTTTCAGAGTGCCTGAGTGTTTGGTTTGATTAAAGCAACTCGGACGAATTCCAGCTTTTTGTCGCGTCCATTCTTCCGATCGACGTGGGAGCCCCAGCTCCTTCATTGGTGACCTACCGACATGGACACGGCAGTCGCCCTTAAACTGCCTACCTTCTGGGAGGCTCACGCGGCGGTTTGGTTCGCACAGGCGGATTCCCTGTTCGTCCTGCGAGGCATCACGGCCGACGACACCCGCTTCCACCATGTGGTAGCAGCGCTCGGTTCGGCCACCGTGGCCCGCGCCCTGAGCCTCCTCGAGAGCCCGCCAGCCGCTGACAAATACGGCGCGATTAAGAAGCTTCTCCTCGACGCTTTCGCCCTCCCATCGGCGGAGCGTGCACGGTGCCTGCTCGACCTGCCCGAGCTCGGCGACACGCGCCCTTCCGAGCGAATGGACTACATGCTTTCACTGCTCGGCGAGCACTCTCTGGCATTCCTGTTCCGGGAGCTGTTCCTCCGTCAGCTGCCTAACCCGGTACGCCTCGCCCTGGCAAGCACGACGATCACAGATCCCCGGGCCCTTGCCAGAGAAGCCGACAGGATCTCCGCCGCAGGACAGCGCATCGCAGCGGCGACATGGGACCCACCGCCGTCCGACGCAACACCCATGGCGCCCGAGCACCCGGCACGGTCGACGACCGAACTGCCGACGCAATTGGCGGCCGCTACACCGAGCCGACCACCTCCAGCACGACGACCGGGGCCTCCACCTGACCAAGCGTGGTGTTACTATCATGCCAGGTTCGGACAGAAGGCCCGGACATGCCGACCCCCGTGCACCTTCGGCAGGCCGGGAAACGGCCGGGCCGGCGTTCATTACCAGCCATGAGCGCTGGCCACACGGGCAACTTACTGTTCATCATGGATAAAGCGTCCGGACGGCGCTTCCTGTGCAACACCGGCGCCCAACTGAGCATCACACCCGCCTCTGACCAGGACAGGCAATCCGCGGTTTGCGGCCCCTCCTTGGTTGCGGCCAACGGATCGACCATCCGCACCTTCGGCCCGCGCAACGTCACCCTCTGCTTCGGCGGCCAACGCTTTGCTTGGACGTTTGTAACCGCAAACGTGCCCATGGCTCTGCTAGGCGCCGACTTCCTCTGCGCACACGGACTGCTGGTGGACGTCCAATGGCGTCGTTTAATCAATGCCGAAACCTTCAGCTCCCTGGTATGCACATTGAGCAGCTCCGTGCCGACCGAGCTGGCATGCGCCGTCCCGGCGGCGAACGAGTTTGCTCGCCTGCTCACGGAGTTCCCGGCCCTCACGCGGCCGACGTTTTCGGCCGTCGCAGTACGGCATGGGATCGAGCACCACATACCAACCACGGGCCCGCCGGTCTACGCCAGGGCCCGCCGCCTCGACCCAGCCAAGCTCGCCGTGGCGAAGGCCGAATTCGACGCGTTGGAGCACCTCGGCATCGTGCGGCACTCCGATAGCGCGTGGGCCTCGCCACTGCACATCGTGCCAAAGCCGGGGGGTGGATGGCGCCCGTGTGGCGACTACCGCCGTCTCAATGACGCTACCACCCACGACAGGTACCCGATCCCGCATATCCAAGACTTCTCCGCCCGTCTGGCGGGACGGGGCATTTTTTCGAAAATTGATCTCATACGGGGATATCACCAGGTACCTGTCAGGGCGGCCGACGTCCCTAAAACGGCAGTCATCACGCCGTTCGGCTTATTCTAATTCTTGCGGATGCCGTTTGGTCTCAAGAACGCGGCTCGGGCATTCCAGCGCTTGATGGACGGTGTGCTGCGTGACCTGCCGTTCCTTTTCGTTTACCTGGACGACATCCTCGTCGCCAGCACGTCCCGGGCCGAGCACCTCCTCCACCTCCGAACACTGTTCGGGCGCCTCAGCGAGCACGGCCTCATCGTCAACCCGGCCAAATGCCACTTCGGCACGACGGCCGTTGATTTTTTGGGCCACCACATCACCAAGAACGGGGCCGTGCCGCTGCCAACCAAGGTCGAGGCCATCACCACGTTCCCGCGTCCCCACACCATAAAGGCCCTGCAGGAATTCCTGGGAATGGTGAATTTTTATCACCGCTTCGTGCCCCGCGCTGCTCAACTCATGCGGCCCCTCTACGAAGCCCTCCGGGGCAAGCCGGCCAAGCACGACATCGCCTGGTCCGCAGCAATGGATGCGGCCTTCCAAAGCTCAAAGCGGGCCCTCGCCGACGCAACACTGCTCGCTCACCCGGTGCTCAACGCTCCCATCGCCCTCACCACGGATGCCTCCGACTACGCGGTGGGCGCCGTACATGAGCAATGGGTGAACGGGGTTTGGCAGCCACTCGCTTTTTTCAGCTGGCAGCTCCGGCCGAACGAGCTCAAATACAGCACGTTTGACCGGGAGCTCCTCGGTCTACACCTGGCCGTCCGCCATTTCCGCCACCTCCTGGAGGGCCGACCTTTCACGGCGTTCGTCGACCACAAGCCGTTGGTTTACGCCATGGCCAAGGTCACGGAGCCGTGGTCGGCCCGCCAACAGCGCCCCCTCTCCGCCGTGTTGGAGTTTACCACGGACATCCGGCACGTCGCCGGCAAAAACAACGCCGTG
The DNA here is from genome assembly GCF_964187855.1 of Myxine glutinosa. Lineage (NCBI taxonomy): Eukaryota > Metazoa > Chordata > Myxini > Myxiniformes > Myxinidae > Myxine > Myxine glutinosa. Next base: position 85,190,032 of record NC_136269.1, read on the forward strand.
GCCGACTGTCTTTCCCGGGCCAGCGCGAACGCGGTCCACCTGGGCGTGGACTTTGCGCTTATGGCGGCGGACCAAACCACCGACACCACGGTGCAAGCCCTCCAGGCGGCGGACACGGGCCTCCGCCTGGCCGACATCCCCTTCGCGGACACTGTCCTGCTCTGCGACGTCTCCCAAGGCCAGCCTCGCCCCATCGTACCCGTCACCTGGCAACGCTGCATCTTCGCCTGCCTCCACCGCCTTTCCCACCCGGGCCGGAAAGCTTCCCAGAAGCTGGTGTCGGCGCGATTCGTCTGGCACCGCCTTCGTCGGGACGTCCGCGATTGGACCAGCACCTGCACGGCCTGCCAACGGGCCAAGGTCCACCGACACACCCAGGCTCCGCTGGCACCTTTCACCGTGCCCGAACGACGTTTCGACCACGTCAACGTGGATCTGGTGGGCCCCCTCCCCCCGTCACGGGGGTTCACACACCTGCTCACCATGGTGGACAGGACCACCAGGTGGCCGGAGGCCGTTCCCCTCGTCTCCACCACCACCGCCGACGTGGCGCAGGCTTTCATCGCCACCTGGGTCGCCCGCTTCGGCGCACCGGCGGACATCTCATCAGACCGCGGACCACAGTTCACCTCCGAGCTGTGGGGCGTGGTCGCCCGCAACCTGGGGGTCAAGCTCCACCGTACTATGGCCTACCACCCCCAAGCAAACGGGTTGTGCGAGCGATTCCACCGCTCCATGAAGGCCGCGCTCATGGCCGGCCTTCAAGATGGCGGTTGGGCCGACCGGCTGCCGTGGGTCCTTTTGGGCCTCCGCACGGCCCCCAAGGAGGACCTCCAGGCATCCACTGCCGAGCTTGTCTATGGCCAGGTGCTACGCGTCCCGGGCGAATTCGTGCCCAACGCTACCAGTCCCTGGTCCGCAGCTCACCAGCGCTCGGACCTCCAGGAGGCCGCCCGACGGTTTGCCCCCGTGCCAACATCCCACCACGGTGACCCCCAGTCCTACGTCCCCCCAGCACTTCGCACAGTGGAGTATGTTTTTGTGCGTCACGACGCACATCGGGGGCCACTCCGGCCGCCGTACGACGGGCCCTTCCGGGTGCTGCGATGGGACGACAAGTCGTTCGTCATCGACATCGGCGGCAGGTCGGACCGGATTGCGGTGGACCGCCTCAAGCCGGCGCACGTGGACGTCGACCACCCACCACAGGTGGCCCTTCCGCCGCGGCGAGGCCGCCCCCCGTCCACGGTGCCCCCCACTCGACCGCCCACCACCACACCGGACCCCCTCCCACGACCCGCCAGGGGTCGCTTCGGCCGGGTCATCAGGACCCCCCTCAAATTGACCCTGCCGGTGCAAGTCGATTCTGGGGGGACGTGTGTAGCGGCTACCGCTGGGTTTTCACAATCGCCTTGCACCTATCAAGGACGCGGAGCGATCACCATGCCGGGCTCGTCCAGGACGCCCGGGCAGGCTCGCCCTCAACTTGCCAGGCCGCAGCCAGGACGCTGGGCCACGCCCCCTCTCGCCTTTCCTGGGCAAACGCTCCGGGATAATATGTATATATATTGCTGCCCGATAAACGGGCTTTTCAGAGTGCCTGAGTGTTTGGTTTGATTAAAGCAACTCGGACGAATTCCAGCTTTTTGTCGCGTCCATTCTTCCGATCGACGTGGGAGCCCCAGCTCCTTCACCATATAGATTTAAAGATTGTGTATCATGAGTATCATAGTGACGTTCAACATGGCACCGTCAGAGGATGCCACCTTTCTAACAAGTCAGTTCGTCAAATTTCTGCCCTGCCAGAGCTGCCCCGGTCAACTGTAAGTGCTGTTATTGTGAAGTGGAAACGTCTAGGAGCAACAACAGCTCAGCCACAAAGTGGTAGGCCACACAAGCTCACAGAACGGGACCGCCGAATGCTGAAGAGCGTAAAAATTGTCTGTCCTGTTTTGCAACACTCACTAGCGAGTTCCAAACTGCCTTTGGAAGCAACGTCAGCACAACAACTGTTCGTCGGGAGCTTCATGAAATGGGTTTCCATGGCCGAGCAGCCGCAAACAAGCCTAAGATCACCATGCGCAATGCCAGGCGTTGGCTGGAGTGGTGTAAAGCTCGCCACCATTGGACTCTGGGGCAGTGGAAACACGTTCTCTGGAGTGATGAATCACGCTTCACCATCTGGCAGTCCGACGGACGAATCTGGGTTTAGCGGATGCCAGGAGAATGCTACCTGCCCGAATGCATAGTGCCAACTGAAAAGTTTGGTGGAGGAGGAGTAATGGTCTGGGGCTGTTTTTCATGGTTTGGGCTTGGCCCCTTAGTTCCAGTGAAGGGAAATATTAATGCTACAGCATTCTAGACGATTGTGTGCTTCCAACTTTGTGACAACAGTTTACGGAAGGCCCTTTCCTGTTTCAGCATGACAATTCTCCCGTGCACAAAACGAAGTCCATACAGAAATGGTTTGTCGAGATTGGCATGGAAGAACTTGACGAGCCTGCACAGAGCCCTGATCTCAACCGCATCGAACACCCTTGGGATGAATTGGAACGCCGACTGTGAAACAGGCTTAATGGCCCAACATCAGTGCCCGACCTCACTAATGTTCTTGTGGCTGAATGGAAGCAAATCCCTGCAGCAATGTTCCAACATCTAGTGGAAAGCCTTCCCAGAAGAGTGGAGGCTGTTATAGCAGCAAAGAGGGCGACCAACTCCATATTAATGCCCATGATTTTGGAATGAGATGTTCGACAAGCACATACAGGTGTGATGTTCGGGTGTCCACATACTTTTGGCCATGTAGTGTATATCATTATGAAGCTGATCAAATACAAATCCATCATTAATTGATAAATAAGTCATCAATGAATCTAATGATGTTTCCACATCTTCGTGCAGTTGTTAGTTTATTCCTGCACATATTCCAGACCCAATAAGACACGTACATGTGCAGGAACAAATTTGCAAAGAAAGGGACCGGATATGAACCCATGTGTATCCATTTGCAAAGAAAGGGGTCAGATATGAACCCATGGGTATCCATTTGCAAAGAAAGGGGCCGGATATGAACCCATGGGTATCTATTTGCAAAGAAAGGGGTCGGATATGAACCCATGGGTATCCATTTGCAAAGAAAGGGGCCGGATATGAACCCATGGGTATCCATTTGCAAAGAAAGGGGCTGGATATTAACTCATGGGCATTCATTTGCAAAGAAAGGGGCCGGATATGAACCCATGGATGGGTGTTCATTTGCAAGGAAAGGGGCTGGATATGAACCCATGCGTATCCATTTGCAAAGAAAGGGGCTGGATATGAACCCATGGGTATCCATTTGCAAAGAAAGGGGCTGGATATGAACCCATGGGTATCCATTTGCAAAGAAAGGGGCTGGATATGAACCCATGGGTATCCATTTGCAAAGAAAGGGGCTGGATATGAACCCATGGGTATCCATTTGCAAAGAAAGGGGCTGGATATGAACCCATGGGTATCCATTTGCAAAGAAAGGGGCCGGATATGAACCCATGGGTATCCATTTGCAAAGAAAGGGGCCGGATATGAACCCATGGGTATTCATTTGCAAAGAAAGGGGCCGGATATGAACCCATGGGTATCCATTTGCAAAGAAAGGGGCCGGAAATGAACCCATGGGTATCCTCATTGTCTGCTTGAGAATCTTGTCAAATGTCAAGAAACTGTTGTTTAGGAGAATCTACCACTTTCAGTTTATTTTTGAAAAACGACCTGAATATTGATTTTCCCAGTGTACACAACCCTTGGTGTCTCTCTCTTTCTGGAAGTTTGCTCCACACTTCTTTATGTTGTTGTATTTTTGCTATATTGATCATTTCCACCCCTTTGTTATCAAACATAATTTTGATGACGTCATTTTATTTTCTGCAATTAACTTATTTAGGCTTCCCTTTGTACGTTATATGGTCAATCATGTGCAGAATTGCCTCCATGTATTTGGAGTCCCTCTTGATCATCTTCTTCTATTAACCTGTTAACGATTTGCCAAGCTTCTTTCAGTTGTTGTTTTTTAAAATCTTATTTCTACTGCTGTTAAGTAATGTACATTTATTTGATTTGTTAAGACCTAACCAATCACTTGAGATATTTTTGTGGTGTGTCTGTAACTCGATGTTTACATCCATAATTATGTGTCTCTGAGAGTCTTGTGGAAAGGTGTTATAAGGGGAGTGGTTGAGGGTGTCTTATAAGGGGGTTGGTGTGGGGGTTGTGGGGTGAAGGATGAACAAATACCAACTACAGCACATTCACTTATTGACAAGACTGTCACAGACATCACAATCATTATGCATGCATACAATCACCCATCCATAGCTAAACTCGCCACCAGTCCTGTCAATGTCCATGTACCCCTATATCCCCAATGCTTCTACATACGTATATAATGCCATTGTAAATATTTTTTACTGTTTCTGCTGCCAATACCTCTCCAGGGAGACCATTCCATGCATTAACTTACTCCCTGAGTGAAAGGCCCTTGCCTTATTCCCATCCGAATTATCCTCTGAAGTTGTGCCTCCTTGTCCTGTCAATAGCATTTGTCCCTCTTCAAGGCATTTATTTATTTACTACAGGGAGTCCAAAAAGTCGCGAATCATGGCCAAATCATTTATTTGTAAGGGTGGCTACATCAGTTGTTCGAAATGTGTCCCACCAATCTCAAAACATGTTTGTAAACGGAAAAGCAGGTTTCTCGGAACGTTCTTCAACATATCCGGGCTAATTGTTGAATTAAATAATTTAATTAACTATGATAAATAATCATTTAAATAATTTCCTATGATGTGCGACTTTGTGGACACCCTGTATATGATACTAGCAGAAGTACCCGGCATTGCCGGGCGGGGGAGTGGAGGGGAGGGGAGGGGAGGGGAACGGGGAGAGCAAGCCCCTTGGTAAAGCGAGCGATTTTTTTTCATAGCGTCATAGCGTCATAGCGTTCATAGCGTCATAGCGTTCATAGCGTTTATAGCGTCATAGCGATTTTTTTTTTCATAGCGTCATAGCGTCATAGCGTTCATAGCGTTCATAGCGTCATAGCGTTCATAGGGTTTCATAGCGTCATAGCGATTTTTGTTTTCATAGCGTCATAGTGAAGGAACTGCGCTCCAACGCGAGTCGAAAGAATTGACGCGACCAAAGACGGAATTCGTCCGAGTTACTTTATTGAAACAAAACAGCTCAGGTATTCTGACAAGCCCGTTTATCGGGCAGCAATATATATACACATTTATGTCGGGAAGTTTGCCCGGCAAAAGCTATACCGGGCATGCCCAGGTGTCAAGGGCGAGCCTTGGAAAGGCGAGTCTGGACCTGCCCGGGCGTGTTTGGCTGCGGCCTGGCAAGTCGAGGCTGGGCGTGCCCGGGCGCTCTGGGCGAGCCCTGGAAAGGCGATAGCGGGCATGCCCGGACGCTCTGGGCGAGCCCTGAAAAGGCGATAGCGGGCATGCCCGGACGCTCTGGGCGAGCCCTGGAAAGGCGAGAGCGGGCATGCCTGGGAAAGACGAGACCGGGCGTGCCCGGGAGGTTCGGGCGTGCCCGGGAACAGTGAGTCCGGGCATGCCCGGGAGAGGCGCGTCTGGCCGTGTTCTGGCCGGTGCAAGGCGATTGTGTGCATCCAGCGGTAACCGCTACACACGCCCCTCCAGAATCGACCTGCACCGGCAGGGTCAATTTAAGGGGGGTCCGGATGACCCGGCCGAAGCGACCCCTGGAGGGTCGTGGGGAGGGGTCCGACGTGGTGGTGGGTGGTCGAGCGGGGGGAACTGTGGACGGGGGCGGCCTCGCCGCGGAGGAAGGGCCAACCGTGGTGGTCGGTCGACGTCCATGTGCGCCGGTTTGAGGCGGTCCACAGAAATCCGGTCCGGCCGGCCGCCGAAGTCGACGATGAAAGACTTGTCGCCCCGTCGCAGGACCCGGAAGGGCCCGTCGTACGGCGGCCGGAGTGGCCCCCGGTGTGCGTCATGACGCACAAAGACGTACTCCGCTGTGCGAAGTGCCGGGGGGATGTAGGACTGGGGGCCACCGTGGCGGGACGTCGGCACGGGGGCAAATCGTCGGGCGGCCTCCTGGAGGTCCGAGCGCTGGCGAGCGGCGGACCAGGGACTGGTAGCGTCGGGCACGAATTCGCCCGGGACGCGGAGCGGCTGGCCGTAGACGAGCTCGGCGGCGGACGCCTGGAGGTCTTCATTGGGGGCCGTGCGAAGGCCCAAAAGAACCCACGGCAGCCGGTCGGCCCAACCGTCGTCCTGAAGGCCGGCCATGAGTGCGGCCTTCATGGAGCGGTGAAACCGCTCGCACAACCCGTTGGCTTGGGGGTGGTAGGCCGTGGTGCGGTGCAGCGTGACCCCCAACGAACGGGCGACCGCGCCCCAAAGCTCAGACGTGAACTGTGGGCCGCGGTCGGACGAGATGTCCGCTGGTGCGCCGAAGCGCGCGACCCAGGTGGCGATGAACGCCTGCGCCACGTCGGCGGTGGTGGTGGAGGCGAGGGGCACAGCCTCCGGTCACCTGGTGGTCCTGTCCACCATGGTGAGCAGGTGGGTGAACCCCCGCGAGGGGGGCAGGGGACCCACCAGGTCCACGTGGACGTGGTCAAAACGCCGTTCAGGCACGGCGAAAGGTGCCAGCGGGGCCTGGGTGTGGCGGTGGACCTTGACCCGCTGGCAGGCCGTGCAGGCATTGGCCCAGTCGCGGATGTTTCGTCGAAGGCTGTGCCAGACGAAACGCGCCGACACCAGCTTCTGAGAAGCTTTCCGGCCCGGGTGAGAAAGGCCGTGGATGGAGGCGAAGATGCGGCGCTGCCAGGAAATGGGCACGATGGGGCGAGGCTGGCCCTGGGAGACGTCGCAGAGCAGGACGGTGCCCGCGAAGAGAATGTCGGCCAGGCGGAGGCCCGTGTCCGCCGCACGGAGTGCCTGCACCAAGGCGTCGGTGGTCTGGTCGGCCGCCATGAGCGCGAAGTCCACACCGAGGTGGACCGCGTTCGCGCTGGCCCGAGAAAGACAGTCGGCCACGGCGTTGTCTTTGCCGGCGACGTGCCGGATGTCCGTGGTGAACTCCGACACGGCGGAGAGGTGGCGCTGCTGGCGGGCCGACCATGGCTCCGTGACCTTAGCCATTGCGTAGACCAACGGCTTGTGGTCGACGAAAGCCGTGAACGGGCGGCCCTCCAGGAGGTGTCGGAAATGGCGAACGGCCAGGAATAGCCCGAGCAGCTCGCGGTCGAACGTGCTGTAGTTTAACTCGTTCGGCCGGAGTTGCCGGCTGAAAAAAGCGAGTGGCTGCCAAACCCCGTCCACCCATTGCTCATGGACGGCGCCCACCGCGTAGTTGGAGGCGTCCGTAGTGAGGGTAATGGGCGCGTTGAGCACCGGGTGAGCCAGCAGCGTTGCGTCGGCGAGGGCCCGTTTGGCGCTGGCGAAGGCCGCGTCCATGGCCGCGGACCAAACAATGTCATGCTTGGCCGGCTTGCCCCGGAGGGCCTCGTAAAGGGGCCGCATGAGCTGAGCAGCGTGGGGCACGAATCGGTGATAAAAATTCACCATGCCGAGGAACTCTTGGAGGGCCTTGATGGAACGGGGACGCGGGAACGTGGTGATGGCCTCGACCTTGGTCGGCAGCGGCACGGCCCCGGTCTTGGTGATGCGGTGGCCCAAAAAGTCAATGGTCGTCGCGCCGAAGTGGCATTTGACCGGGTTGACAATTAAGCCGTGCTCGCTGAGGCGACAGAACAGTGTTCGGAGGTGGAGGAGGTGCTCGGCGCGGGACGTGCTGGCGACGAGGATATCGTCCAGATAGACGAAAAGAAACGGCAGGTCGCGCAGCATGCCGTCCATCAAGCGCTGGAACGCCTGGGCCGCGTTCTTGAGGCCAAACGGCATCCGCAAAAATTCGAACAGGCCGAACGGCGTGATGACGGCCGTCTTCGGGACGTCGGCCGCCCGGACAGGTACCTGGTGGTAGCCCCGTATCAGGTCAATTTTCGAAAAGATGACCCGTCCCGCCAAATGGGCGGAAAAGTCCTGAATATGCGGGATCGGGTACCTGTCGGGGGTGGTAGCGTCGTTGAGAGGGCGGTAGTCGCCACACGGGCGCCATCCACCCCCCGGCTTTGGCACGATGTGCAGTGGCGAGGCCCACGCGCTATCGGAGCGCCGCACGATGCCGAGGTGCTCCAACGCGTCGAACTCGGCCTTCGCCACGGCGAGCTTGGCCGGGTCGAGGCGGCGGGCCCTGGCGTAGACCGGCGGGCCCGTAGTGGGTATGTGGTGCTCGATCCCGTGCCGCACCGCGACGGCCGAAAACGTCGGCCACATGAGGGCCGGGAATTCCGCGAGCAGGCGAGCGAACTCGTTCGCTGCCGGGAGGGCGCACGCCAGTTCGGTCGGCGCAGAGCTGCTCATCGTGCACGCCAGGGAGCTGAAGGTCTCGGCGTTGACAAGGCGACGACGTTTGACGTCGACCAGCAGCCCGTGCGCGCAGAGGAAGTCGGCGCCCAGCAAAGCCATGGGGACGCAGGCGGTCACAAAAGTCCATTGAAAACGCTGGCTGCCAAAGCAGAGGGTGACGACGCGTGGGCCGAAAGTGCGTATGGCCGAGCCATTAACAGCGACCAAAGAGGGGCCGCAAACGATGTCCCGCCTGTCCTGCTCGGAGGCGGGTATGACGCTCAGTTGGGCGCCGGTGTCACACAGGAAACGCCGCCCAGACGCTTTGTCCCGAATAAACAGCAAGTTGCCCGAGTGGCCGGCACTCATGGCTGGGAATGAACGCCGGCCCGGCCGTTTCCCGACCTGCCGAAAGTGCACGGGGGCCGGCACGTCCGAGCCTTGTGTCCGAACCTGGCATGGTAATAACACCATGCCCGGTCAGGTGGAGGCCCCGGCCGTCGTGTCGGAAGTGGGCAGTGCAGCGTGGCGGCCGCCAGTTGCACCGGCAGTTCGGCCTCCAACCGCGCAGGGCGCTCGGGCGTCGTGGGCGTCGCCTCGGACGGCGGCGGGCTCCAGGTAACCGCGCCGATGTGCTGGCCCACCGAGGAGATCTTATCGGCTTCCCTGGCGAGGGCGCGGGAATCCGTGATCAACGTGCCAGCCAGGGCGAGGCGTACCGGGTGAGGCAGCTGGTGAAGGAACAGCTCGCGGAACAGAAAATCCGGAGAGTGCTCACCGAGCAATGAGAGCATATAGTCCATGCGCTCTGACAGGCGCGTGTCGCCGAGCTCGGGCAGAGCGAGCAGGCGCCGTGCGCGTGCTGCCGGTGAGAGGGCGAAAGCGTCGAGGAGGAGTGTCTTCAGCGCGTCGTATTTGTCAGCAGCCGGCGGGTGCTCGAGGAGGCTCAAGGCGCGGGCCGCGGTGGCAGAACCGAGCGCCGCCACAACATGGTGGAAGCGGGTGTCGTCCGCGGTGATGCCTCGCAGGGCGAACTGAGAGTCCGCCTGAGCGAACCAAACAGCCGCGTGAGCCTCCCAGAAGGTAGGCAGTTTAAGCGTCACTGCCGTATCCATGTCGGTAGGTCACCAATGAAGGAACTGCGCTCCAACGCGAGTCGAAAGAATTGACGCGACCAAAGACGGAATTCGTCCGAGTTGCTTTATTGAAACAAAACAGCTCAGGTATTCTGACAAGCCCGTTTATCGGGCAGCAATATATATACACATTTATGTCGGGAAGTTTGCCCGGCAAAAGCTATACCGGGCATGCCCGGGTGTCAAGGGCGAGCCTTGGAAAGGCGAGTCTGGACCTGCCCGGGCGTGTTTGGCTGCGGCCTGGCAAGTCGAGGCTGGGCGTGCCCGGGCGTGTTTGGCTGCGGCCTGGCAAGTCGAGGCTGGGCGTGCCCGGGCGCTCTGGGCGAGCCCTGGAAAGGCGATAGCGGGCATGCCCGGACGCTCTGGGCGAGCCCTGGAAAGGCGATAGCCGGCATGCCCGGACGCTCTGGGCGAGCCCTGAAAAGGCGATAGCGGGCATGCCCGGACGCTCTGGGCGAGCCCTGGAAAGGCGAGAGCGGGCATGCCCGGGAAAGACGAGACCGGGCGTGCCCGGGAGGTTCGGGCGTGCCCGGGAACAGTGAGTCCGGGCATGCCCGGGAGAGGCGCGTCTGGCCGTGTTCTGGCCGGTGCAAGGCGATTGTGTGCATCCAGCGGTAACCGCTACAATAGCGTCATAACGTTCATAGCGTCATAGCGTCATAGCGTTCATAGCGTCATAGCGTCATCACGTGATCGCTCTGAGCGAATCAGCGCCCACCTGCCCTGATTCCGTTGATTCCGTGCGCTGAAATGCGCTTAGGTAAATATGAATAAAAAATATGGATCGTCAAATATTTTGAGTTCGGCCATGTTCGTCCCAGGCTCAATGGCCATGTCTATGCCAAATATCAAGCACGTAAGCCTCTCCGTTTAGGAGTCTATAGGTAACATTACACACACACACACACACACACACACACACACACACACACACACAAACTGTGTTTTATATATATAGATTATCCTTAAAAACAAAACACAACAGTTTACCACCAATTTAACTAAAATTTAAATCAAACCACAGGCCTCAAGTCATATAAGCACCCTTTATTATGACTTAAAAAACAACAACACCCTGAAAAATTTCCTTTATCGTGAGATCTTACGATATGATTTAAGAAAGCATTACAATTAACCAACCTCATTCTGGTTCCATATGTAGCGATGAATTTTCTCGACAAACGAAATCCCATCTGGAGCTGAACTGTGTAAGACATCATGGAAACGCCAAGCACGAGCATCATGTCAGATTGTGGAAAGGGCAGCCATGTTGAACTATTGCTTGTGAAATGTGTGAAACAATTACCGGGATAATCGGTGAATCAAAGAAGCCTGAACATTGCATCTGGGATGGAAAACTGATTAGATTTTAAAGGATAACAGCGCACACTGCCAAAAATGATTTCATTTGTTTTTAATCTCAAAAACTTTAATTGGGAGTGACACAAGAAAACTTTTCTTGTTTAAATCAATTATTTCTTTGTAAGAAAATCATTTTTGGTAGTGCTGGGACTCTAACGCATTTGATTTGGACTTTCGTAAGCACCGAGAATGATTTGGAAGTTCATGGAAAGATGTTTGGAGGACGTGAGAGACAAAATCTACCTTCCCTACCTTGATGCTATTTTGGGGTGAAATGGGCACATTTGAGGACCACCTGTTTCATCAGAGAACTGTCTTGAAATGTCTGAATGACAAGGGAATAAAACTCAAACCCACTAAATATGTGAGTTGTTCAATAATTATGTTCGCTATCTATTTAAAAGTGATTCTTCCCCATTGAGAGGTGGGACCAAAAACGATATATAGCAAGATATCTAAAAAAGTTGTAGAAGGGTTATAACAAAACTTGGTGGATGAGTTGGTTTGGTGACAAGAACAAGCCGATTAGATATTGGTTCAGGTTGGGATGCAGATCCGGCATCAGTGGGATACAAAACATAAACTGTTCAGTCTGGTGGAGGTATGTAGTCTAGCAAATGCCATTTTCGTTTATTGTGCATTGCTGTGTCCCTCCATGTCCCACCCAGTAAATCTACAGCTTTTCCTGCAAATTTTATCACTTTTCCTCTCCGACTATGCTATTTTTACTGGAACCTTGTACAAAAAAAGCCTTGTCCTTTGACTGAATTCCGAGTGCCGTTCTAGTTACTTTTGTTATTAGAAACGGCCTTGAAGAAAACACCACAATTAGCTATCTTAACATGGATATTGGATATACACCTTAACATGGATTTTGCCCAAGGTGGAAAACCCCCTTGGAGAGAGGGCAGGGGTAATGAAGTTGCAACAACTTCCATCGTGAGACCCTTTGTCCTCTTGTCAAGTTTGGTTGAGATTGGATAAGACCGAATGCAACGCGGTCAGACAGACAGACAGACAGACAGGCACCAAATTGCATATTTTAGTATGATTACGAATTATGCAGCAACATTTTTTCCACATGAACATTTTTATTCATAACTGAAGAGATCACATTAAACACAGTTATTGTTAAAGGAGGTTACATGTCAGGAATACCTGGAAAAGACATGTACAAATCAAAATTCACTGGTTTCAAAAGTATTGCCATGTCCGTAGCCGATGAACACCAGCCTTGGACGAATAGCCAAACCAGCTTTAACTCCACGGCAAACAAGCCAAAGATGACGGTTAATTTTGGCGTGCGTGTGAATGAAGGAATTCGAGATGTTTAGTTAAACGAAACACACGGGTTTAATCTGGAACCCACAACGAATAAACAAACATGACAAATAAAATGCACCACAATAATTTAATGAAAATAAATGCAATACGAAATTGTCAAAATTAATGTTGAAGTGAAAACTAAAATTCTAACTGAGTTACCTCACACGCTGACTCAAAACAAACAAGGAGACAGATAATAAAAAATAAATGTTCCTTTAGCCGGCCGGCACTCAGCTTTGGCCTTTTGCCTTTGGCACACACTTTAGCTGGCCGGCACTCAGCTTTGGCCTTGACGAGGACGTTTATGAGCTTGGTGGTCGTTGAAGCTGGTGTAGCCACTCACGCAGGCTGTCTCGCGTGGATTTTTGGAGGAAGCGCTCCAAAAATGGCGACGTCGATCACCGTGCGTCGGAGATACTGCAAGCATGAGGCGAGCAGACGAGACATCCCTCTTTTGCTTCCACCGTCTGGGGTAGCAGACGTGGCCTTCAGCTTCCTTGCGAGCCAACACACCCAGGTCCACCAAGCGCACGATCAGTTCCTCCTCCACCTCTTTTCCCTGTGACAGTCCACAACAATGGCGCCCGTTCCTTTTTCAGAAAGCACCAGCCGAGCCCAGAGAGAGAGACGTGCTCTTACTCCTCTGACTAGAAGCTTTTTGGCTCTGACGTCATCCGACCAATCGCAAAGCTTGGGGCATGACCTCACGCTGTATGTGTCCATGTGGGTGAGCTTACTTGTTGATCGGCAATGTCCGGGTACTGTGGTGGTTTAATGAAAGTTTTGCATAGCCGGCCTTGTAAATGAAAAACGTAAGGGAACGTGACAAAGGGAATCACATACTGGGGAAAACTAACCTTAATCCCTCGCTAGTTAACACAGCTTCACCCCTCATAAGCAATCACATAAGTGAAGTGAAGACACATAAGCAATCTTAAGCTCCAATTTCCCTACTTAAATACATTGAGATGCCTCCTTCTCGTCTACGGTCCATGCTATAACTATACAATCCTATCTTTACTATGGGATTCCTCCATCTACCCCCACACATGTAATAGTATTCAGCCCCTTAGGTCAGTACTTGGTGGACGCACCTTTTTGCAGCCATGACTGCTATGAGTCTTTTTGGGTCGGTCTCTACCAGCTTTGCACAGTGAGATGGTGATATCTTTGTCCATTCTTCACATGAAAATTGCTCGAGTTCTGCTAAGTTTGATGGGGATCGGCGATGGACTGCAATCTTCAAGTCTCGTCATAAATGTTCAATTGGGTTGAAGTCAGGACTTTGACTAGGCCACTCAATAACATTTTTTTTTTGTATACAAGATCGAGGCTCGTGAAAGAGCTAACATTAACACACAAAAAAAACCGACACATAAAACATATAACAAGGGGAGCGGTACACAAGATGGGGAGAGAGGGGGAAGCACACAAGCACAACATTTGAGAGCAGGGACATCGGGAGATCTGTGGGAGGGAGAGGGCTTGGGGGAGGAGGCTTGGGAAGGGGGGTGGAGGGGTGGTAGAAGTATAAAACACATGGACACTGCAAGCACTTCCAGGAAAGAAGTTGGTATTTCAAAAAAGTGGATCTGGGGTGAATTAACAGGGGTAGAAAAGATCAAGGTTTTGGATGGGGGAAGATAAGAGATGGTGGTCAACAGTTGTTTTAAAGACCTGGAGAGAGGAGTGGGATTGAAGAGAGTGAGGGAGCTTGTTCCAGAGGCGGGAGTAAAGAGGAATGAAGGAGTGAATGTGAGCAGAGTCTTGATTTTGGCAATTTCACCAGAAGAGGGTTGCTGGCAGATATTGTGCGACCTGCAGGAATATTTGGGGGACAGAGCACAGACAGAGCTGGGGGAGCTCAGCCGGAAAGGAGTCACTAGAAGACAGAAATTTATTTTCTTCTCATTCAGCCACTCCAGTGTGGCTTTAGCTTTGTGCTTTGGATTATTGTCTTGCTGAAATGTGAATCACCTACTCAGTTTCAGATTATTTGCTGACTCAACCAGGTTTTCATCAAGGATTCTCCTGTACTTTGCACCTTCCATTGTCCCTTCTAGCCTGACAAGCTTGTCAGTCCTTGCTGATGAAAAGCAGCCCCATAACATGATGTTGCCACAACCATGCTTGACAATAGGGATAGTGTTGACTGCGTGAAGTGCAGTATTAGGCTTGTGCCAGATGTGATGCTTTGAATTTAGACCACATGGTTAAATTTTTGGCTTGTCTGACCACAAAACCTTTCTCCACATGCCTGCAGTATCATCAAGCTGCTTTTTCACAAACTATATATGAGCTTTTAGAAGCATCCTTTTCAGTAATGGCTTGTTCTTGCCACCTGTCTATAGAGGCCAGCTTTGTGAAGGGAACTGGATATTGTTGATTGATGAACACTGACCTCCATCTCAGACATATAACCTTGCAGATCTTTCAACTTCATTGTTGGATTAACAGTGACATCCCAAACCAGTTCAATGCTTGCTCGGCTGCTGCGTTTTAATGGGTGACCTAATCTGGGTAGAGTATGGGTGGTATATGATAAATCTTCCACTTCTTAATGATGGATTTCACTATACTCAAAGGAATAATGAATGACTGTGAAATCTCCTTATTTTGGAATTGAATAATAATGGAATTATTGAATAATAATTATTATTATTGAATAATAATTTTGAATAATAATTTTTGAATATTGATTAATCTTATATTGTTGATTAGTATATTCTTATTATATTTATTATTTAAATTATTTTTTATTATATGTATATATAATTATTATATATATATTATTATAATAATTATTATATATAATTATTTATATATAATTATTGGTATTATATTTATTATTATTTATTATTATTATATTATATTTATTATTATATTTATTATGATATTTATTATTATTGGTATTGATTATTATATATTATTATATTAATTGGTGGTATATTATTGAATATTGATTGTTTGAATAATAATTGAATATTGAAAGGAATAATGAATTGTGACTCTTTGGAACGGTTCTTCTCCACCACTATATGTCTGACTTCTTTGGAAAGCTCCTTGGATTTCATGTTTGCCTTGTTGGTTGACCAAGGGAGTTGCATCTTAGAACTCCTTAGCTTAATTTTTAAGTTAAACATCTGATTCCATACAGGTGACACCTATTACAGCTGTTTTGTAACCTTTCAAAAAATAAGCCCAGGTGGCATCTAAATGTGAAAAGTTTGGAGGGGGTGAATACTTCTGCCGGTCACTGTATATCGTTTTTTGCCCTATCTCTCAATGGTGAAGAATCATTTAAGAATTTATAGTATTCGCATACTCCTGCCTGATGCTGTTAATTTTCCTCCTCATGTTCTACCCCATTATATCCCACTCAATTGGCATTAAAGATGTCATGGAGGCACAAGAAGCCGTGGCGCAAAGATAATGCTGAAACATTTGCAAAGACGTAAAGCCGACTTTTTGAAATTTGGAGCTGAAGGGCAATATAGGTCTTACATGATTTGAAAAAATAATCGTGCTAATTTCTGCAAGCATACACGAGAAATGTAGTGCTAATCTCCATAAGGAAGACGAGAGATTGTTCAGTGGCAAGAAACAACGTTTTGTTTTACAGGCCCAAGGACAATGACGGGATTGCCAAGGCCTTTTTAACACCAAGCTCTCAATGCATCATGATGATTGTGATGGAAAAATTGCCAGAGCTCATTGCAAAGCAAATAATAATACAAAAATATCATCGCACATAATACAAAAATACAACTCTTCATCGCACACAAGAGTAAACCATGGAAGCAATCGCCTTGGCATAAACTATAGTTGCTGTGGTTACACAATATTTCATTAAAGGTACATCATCCATATCTATTATAACACCAGATGGTATTCATAGAATACTTACACTGCGCAGTCAACTTGTTGCGAGCCAACTCTTCTGTTTTTGAACATTTTTTCCCTTTGATCCAATATGGCTGCCAGACCACGTGAGAGATGACATCATAAATTTATATTCTCTAAAATAATTGTTGCATAGATCACGCTCAATACATTTCAAACTGATCAGACTAAGCGTTGTCCCTGTCAAATTATGACGTCATAACTATGGCACCAATGACGTCATCGTTACGAACACCTATTCCCCATAAGGAGTTCTTTACAATGAGCCATGTTGCAATTGTTTCCATGCAGCGGTTTTGGAGGTGTAGAGGTGCAACATTTTTCGGTTTTTCCAAGATGGCGCCTGTACCACATGACGTATGACGTCATTATTATCATTAAAATATTCTACAGGAGGAGGCGTTCCTATGGTGAAAATTTCGTGCCCATCAGACCAACAGTTGCTGAGAAAAAAATTCACAATCATCGGATAAGTGTTGTACTTGTCGAATTATGACATCATAACGAAGGCACCGATGACATCATCATTAACATATCTTATTCCACAAGGGGGGTACTTGACAATGAGCCATGTTTCAATTTTTTCCATGGAGCGGTTTTCGGAGATATAGAGGAGCAACCTTTTTCGATTTTTTCCAAGATGGCGTCTGTACCACGTGACCTATGACGTTATAATTATCATTTTAAAATTCTACAGGAGGAGGCGCACATATTCGGAAATTTTCGTGTTCATCGGAATAACAGTTGCAGAGGAATTTTTTTTTTCATACTCATCAGATCAAGCGTTGTACTTGTGGAATTATGACGTCATAATGGAGGCACCTATGACATCATCATTAACATATCTTATTCCCCATGGGGTGGACTTGACAATGAGCCATGTTTCAATTTTTTCCATTGAGATGTTTGGGAGATATAGAGGTGTAAGGTAAGGTTTTTCCAAGATGGCGTCCACACCACGTGACCTATGACGTCATAATTATGAATAAAAAAATTATACAGGCGGGGGCGCTTCTGTGGTAAAATTTCGTGTCAATCGGACCAACGGTTGCCGAGAAAATGAATTTTTAAAATGCAGACACGTATGGCGTACTGCACACGTACGCACATGAATGCTTAACCCTGCTTTTCACTTCGCGGGCGCAGGGTAACAAGTATAAGGTTGGCACAAGATGAAAGAAGAAAGAGAGGATGCTTATATGAGCATGAGGTGTACAGGATGGAGGGGTTTTCAAAATGTCAGCCATTTTGTATATGTCATAAAGAGATGGCCTCTAATACCGAATCCTCTCCTCACCACTACTAATTTTTAACTGCTACAATTATTGCCACTTTCTTGTGGGGTCGGCCAGGGAAGCATTTTGACCAAAGTCATTCACGAGCTGACTGGCAAGGCCTGGCATTGAACTTGCCAGATTTGACCTTCAGATCCCTCTGGTCAACAATATGTAATCTTAATTTGTACATCCAAGTTTAATTATAAAGAATGCTTTATTATGTATCAAAAAGTGAAAAAAAACATGCATTTCATAATCAAATACAAAGGCAGATTGCGAAAATGTAAACACCGGTGCAGGATCTACAAACATCAGTTGTTAACATTTTGGAGCAGTAACATTGTAAGAGGCAGACAAACATCGTATATATGCAATGGGCAAAAACAACATTATCCTCATACATGCATCTGAAAGAAACAGACATGATGCAGTATAAAATATTTGTACAAAAACGAATTGCATTTGCTTATTTGTAAATGAGATGCAACATTCAAGATAAGCCAGACCACCACCTTAGGCACTTTTACACACACACACACACACACACACACACACACACACACACACACACACACACACACACACACACACACACACACACACACACACACACACACCCGCACACACACACACACACACACACACTTGCACTCTTTTCGGAGTTTGTGCTTTACTGTGGGATGTGTGCTGACGTTTTAACAGCGTTTCCCAAAAACATCAATACTAATAAATCTTGGCTTCAAACGTTTCACGCTAATTCCGAGCTAGGATTTGATAGTGAATGGAGATAAAAGCCTTGCTGTTCTCCATTCTGCAATGGCTAACAACATTTCTGTGGTAGTGCGTCAGTTTCAATTTGCATAGTTTGTGTTCAAGAGCAATTTCAAAATTATTAACTGAACCATTATTGTGCAATAAGAGTGCACAAGTGCAGAAGAAACTGTGACAACACCTCAAAGCCACATGGGATTAAAGCAATCTTGAAGCATTTTATTAAACATGTCTAGACATGAATAAGTCACATAAATCTAAAGGAAATAAAAAAGTGACGAGGTTAAATAGTGCAATGTTGCAGCACCACGAGCTGCTTGCTGTAACAGTTTGGAATTACCATGGAATAATGATAATGTAATGGGGTTGGAGGTTCCATTCTCAACTTTTCATGTAACTAAAACTCTTTTTGGAAGTGCTACACTTTCCAACGTCATGGAAATTATCAACATTCCGAAAAGTAAGTGAATATTATCAATTATTGAGTATACCCTCAATTACACACTTGCAGCCAAATATGGTGGTGCCCGAATGTTGAGGTTGTGTCCAAATAAAGCAGAAGGTTTTCCAAAGTATTTGAATTTGAAGCTTTTGTAAACCGAATGCATCTGAGCAGAATTTCTTCGTCACAATCCGATAGTCAGTTTAAAAAGCCCAGCTGGCTCTCTAATGACCTGTCAGGTATTCTTTATACATCATGGTGGTCCACACCTCGTGGTTGACTCTTAATGCCCTCATAGCCATTTTGGACGGGCACTTACGTACTACTGATTAAAAGGCAGCACAACCCAAAATACCCTTAAATGTATAGAAGAAGAAGAAAAAAGTGCCTGCAAATGAAACAAGAAGGAGTTATAATTTATAATTTGGGTAAAAATCATTCAAAGTATGTTGACTTTTTATTCTTTCTTGGGACTTGCAGACACATGTCTCAATTCATGTTACAAGATAGACTCAAGAGAAAGAGGATCCTTGAATTGAGACAAATCTCTGTCCTCCCTGTCTGCTGATTAACCTCTCAGTAACCAGTAAAGGAATTGTGGAACTTTAAACATCAATGAGTATCATAACTAATTTTAGATTAGACCGAGTCGCTCTCCAACTCCGGTTTTGTAACTCATTGCAGTAATGGCGTTAATCAAGCTGGCATTACACTTATCAGTTTCTCTTACAAAAGGAAAATGCATATATATATATACAGACATGTGAAAAAGTAAGTACACCCCATGTAAAGTTTTGACTTTTTCAATATATTTCACCATACAGCTATTTGATCTTCATTTCAACAATATTGACAGATAAAGGTGATATAATATAACAAATAACATGAAGCATTTACATTTTGGAGTCCATTGCATAATTTAAATAAACATAAATGCAAATTTCGCATGTGGAAAAAGTAAGTACACCCCGACATTTATCACTACTTCAAATACCTAAAATTAGAATCAGGTGCACCAGCTCAGGTGCAAATGATTAGAACATCGTTAGAGAGGATCTTGGAGGAACCTGTCTTATTTAAACCTCAGACATTTAGTTTGGTTTGCTCTTTGTTGTTGAAGTGTGCGGCGTCACCGTGCCCAGATCAAAAGAGCTCTCTGAGGCCTTCAGAAAGAGGTTATAAATGCCTTAGGAGTCTGCGAAGAGATTTAAAAAGATCTCCAAACAATTTGAAATCAATCATTCGACTGTCTGGAAGATCATCTACAAGTGGAGAAGATTCCAAACAACTGCCAACTTGTTCAGGCCAGACCGCCCCAGCAAGTTAAGCCCGAGAGCAGACCGCAAGATGCTGAAAGAAGTCTCTAAGAGCCCCAGAATGTCATCACGTGACCTACAGGTAGCTCTTGCCACTGTTGATGTCAAAGTGCATGAATCTACCATTAGAAAGAGGCTGCACAAATTTGATCTACATGGGAGGTGTGCCAGGAGGAAACCTTTGCTGTCCAGAAAGAACATCAGGGCAAGACTAAAGTTTGCCAATGAACACCTCGGCAAAGACCAACACTTCTGGAACAATGCGTTCTGGACAGATGAGTCAAAGGTAGAGCTATTTGGCCACAGTACCAGAAGACATGTTTGCCGAAAACCAAAGACAGCATTTGACCACAAGAACCTGATACCAACTGTAAAGCATGGTGGTGGAAATGTTATGGTTTGGGGCAGCTTTGCTGCATCAGGACCTGGACAGCTCACCATCATATAATCCACTATGAATTCTTCATTGTACCAGAAGGTGCTTGAGGATAATGTGAGGCCATCTGTCGGAAAGTTGAAGCTCAACCGAAGATGGACCTTGCAACATGACAATGACCCTAAACATACCAGTAAATCCACCAAGGAATGGCTGAAAAGAAAGAAATGGAGGGTTCTGCAATGGCCAAGTCAAAGCCCGGATCTAAATCCCATCAAGATATTGTGGGGGGATTTGAAACGAGCTGTGCATGCAAGAAACCCCTCAAACATCGCACAGCTGAAAGAATTCTGCATGGAGGAGTGGGCAAAACTTTCTCCCAGTCGATGTCAGAGACTGGTAGACAGTTATAAGAAACGCCTACTTGAGGTTGTTTCTGCCAAAGGGGGCAATACCACCTATTAGAGCCAAGGGTGTACTTACTTTTTCCACATGCAAAATTTGCATTTATGTTTATTTAAATTATACAATGGACTACAAAATGTAAATGTTTCATGATATTTGTTATATTATATCACCTTTATCTGTCAATATTGTTGAAATGAAGATCAAATAGCTGTATGTTGAAATATGTTGAAAAAGTCAAAACTTTACATGGGGTGTACTTACTTTTTCACATGACTGTATACATAATGAGATGTGTGTGTGAAGGTTTTTCTTTAATTTCTATAGAATCCCACACTCCCAGACAAATTCCCCTCAAATTTTGCATACGTGCTGGGGGTGCACAGTGTTAAGTCATGGGCACAAGTCCCCTCTCCCCCAACCCCCACAAGAAAATTCTCTGTATGTGTGTGTACATCTGAAAATCCTAGAAAAAAAAACCAGCTGGCCCAATTTCCACCAGATTTTGCATATGTGCTGGGGGTTTCAAATTTGAACCTTGTGGGCTCACCAGGGTCAGGTCATGGTTACAAATAAAAATCACTTCCCACCGGGATAATTTTTTGCTACAGCTTTAACCCTTAAAGCACGTCGGGCAGCAATCATAGTCGATGTGTGTATGCAAATGAGTTTAAACTGATGTCAACCCAAAGAACGAATCATGACCTTTCTTACAATGTATAATACCCGGGTAACTTATGAAAGCTTGCTTCTAATTGGTGGAGAAAAGCCGATGACAAAAACACATTTCTGGCCTACTAAACAGTCAATCCTCATGGGTTAAACACCAATCTTCTTGAAGGTTAACTACAGTCTAAGTAACTCGATCTTGATCAGGTGACGGGCAAAGTGATGCACAACTTTCTGCAGGGAACTTTCTGCAGGGCTTTGCTTATAGCTATAGTCTCCATAGCTATAAGCAAAGCGCACAAGATAGAGATGGGGGGGGGGGGGGGGAGGATGAGACTTACCTCTATCAAGGTCAATTCTAAGGCACTTTCCTAGAGTTCACCAACATACATTGGGTTTCAGACATCTGTTAAAAATCTAACAATACTGTATACTGTTCAACATTTCAATTGTCACCATGGAAATTGGCTGGGTGTTCGTACCTCTCACATCAGCCATGGCACATCAGCAAAGGACTTCCATGACTCCATGGGACTGGCTCACTCTGTGAACTTCCAACCCAGGTTTCTCCTAACGGCAAATCCTCCCTTTTGGATTTGGTGATGACCAACTTTTCCGCAAATGTCTCCTGCTCTCCCTCTGCTTCAATTGGTTCATCTGATCATGTGCTGGTGAATTTCAACATTTCTCCAGCTATTTTCAGAGAGCTGCCTCAATGCCGGCGAGTCTGGCATTTCACTCAACGAGATTGGCATTGACTGCAAGCAGCCATCTCTCTTCAGGAATGGGCTCCCAAATCTACTGATGTTAACTCAGCCTGGGAATTATTCCACAGAAACCTGCTCTCTCTCTCTCATGCACAAATTTATCCCATCAGTTTTCCTACCCTTCTTCCCGCCTATAATACACTGAATCATGTGGTGAGACAGGTGCTCTGAAGCAACTTGCATTCTCTTCCTGGAAGGAAAATCCGACCGAAGGCAATCTCAGTGCATTCCAAAAAGTCTGCAACAAGTGTGTGTCCATTCTCAGAGATCCGGAAAGCAACATCTTTCCAACCTCAAGAATGAACTTTCAAACATGTCTGCCTCCTCTAAAACCAGGTGGCAGCTTATTAAGTCTATCTCTGGAGCATGCTCCGCTCCATCCCTTCCCTTACTTCAAATGCCACTACAGCCGACTCAGCAAGTGAGAAGCTAAATGCTTCAATTCTATGTTTGCTTCGAAATCTTGGGTCCCCAACACCTCACTCTTGGTACCCATCCTTCCCTGTCGGACCCAACTGCTCCTGCACCTGAGAATGTGGAGAAGGTTCTTTCACCCCTCAACGCTGAATCTGCCACTGGACCAGACGGCATCGGCTCATGTTTATTAAAAACCTGCTCTGCTACTCTTGGACTTTCTCTCTCTCTGCCCTTTTCACCCTGCTATTTGCACTAGGTCATCTTACATCTGCTTGAAAATCAGCCAATATCAGTGCATTACATACAAATTACATACAGGTGCAAAAACGGATCCACTAAACTACAGACCTATCAGATTACTTCCAATCATTAATCAAGGTCATAGAATCCATCATAGCAGTTGATATGAAATCTTTCCTTTTTTCCAACAATCTCATCTCAGATCACCAATTTGGTTTCAGACCAGATCACTCCACCTTGGACATGTTGCTTTTACTTACCCAACAATGGATGGATGCCCTCAATGTCAGACATGAGTTCAAGGCCTTCTCTCTGGACATACCTTGCGCTTTTGATACAGTCTGGCATCCCGCCTTTCTCTCCAAACTCTCTGCCTATGTCATCCAAGGCCAACTCCACACATGGCTTATTGACTTCCTCTACTCTCATAGCCAACGTGTGGCACTCAATGGAATGCTTTCATCTCCTCTCCCTGTAATGGCTGGTGTGCCCCAAGGCAGTGTTCTGGACCCAGTCCTATTCCTGATCTTCCAAAATGATTTATCTGACTCTTTGGAAAATCCTCTCTATCTCTTTGCTGATGACTCCACCCTCTGCAATGACATCCCTCATCCTTCAGACAGGCAGGCCGCATCCTCTTCCCACTCTGCAGACCTTGACAAAATCTCAAGATGGTCAAACACTTGGAATATGTCTTTCAATCCTGGCAAATGTCAAACTCTCACTATCTCTCTTTCTGAAAGGACCGTCTGGCAAACACTATGATCTACTTTTTTAGCAATCCTCTTGAGGAAGTTCAGTTATCAAACTCCTGGGTCTCATGATCAGCCATGATCTTTATTGGGCAAACCACATTTCAAAGTTGGCCTCCAAAGCCAGCCCTTAACTGGGCATCCTCCGTCATCCTTCCTTGGCACGCCTGAACTCCTATCCACCTACAAGGCATTCATTTGCAGCTTGATGGAGTACTGTCCTCCCCTATAGGCTGGCTACCCTGCCTCACACTTTGCTCCTCTTGATGCTGTGGAGACCAAGACCTTCAAGATCATTTAAATCTCCCGCCATGAAGGTGAGTCTATGGGTCGGTCACGTCGCCATCACAAACAGGTCGGTTGTCTCTCTGTCTTCTACTGTATCCTTTCTGGTCTTGCACCATCTGTTCTTTCTGTGCTTTGTCCCCTCCAGGTTTCTGCAGGGCATACATGGTCCACCATCAACCCTCTTCTGGTAAACTACCTCAATCCAGTAACACTGCTCACCTCCACTCATTTGTTCAACTCAATTTTTTCGCACCTGTGGAATCAACTTCCACACCCTCTTAAATCTCATTCTTCCCTCCAGGTCTTCAAGACAGCTGTTCACCACCATCTCAAGATTGTCCCCAATCAAAAACCATGATCTTTTCTACCCTTGATAACCCCACCCAAATCCCTCCTCCTTCCAATTTTCCAGTTTTCCCTCTTTAGAGTTTCCTTCTGTATCCATCTTGTCCACCCCATGCAGCATGTTTTGCATCCTGTTTCTGTCTTTTTTGTCCTGATCTATTCACTATACTAGCTCTTGCACGAGCCTCGACTATAGATACAAAAAATAAATCTATGGATCTCCATGTCAGAGGTTCAACAAACTGGGGGGAATTCAACTTCTTGGCCAGAGATAATATTTTAAAAAGAGGACTTTTGCATCTAACACATTAAATTTGAGTCACGAGGTCATAATGAATGATTAGCTGGTTTATGAATATTATTTCATTAGCAGGCAAATTGTCAAATTCAAAAAATAGTTACTGTTTTAACTTAAAAATTTACCAATGGGAGTGATTAAGGACTTCACATTAAAGTTTGAAAGTTAACTTTGATCAAAACATGCAGGAATAAAAAAGAGTAAAAAGTATTAGTCATAGGTGCAAAGCAGATTAGCGACTCAAATCCCATTTCCATCTTTCCTTCTCTCTAGTTTTGTAAACAAACTCTTAAAGATATAATATCTGCTGGCTTCATTCCAGGCCAGGCTCTGCCAGCAAGCACAAGCACTGCTACATGATGCAATGAAATGTTGTGGAGAGAAGGAAAGCGAGCAGAAAGTCTATGTTATAGAATCTGCAAGATGCAGTGTTTAAGGTGTGAGGCAGAAATGAATACACGTTTAAAAGTTGGGGATGGGGAGAAGAGGGGGCTGTGGGAGGGGGTTGGAGTGGTTGGGTGACGACGACAAACGATGAGGGAGCTTAGCGTAACTTCAGTTCATCAGCACTGTTCAACCCTCCGGAGTTGGGGCTTGGATCAAGATGTCTTCGGCTCTGTCAAAACAAGAACAAACACTGACGAAAACCGCCAAACCAAGCAACAACCATGAACGATAGCATGCATACAGAAGAGGTCATTGGTGCATCGTTTCTTCTATTTGTTTGCATTATCTTGTCAACATCAATCTGAAATTTGCATTCAATCTGCAATTAGAAAAATGGATATAAATCTGAAGTTCACAATTATTAACAATGATCTCAGGCTCATGTAGGAGCTTGTAACAAATCACATGCTGATCAAAGACTTTAGAAGGCACCGATATACTTTTCCGATCTTACAGTGTGCAATGGACAGGTCAACATCACGTGCTTATGAGAGGCAACATCTCTCTCGCTATTCTCAGAGAGCCGCCTCAATGCTGGCAAGTCTGTAAGTTCCCTCAGGCTGACTGGCAGGGACTGCAAGCTCTCTTCAGGACTGGTCTCCCATATCTACCGCCGCCGATATTAACACAGCCTGGGAATTCTTCCACAGAAACCTGCTCTCTATATGTACGGATTCATTCCATCTCGTCTTCACTTATCCTACCCTTCTTCCCGCTCATGGTATACTGAATCCTGCGGTGATGGTTGCCTTCAAACAGCTTGCCTTCTCTTCCTCAAAGGCAAATCTGACTGAAGGCTACCTCAGATCATTCCACAAAGCCAGCAACAAGTGTGTGTCTACTCTCAGGAGAGACAGAAAACAACATCTGGACAACCTCAATATTTAACTTTCAAATTTGTCTCCCTCCTCAAAGACATGGTGGTGCCTTGTTAGGTCTGTCTCCGGTGTATGCTCCCCCTTCCATATATTCCCTCCCTTCAAATGGCACCACAGCCGACTCCACCCGTGAGAAGGCCGAATGCCTCAATTCTGTGTTTGTTTCCAAATCTTGTGTCCACCACCTCTCGCTTGTTGAACTCACCCTACCCAGTCATACCCAACTGCTTCTCGACTCTGCGTCTTTTTCATTTGAGAAGATGGGGAAGTTTCTGGCAACCTACGACTCTGATTCTGTAACTGGACTGGACTGCATCAGCACACGTGTGTTGAAAACTTGTTCTGCTACTCTTGCACATCCTTTTTCTGCTCTGCTCATCATATTTCTGCCCAGCATTATTTTTTAGCCCAGCCCTGTTCCTTATCTTCATCAATGATCTTTCTGACTCTGGAAAATGCTCTTTGTCTCTTTGCTGACAACTCCATCCTCTGCCATAACTTCCCTCATCTTCCAAGTAAGCAAGCAACAACCTCTTTCCTTTCTGCAGACCTGGATAGATTCACGAGCTGGTCAAACACCTACACTATGTCGTTCAATCATGACAAATGTGACACTCTCACTCTGTCTCTCCGAAAGGTGAACCATCCAATCTACGAACCCTTAACCATCCTCTTGAAGAAGTTTAGTCACACAATCTTTTGGGCCTCATCATCAGACATTAGGTTGCACAAACCACATATCTCAGTTGGCCTCCAAAGCCAGCCGCTGACTGGACATCCTCCATCGTGCAAAGTCTTTCCTTGGCAAATCTGAACTTTTATCTACCCATAAGGTCTTCATCGGCAGCTGGATTGAGTACTGCTCTCCCTTTTGGGCTGGCTCCCCTGCCACACACCTTGCTCAAGCTTAATGCCATTGAAACCAAGGCCTTCAAAATCATTGATATCTCTCATGATTAAGCTGAGTCTTTGGGCCTATCACTTCACACCACAGACAGGTCGGAAGTCTATCTGTCTTATATTGCCTACTCTCTGGTCTTACAATCTCTGCTGTATCTGTGTTCTGTCATCCTTTCCTTCCCCCATGCTTCTGCATGGTGTATGCAGAAACCCCCTTTATGCAGAAAATGCAGAAACCCAGTAACCCACTTCTGGTGAAACTCCCAAAGTCCAAACTCACTGCTCAACTTCACTCATCTGTTCCTCTTTTTCCTGCTTGTGGAACCAACTGTCTCAGTCTGTTCAATCTCCTTCTTCCCTCCAGGCCTTCAAGACAGCTGTTCACCACCATGTCAGGTCATCCCCAATCCACAACTATGGTCCTTTATACCCCCATTAACCTTCCCAAAGCCCATCCCTTTCCGGGTTACCATTTTTCCTTCCACTTTTGTGATTCATAGTTTGTGGCTGTATCTATCTTGTTCACCCCTGTGTCCTCCATTGAAGGTCGAAGGAACTGCCTGCAGAGCTCAGAGACAGGATTGTGTCGAGGCACAGATCTGGGGAAGCCTACAAAAACATTTCTGCAGCATTGAAGGTTCCCAAGAGCACAGTGGCCTCCATAATTCTTAAATGGAAGAAGTTTGGAACAACCAGGACTCTTCCTAGAGCTGGCCGCCCGGCCAAACTTAGCAATCGGGGGAGAAGGGCCTTGGTAAGAGAGGTGACAAAGAACCCGATGGTCACTCTGGCTGAGCTCCAGAGATCCTGTGTGGAGATGGGAGAAACTTCCAGAAGGACAACCATCACTGCAACACTCCACCAATCTGGGCTTTATGGCAGAGTGGCCAGACGGAAGCGTCTCCTCAGTGAAAGACACATGAAAGCCCGCTTGGAGTTTGCAAAAAAGCACCTAAAGGACTCTCAGACTGTGAGAAACAAGATTCTGTGGTCTGATGAAACCAAGATTGAACTGTTTGGCCTCAATTCTAAGCATCATGTCTGGAGGAAACCAGGCACCGCTCATCACCTGCCCAATACCGTCCCAATGGTGAAGCATGGTGGTGGCAGCATCATGCTGTGGGGGTGTTTTTCAGCAGCAGGGACTGGGGGACTGGCCAGGGTTGAGGGAACAATGAATGGAGCAAAGTACAGAGATATCCTTAATGAAATCCTGAAACAGAGCGCTCAGGACCTCAGACTGGGCCAAAGGTTCACCTTCCAACAGGAAAATGACCCTGAGCACACAGCCAAGACAATGCAGGATTGGCTTAGGGACAACTCTGTGAAGGTCCTTGAGTGGCCCAGCCAGAGCCCTGACTTGAACCCAATCGAACATCTCTGGAGAGACCTGAAAATGGCTGTCCACCGACGGTCCCCATCCAACCTGACAGAGCTTGAGAGGATCTGCAGAGAAGAATGGCAGAAAATCCCCAAATCCAGGTGTGCAAAGCTTGTCGCGTCATACCCAAGAAGACCCGAGGCTGTAATCGCTGCCAAAGGTGCTTCAACTAGGTACTGAGTTAAGGGTCTGAATACTTATGTCAATGTGATATTTTAGTTTTTTCTTTTTAATAAATTTGCAAAACTTTCTAAAATCCTGTTTTCTCTTTGTCATTATGGGGTATTGAGTGTAGATTGATGAGGGAAAAATGAATTTAAACGATTTCAGTATAAGGCTGCAACATAACAAAAATGTGAAAAAGTGAAGGGGTCTGAATACTTTCTGAATGCACTGTACATGTCCATTTCATTGTGACCTAATCACGTGATGCTGTGTGGTGGCAAAACTTTTCACATAGGGATCCAACGTAGACGTAACATTTCACAACCAGGTATGTCCACCTCCGGCAGCAATCAATGCATTGTACAGTCATCACATTGACCATATGGGTACTCAAATCTGAGCCTGGGGAATGGCATTCTACGCCCAAATTAGCTCCTGTTCCAACTCATGAGGGTCTGTAACTGTCTTGGCAAGATTCAAACACGACGATCAATGATAAATTGGATTTAAATCTGGCGAGATGGCAAGCCAGGGTAACATTGACAATACGTTCCTTGTTGAATGGTCCTGTGACCAGAAGTATTATCATGCATAAAGATGATTCCTCGAGAATGTTGTTGAAGGCTTGGCAACACATATTGCGACAAGATCTCATTAATGTATTGAACTGTTGTCAGATTATCACGGATACGGATTAAGTCGGTGTGGAAAGATTTCAGGAACACCACCCCACATCATGACATTTCCACATTCAAATTTGCGTCTTCCTGTACACAGACTGCGGCATAGCGCTCATTGCGTTTTTTGTAGACCCGTGCACGGCCATCATGCCTTTCAAGGAGAAAGCTAGATTCATCACTGAGCATACCACTTGCCCATTGCCTCCGTTTCCATTAGATGTGCTGATTTGACCACTGCAAGCTTGCTTGGGTGTGTCGTGGTTCAAGTCTTGGATGCTGAACAGGAGGATGAGCACAGATCCCTGTGTCACGGAGATGCCTCGAGACGGTGTTGACGTTTATCCTGTGAGGTCCATGGAGGGTGTTTGCAGTACTCTGGGCAGTTTGAAATTGATTCCATGGATAGATCGTGTGAATGTCTCTGTCCTGAACGGTAGTCGTTATGCTGGGATGTCCACTTTCGTTATCCCGGGACGTCCACTTTTTGGCATATTACTTGTTGATCCAGTGTCTTGATAATGTCCTCGGAGGTCATAAACAGTTCCTCACCTCACCTTAAAGAGCCTTGTAACATGACCAGTGGAAGAACCAGCTTGAAGGATGTCCAATTATTTCATTTCTCTCATTTTTTTTTTTACCACATTGGCATTGTGATGGATTGTTAAAGAATGTAATTAGTGCATTTTAGATGATCCACATGCTCGTGTGTCACAAAGACTGTTTGAAATATGCTCAGAATGTTTCACATTACCACTAGACCCCAAGAGTACATGAATTGCACGTAATGAATGATTATTAGGCTATGAGCCGAGGGGTCGACCATGCTCAATCAGAGGGAGGATGGCTAACAGTTATTTTTGGCAAGGCCAAGGTCCCTAGTGCTGAAAAAAATGTGATAGCAGTGTGAAACTCTTAGCCGTATCTGTGTTATCATCACATTTGTCAGATCACCCATTTATCGCTTTTCGGGTCATTTTTCCCGCTTAAGATTTAGGGGGTGGGGTTAGTTTTTTGGCTCTCAAATAATATCACATGTATATATCAGCTAGTGTGGTATATCAGGTAAAAGGTTATTGAATTACCTTTCAAATGATGTATAGAAAGTGCCTGTGTGATCTATAGTAACCTCTTTATAATGATTATTAAAACATAATTATTTCCACCATCTCTCAAAACTTCATCACAAAATCCCCAATTTTAGGAACAAAAATAGGCAAAAATCAAAAGGTATGTAAAAGGTATGTTTCGATTTGAGACACACATACAGTATAATTAGAGTCAATATCCTCACACATATGATCATGATGTGCTATGAAATTCAATGCAATATGTGTAGACATGCTAATACGAATGTTGTCATCAATGTCAATATTTTCATTATATTTTAGGTCATTTGCAACCATGACAGCGGTGCACGACATCTAATGTATTTCTCTTTGTAGATTTGTTGGTGCAGAATACATTTTAAAGCAACTATAGCAACTGATGCTAATTTGTAGTAGTGGTGGTGGTGGTGGTCTCATTCGATATTATGTCTTTCCAGGTGAGACGGTGGTGGTGATATTGGTGGTGGTGAAACAGAGTGTACCACAGATAGACAATTGAACAAATACTTGCAATGGAGATTGCGATCACTCAGAAAGTTCCCAAGGACGTTTGTATCATTCATAAGCTATCGTTAGATGTCAAACCAGAAGATCCGTTCATAAGCCCTCAAACATTCGATTCGTGGACTACATTGCTGGATGCGGCCAAAATACGGAACCATGCACCCATTCTCGACCTTGCTCAGTCGCTGCCAGAGAAGGAGATTCCCCGAGTATTCTACCACAGGCAGTACAGGAGCGTGTTCACCATGAAGCGAGATTTGGAAGCACTGAAACGAAAAGCTGAATCCAATTTAACCGACGATGCTGCTGCAACATGTTCAGCGAGCAAGAGACAAGCCAGAAGGGCATCTTCGGAATCACGCATCTATGAACCGGATTGTATATTCTGTGGAAAGACCAAGTGGTGCAAGGGAACGTCATCCCGTGAAAAGTTGAGCAAGGCTGTTGATCTGAGAGCAGATGAAACACTGCGAAACAGCGCCGTGCGTAAATGTGACACGAAAATCATGGCTGCCACAAGTAGAGACATTGAAATCGTTGAAACGTTGATATCGTTGGTCTTGGTTGATATCGTTGAAACGGTCTTGCTTGCTCTACTGCGCGCTTCCCGAGAAGGTAATTGGCCATTACATCTATCTGCTATCCAAGCCATGATTCCTTGGTGCTTCACATACGACAAAATCAACTATGCACGGTATTTATCAGCATACTACGCACAAATGACAAACCTTCCAACGCAGCACCCTGGCATCTTCCAAGCGTTCTCGGATGGGTACTTCTCAGTTCAAATGTCAAAAAGCAATCTGTTTGGACGCATTCCAGTTGACCAAACTACTGAGGTCACTGTCAACAAAGACACACAGACACCAGGTGGCACAACCAGGTTCAACTTGAAATCTGGAGCAGTGAAGCGCTACTATGTCACATCCGAACACAGGAGTGCGTTTCTCCGCCAGATGAGGGAAATGGTGAATGTGAGCAACACACACGTACAACACGCGGATCTGCAGCAAACACGGATCAAGAAAGATGAGGACGCTGTATCATCACTGATAACTCTGATCCAGAGTTGGGTGAACCCATTCACTATGGCCAGCTCTCTCATCAGTATTTCCACCGCACGCGCAGCCCCTCCAAATATTGCCAAGGATCTGGAGAAAGCATGGGAAGTCGGACACAAGTGCTACACAAACTTCAAGATTGAGCGACTTGAGAGCAACCCACCAATCAAGAAATTCCACGACCCTTTGCAACTGAACAAGCTGAAGACTTTCAGCAACCTCACTAAGAAGAAGGAATGCAGAAGCAATGGCAGGGCAGTAATTCTTCAAGCAGACAGAGCTCTATTTGGTAGAATTATCGTGATGGCACAGGGCCGAGATCTTCACATGGCAGAGGTGCTATCTCATCCTCTAGGTCCCTTGCCATGGGCCCTGGCGACACCCGAAGGCCTTCTACGGAAAACCAACAAAGCTGCCCTAGCCACGGCCTTGCAAAGGACTGTGACCCCGGCTGAAAGGATACCCGACAATTCGGCAACAATTATATTGACGGGATGTTCCTTATACAGAAGGTGGCAGGTGATCAAACTACATTTGCCGAAGTGGCCATGATTGTCCTATCCATGGCCCTGAAGGATGGATGCAGTAGCCAGAGGATCGATGTCGTCTTTGACACCTACAAGGAGACTTCCATCAAAAACAGCGAACGGTTAACCAGGGGGGAAGAACTTGGACTTGAGCTGAAAAACATCACGGCATCTCAAATTGTAAGGCAATGGCGCATGTTTCTCAGCTATGTTGGGAACAAGTCAAGTCTTATCATGTTCCTGGTCGAAGAGTGGAAGAAACCAGAGTACATCAGACGCCTACAGGGAAAGGTTCTCTTTGTAACATGCGATGACAAGTGTTATCAGATCACATCTGATGCTAGCCAAGAAGTAGTGGCCCTGGAAAGCACACACGAGGAAGCAGATGGTCGTCTGTTCTTGCATGCTGCCCATGCTGCCGCACATGGATACCAGTCTGTGCTTATTAGCTCAGATGACACCGACGTACTTGTCATTGGCTTGGCATTTCATACCAAGATTCATGCCAAGTTGTTTCAGAAATGTGGCACCAAAGCAAGGGCTAAAATCCTAGACATAGGGAAAATAGGAAAGTCAGTCGGCACAAATGTATGTCAGGCCCTAATTGGAATGCATGCCTATACCGGATGCGACACAGTCAGCACGTTCGCTGGACGAGGAAAACTGACTGCACTAAAACTCATCAGAACCAACAAAGATGTGCAGGATGCATGTACACAGCTGGGAGAGGACTGGGACGTCAGTGAGGAACTGATGGATAAATTGGAGAACTTCACTTGTCTCATGTACGCACCGAAGTCGGGGACAGTGAAGGTGAATGACTTGAGATATCACCTGTTCTGTGCCAAGAGGGGAGAGATCGACAGTCACCAGCTACCTCCGTGCAAAGACTGCTTAACCAAACATGCACAGCGAGCCAACTATCAAGCCGCTATTTGGAAGAGGAGTCTCAAGATGGATCCAGCAGTACCGAGTCCAATCGGGAAAGGATGGCACTGGGATACCCAGGATGGTCGCGTGCAGCTGGCAGTCGACTGGATGCAAGGACAGCCCGCACCACAGGCGGTTCTGGATTTACTGGCATGCACCTGTTCGAAAAGATGCACACTACCCATGTGTGTCTGCATGGCCAGTGGTTTGAAGTGCACAGACATGTGCAAACTCACCACATGTGACAACCAGAGAGTGTATGGTGAGAGTGATGACAGTTCGGCAGAAGACGATGAAGAAGACGACGACGATGACGAGGATAACTTCTGAATTGTAGAACTGTATGGAGAAAGATCATGTACATATGTGTAACAAATATGGTGTACGCTGAATTGATAACTCGTGTACTTTATGGTATGATGTCTATAAATATATGTTGCTTAAATAGAAAGTACATTGTTTTCCTTTGGTTTACTTTATGTATAGCTGGTAATATAAGAGAACCATACAACACTACAAGATGTGTTGTTGTATGGATATGATGCAACACTACAAGAAACGTTTGCATGAATATGATGTAAATTATCTCGCCAAGTTAGGGTACATCAGGATACATACATATACATGGAGTAGGTTAATCATCACATGCATCATACGTCTGTGGTATATTCAAGAACACCACATACAGTTTGGTCATAATGCCTTCATATTTTTAGAATTAGACATTTCTGACACCAATTTCAGTACTTTTTGGCCTATATATGGCTGACATCCCAATATTATATATACTATTTTTAGACCAATAATGGTATACAAACTATATACATGCTGTCGGTCAAAAATCGTAAAATGTAAATCAATATATCATAAGAGCGGAAAGATATACATTTATGGATTTTAGGTCATGCTTACAGCAACTACTGTATATTGGATTTTCTCATCTTTATCAAGGTGTATGAGATTTAAGGCCCAAATTTGACTTTAATCATACTGTGTGTTTCTCAAATTCAAAAATTCATTTAATATCCGCCAAACTGAATTTTTGCCTAATTTTGTTTTCATTGGGGATTTTGTGATAAATTTTTGAGGGTTGGCGGAAATAATTATGTTTTAATGATCATAAAGAGGTTACTATATATCACACAGGCACTTTCTATACATCATGTGAAAGATAATTCAATTACCTTTCACCTGGTATACAACACTAACTGATACATATAGGAGATATTATTTGAAAGCCCCAAAACGAACCCTACCCCCTAAATCTTAGGCGGAAAAATTACCGAAAGCGTTATTGGGGTGGTCTGACAAATGTGATGATAACACAGATACGGCTAAGAGTTTCACACTGCTATCACATTTTTTTCAGCACTAGGGTCTCTGGCCTTGCCAAAAATAACTGTTAGCCATCCTCCCTCTGATTGAGCATAATGTCGAAAATTTGAGGGTCTGGCTCATAGCCTATATTGCATGAGGCAATTATGGAACGTGGAAACTTGCAATCAGGAGTTCTCGACATCCCTCGTGCCAAAAGGCCCTTGGAATAAATTCTGGAACACACCTTCAACAATTAAATCATCAATGCTACATGTTCGGTTTTTTTTATGGCAGAGAGTACTATGTTTCACAAATAAACCTCCAAGCTCTCGTGATGTGAGCGGTCACGTTCATCGAACTCCCGCGTGCGACGTCGCACCTCTTCATACTCCTGTTGGGCCAACACGTCCTCCTGCTGGTGAACATAAGGGAACATTACGAGATAAACCAGGTATCATGTAATACCGAGCATTAAGCTATCCCCACTCTAAAATACCCGACACATATCCCTTCAATTTGTTAAATCGACTTGTTAAATCTCATTGGCCATGCTTACTGGTACTGGGCCTCATGCAGTCACGAGTGTTACATGTACTCTTACAATGTTCCACATCCCTTACGTTTTCTAAATGTCACACAGCACTACAGTATTACTTATGGCACATGATATAAATTGAGTTTGTTAACATTTGCTTCCAAATCCTACATTAATGAACGTGTACGGTAAAGTCGATACTTCATTATTATCTTCACTCAAATAATTGAGAACATTATCGCTCTCATTCATGTCTGTCAATATGTTACAATCATCACAGCTCATGCCGTCATAGTCCGCCACATTGTATGCCAACTGGTAGATGCACAACAAATGCACCAGTCAAACATACAAACAAACACACAGACACTTTAATAATCAGAGTAAAGACGAGGCATTTTACCTGTCGCTTCAATAAATTTAGGAATAAAGTGGTGAGAGTTATCCAACGTGAAGGATGTGCTGTCTCTCCCGTCCCTTTTGCTCGAACTAAGGGTAAAGCCTGAAACGTCAGCGCCTTGTGATTCTTCACGGCGGCTAACTTCAACCTTTTTATTCTTGTTTTAGGGTGTTACTAAGCCTGGTGTTGGCTTAATGGTTAAAGTGGTGGCCTCAAGATTAGCGGGCGAGCGGCGGGTCCAGTGAACACCCCATGGACCTCATCCATACTCGAACCCTGACCCGTAACAGTATATTAACATAATATTAAGGTGGCTGGCCTAAGATCTCAGGGTCTTGGGTTCCAGCCCCTGTCGTGGCGTTAAAATAACACCAGATGGGTTCACTCAGCCTGTCATCCTTCAGAGGTAGGCCAAATGAGTACCAGCTTACTGGAAACAGGGGAACTGCCAGTAGCCAAAGCTCCAAACAAAACAACAACAAAGTGTTACCTGCCCTACAACCAAAGGTGTCACCCAGTTAGCAGCCTTACCCCAGCTCTCTCCTCATCATATTCCAAAAAGGCCATTCCATCTAACCGCTGTAGATCTATACAGCCCTTCCAAATGACGCACACACCATTTAGAATCATCGGTGCCTTCACGTGTACCTGCAACAAAAGAACAAACGGTACTTTCATTATTCTACTCAGATTGCTTTTTGTTGACAAAATGGTGGATGTACAGTCACGTGAAAAAGTAAGTACACCCCATGTAAAGTATGACTTTTTCAACATATTTCAACATACAGCTATTTGATCTTCATTTCAACAATATTGATAGATAAAGGTGATATAATATAACAAATATCATGAAACAGTTACATTTTGTAGTCCATTGTATAATTTAAATAAACATAAATGCAAATTTCGCATGTGGAAAAAGTAAGTACACCCTTGGCTCCAATAGGTGGTATTGCCCCCAATGGCAGAAACAACCTCAAGGAGGCGTTTCTTATAACTGCCTACCAGTCTCTGACATCGACTGGGAGAAATTTTTGCCCACTCCTCCATGCAGAATTCTTTCAGCTGTGTGATGTTTGAGGGGTTTCTTGCATGCACAGCTCGTTTCAAATCCCCCCACAACATCTCGATGGGATTTAGATCCGGACTTTGACTTGGCCATTCCAGAACCTTCCATTTCTTTCTTTTCAGCCATTCCTTGGTGGATTTACTGGTATGTTTAGGGTCATTGTCATGTTGCAAGGTCCACCTTCGGTTGAGCTTCAACTTTCCGACAGATGGCCTCACATTATCCTCAAGCACCCTCTGGTACAATGAAGAATTCATAGTGGATTCTATGATGGTGAGCTGCCCAGGCCCTGATGCAGCAAAGCTGCCCCAAACCATAATATTTCCACCACCATGCTTTACAGTTGGTATCAGGTTCTTGTGGTCAAATGCTGTCTTTGGTTTTCGCCAAACATGTCTTCTGGTACTGTGGCCAAATAGCTCTACCTTTGACCCATCTGTCCAGAGCACATTGTTCCAGAAGTGCTGGTCTTTGCCTAGGTGTTCATTGGCAAACTTTAGTCTTGCCCTGATGTTCTTTCTGGACAGCAAAGGTTTCCTCCTGGCACACCTCCCATGTAGATCAAATTTGTGCAGCCTCTTTCTAATGGTAGACTCATGCACTTTGACATCAACAGTAGCAAGAGCTACCTGTAGGTACCGTGATGACATTCTGGGGTTCTTAGAGACTTCTTTCAGCATCTTGCGGTCTGCTCTCGGGCTGAACTTGCTGGGGCGGCCTGGTCTGAACAGGTTGGCAGTTGTTTGGAATCTTCTCCACTTGTCGATGAGCTTCCGGACAGTCGAATGAATGATTTCAAATTGTTTGGAGATCTTTTTAAATCCCTTCCCAGACTCGTAGGCATCTATAACCTTCTTTCTGAAGGCCTCAGAGAGCTCTTTTGATCTAGGCATGGTGACGCTGCACACTTCAACAACAAAGAGCAAACCAAACTAAATGTCTGAGGTTTAAATAAGACAGGTTCCTCCAAGATCCTCTCTAACGATGTTCTAATCATTTGCACCTGAGCTGGTGCACCTGATTCTAATTTTAGGTATTTGAAGTAGTGATAAATGTAGGGGTGCACTTACTTTTTCCACATGTGAAATTTGCATTTATGTTTATTTAAATTATACAATGGACTACAAAATGTAAATGTTTCACGATATTTGTTATATTATATCACCTTTATCTATCAATATTGTTGAAATGAAGATCAAATAGCTGTATGTTTAAATATGTTGAAAAAGTCAAAACTTTACATGGGGTGTACTTACTTTTTCACGTGACTGTATGCTCCAATATCCAAGCAGGATGTCGAGGTAATGCATTTTCTCATCACAGCACATCTCTTTATGACATTGTCTTTGCCACACTTCCCAAAGGCGCAAGTATTTCATAAAGTGGCCTCTTGGCTCTCAACAACTTAATTTTAAGAGAAAATGAAATACTTTTCCGACATGGTTTTGGGCAATGTCGTCCAAGCACCACTATAGACGACCATGCACATCTCTCTACACTTCTACAAGACACGATACGGTGGCCATATTTTGAATGTGACTGTCGAGTTATGACACCACAATGATTGGTAGTTTTACTTACAAACCCATTTTTTAAATCTCTACCTTCAAGTTGTTTCAAGACCTACCCCTGAGCTCATGGCTTGATCAGGGTCATGTGCACTGACAGAGCAATGTTCTGCTGTGCTCAAACAGCACAACGGCCACCTTGAAGGCTTTAAGGGTCCATGACGGCATAACTTAACAATGTTCTGAAAGCCCATTATATGTTTAAGTCACAGCTTTATCACGTTATGGCGGTTGCCCACCTTAAGCAGAACACCAGCCTGTAGACATACTGTACACGGTGTTCCAAAAAGACCCAGACAACTTTGGTTGTTAATATATTTAGAACCACAAATTATACAATGATACCCTTTGGTTTATATGATACAGAAACTCATACAGTTGTGTACACACCACCAATACACTTCAATATGAGCTCCGTTTGTTGTGAGCAGGACATCAAGGTGGTACACGAGTTCCTGCAATGTTCGGCTCAGCATCTTTGCGTCCAGTAGAGTGCATGCAGCTGTGATCCGAGAATGAAGATCCTGCAGGTTTGCCACCTTGGTGTTGTCGACATCTTTGACAAACCCGCACAGAAAAAAAAAATCAAGGGGGTTATGTCTGGTGATTGTGGTAGTCAAGCGGTTGGTCTGTCTCAGCCAATCCAGTGACTTGGAAAATTTTCATTCAGGATGGCACGAACGACTGAGGCCCAATGAGAGTTTGTGCCGTCCTGTTGAAAAATGATATCGGGTTGTAGGTCTTCAATCTGCGGGAAGGCGAATCTCTCCAATATGTTCATGTAAGTTGTTGAGATCTCTGTATCCTCCGCAAAGAACTGGTCGTAGTCAACGTGTGGCCCTGAATGGATTTCTCTCATCTCCTCTTCCTGTCCAGGCTGGAGATGCCCAAGGCAGTGTTCTGGGCCCTGTGCTTTTTCTGGTCTTCATCAATGATCTCTCCAACTCTCTGGAAAACCCTCTCTATCTCTTTGCTGATGACTCCACCCTCTGCCGCTCCATACCTCATCCCTCAGATCGGCAGTCTACAGCCTCCTCACTCTCTGCAGAACTGGACAAAATCACAGACTGGGCAAACAAGTGAACATGACTTTCAATCCTGACAAATCTCACATTCTCACTATGTCTCTCCGAAAAGACCGACTGGACAACCCTCCCATCTACTTTCTGAATAATCCTCTCCAAGAAGTTCTGTCATTCAAGCTTTTGGGTCTCACTATCTGCCATGATCTTTCCTGGGAAAACCACATTTCCAAGCTGGCCTCCAAAGCCAGTCACCGACTGGGCATCCTTTCCCATGCCTCCTCTCCCCAAGCCCTCTCCCTCCCACAGATCTCCCGATTTTCCGTGTTCTCTACTGTTGTACTCGTGTGCTTCCCTCTCTTTCCCCATCTTGTCTCCCGCTCCCTATATTATGTTTTTTTTTATGTGTCAGTTTGTTTTTTTGTGATTAATGTTAGCTCTTACACGAGCCTCGATCTTGTACACACACAAAAAAAAAAAAACCGGACCCACCAAGTGGTCATGGAGAAGGCCGTACAACACATTAACCTTTGGACTGTTGCGTATGTGTTCAATGATCATATGAGGGTTTTCAGAGCCCCAGATCCCCACATTGTGTCGGTTGATCTTCCCCGATACATGAAGCAACCTTCGTCTGTGAACATAACCTTTTCCAGGTAATCTTCGTCATCCTCTAAGCGACTGAGCATTTCCAAGGCAGTCGCCTTGCGTTTGGGTCCATCATTTTGTTTGAGTTCCTGCAGAATCTGCACCTTGTCGGCATATAGCTTCAGTCTTTCATGCAAACGCCTGTGTACATTGGTGGTTGGTAGTCCCAGTTCTCTGGATGTGCATCGGATTGATTTTCTGGGACTTTGTTGAAATTATTCACGCACTCGTTCAACGTCTGCTGCACTTGTGCTTGGTCGACCGTTACTTTTTTGTTTCTGACAACTTCTAGTCTCCTGAAACCTCTTGTAGCACTCTCTGACAGTAGTCCGCGATGGCGCATTCCTTCCATATCTTCTATGGAAATTCCACTGAACTTTTGTGTCGGATGTTGTCTCGATGAACCATTTGACGCGCTGAACTTTCTCCTATGGAGTCGCCATTTCATTTTACATTAAACCAACAGACCTGAAAACAAAGAAAACCGTATGAGTTTCTGTATCGTATAAAACAAAAGGTATCATAGTATCATTCGTGGTACTAAATATATTAACAACCAAAGCTGTCCAGGCCTTTTTGGAACACACTGTATCTTATGTGGGATTGTGCAAATGTTTATTTTCTTTACTTCTCCTGCAGCCAAGTGCAACACTACCATAAAACTCACAAGCAGAAGCACAACATAAGAACTCTCCTATGACAGTGTAACATCTCCTTCACCCACGCCCACCATGCCAGGCTCTTGTTCGAAATCCACAAATTCCCGGCTGGGCAAGGGTCTCTGCCCATCAGCAAGCGTGCCGGCTGGCAGGAACTGCAGTGAGAGGTTGGTGCCTGTCGCCACGAATGCCTGGAACGGGCACAGTACATAATTAATTATTGTAGTTACACGCTGCCAGATTACGGGACGATATGTATTATAATTCACATATTACTTACGCACGGAGACCAAAATTTCAGCTGGTTTGCGTACGTAATATGTAGATGTACCCTTTAAGTTTGCAAATAAAGTCATGGCATAACCGCACCCAGGAGGGTCAGAGCTGCACACAACTCACCACGTCCGAATGGCCCTCCCGACATTCTGCTTGGAAGTGCATTTGACGCTCTTCGGGTGGCCGGTCCCGGTAACCTGTGTATTTTACCTGCGCACACAAAGTAGAGCAAAGGAGGGCTTGAGTCGATAAACCCGTCAAACAGACGGTCATTCCTCGCCACTCTTCTCTAATACGTAGAGCATTAGCACGTCGACGAACTATACACCGAGTTTAAAACATGGAAACTCTCATGACATAAACACGGCACGTATTTCCCGCGGAAACCGTCGCGATGCTCACCTCGCACTCTCGACTCAACTTCCTGAAAAACTCCTCATTTTCAAACTTCTGTCGCTGATCGGGAACTACTCTTGGCATTATATACGAGTTCAAACCGTTATCTTAACAAGTATATTGAGTGAACAACAAAACTACCGACAAATAAACAACGAGGAAAGTAAACGCGCCAACGTGTCCGCTCTGGACGGGTCGGGGGCTCCCGCCGCTCCGGAAATGCCCAAATATGGAGTTGTCCTGTCGAGTGACGAAAAAGAAATTTCCGCTGAACCACGCCCCGTTTCTACCAATGGCACGTTTTCTCTTGTCGTCCAAATGGAGAGAAAATGCGGTATGCTTCGAACGAAATGACTGCAGAGAACCATTTTTTAAATCTACACAAATATGGCAGAATTATTCTCTTTGTCTTCTTCCTTGGACGTTGAAATTCCAGGCAGAGCTTCAGGATCCCCCTCCCCCCTCCACCGAATTCCTCCCCCTTTCCCTCCCTTTTTACTTTTATTTTATCTTCAAAACAAAAGTTATTTCCCTTCTTTTCCCACACTTCTGTAAATTGCTTTCTCTCCCATCATCCCCATTTTATGGCCTTATTCTCAATCTGTCGGTTCTTAATTTGGCCCCTCCTGCTCCCCTCCCACCACGAGATACAGACTTGGGAAAATTGTTCAAATTATACGAGAAGAGGGAAATGAATAAATGAATGGAGGTGATTATTGCGCAATTATAGTTGGGGTATAGAATTATAGCAGGGTGAGTCATCAATGTGTGTGTTGTCCCTCGGATGGACGTTAAGCCGGGCGTCCTACCTGCTGGCATTAGTTGGTCGAAGTTAAAGATCCCACTGCAGCGTCCTTCGTGAAGAGTAGGTGAGCTATTGCCGACACCCTGAACAATTTGCATATTCCTGCCCTAACCTTAGTCGATCGTCACACCTGGCCAGCTGGTTCGTGAAAGACTTGCGACAAGCTTCCCCCGACCAAGCCCACAATAGCGATTAGCGTGGGAATAATTGTGGCAGGTAAAGAAGAAGAAGAACATGGTAACATTGTGGGGTTGTACGTGGTATAACTCAACACGTTCACTCTGGAGAGTGAGCAGAGTGGTGCGAGACAGCGAGGGTACAAAGAAGAGGAAGACTATGATAGTGCAAGACCAACAATTTGCCTGGAGTGAGCATTAAGAAGCAGATCCTGAGACTTAACCCAGGGAGTTATAACCTCCTATCAGAAAATGTCAATAACATGACGGAGAAAAAATGAGATGTAATAGAACGACATTCAGTATACAGCAGATATTTTATAGATCTCGGTAGATTTTTTAGTGATTCTTCACCATTGAGTAATAATGACTAAACTTGGTGGATGAGTTGGGTAAGTGACAAGAACAGGCCGATTAGATTTTGGTTTATGCCGGATCCAGACCTGGCCAATCAGTGGGATACAAAACGTAAATAGTTCAGCCTGGCAGAGGTACGCTCTCTACCGAGTTTAGTCTAGTTTATGTAGTGCATTGATGTTGGCCGATTTCCTGTTGATATTGGATAGAAGATGACCGAGGACAAATGACAGAATAAAAAGGGCAGAGATAGGAAGTGCAATAGCAGCAGAGCAGGTTTTTAGGACACGTGAACTCATGCCTTCCGATCCAGTAGAAGTCGGAGTCGAGGATTAAAAGAACCTTGTCCACTTTCTCAGGTGCAATTGGGTATGACATGGAGATG
Organism: Myxine glutinosa; assembly: GCF_964187855.1. Classification (NCBI taxonomy): domain Eukaryota; kingdom Metazoa; phylum Chordata; class Myxini; order Myxiniformes; family Myxinidae; genus Myxine; species Myxine glutinosa. The sequence continues at coordinate 85,232,743 of NC_136269.1, forward strand.
GAAGAGTGGGTATACAGAGAGTAATGGGTTGAGGACACAAACATTGTCACATGTTGAGGCCACCAGTCACGGATGACTCCATGACTCGAGGTTGCTGATAAACCACGAATGCCAATCAGATTACCAAATCTCCCAGGGTCCTCCGTCTGCCACGATTTACCTGGGGGTGACGTGGCCAACCTAACCGAGGATCGTGCCTTCCATTATTACTCACCTTATCTTATCTAATCAGGGGCAGCCAAGCGAACTGCCGAGTATGGACCGGCTAATGATGTGGTGCCAATTGGTTTGCGAAGAGCGGCCCTGCTATCACTACTACACCTTACCTGAGTCAATAGGAAAAGAGATGTAGCGCTGTAACGGGCAAGTTGGAAACAGCTGTTTACCAAAATAATTAACACGAGTATTTACAAGCAACAATAAAACAACACATTTATGATTTACAATGGTCAAAAAGAAAGTAATTACAAGCACAATCATAATTTACAAGCACAAGTCACAATCAAAGAAACCACACAGTCAATAATCACAACCTGAAAAACTTTATCACACTTACCGCTTAATCCCATTTCCATTCTTACTTCATCATTTACACACAAAACATGAGCCCAGCAGAATCATACTCCGAAGAAAGGTAGAGAGGAAGAAATAGAGGGGAGAATAGATTCAGGGCTTAGGGTCAGCCCTTATCTTACTTGGGCACAGTCGACAGATGGGTACCAATCCTGATATAGGTAGGAGAAGGGGGACAGGGGGTGATGGTCAGCAGTTGTGGTGCGGTGTGATGCAGTGCAACCTCATCCTCCAGCAGAGATCTTGGCTTGGCCTGGCCGCCTTTCACCACTTGCACGGCGCTTCATGCCCAGTGCAGCATGGGTCATTCCCTCAGGGCAACGGTCTCTCCCTTAGGGCAACACGGGTTTCTCCACAGATGGCAGGTGAGCGATCCTTCCTCCCACCTTTCACCACTTGCATGGCGCTTCATGCCCAGTGCACACAGGTTGCTCCCTCAGGGCAACGATATCTCTCTCAGCTCAACGGTTTTCCCTCAGGGTAACAGAGTTTCTCCTCAGATGACAGGCAAGCGATCCTCCTGGCTCACAGCAGATCTCTGGTTCGATTACAAGGCTACGAACAGAGCTTGCATTCCGCCTTTATAGTCGCTTAAATGGGGTGAGCCTGGTCCCACACGGAGCATCTCCATTTGCACGCCTCCAGACACTCCACCCTGCTCTACTGTCAATGATCCGTGCTTAGTGCTCGCTGCTCAGGGGCCCTCCTCACTGAGTGCCCTGTTCCTTGCATTTCCCTCCAAGAGAGTTCAAGCTGAGAGGACTTGGCTGTTTTCATGTGTGGTGTTCGTGTTTAATAAATGAGGTTTTTGGGTTTTTTGTTTTGTTTTGTTTTTGTTTTTTTGAATGGAATTTTTCCCACCACAAAACCTACAAGGCCACTCTAGGTGGGGGCTACGCAAAGGCCAAAAGCAGAACAACCAGCCCCTTGCACTGAAACAAGACAATGTAGAAAGTTGTCTCTTTACAGAACAAAAAAGGCTGGGAGGGGTGAACTAGTCTGCTTCGAGACAACAGTGCCTCAACCCACATTTTTGGTAGACTGCCGACCAAGACTAACGAGCTCAACCCACCCGGGTTTGAAATCAGAGTTGTCCTTCTCCCAGGCAGACTGCCGTCCAAGGCTAATGAGTTCCACCTACCCGGAGCATGCCTGGTTTTAAGGTGCCAGACACCCGACTTTCACACCTCCGCATTTAGTTAAAAAACAGGGGCCGGCATGAGAAGCCATGTGGTCAAAGTTTGATATGGATATTTTAAAACTGAGACGCAGACCGTATGGGATATTTTAAGGATGAGGAGTTGCTCAGTTCTCCACCTCCATCTCGGTCATTCCTAAACCATTTGACTCCTGTTGAATAAATGTGCCGTGAGGGAGGAAAACTTTTGTTTATGAGGTGGAATCAAAGGCAAAGCATGTACTGTACATGTTTATTAAGAGTCGCTAATGTCTCAAATGTGTCTGGAGAGATAAATAAATCAGATTGGAACTGTGTCTAACTGTGCCTGGAAAGAGGAAGATCCGGGTAAAATACTGTCTAAAATGTGCAACGGTTGCCAACCTAATGCTGTGAATGTGAAGTTATGAAAGTGGGTGAAGGTGGAAGAGTATTGTCGTGTCGCCGGTGATTGAGATCACCGGTGACAGATAGCCAAATCGGTCTTTAACTCCGAGGCGAGTAGCCAAAATTGGCCGTCAGTTTGTCATGCGTGGATGGAAGGAAACAAAGCGTTTACCTGACGAAACACTAGGGTTTATTCCCGAACCCACAAAATATGCAAACAGCACAATAATTTGATAATTAAACGATTTAATAACAAAATAAAGCAAAACGAAATGAATCATGAGGGATAATAAATCCTACTTTGAGGGACCTTCCATGCTGACACAAAAAAAGACAAGGGGACAGATAATAAAATAAAATTAAATTCCCTTAGTCGGTCGGCACTCAGCTCTGGTCCGCTCTTTTAGACTCAACTCAACTCAACAACAACCCAACTCAGCTCTTTTAGGAAATTGGTGGTCGTTGAAGCTCGAAGACACCGCACGGTAAGCACACAAGATGGCGGTGGCGCTGCGCCCGTAGCAGCCACCGGCGTGAGGCAAACAGACAGGACGACCTCCTTTGGCTCGCTCGTGGCCTCCCCGCCTCCGAAGAACAACACAGCCGCCAAAACCTCCTCCCTTCCACTTGCAAAGCTCCCAAAAAGCACCAAAAGCTTTTACAGTTCTCCTCACAGGCACCCACACAGGCAAAACAAGCTTCTCTTTTTTTCTCTTCAAGCTCCTCTTTACCAATGCCCATTTCCCTCCAGAACCTTCTCTCCCTCTCATCACACCGACCAATCGTCGAGCTCTGTTGAATCACCCCATGTCCTCTTGACCAATGACGAACATCGGGGGCGTAGCCTGCTGGATCCGCTCTTTTGGAGGCGGTGCTTAGTCCAATCGCAATGTTCAAGCTCTGTCAGCATGCAGTGGATGGTTGTTGTGGTTTAATGGAGATTTGCATGGCTGACCTTGTAGTAGAGGTAAAAACGTAGGGAAAGGGCCACAGAGGGCAGTCACATACTGGGGGTAGACTACCTTTTATCGGTACCTAGTTAACACAGCTTCACATCTCGTGTGAAGACACATAAACAATCTTAACCCCTCTGGAGTCCACAAGCCGATTCTATCGGCTTCACGCATGCGCCAAAATGTCTACAAGCCGAATTTATCGGCTCTAACCGCATTCAAATTTACCAATTACCGCCTACTGGATTCGATGTGTGTGTAATGGTTTAATAGTAGACTCCAGAGGGTTCAGCTACAGTGTCCCTACTTAAATATGAGTACATCGAGACGTCTCCTACGCGTCCACGGGCGTATTATTATGCAGTATAATAGTGCATACTCTATTATACTGCATAATAATAGCATAGACCGTGGACGGTTATTATTATCTATCCCTCACAAACGTAACAGTATAATAGCCGGCGAAGCTGGTGTTGTCAATAAACGCGTACGTATTATGTCGAAAACCAGATTATGCTGTATCCCTTGGCTTGAGAATTCCGAAGCGCAATGGAGGCCGCCATCTTGCGGATGCGGAAGTATGCATAACAAATTGAAAAACGTTCAATAGGAGTTTCTTTCACCCGTCTTTGTTTGATTCACAATCTTATGCACCTCTAATTGATAATTAAAATACTGTTACGGACGCGGTTAAAGGATGTTATTTTTCCGAGCGGTGGTATTACCGCGACCGAACAGTTATTCCCCGACTAGAACCCGATTCCACCCAAACGTTGGCCGTATCGCACCGCGGCTGCTCAATATGGAAAACTCTAAAGCAACCGAATACAAAGAGGAAGAAGACGTACAGAAGGGTAATTGGATTTATTATTTACACATATAAGCAGGAAGAAAGCAATCACGTTTATTTACAGAAGATATTAGATACACAGTGCAACGCTAGCTTACCTACAGTCTTAATTAACCCAGGGACAGAACAAACAAGGACAGACTCACGTGGGGAATGATGATAGGACTGGCGGGAGATGGATGGCTGGCGGGATAGGGAGGTCCAACTGGTCCTGCAACCGATCGACTCGTTGGGCAGCCGCCGCTCCTTCGCGGCCCTGCTCCAAACTGCTGTCCAGGCCTCACGCTGCTGTGGCTGCAGTTTCGGTGGCTCCAGCTGCAGTAAGTGCAGTTTCGGTGGCTCAAGCTGCAGTAAATGCAGTTTCGGTGGCTCGAGCTGCAGTAAATGCAGTTTCGGTGGCTCGAGCTGCAGCTCAACTCTGGACTTCTCTCGGACTCAACTCAAAGCGCCTCTCTTGGACTCAACCGCTTGGACTCCCTCTCGTCTCTCTGTAAAAGCTCATCTCTTGGACCCAACTCAAAGCGCATCACTTGGACTCAACTGCTTGGACTCCCTCTCGTCTCTCTGTAAAAGCCCATCTCTCTTGGACCTCCTCTCGTCTCTCTGCAAAAGCCCATCTCTTCGGGAAACGCCCTAGCTGCGGGTTATATAGGCCCCGCCCCTCAACCTTCGCGAACCTCCTCGATGTTTCTCTCCACACCCTCTCCAAGTCCAACCCCTTGTTCGTGGTTGGTTGAGTGGGGCTGACTCACTCCTCCCCTCTATGACGAGGTGGGGACCCGCCTTTCTTCCCCAACCCTGCCTCGTGGCCAATGGCGGCAATTGTTGGTTGGCAATGCGAATGGCAATTGACGAAAAGGGGGAATGGAAGTTTTGGGAGTGGGAATGAAGGGAATCTATCTCTTTCACTGGTGCAATGGAGTATTTCAATTAATGGGAGACACATCCTTACCCTAAAACACATAATAAGATATAAGCTATCGAACAGGGGTATTCTATGATTAGCTGTGGTGTGGATGCTTTATGGACTAATTATGGGACGCCCTTTGACCTTTACACAGCTCCGGAGGCAGGAGGCGCAGACTCAAGCAATAATTATAATAATACACACAATCAGAAAAAAAATACAGTCCTCATATCCACAACAATACTTTAAGACCAACCTCGGCCCGCACGGGCCTGGTTATCTTCAACGAAAAGCGTCACCAAACACGTCACCAACGTCACCAAACAAAAACCAATGAGATTGGAGCATTTGAAAAAATATTTCTAAAACCAAATCACGCAATGGAGGCCGCCATCGACCGGATGCGGAAGTATGCATAAAACAATTGCGAAAAAGTTCAATAGGAATTTGCTTCACCCGTCTTTGTTTGATTCACAATCTAATGCACCTCTAATTTGTAATTAAAATACTTTAAGACCAACCTCGTTTCCCGGGCCCACACGAGCCCTCGTTATCTTCAACGAAAATCGTCACCAAACACCGGAACCAATGAGATTCGAGCATTTCAAAAATTATTTCAAAAAAGATTATTACGCGTTTCGGACGCTGAAAACGGCGTCAAATATTCTAAAATTGACGAAGAATTATTTTTTAGAAATCTCGCGGCCGTAGGGCATAGTTTTTGACGGCCGGAAATATCCGAAGTTGAGACGGAATTCACCGAATTAATCAAGAAGGAAATTTTATAAATTTTAATCTCATCCAGAATGCAAATGGTGTCATTTTGAACTAGGTACGGTACCTACTACACCTACCTACTACCAACTACCTAACCTACTGGTGCCATAGTGATGGGCAAAATAGTGGGAAGAGGCTTTGGCTTCGCCGGCTCATTGCGGCTTTGCAGTCGGGAACTAGTACTATAATAGAGGGAGGAAGAAGAAGACCTCGATGTAGTCCTCGCATATGCATACCTCCCGTCCCACTACACAAAATGGAGGCCTATCTGAATACAAATACTAATGAGATTAAAATTCTAAAAAATTTCCTTCTTGATTAATTCGGTGAATTCCGTCTCATGTATAATAAATCTCAAAATTCAGGTTTGGCGGATGTATAATAAAATAGTTCCATCATGGTGTTGCTACTATAGCAACTATGAACGTTACCATACATTAGTGTTGTGCTCAAGTTTACAAAAGGTGTCATTGAATATTATAGCTTGAGGAAGTAACAACAATATTACTATTGTTAGTCTAAACAACTATCTAAAACTTAATATGCGCCATTCTACATAAACGTGTAGGTCTACAAAATTGGGAACGATATAAATACTGCACCTCAAAATTTCTCATTTTTGTCTTTACAATTTCGTTTTTGCAAATTTTCGCTAAATTCTTTACAAATTTTCAAATTTCTCCGCAAGGTTGTGGCGATCTATTTGAAAACGTCAAATACATGCCACGATCGGTACGAACGTGTGTACTCGTTTCTTTTGGGGGTCTCAAGATGGCGGCACCTTTATTCAACATTCAGTCGTGATAGCCAATCCAGTTAGTATGGAGCCCTGTCCGGGCCATCTTTAGTAGTTTTACTCGATCCTTCCGTTTGCAGGGAGCTCAATTACTGTTCACCAAGCACCTACCTTATTCGATTGGCAAGCGGCTGGCAAAGCGCTTGTTACGGAACGACTGGCTTGGCAAGCAATAGCAAGGCGCTTGCTAACGGAACAAGCCTGAGTGCACAATATCTGATTATTGACCTAAAATTGCAAATTAATAACTTGTGACACATAAAACCGGAAATGACGTTCCCTCAAACACAGGTTAAAAAGACCTTTTGACATCTTTTATTGCAACGTAAAATTTCTTAACTTGTAATATGTTTTAATAAAATTAACCTAACATTAGTTTAACTTCACTCAAAATCTGAGTTAAATCTTAATAATCCTGTCTCAACGAGACTACTCGCCGCCATATTCATTTTTGATATTTTGAGGTAATGTATTGGGTTGGGAATATTAAATATTTGTTTAAACAGAAATTATTCTTTTACTTTTTATTTCCTTTATGTTTTTCTTGTCCGGTGTTTATACCATATGCATATATCCATATAGGTAAAGCTGTAGAGCATTCAGCAATAATATATATTTTGGGGGTGTATGACAACATATCTTAACCATACTATTGTTCCTCCTTATGACGGATTGTACGAACCATTTGTCCGTCTATAACAAATCTAAAATTAAATTTATAAATGAACTTAGACTTGGTAACGTGTGTATAGATTATATATATATATACATATATATATACATATATATATATATATATATATATATATATATCAGTTGATATTAGAAATGTCATTAAGGTAGACCATTGCATTGGCATTATTTATATGGTTGTGAGTTCATTGCATCGCAGATTCGCATCGCATGACCGAACGCCGTCGACGGGCATAAGCGGAGGATGGAGGAAGCGTTTTCACTTTTGTATCCGATTTGCATGAATCTTACGGATGATAGCACTACGTGGGCAGACGGTGTGCCACAGCTCTCTGAGATAATCTCGTCCATGGGAGATGTTGAGCTGCAGGAGATAAAGGACTTCGTGGTCTTCCCGCTGCGTTTCATCCTCTTTCGGCTTCGGGACAGGCCCGCGTCTCCCAGACGGAACTATCTGTTGGAGCAAGCCCTTAACTGCTTGGAGCCACTGCTGCTGAGAGTCCGAGTCTCGAAAAGTTTATTTCTGCAGCAACTATTGGGCGAATTGTGCGTGGTACTCGGATGTCCTACGGAGACGTCCAATGTCTCCGAGGCAGTGAAGCTGGCCGTGGTGAAGTCCATTAAAGCGCTGCTTAGATCGGCATCGAAGGACTCGCTGAAGAGCATTTTTGATGTCTCCTACCTGCCAAGTCTCGGCCATGCCGTTTCAACGCTGCTGGCTCTGGCAGAGCGAGAAGCAGCTCGAGCTCTGCGACTTCATGCGCTCGAATGTTTACTGCTACTGTTCCAGAGTGAAGGAGATCGGGCAACCTCCGCACATGATCCAGCAACATCTACGGGCCCGCGTGCCTCTGTGAGTGCAGATAGATCCGACTTGACCTTACCACGAAGAACAGGACCAGAGGTGAATGGTAATGAATCTAATTGCACACGCTGCAGTTATCAATCATCCTGCCTGAGTGGAGCAGATCTTGTCGTTGTTGGAGATGCACTTACTCCTTTGCTTCCTGGAATTGTTATTTCGATGAGCCAAATAATTATGGGAGACGTCAAACAAGGACACAAGGTGACCCTTTTAGCTGTTCGGGCATGGATGCAGGTGGTGCTGTTGGTCCTGGATGATGATTTTTTCAAGAACATTGAGCCACAGCGTGTAGCTGAAGGTATTTCCAAGCCACAGCAAGAACATTCAGCTAAAGGTATTTCCAAGCCACAGCAAGAACATTCAGCTAAAGGTATTTCCGAGCCACAGCAAGAACATTCAGCTAAAGGTATTTCCGAGCCACAGCAAGGACATTCAGCTAAAGGTATTTCCGAGCCACAGCAAGAACATTCAGCTGAAGGTATTTCCGAGCCACAGCAAGAACATTCAGCTAAAGGTATTTCCGAGCCACAGCAAGAACATTCAGCTAAAGGTATTTCCGAGCCACAGCAAGAACATTCAGATAAAGGTATTTCTGAGGAAAATATGAATGATCCTCGTCTAGCACAGCTACAAGTCCGGCGATCAGCTGATTGGGTGCGAAAGTGTATGGATAAACTGTCTCTGCTGCTGCAATGTGTCTGCACCTCGCTGGAAGTTCATCAGGCCTGGCAAGTTCGTGTCGAAGCGGCAACTTTTGCTGGACGCCTCCTGACCACCAGTGCCACGTCTCTTGGATCGGTCTCCCAGGGTGTTCTTTTGGATCTGCTACTCGGTACTATACGAGATGATCATCCTAGGGTACGTGCTCGAGGCCAGATTGAGCTGGCAAAGCTTTTCAATGAAGCTAATCAGAGGTTTCAATTTGAGGATGCTTTGCAAGACAAGTTGTATAAGACAGCCACTCACCTTGTCCATCTGGTAAGAAGTGGAACAGATACTGAGAAACTGATGGTAGTTGGGAGGCTGCAGGGTTGCATTTTAGTGCTACGTGAACATGTATCCATTGCTCTTAATTCTTTGCCACATCTTAAGCAACTACTTCGATCACTTTTCCTTCTCCTTGCACCAGATCCAGAGCATGGTCAGCTTCTTGATGTTTCCATGGAGATTGATAAACCCAACTATTCCACAGACTGGCCTAACTTAGACTGTCACGTCAGTGACTGGCCAATGCCTGGAGCCCCACGTAAACAGTTTGCTTCCTTTTCTGAGGTTTGTGTATACCATGCAATTCAACAGGTTTGCCGTCTCCTGGGTTATTATGGTGACCTTCAACTTCTGACCTGTGAAATTTTGGAAGAACTCCATGACTCTGAACAACACAGGTTTGTTATTGTTGCTTTTGATGACATTGCTTTTTCTTTTCTTTTTTGGTGGGTGGAGAAGGGGCGACCACATTGGTGAATGAAAACTGATTGGTCAAAATCACTATTTCAAAGGAGAGCTATTTTCAAATGGATAATAGTGTTGCTTGCCCTGTCATTGGCAACTGTGACGTACAATCCCAATTTTTAAAATGCTTCATAATCACCGACCAAAGTTATATTTTTAAGAAGTCTTTTTCAGATAGAAATCGATATTTTCTTTCTTCAGACCATGTATCTACAGAAAAGATCAAAGTAATCAGAAGCTGCATTTCTAATGTGAAAAGGGCGGCTTCTCGAGACCGAGGAGCAAAAAGAGGCACGATAAAGAGGATATGGAGAGAATAAGGCAAGAAGAAAAGCAAGTTTATCCTTGACTAATTTAAATGCATTTAGAGCACAAAACATAGAAGCTCAGCAGGGATTTCTTAGTCAGCAGACAGATGACTAGAGTGAAGTCGAAAGAGCGCCCTCGCAAACCCTCCCGATTCCCACTTAAAGCAAAGTTGAAAGATGGCAAAAAGTTCTACCAGGAATGACCCAATAGCAAATTTCGAGTTTAATTTCTCCCCCCCCCCCCCTTCCTCACCTCCCTCTCCCCCCTCCCGTTTCAACCCCCCATTTTGACCCCTGTGATCCTAAGTCCCCACCCCCAGGAGCATGAACTGGGGGCCAAATCACAAAGATCGTTACATATTTAATGCGTCCTCAAATGTTGATTGCAATAAAAAGTTTAATTAAAAATGCTTTATAATGTGTCAATAATTGCATTTTTGGTATTCGACCTTTTGACCCCGCCACAGGGGGTGGGGCCAAAAATGATACTGCTCTCGCACCTTCTTTCCATGTGGTGATCATAACTACCAAGGTTGGTGAATTTCTACCCAACCACTTAGGAGGATATAGCCTGATGGTTGGATGGACGGACGGAGCTGATTACAATATTCCCCCATTTTTTTTTTCAAAAAGAGTGAGGATAATAAAGAGCATTCACCTCTCTGTCACTAAAGAATAATTTTATGATAAAGCACCATTTTAACCCTAAAATGAAACGAAATTTTAATCTTTTTCGCCTCTTCTTTCATACGTTGAAGAAGAAGCTAACAAAGTGAAGTCTATGTAGTTTCTAATGTCAATGACTCAAAGGTTGAATAACCAGCCCTGCAGTTATAGCATCCATTGACGGTGTAACGCTTGCAATTATTTCACAAAATTGGGAATGACGGTGGCACCTTGGGAGGCCTGCTTGGAAATGTACAAGTTATATGTTGGTTTAAAAAAAAAAATCTATTGTCAAATGCACTGAACAGGTATTTTTGAGACTGATTGGTGATTTGAGTACAGTTTTTTTGTATACTGAATCGAGGCTCGTGAAAGAGCTAACATTTATTTCACAAACAAATCAACCAGACAAACAAAATATACAAAAAGAGGGAATGGAAGACAAGATGGGGAGAGAAGGGGAAGCACACAACCACAACATTTGAGAGCAGGGAGAAGTGTGGGAGGGAGAGGGCTTGGGGGGAGGAGGCGTGGGAAGGGGGGGGGGGGGGGGGGAGAGGTATAAAACACAAGGGGACCGAAATTAGCGGGGGTAGAAAAGATCAAGGTTTTGGATGGGGGAAGATAAGAGATGGTGGTGAACATCTGTTTTAAAGACCTGGAGGGTGGAGTGGGATTGAAGAGAGTGAGGGAGTTTGTTCCAGAGGTGGGAGAAAAGAGGAATGAAGGAGTGAAGGTGAGCAGAAAGTCTTGATTTTGGCAAGAATATTTGGTATAATGAAAGTTGATAAATATGTGTAGGTATCTCGATGCAGAATGAAAAACAAGTCTTGCTTATGAAAGCTAGTGTCGATCTTGATGCTCTTTTGTCACGTGCTCTTTTTATCTACCATTTGGAGTTCTTGGCAAAAGGAAAACCATATGTTCTGCTTCTGCTTGGCTCATTTTGGGCTTTTTATGCCTCTGCAGCTGAAGGCAGGACAGTTTATCGGGTTTTTTGTTGCCTTGATAACTTGAGTTGGTACAACTATGGCACAACTATAGACTGTAATGCAAAGATGAACTGATTGCATTTGGGTTCAAAGTTCAAAGGGCATGTTTTGTTTAATTGAAAATCCTTCTTTTTTTATCACAATAACTTGTGCACCACATAAAAGGGATGTCAACCAAACTTGACACAACTATAGAATGTAATGCAAAGATTAAGTGGCTCGGTTTTGGGTTCAATAGGTCAAAGGTCACATGCCTTTTCCAAATACTTTTGCATACCATAACTAGAGTTTGTATCATCGGATGTGTTCTCTCTTCTACTTTCCTTTCTTTCTCTCTCTCTCTCTTTCACCCTCTCTCTCACCCTCTCTCACCCTTTCTCACCCTCTTTCTCACCCTCTCTCTCTCTCACCCTCTCTCTCACCCTCTCTCTCACCCTCTCTCTCACCCTCTCTCTCACCCTCTTTCTCACCCTCTTTCTCACCCTCTTTCTCACCCTCTTTCTCACCCTCTCTTTCACCCTCTCTTTCACCCTCTCTTTCACCCTCTCTTTCACCCTCTCTTTCACCCTCTCTTTCACCCTCTCTCACACCCTCTCTCACACCCTCTCTCTCACCCTCTCTCACACCCTCTCTCACACCCTCTCTCACACCCTCTCTCACACCCTCTCTCACACCCTCTCTCACACCCTCTCTCACACCCTCTCTCACACCCTCTCTCACACCCTCTCTCACACCCTCTCTCACACCCTCTCTCACACCCTCTCTCACACCCTCTCTCACATCCTCTCTCACATCCTCTCTCACATCCTCTCTCACATCCTCTCTCACATCCTCTCTCACATCCTCTCTCACATCCTCTCTCACATCCTCTCTCACATCCTCTCTCACATCCTCTCTCACATCCTCTCTCACATCCTCTCTCACATCCTCTCTCACATCCTCTCTCACATCCTCTCTCACACCCCCTCTCACACCCTCTCTCTTTCTTTTGTGACCCTTACCTTTTCAGGTGACCTTTAACTGAGATAAATCACAAGTGGATTAACATCTAACATGGGTGGAAGCATATCCATAAATGCATTTGTGACAAATTATATTTTATAGTTTTATTTTATTTTAATGAAATGTCCTATTTCTCGCTATTTGCTTCGAACGATGTGTACAAATTTTCTCGAACTCGGCTGTTTATTTCTGATATGTGAAACACCCCGTAACCCATGCCTGCAGAAAACAGACTTGTTGGAACGCCGGCTGAATTTTCCATCCAATCATCGTAACTTTGTTAAACAATTCTGCATGGGTAGTCGCTCCTATGTTGAAAGCTTAGTGTCAATTGTCCAAGCGGTTGCCAAGAAATTGAATTTGAAAGAGAATAAGGATGAAAAAGTGAGGGTGTAAGAAAAAAAAAAAAAGTGAAGGCCTCGGGTAAGCTCTTTTTTTTTTTTCCGATATTGATATATCGGTGGGTTCATTCTAGTATATCCAAATCGAAAAGAATTTTTTTTCTGCACAGGTTCCAAAAATATGTTATGGTCCAATTAGTGTCGGATCCAACTTCAATAAAGTGGCTTATATTGCGATTCCGTTCACGCATCATTGTCTATACCTTAAACCTATTTATTTGACTAGAGGGGACCTTTGGGGAATAGAAATGCCCGGTTGTCATTCTCTGAAGGTTTACACAACCGACTTATGAGCATTTTCATGTGGCTCGTCATGTATGCCATTTGCGATATTTCAAAATTTGATAAATTTTACATACAGGCACTAATATTTACTCTAAATATGCACCGATGGTACCAAATTGTAGATACTCATGTCCCCATTGCATATAAAACCCATATATCATGATAATCCAGCTTTCCACCCTAAACCCAAAACTTTTTTTTGCCAAAATTTTGTTTCGGTTTTGGTTTCGACAATCAAGTCTCATGGAGGAGTTTCATGGGTTAAAATTATCTCCACATATTACATGGGGAGAAAATTGTATGCGGACAATATGGCTGTTGTGGTGAAGAGTGGGCGGGAGATGCAGGAAGTACTGGGGGAGTGGAAGGAGGCATTTGAGAAACATGGGCTGAAAATGAGTATGGAGAAGACTGAGGTGATGTGGGTTTGGTAGCAGAGAAAAGAAATTAATATCAGGCTAGAGGGGAAGGAGATTAGACAAGGAAATATATTTGAGTATCTGGGTGGAACAGTGATCGAGGATGGTAAGTCTGAGATGCGGAGGAGGATTCAGGTCGGTGTAAATGCGTGGAGGAGGGTGGAGGGTGTAATGGCAGACAGAAGTATTTCAAGGAGATAGAAAGCAAAGGTTCTGATGTCTTATATAACACCGGCCTACCTTTACGGTCTGGAAATGGTGGCTCTGACAGAAAGACAACAACAGAGGCTGCAGGTTTGCGAGAACAACTGGATCAGGAGGATTGTGGGAATGTAGAGGGTGGATAGAAGGAGGATGGATGAACTGAGGGAGGAGATTGGTGTGCAGATGAGCTTGAAGTGGAGATTGGTGAGGACAGAGGAGAGTGGAGGAGTATCGTGGTCAATGCAGGACAGCCTCCACGCCCTGTTCCCTTTCCGTCTGGTCTCGTGCACGCATAACACTTCCAACCTCCTTCTCTACATCATCTCCACCACCTCAACCCTTCTTCTCCCCAACCCCCCACCATTGATCTCACATTCAAAATACCTAGCCAACCCTCGCTTCTGAACCACTGCCTTCCTTGCGGAGCTAGTACTATCTTGCCTAGTTTGGGAACTTAATTACATGTGACAGCAAAATGCAATACAGCATGGTGGCTTCACTTAGACTTACCTTTGTTTTAATGACAGGTTTAGAATATAATCAACTACAAATGAAATAATTTCAAGACATTCTTTGTCAGAGAGGTCAGATTTATCTCTGATTGGTTTGGATCTAATATATAAAGCTCTTTCTAACCATTCACCGACTCGCTCGTTTTCATGCTTAGTACTTTATAGGTGTGCTAGCAAGCAGATTTTTGTAAACTGATGTAATTTTTAGTATTGCATGTAACTTGATATACAGTTGGACCTCTGTTTTTTGGCATCGTGATTAGAACAAAATATTCGATGTTGTTTTATTTGTTCAGTCGATGACATGTTTTAGTCGATCTAAATTCCATCAATATTGATATTCACGTTCAATATTGCTAGGAAACCTGGATATATAGACAGCTTTGTCCAGGAAAGTTGAATAACGCAAACACAAGGCCCTACGTTCGAAAATCATTGACATATGGATGACATTCCCAAAATTAATTTTCCATAACGTCAAAAGAAACGATCATTTGATTATTCCTTGCATTTTTGCGTCACTGGTGGAAAAACCACTGCCCATGGATGCTGCCGACGAAGAGAGGCAGAGAAGCTCAGCTGGGTGAGGCTTGCTTGGACCCGCCCTCTTGGACCAGTCAGGTGAAGATACTCGGAGAGAACACAAAACGGAATTTAATTTCTGCAACAGAATTTAGTTTTTTTGGAAAGGGAAAATACTGGCTCTACAGTTTGCAGCGTTTTCATAACCTTCTGCAGGATATGGTGAATTTATCCCTTGAATAGCGTTTTGTCTACCCTATAAGGCATGCCTTCTCATTCTACTATATAAAACAAGCATTCTGAGTATTGCGCTGCAATACATGTCCCCTACCAAAGTTCAAAGTGCCATAACTTTGTCAAAAATGATCGAATATGCAAATTTATGCACGGTTGATGCTGGTTTTCAAACTTGATCTGAGGTATGCTGAGACACGTGTGTCACGCCTCGCCTCGTTGATAAGCCGACAAGGTCGCTCCGTGGAGCGGCCTGCACGTATTGCACTGTGTGAATTATATAATTACCAACTCACGGTCTGAGGTACTAGCGATTCAAGAGATATCCATTTTAAAAATATTTTTGTTTAATTTTGGCGAAATTGGCGAAAATTGGCGAAAATCTCGCGAGATCTCGGAGACGGTGGGAGGGATTTTCGAAGCTCCACACGGTCTCCACGTTTTTCGAAGTTAAGTCTGTTCACAATTGTATTTTGTCGAAACTGTATTTATCTTTCGGTGTGTGAAGTTATTGTGTGCAACTTTGGTTGTTTCTCGGTGTTTATCTTTCATAAATTGATCGTCTGTTTGCCGTGTCGTGTCTTGAGGCCTTGTACAGTGTGCACTGTACAACCTTGAGGCTTTGTTTTTCTCTCAGCGGTCCGTCGTTTGTGATCCAATAACTTTCGTTCTCTGTATTCCCAGGCTTTTCACCCATAGCCAACTTCCTTGTGTAAATCTCAACTCAAAAAAAAAAAAAAAAAAAAAAAAAAAACATTTCCTTCTCTGTTCTCATTCGTTTATTCATTCTTATTCGTTCGTTCGTTCTTCGACCACGTGTTTCTCCCCCATTTCCCCAGATAGTTTTCACTCATTAACCTTCAATGTTTACACTTTCCCCTCAAGTTATGTATTCCGTCATATTTTATAACACCTTTTTCTTCTTCTTCTTTAAAAGGCTGCTTTCGACTTGCTCACCAAATCAATTCATCCCAAAAAAAATATCCATCTCCTATAGTGCCTTTTTTCTACATTCCCTAAATTCTCCTGCACTCCATCCTCCATCCAGCGTCCTTAAACGTATTTTTAACTCGAAGGTCACAAGAAACTCATTTTGCAATAAATGTTCGTTTCCCATAAATTGTACACTTTCAAAAATCCAATCTCACCCCTCCCCTCCAAATCTTCCCCATAACCCCTCCCCTCCAAATCTTCCCCATCACCCCTCCCCTCCAAATCTTCCCAATCACCCATCCCTTTCAAATCTCCCCCCTTGCCCCCTCCCTCCTAAACTACCCCCTCACCCCTCCCCGCCAAGACGCCCCCTCGCCCCTCCCCTCCTAGACTCCTGCCTCACCCCTCCCCTCCAAATCTCCCCCATATCCTATCCCTTTCAAATCCCTCCCCTTGTCCCTTCCCTCCCAAACTCCCCCCTCACCCCTCCCCTTCAAATCTCCCCACCCTCATTGCTTCTCAATTTCCCCCCTCTCACTCCCCCTCCTCAAAGCGTCCTCCCCGCTTCTTCCCCCTTCAAACTCTCACCTCCATCTCCCCCAACCTTCTGCCTCGCTCTTCCCCCTCCTCAAATAACACCTCATTGTGGCTCACCCAATCACCATCAAACCTTTTGTCCGCCCCATCCTTCCCTTTCTCCGAGCTATTCTGAAATCTCTGACACACCTTCAACAGCTCTCCCTATCTCTTCCACCTCTTCCACATCTTACCCTACCCCTCCTCCCCCCTGTTCTGTATCTGATGCTCCCCCTTCCTCTTCATTAACGGTATGGACCTCAAACATCCGGGGCCTTCGTTCAAACTTAACTGATCTCTCCATACAGGTTGCTTCTGTCAAACCAGACGTGATCTGCTTAACAGAAACTTTCCTCCTTTATGATGTCTCTGATTCATTCCATAGTATCTCTCCCGGGCTACTCCCTCCTCCGGTATGATAGACCTGAGCCTCGTCCTGGAG
Source organism: Myxine glutinosa (assembly GCF_964187855.1). NCBI lineage: Eukaryota > Metazoa > Chordata > Myxini > Myxiniformes > Myxinidae > Myxine > Myxine glutinosa. The sequence continues at coordinate 85,249,669 of NC_136269.1, forward strand.
GCGGGGTTGCTATCTTTATCAAAAACTCTCTTCCTCACTCGCCCTGCACTGCACTCTCTCCACCTCACCCCCAGGAATACCTCTGGCTACGGCTTCCCCTTCGCTCCCACCTCTTGTTCATATGTGTGTTGTACCGTCCACCAAACAGTGATGACTCCATCTACATCTCACTGTCTGATGATATGGACCAACTTCTATCTACTCATCCCAACTCTCTCTTCCTCATATGTGGTGATTTCAATTGTCACCATGCCAGTTGGCTGGGTGTGGGTACCTCTCTCACCAGCCATGGCTCTTCAGCAAAGGACTTCTGCGACTCACTGGGACTGACACAATCTGTCAATTTCCCGACCCGGATCTCAGTCAACGGAACATCTTCTCTTCTGGACTTGGTTATGACTAACTTCCCTGAAAATGTCTGCTGCTCTTCTTCTGCTCCGATCGGATCATCTGATCATGTCCTTGTTAAAGTGGACATCTCTCTGACCATCCTCAGGGAGCCTGCTCAGCGTCGACGAGTCTGGCATTTCACTCAGGCCAACTGGCACGGTCTTCAAGCAGCCATCAATCATCTGGACTGGTCTCCCATCTCTACCACCTCTGACATCAACTCATCCTGGGAATTCTTCCAAAGTAAATTGCTCTCTCTCATGCACAGATTTATCCCATCTCGTCTTCAGTTGTCATACCCTTCCTCCCGTCCATGGTACACGGAATCTTGTGGTGAGGCTGTTGCCCAGAAACAACTTGCCTTCGTCTCCTGGAAAGCAAATCCAACGGAAGGAAATCTCATTTCCTTTCACAAAGCCCGAAACAAGTGTGTGTCCACCCTCAGGAGAGCCAGGAAACAATATCTCTCCGTTCTCAAGGCCGAACTCTCTTATCTGTCTCCCTCTTCCAAATCCTGGTGGCGTCTGGTCAAATCCGTTTCTGGTGTTTGTTCCCCCTCCATCCCCTCCCTTACCTCAAACGGCTACACAGCTGACTCCGCACGTGAAAAAGCTGAATGCCTCAACTCTGTGTTTGCCTCTAAATCTTGTGTCCCAAACCCATCCCTCTCTGTACCCACCATACCCAGTCGTACCCTGCTGCTCCTGGACTCCGTGTCCTTTCCTCCTGACAAGGTGGAAAAGTTTCTGTCAACCCTCGACTCTGATTCTGCAACTGGACCCGACGGCATCAGCCCACGGGTCCTAAAATCCTGCTCTGCTGCTCTATCTCACCCTCTCTCTGTTCTCTTCACCCTCTCTTTTGCTCAAGGTCAACTGCCATCTGCTTGGAAATCAGCCAACATCACTGCTTTGCACAAAAAAGGTGCAAAAACAGATCCCAGCAACTACAGACCAATCAGCCTTCTCCCAATTATCAGCAAAGTCATGGAATCCATCATTGCTTCGGATATGAAATCTTTCCTCTTCTCCAATGGCTTGATCTCTGATCATCAATTTGGTTTCAGACCAGGTCACTCTACTCTGGACATGCTGCTTCTGCTGTCTCAACAATGGATGGAGGTCCTCAATGCCAAACAGGAAATTAGAGCTGTCTCCCTCGACATATCACGTGCCTTCGACACGGTCTGGCACCCCGCTCTGCTCACCAAACTCTCCTCCTTTGGTATCCATGGAAATCTCCACGCATGGCTGGCGGACTTCCTCTCTAGTCGTCGTCAACGTGTGGCCCTGAATGGGTTTCTCTCATCTCCTCTTCCTGTTCAGGCTGGAGTTCCCCAAGGCAGTGTTCTGGGCCCCGTGCTTTTTCTGGTCTTCATCAATGATCTCTCTGACTCTCTCGAAAATCCTCTCTATCTCTTTGCTGATGACTCCACTCTCTGCCGCTCCATTCCTCTTCCCTCAGATCGGCAGTCTGCTGCCTCCTCACTCTCTGAAGACCTGGACAAAATCACAGACTGGTCAAACAAGTGGAACATGTCTTTCAATCCTGACAAATCTCACACTCTTACTATGTCTCTCCGAAAAGATCGACTGGACAACCCTCCCATCTACTTTCTCAACAATCCTCTCCAAGAAGTTCTGTCGCTCAAGATTTTGGGTCTCACTATCTGCCATGATCTTTCTTTGGAAAACCACATTTCCAAGCTGGCCTCCAAAGCCAGTCGCCGACTGGGCATCCTCCGTCGTGCGAAGTCCTTCCTCGGCACACCTGAGCTCCTCACCACATACAAGGCTTTCATCCGCAGCTCAATGGAATACTGTTCTCCCCTATGGGCCGGTGCTCCTGCCTCACACCTAGCTCGGCTTCACGCTGTTGAAACCAAAGCTTTCAGAATTATTGGAATCTCCCGCGATGAAGCTATCTCTGAGGGCCTTTCACTCACTCACCGCAGGCAGGTAGGTGGTCTTTCTGTCTTCTACCGACTCCTCTCCGGCCTTGCACCCCCAGCTCTCTCTGTGCTCTGTCCCCCAAATATTCCTACAGGTCGCACAAGATCTGCCAGCAACCCTCTGATGGTTAAACTGCCGAAATCTCGGCTCTCTGCTCACCTTCACTCTTTCATTCCTCTTTTCTCCCGCCTCTGGAACAAACTCCCTCACTCCCTTCAATCCCACTCCTCCCTCCAGGTCTTTAAAACAGCTGTTCACCACCATCTCTTATCTTCCCCCATCCAAAACCTTGATCTTTTCTACCCCTGCTAATTCACCCCAGATCCACCTTGTTTGAAATTCCAACTTCTTTCCTGGAAGTCCTGGCAGTGTCCATATGTTTTCTACCTCTCCCACCGCCCCCTTCCCATGCCCCCCCCCCCAAAGCCCTCGCCCTCTCTCAGATCTCTCGATGTCTCCATGTCTCTCGGTCCCTGCTCTCAAATGTTGTGTTTGTGTCCTTCCCCCTCTCTCCCCATCTTGTCTACCGCTCCCGATGTTATATGTTTTATGTGTCGGTTTGTCTTTCTGTGTGATTAATGTTCGCTCTTTCACGAGCCTCGATCTTGTATACAAAAAAAAAAAAAAAAAAAAAATTAACGATATCTGCCAAACCACGTGCCCTATCGCAAATTCCAAAAGGACATTTTAGTGCTGAACAGATCTGTGAAGTTTCCCCTCAATTGGATCAAAAATGAGGGAGGAGCTCAGTTTTAAAGGTTCATGCTTAAAAACGTCATAACTCTGAAACCATATGATGCATGACGTCATGCTCGCTGACTTTTTTGTTCGTCATGGGTATGCGATTCTGCCTGCAAAGTTTGGCCTCGATCTGTTCAGCCGTTGCAGAGAAAAAGGGGTTTTCGTGTTTTCACCAAAAACAATATGGCGCCCGAACCACGTGATCTGTGACGTCATAATTACCATTAAAATATTCTACAGACCGAGTCCCTCCTACGGTGAAAATTTTATCTCGATCGGTCCTATTATTGCAGAGAAATTGGTTTTTAAAGGAAAATAAAACTTAAAATGGCACTGAGTTAAGGATCATCAGAATTATCAGAATTACCAAAGTTCAAAGTGCCATAACTTTGTCAAAAATGATCGAAACGTCGTGAAGTTCGAGCTTGACCTGTAACTTATCATGAGGAAACCATGTGCCAAGTTTGAAATCGCTAGCATTAAGCGTTTAGAGAAAAAGTCCGGAAAACTGTTCTTTGCGTGACGGACTGACGGAGGGACGGAGGGACGGCGTGCAAACCTATAGTTAGGTTTGTACACCGGTAGGGGACTAATAAGGTAAACATCTCTGGTGGTGGTGGGGAGCCGACATATGATCTTCGCCTGTACGGCTGGGCTAATCTCGACCAAATTTTTAATTCTTGCTGGGGTTACCCAGATGGGATGGGTATTACCAGCTTATTAAAAGCGTGCAAAATGATCAGACAGAATCACTATATCTCTAGCAATCGATGACACAGTCGTTACTAATATTGATTCAAACAACACATCAATAGGAAAGACGCTAACTTAACATGACGATAACTCGAATTGGCTCTGTTAATGATGTTAATGATGTGCAACTTTGGAACAGCTATAAAAAATATCACAATTACTCTTTGTTTTCAACTTTGGTATCGAAATTTCAGATCTACCCCTTAAGCTTTGTCTTTGACTTGAAATCATAAACTCGAGCTCTTAGCATTGCTTAGCAACCCGTTATGTAAGCAATATTTTTTATTTTGTAACGTTAGACTTTTGTAACGTTAGACTTTTTTTTTGAAAATTACTACACTGTACCTTCAAACGGTTAAATAAAGAGCTCATTTTGTTCACTAATTGTTGATTTACTTGATTTGTTTAGCTGCTTGCAGAATGCAACCACTATCCACTTCATCAAATATATAAAGCTTGTATATATATTATGTCTGCACGTAAGATAGAGGTACCCCAGTACTTGCTTGAAATCTGCAAGTGTGTCCGACTCGTACAAATTTGAGGCACGTGGCAGAGGGGGAAAAGGCAACGTGATGACAATGGGGCAGTGGGATGGATAAAAGGAAGGCAATAACAGAGACAGAGAGGTTAGGGGAGAGAATGTATAGAATGTAATAAGAATGTCAAAAATTCAATCCTTTTTGCATATGTAATATGTAGTTGACCTGTAACATTTTGTTACACATGGTAGGTAATGCTATGTCTCTTGTTGGAAGGTTTGCTGTGCACGTTAAAATATTTATCAGTATTATTGGCATTATTTAGTAATTCTGATGCTTAAAAATTTATATTATTTAATAATGTTGAGATAAAAATGATCATTGCTTCATTTTATTATTTGTGTAATTGTGCTGAATTTGATGTTGTAAGATTGAGATTTTACAAATAATAGTGATTGTCTTTGTAGAGTGGCAGCTACAATGGTGCTCGTGGAGGTTATCGTGGGTGCAGCAGGGTGTGGCTTAAGCTATGTTCTGTGGGATCGTCATGAGGCAAGACTGTCTGAAGGAGAGATCAAACAGCTGTCCAAAGCTCTTGTTGAAGAGTTCACCAGTCCTCAGCACTGGCAGCTGGATGTTTACCAAGAGATGGGACATCTGAAATGTGATGACAATGCATGGAATGGACGAAGACTAATGGCCATTGCTGCCAAGCCAGCAGAACATTTGGGCTCAGTAGGTAATAAAAGCTTTGGGATATCTGCCCCTAAGACTCAATTTAAATTGCTATAGCCCTTGGCAATATGTGATTTTTCATATGAGAAAACTTGGCTCAGCTGTACACACTTCCCCCAGACAACTCCCCCTTCACTTCCCCTCCTTCCCATTTAGGTAGCATATTCAGGTTTAATGAATGTCATACATAGTCCTCGTTAAACAACACTGATGTGAACATCAGAATTGAGCCTTTCCATGTGACAAAATTTGGTTCTTGAATATTTTCCATTGCTGTTTTTCTGGCGGGCGGGGAAGTAACAAAGTTTTTTTTTTGTGTGTGTGTGTTTTGTGCAAAGGACACTTCGGCCCAGCACTTCATACTGTAGCCTGGCGGTTAAGAGTTCAGATCGAGGGTCTGGCTGCATTCGCAGGTGTACTTGGCCCACAATTCCAACCGCTGCTGCAGTCTTGTCTCTTCCCTCTGCTCGAGAAAGCTGGTGAGAGTAGCCTGGCAATCAGTCACACAGCAAGGCTTGCCCTTCGAGCCATTGCCCGTGCTCTCAGGCTACCCTCACCGCGGCATCTGGTTTCGGATAATGTGGACTATCTGCTTGATGCTGTCTCCACGGGACTGCGCTTTGGAGGAACAGGGGCTGAAGGCCAGGCGGCCCTGAGAGTTCTACGTGCCACGTTGCAGCGCAGCAACCGGAGGTCCCTGCCCATTCTGCGACACGTAGCACTCGACATGCTCTCTGCACTTGATGTGCACCACTCGACTCGTGCAACTCTCTATTGTTCTGCAATTCTTGCTCTCGCCCAAGCACTTGGTAATCACACCCTTTTGTCAAACATCATTGTATATTAAACTGAAGCAAAATCACTCCAAAAGTAAGTTACCTGTTTCACCACTAGTCCTTGTCATTGTTTTTTTAAAATAGAATGTTGCTCATAGTGATGCAGAGGAGACGCAATTGACTTTCAGTACTTGAAATTATGGTTTTGCTCTCAATGTGTTCTTGTCTATTATTTGTTAGCATGAAGGTAGCTTGTCTAATGGCGGCAGACTTTGTGAAAGGAAGGTTTTAAATATTTATTTGAGATTGGAGCAGTTAAAATGACAGCTCATCTCGATTCCATCTTCACATTCTTAATTCCTTGTGTCAGAGAGGTGGTTTGCAGCTCCAACAGATGCTTCAGAAGCTTCACACAATCCTTCGACCAGTTGCTCGGATCAAAGCATTTCTCCCTTGCTATCCAGTCCAATTGACGATGCCAATGGATGCATGGAGGATAGGTCAACTGTGCCTGTTTCGGCCAAAGATGTAGAGCGCTTCTTCCTGGAGTATCATCGGAATCGTCGGCTAGCTCAAGGAAAACCTGAGTCTGGAGATCCATCCGCCGTCACAGGTACTAACAGACACTTGCTAACTGAACATTTTCCACAATACTAAGTTAGTCCTGGCCAAAAATATTGGCACCCTTGCACTTTCTTCAAATAACTCAAAATTTTCTCTTAAAATAAGTTGAAATTGACAGAAGTATTTGGTCTCCACAATTCTTTATTAGGTTTACTCTCCACTAGGGCATGCCCGTACTATATATATGCCCGTACTATATATCTATCTAAAATTATATCCCCCCCCTCTATTTACATGAAATGGTTTGGTCCATTCGCAACGCCAAAGCGAACGGCGAACGGCTTGCGAGTACAGTGACAATCCCCCCCCTCTATTTACATGAATGGTTTGGTCCATTCGCAACGACCACAGAACCCCCCCCTCTATTTACATGCAATGGTTTGGTCCAAAGCGAACGGCTTCCGGAGTTTGGTAAAGAAATCGCCATCGCGTGCACAAACGCGCAGGAAAGCGAATGAATCGCAAATTCGTTTTTATTAGTTTTAAAACGTAGTTTAACGCCAACATAGTTTGCAAACGTGAAATAAATGAATACGCTCTCAAATGTGCCATCCGAGGCAGAGTGTGTCCTCCACGTTCGGCACACGCGATCGTTCGCTGCTCTCTGATTGGTTGAATCGTTTTTTGGACATAGCTCGGTAAGTAATTGTCCGATTAATATGAAACCTTGAAAAGGCACATCCTCGGGTCCCCAGCAATATACCTGGCAAGTTAAAAGTATATCGGACCCGTGGTTGTCGAGAAACAGCGGTCACAGACAAACAAACAAACGTACAGACGTACAGACAGACAGACAGAGATTACTGGAATTATAGATAGATGAAATGGAGAGTAAACCAATTATTACTGCTAGTTTTTCTTATTATTATTATTATTTCACTGTTAATATTGCAGAACCTTTGTTTTTTGTATTCAGCATTTAACATATCCTTTTAAATCAGAAAATAAAAAGAAATGGCATTGACAATTATTGACACCCTAGACTTAATATTTGGTAGCACGGTTTTGGACAAAATAACTGCAGTCAAACTCTTCTTATGGCCATGAATGAGCTTCCTACACCTCTCTACTGGCAGTTTGGCCCACTCTTCTTGTGCAAACTGCTCCAGTTCTCCCAGATTTGAAGGGTGCCTTCTCCCAACTTCTGTTTTCAGATCTCCCCACAGGTGTTCATTGGGATTTAGATCTAGACTCATTGCTGGCCACTTCAGAACAGTCCAGCATTTTGTCTTGAACCATTCCTGGGTGCTTTTTGAAGTGTGCTTGGGGTCATTGGCCTGCTGCAATACCCATGACCTTCGACGGAGACCCAGCTTTCTGACACTGGATTGAACATTGCACTCCAAAACGCCTTGGTAATCTCCTGATTTCATGATGCCATGCACACATTCAAGGCACCCAATGCCAGAGGCAGCACAGAAACCCCAAAACTTCACTGAACCTCCTCCATGTTTGACTGTAGGGAAGGTGTTCTTTTCTTTGAAGGCTTCATTTTGTTTTCTGTAAACATAGAGATAATGTGCTTTACCAAGAACTCTAATTTGGTCTCATCTGTCCACAGTACATTCTCCCAGAAGGATTTTTGCTTGTTCAGGTGTATTTTGGAGAACTCCATTTGGCTTTCTTATGTCTCTCTCTCTCAGCAGTGGCATCCTCCTGGGTCTCCTACCATAGAACCCCCTTTCATTGAGTTGGCGACGGATGGTGCGAGTTGAAATTGTCGTACCTTGTGTCTGAAGGTCAGCTTGAATCTGTTTGGCAGTTGATTGAGGTGCTTTCTCCACCATTCAAACAATCCTTCGCTGCAATCTTCGATCAAGTTTTCTCTTGCAGGCACGTCCTGGGAGGTTGGCTACAGTTCCATGGGCCTTAAACATCCTGATAACATTGCGTACATTGGACACAGGAACATCAAGGTCTCTGGAGATGGACCTGTAGCCTTGAAATTGTCCATGCTTTGCCACAATCTTGTGTCTGACCTCCTCAGACAGTTCTCTGGTTTCCTTTCTTTTCTCCATGCTCATTGTGGTACACACAGTGACACAAAACAGCAGAATGACTCCTTTTCTCCATTCAAACTGGTTGAATGATTGATGTTTATATTGCAGTCACCTGCAACTCACCACAGGTGAGTTCAATTCCAAAGTAAAGGAGAATCACCTGCTTGAAATCTAATTATTTCTGACAACTTCTAAAAGGTGCCAATAATATTGTCCGGGCCACATTAGGATTTCTGTGTGACATAAGCTAAGATTTTGTAATTTTTTCAGCTTTTTTTGTTTTGTTCCACTGCAATCCAAAGAAATACATATGTGGATACCAAAATCTCTCTATAATGCAAGCAATCTCTATGTGTCTGTGTGCGTGTATGTCTGTGACCGCTGTTTCTCGACAACCACGGGTCCGATCTAAGTGAAACTTGCCAGGTATATTGCTGGGGACCTGAGGATGTGCCTTTTCAAGGTTTGCTATTAATCGGATAAGTGGTTACCAAGTTATGGCCATTTATTTAGCAAACACATACGTTTTGTACGTGAACGAAGGAACAGCGAAGGACGAGAGCGAAGGAACGGCGAAGGACGAGAGCAAAGACCGAAGGAACGATGAAAGTTTTAATCTTTCTTTGCACGTACGGTCAAGCTACAGCGAAGGAACCGCGTGTGTTTGTTGTTTCAAACACATACGTTTTTTGTTTGCACGTACGGCCATGCACGTGAACGAAGGAACAGCGAAGGACGAGAGCGAAGGAACGGCGAAGGACGAGAGCGAAGGAACGGCGAAGGACGAGAGCGAAGGAACGGCGAAGGACGAGAGCGAAGGAACGGCGAAGGACGAGAGCGAAGACCAAAGGAACGATGAAAGTTTTAATTTTTTTTTTGCACGTACGGTCAAGCTACAGCGAAGGAACCGCGTGTGTGTTTGTTGTTCTCTTCTCTTTGTGCTTTTCCTTGCGATTAAATGGCAAAATATGTTGGCGCTAATTGAAGAATTGGCCATTAAAACTAATTTGCGATTAATCGTAACTGTGATATGCGAACTTCCGGACAGTGAGGCCTTATTTTTGGTACGTATGTCAACGTACGTATGTCCACGTACTTACCTCCCCGCACGTACGGGCACGCACTAGTTTTTTTTTTTAATTTCAACAATCTTCTGGAAGAAATGGTGCATTATTTGAAAAAGTGCAAAGGTGCCAATATTTTTGGCCACGACTGCACACGCGGTGTTTAATTTATCTTGCTCCTGCACTGCTAGTTCTTCACACGTTGCTGCCCTTATGACCCCACTTTGTCTTGCTCTATTTTGTTGCGAGGAGAGCGATGTTTGCATGATGTGACTAATCTTTCCTGCTGTGCTGCAGAGGTGGAGGGAGAAGTGCAAGATGTAGCAACAACAATGGCCGGGATTGGTGAGGTACCAGAGGTACCAGATTCTGGTTCAGAAGGGCCCTCAGCACTCCCACTGCACGTGTGTTTGGGCAAAGAACTGCTGGAGAGAAGTACACACCTTTTACCACACCACAATCTGACTGTTAGACTTCAGGTGGGAACTTGGAATCAAGCACACATGCCATTTCATAAGTGAGCATCTGTGGCAACTAGACTGAATTGCCCTTCATCCCTTAATGTTCATCTTTGTTGCTTTGCATTTATGTTCTGTGAATGGTACAGATGCTTGAAGTGGCAGGTTGTTGCGTGCGAGTGCTGCGTTCCCATAAGGAGGACTTGCTGCCAGCAGCTAACCAGCTATGGTTTGCGTTGGTTCCTCGCCTACTTGCAGATGACTCTTGTGTGGTTCTTGCTGCCTTCAAGGCCAGTTTATTTGATTGAGCAAAGTTTGTGGACAGGAAAATGCTTGTTGTGGGTCTTTTTTGTTTTGTTTTTTAAAATTATTTGCACTGACATTTATGGGACAAAAGTGTAGGGCATACACTTGTCATGGTTGAAGGATACATCCCAAAGTTGAAGGATACATGCTATATTAAGGCTCGTAACTTACTTTTAGAGTGATTTTGATTCAGTTTAATATACAATGATGTCTGATTGGTATTGGCTTACCAATAGCCTGGTATTGGCTTAGCGGTTAGGGTGCTGGCTTGGGATCCTAGAATCCTGGGTTAGAATCCCGGTCGATCGCTGAATTAGCGCCAGGGGGGTTGACTCAGCCTGTCATCCTTCCGAGGTTGGCGAATTTGAGTACCAGCTTACTGGGATGAATGACCACGGTGTGTACCCCGATTTAGAATAGGTACGCTGTATCCCTGCGTGACCAAGAGCGTGACAAAGGGTTGGCGTCAGGAAGGGCATCCGGCCATAAAAACATTGCCTCAAACAGGGATCCATGATTGTCATGGGGCCCGCAAGGCTAAGCCCCGCTCTAGCGGGGAAAATGGCCTTAAAACGATCATTCATACAATGATGTTTGACAAAAGGGTGTGATTACCAAGTGCTTGGGCTAGAGCAAGAATTGCAGAACAATAGTTTTTTTTTTTGTTTTTTTTTGTATACAAGATCGAGGCTCGTGAAAGAGCTAACATTAATCACACAAAAAGACAAACCGACACACAAAACACAAAAAACAAGGGGAGCGGCAGACAAGATGGGGAGAGAGGGGGAAGGACACAAAAGAGAGGGGGAAGAGGGGGAAGGACACAAACACAACATTTGAGAGCAGGGACATCGGGAGGACTTGGGGGGAGGTGGGAGAGGAATAAAACATATGAACACTGCAAGGACTCTGGGGTGAATTACCGGGGGTAGAAAAGATCAAGGTTTTCACTGGGGGAAGATAAGAGATGGTGGTGAACAGCTGTTTTAAAGACCTGGAGGGAGGAGTGGGATTGAAGGGAGTGGGGGAGTTTGTTCCAGAGGCGGGAGAAAAGGGGAATGAAAGAGTGAAGGTGAGCAGAGAGCCTAGACTTTGGCAGTTTAACCATAAGAGGGTTGCAGGCAGATCTTGTGCGACCTGAAGGAATATTGGGGGGACAGAGCACAGAGAGAGCTGGGGGAGCAAGGCCGGAGAGGAGTCGGTAGAAGACAGAAAGACCACCAACCTGCCTGCGGTGAGTGAGTGAAAGGCCCTCGGTGTTGACTACATCGCAGGAGATTCCAATGATTCTGAAAGCTTTGGCCTCAACAGCGTGAAGCCGAGCAAGGTGTGAGGCAGGAGCACCAGCCCAGAGGGGAGAACAGTATTCCATTGAGCTGCGGATGAAAGCCTTGTATGTGGTGAGGAGCTCAGGTGTGCCAAGGAAGGACTTCGCACGACGGAGGATGCCCAGTCGGCGACTGTCTTTGGAGGCCAGCTTGGAAATGTGGTTTTCCCAAGAAAGATCATGGCAGATAGTGAGACCCAAAAGCTTGAGCGACAGAACTTCTTGGAGAGGATTGTTGAGAAAGTAGATGGGAGGGTTGTCCAGTCGGTCCTTTCGGAGAGACATTGTAAGAGTGTGAGATTTGTCAGGATTGAAAGACATGTTCCATTTGTTTGACCAGTCTGTGATTTTGTCCAGGTCTGCAGAGAGTGAGGAGGCTGCAGACTGCCGATCTGAGGGATGAGGAATGGAGCGACAGAGAGTAGAGTCGTCAGCAAAGAGATAGAGAGGATTTTCAAGAGAGTCAGAGAGATCATTGATGAAGACCAGAAAAAGCACAGGGCCCAGAACACTACCTTGGGGAACTCCAGCCTGAACAGGAAGAGGAGATGAGAGAAACCCATTCAGGGCCACACGTTGACTACGACCAGAGAGGAAGTCCGCCAGCCATGCGTGGAGATTTCCATGGATACCAAAGGAGGAGAGTTTGGTGAGCAGAGCAGGGTGCCAGACCGTATCGAAGGCACGTGAAATGTCAAGGGAGACAGCTCTAATTTCCTGTTTGGCGTTGAGGACCTCCATCCATTGTTGAGAAAGCAGAAGCAGCATGTCCAGAGTAGAGTGACCAGGTCTGAAACCAAATTGATGATCAGAGATCAAGCCATTGGAGAAGAGGAAAGATTTAATATCTGAAGCAATGATGGATTCCATGACTTTGCTGATAATTGGGAGAAGGCTGATTGGTCTGTAGTTGCTGGGATCTGTTTTTGCACCTTTTTTGTGCAAACCGGTGATGTTGGCTGATTTCCAAGCAGATGGCAGATGACCTTGAGCAAAAGAGAGGGTGAAGATAACAAAGAGGGAGTGAAAGAGCAGAAGAACATGATTTTAGGACCCGTGGGCTGATGCCGTCAGGACCAGTTGCAGAATCAGAGTCGAGGGTTGACAGAAACTTTTCCACCTTGTCAGGAGGAAAGGACACAGAGTCCAGGAGCAGCTGGGTACGACTGGGTACGGTGGGTACAGAGAGGGATGGGTTTGGGACACAAGATTTAGAGGCAAACACAGAGTTGAGGCATTCAGCTTTTTCACATGCGGAGTCAGCCGTTAAGCCGTTTGAGGTGAGGGAGGGGATGGAGGGGGAACAAACACCAGAAACAGATTTGACCAGACGCCACCAGGATTTGGAAGAGGGAGACAGATAAGAGAGTTCGGTCTTGAGAATGGTGAGATATTGTTTCCTGGCTCTCCTGAGGGTGGACACACACTTGTTTCGGGCTTTGTGAAAGGAAATGAGATTTCCTTCCGTTGGATTTGCTTTCCAGGAGACGAAAGCAAGTTGTTTCAGGGCAACAGCCTCACCACAAGATTCCGTGTACCATGGACGGGAGGAAGGGTATGACAACTGAAGACGAGATGGTATAAATCTGTGCATGAGAGAGAGCAATTTACTTTGAAAGAATTCCCAGGATGAGTTGATGTCAGAGGCGGTAGAGATGGGAGACCAGTCCAGATGATTGATGGCTGCTTGAAGACCGTGCCAGTTGGCCTGAGTGAAATGCCAGACTCGTCGACGCTGAGGAGGCTCTCTGAGAATGGTCAGAGAGATGTCCACTTTGACAAGCACATGATCAGATGAGCCGATTGGAGCAGAAGAAGAGCAGCAGACATTTTCAGGGAAGTTTGTCATAACCAAATCCAGAAGAGAAGATGCTCCGTTGACTGAGATCCGGGTCGGGAAATTGACAGATTGTGTCAGTCCCAGTGAGTCGCAGAAGTCCTTTGCTGAAGAGCCATGGCTGGTGAGAGAGGTACCCACACCCAGCCAACTGGCATGGTGACAATTGAAATCACCACATATGAGGAAGAGAGAGTTGGGATGGGTAGATAGAAGTTGGTCCATATTATCAGACAGTGAGATGTAGATGGAGTCATCGCTGTTTGGTGGACGGTACAACACACATATGAACAAAAGGTGGGAGCGAAGGGGAAGCCGTAGCCAAAGGTATTCCTGGGGGTGAGGTGGAGAGAGGGCAGTGGAGGGCGAGTGAGAAAGAGAGTTTTTTATAAAGATAGCAACCCCACCTCCAGGACGAGGCTCAGGTCTATCATACCGGAGGAGGGAGTAACCTGGGAGAGATACCAAGGCATCAGAGACATCATGAAGGAGGAAAGTTTCTGTTAAGCAGATCACATCTGGTTTGTCAGAAGCAACCTGTATGGAGAGGTCAGTCAAGTTTGAGCGAAGGCCCCGGATGTTTGAGGTCCATACCGTTAATGAAGAGGAAGGGGGAGCATCGGGTCCAGAACAGGGGGGGGGGAGGGGTAGGGTAAGATGTGGAAGAGGAGGAAGAGGTAGGGAGAGCTGTTGAAGGTGTGTCAGAGATTTCAGAGATTTCAGAATAGCTTGGAGAAAGGGAAGAATGGGGCGGACAAAAGGTTTGATGGAGATTGGGTGAGGCACAGTGAGGTGTTATTTGAGGAGGGGGAAGAGCGAGGCAGAAGGTTTGGGGAGATGAAGGTGAAAGTTGGAAGGGGGAAGAAGCAGGGAGGATGCTTTGAGGAGGAGGGGTGAGAGGGGAGTCAAGGAGGGGAGGAGCGAGGGAGAGTCTCGGAGGGGAGGGGTGTGGGGGGAGTTTAGGAGGGAGGGGAGGGAAGGGGCAAGGGGGGAGATTTGAAAGGGATGGGTGATGGGGAGGATTTGGAGGGGAGGGGTGAGATTGGATTTTGAAAAGTGTACGATTCATGGGAAACGAACATTTTTTGCAAAATGAGTTTGAGACCTTCGAGTCAAAAATATGTTTGAGGACATTGGAGGAGGGGTGGAGTTCTAGATAGTTTAGGGAATGTAGAAAGGAGGAACTGTAAGAGATGGTATTATATATATTTTTTGGAATGAATAGATTTGGTGAGCAAGACGAAAGCATCCTTTTGTAGGAAAAGAAGAAAAGGGTGTTATAATATATGAGAGAAAATAGTTGTTCAGGGGAGAGATTATACATTTCTAACTGCGTGATCGCGAACGAAGAACGAACGAACAAAAAGAACAACAAATAAACGAATAAGACCTGGGAAGGAAATATATTTTTTGGGTTTTTTTTTTTTTTTTTGTGAGTACAGATATTAAACAAGGAGGTACGGGGTGAACGACTGGTACGAAACAGAGAACGAAAATAATTTCAGCGCATTCGACGAATCGCTTAGAGAAAAACAAAACCACAAGGTTGGAGACGGTACGGTAGTCTAAGCCTACGAGTACTAGGCCACAGAATACTCGATACCATTAACCGACGATTGTGTATACATGTACGAAAAATTAGCACCGAAAATTTTCCAAAAGATACGCTATAGGTACACACACCGAAAGATAGATACAGTCTCGACAAAAACACGATTGTGATAGATCACTTAGCTTCGAGAGCGTGAGCGCATGGAGCAGCTTCGAAAAGACGTGACCTCGCCGTGATCTCGCGAGATCTCTTGTCGAGAGTTGCACGAGTCGAGTGGTGCACATCACTAAGCATATAGTATGCTTAGTCGAGGCTCTTATAAGAGCTAACACATAGAACGTATAACAATGGGAGTGAGAGAGAGAGAGGAGGAGGAGGAGGAGAAGAAGAAGAGTAAGGAATAGGGACATCTGTGGAAGGGAGAGGGCTTGGGCAGGGTTCACGGGATAAACAAGATGGACACTACAGGGGCTTTCAGGAAAGAAAACGGAATTTGAAGGAGGTGGGTTCAGGGTGGATTAATGGGGGTAGAAAACATCAAGGTTTTGGATGGAGGAAGATATGAGATGGTGGTGAACAGCTATTTTGAAGACCTGGAGGGAGGAGTGGGATTTAAGAGAGTGAGGGAGTTTGTTCCAGAGGTGGGAAAAAAGAGGAACTAAAGAGTGAAGGTGAGCAGAGAGTCTCGATTTTAGCAGTTTCATCAGAAGAGGGTTGCTGACAGATCTTGTGTGACCTGTAGGAATATTTGGTGGACAGAGAACAGAGAAAGCTGGGGGAGCAAGGCTAGAGAGGAGTCGGTAGAAGACAGAAAGGTCACCAACCTGCCTGTGGTGAGTGAGTGAAAGACCCTCAGAATAATCTTCATCGCGGGAGATACCAATGAGTCTGAAAGCCTTGGTTTCTACAGCGTGAAGCCGAGCTCGGTGTGAGGCAGGAGCACCAGCCCAGAGGGGAGAGCAGTACTCCAAGCTGCGGATGAAAGCTTTGTAAGTGGTGAGCAGTTCAGTAGTGCCAAGGAAGGACTTTGTATGATGGAGAATGCCCAGTCGGCATCTGGCTTTATAGGCCACCTTAGAAATGTGGTTTCTCCAGGAAAGATCATGGCAGATTGTGAGACCCAAAAGCTTGAGTAATAGAACTTCTTCGAGAGGATTTTTGAGAAAGTAGATGGGAGGGTTTTCCAGACGGTCTTTTTGGAGAGACATAGTGAGAGCATGTGATTTGTCAGGATTGAAAGACATCTTCCACATGTTTGACCAGCTTGTAATTTTATCCATGTCTGCAGAGAGTGAAGGGGCTGTTGCCAGCCGATGTGAGGATTGAGATATGGAGAGCTAGAAGGTAGAGTCATCAGCACAAAGATAAAGAGGATTTTCCAGAGAGTCGGAGAGATCATTGATTAAGATTAGAAAAAGCACAGGCCTAAAACACTGCCTTGAGGAACTCAAGCCTGGACAGGAAGAGGAGATGAGAGGATTTCATTTAGAGCCACACATTGACTACAACAGGAGAGGAAGTCCACGAGCCATGCGTGGGGATTTCCATAGATACCATAAGAGAAGAGTTTGGTGAGCAGGGCGGGGTGCCTGACCGTATCGAAGGCACGCGATATGTCAAGGGAGACGGCTCTGGTTTCCTGTCTGGTGTTGAAGACCTCGATCCATTGTTGAAACTGCAGAAGCAGCATGTCAAGAGTAGAATGACCTGGTCTGAATCCAAATTTATGATCTGATATCAAGCCTTTGGAGAAGAGGAAGGATTTAATGTCTGAAGTGATGGTGATTCCGTGACCTTGCTGATGATTGGGAGCAGGCTGATTGGTCTGTCGTTGCAAGGATCTGTTTTTGCACCTTTTTGTGTGAAGCGGTAATGTTGGCTGATTGACAGATTGTGTCAATGTGTCAGTCCCAATGAGTCGCAGAATTCCTTTGCCGAGATGCCATGGCACGTGCGAGAGGTACCCACACCCAGCCAGCTGGCATGGTGACAGTTGAAGGCACCACATATGAGGAAGAGAGAGCTGGGATGTGTAGATAGAAGTTGGTCCATGTTGTCAGAGTGAGATGTAAAAGGAGTCATCACTGCTTTGTGGATGGTACAGCACACATATGAACAAAAGGTGGTAGTGGAGGGGAAGCTATACCCAGAAGTACTCATGGGGTTTTGGAGGTGCAAAAGCAGTACACAGATTTATTTTATGTAGAGTTAAACTCCGCCACCAGGACGAGGCTCAAGTCGATCATACCGAAGGAGGGAGTAACCAGGGAGAGATACGAAGGAGTCAGGGACGTCTTAAAGGAATCTTTCCTTTTGATATAAGATTATTTGTCCATATATCAATAATTTTGATGAGTAAACTTTCATACAGTGCAAATGTGTACCATTGTACATACAAGTACAAAGCTTGCTATAGTGCATTCAGAAAGTATTCAGACCCCTTCACTTTTTTCACATTTTGTTTTGCCATAAAGCCCAAATCGGTGGAGTGTTGCAGTGATGGTTGGCCTTCTGGAAGTTTCTCCCATCTCCACACAGGATATCTGGAGCTCAGCCCTTGTGACTATCGGGTTCTTGGCCACCTCTCTTGCCAAGGCCCTTCTCCCCCGATTGCTCAGTTTGGCAGGGCGGCCAGCTCTCGGAAGAGTCCTGGTTGTTCGAAACTTCTTCATTTAAGAATTATGGAGGCCACTGTGCTCTTGGGAACCTTCAATGCAGCAGAGATTTTTTTGTAGGCTTCCCCAGATCTGTGCCTCGACACAATCCTGTCTGTGAGCTCTGCAGGCAGTTCCTTCGACCTCATGGCTTGGTTTTTGCTCTGATATGCATTGTCAGCTGTGAGACCTTATATAGACAGGTGTGTGCCTTTCCAAATCATGTCCAACCAATTGAATTTACCACAGGTGGACTCCAATCAAGGTGTAGAAACATCTAAAAGATGATCAAGAGAAATGGGAGGGAGCTGAGCTAAATTTCAAGTGTCATAGCAAAGGGTATGAATACCTGTGTCAATGTGATATTTCAGTTTTTTCTTTTAATAAATGTGCAATACTTTCTAAAATCCTGTTTTCTCTTTGTCATTACGGGGTATTGAGTGTAGATTGATGAGGGAAAAAATGAATTTAAACGATTTCAGCATAAGGCTGCAACATAATAAAATGTGAAAAAAGTGAAGGGGTCTGAATACTTTCTGAATGCACTGTATATTGATGCTGATTTATTGATAATTTTGTGCTGCAGCTGTTGGGTATATTGGCGCAGAGTTGCGGTGATTTTCTCCGCCACCGTGTCATCTCAGAAGTTCTACCTCGTCTGTCGAGCTCCTTGTTGAATCAGGCAATGATCAGTGCACGTGAGGGTGCCCTGTATTCATACACTCAAGCCTCACGCTTGCAGTACGCTGCGCTGAAGAGCATTGGTCCAATGTGCCTGGCCCTAGGTCTCGGTATGGTTTCTACCTTCTTATTGGTCTTATTATTATATTTTAAGGTTTTTTTTGAATGAGTAGCTTGATTCTGAATTGAGGCTTTTCAACAAAGTGCTTGGAGTGAAGATTAGTTTATTTGCATAGAGATAGGTCTGTATAATATATTTGAAGTTCTACCGATATGTGTCCACTCAGTTGCAGAGGATATTGAAAAGGTAGCTGCAGCAGCACTTCCCTACCTGAGCAATCGGCAGCCAAAACATTTACAGGAGTCTGCCATCGGGTATGGATATGCATTTGTATACTGCAAAGGCTTGAATTCATTGTATTACTTTGTTATTGTTGTAAATCTGTCTCTCTTATCACACGACTTCATCTTACCTTTGTGTCAATTGTACATACAAGCAACGGTAGGGCGGGCTTCAATTTGGAGGCCCAAATGAAAAGGCAAAATATCAGAAAATGAAGGCTTTTTAAATTTTAAACGATTTATATAAACATCCGTTGAATCATATCACACGCAAATCATCAAAATCTAAACAGTATTTGTGGAATTTCAATAAAAGCCACATCACTGTTCATATCGGTAAATATTATTCCATCGTGTTTGGAAAAACTGGAAAATTGGGGAAAAAATTGGAAAAACAATATAGCCTATTTTACTCCAGGGGGTCACAGGATTACCCACCCAAAATTTCGTTGCCATCCGTTCAGCCGTTTTTGCAGTACATGGGAACAGACAGACAGACAGACAGACAGACATTTGGTGAATTATAGTAAGATTGTTGTCAAAATGACTTTTAGGGGGTAATATTTACTTGGTATAGTTCCGTTATTTCCTTAAGCAATGCCTTTGAGGAAGCGTGAGGTAATTAATCATTTTAGATATGCGTCGTTTGTATGTCGAGACAGATGCATCCAGCCTTCCCAGTGTCTGTGTCTAAAAACTGCCATCCCTTTGAACGTTTCATTTAAATTTTCTACCCTTTGGGACGTATCCTTCAATGTCTTTTTTAGTGGCTGAGTAGGCCATCAGCCTTCAGTTTAGGTGGAAAAGTGGCGCATCAGACAGCTCAATGGGAGGGGTGGGATTGCCCGGGAGACCACTAGATGGGCGGTCGTCCACCCATCAAATGGACCTTCGGGCCAACGTGTGAGGTTATGTCATAACACATAAAAGCGTGAGCAGCGGGGGGGGGGGGGGGGGGGGGAGGGGAGGTGGGCAGTATATGCCCAGGATCCTCATTAGGGGAGTCTGCATTGTAGCTCCTGTGGGAGTTCTCCTTGATGCAGTATCTTTTTGTGCTGCCGTCATTGCCACGCCCACCCCACAAGCCACACCCACTCTCCTCTCCACGCCAGGATCGATCTGCGGCATGACCTGTGTTTTGCCCGCTTGTGTGTCATGATTGGGTCAAGCTACGTCTTACCGGACGCGACTTTTGTATTTCAATCTTGTCCCAATCTGGTCAACCTCTTGTGGTGTATCTGAGGGCCCAGATAAAGCTTGGATAATTCAAGAATCTCCCGATCGTTTGCTGATTTTTTGGGGCGCCTATTCGGTCGTTGGACAAGGGGTCGTACAATTCTGTTTGTTATTAAAAATACAGTGGCTGCAAAAGTATTCACCTCCCACCACCCCCTCCACAATTTTCACATTTTGATGCCACCTGAGCTGATTTCATGATGCTTTAAAATCAAATTATATATATATATATATATTGTTACGGACGCGGCGAGGATGTTGTTTGCCGAGCGGATGGCCGCCGCGCCCGAACAGTTAGCCCGACTAATCCGATTCCTGAACGTTGGCCGAATCGCGCCACGTACACTCAATATTGAAACCACTAAAGCGACTGAACGAGAATGAAGAAGAAGAAGAAGTATGGAGGAATAACAGGATTTATTAATTATTTACACAAGCCAAAGCAAAGAGAGCAGTCAAGGTTATATACAAAAAATGGAAGGAGCAGGAAACACAGTGAAATCATTAGCTTACCTATACAAGCTTAACTAGAACGGGCACTTGGTAGAGCGCATACCTTCGCCGCAGCTACTGTTCTGTACTTGGCATGGGAGTGTAGGGAACAGAACAACAAAAATACGATTTTGACCTTTTCGTGACCTTGACCTTGACCTTTGACCCAATTGCTCCCAAAATCTAATCAAATGTGTCCCGTATAATAACCAATCATCCCACCAAATTTCATGCAATTCGGTTGAATACTTTTTGAGTTATGCGAATAACATACACACACACACACACACAGACATACAAATAAATACACAGCGATCAAAACATAACCTTCCGCTTTTGCGAAGGTAATTAATAAACTCCAGGACAACGTTAAAGACAGACGGACGATCACACTTACATGGGGAAATGCAGGCAGGAAGGAATGGCTTGGAGATGGGTGGCTTTGAGAGGCAAGGACGGTTCAGCGGGTACTGGGCACGGTCGGGCCAGAAGGCACCGCCGTCAAGAAGCCGAGCCGCGGTCGTTGGTCCCAAACTGCGTGGGCGAAGTTCCTTTCTCCGTACTGCTGCCTCGCGCGCTCCTTGCGTTGCCTCGGTCCGTTTTTCCTGCAGCGCGGCACGTCTCACGGCGGCTTGGTCACACCTGCTCATCTCCAGCGCATCTCCTGGACTCGGAACGCATCCCTCCTCTCAGCTCATCTCGTGGGGAGCGTCCCGCGGCGGGTTATATAGGCCCCGCCCTTCACCCTTTGCGAACCTCCCCTAAGCGTTCTCTCTCCGCCCTCTCAAGCCAAACCCCTCGTTCTGGGTTGGATGAGCGGGGCCGACTTACTCCTCCCCTCTATGACGAGGTGGAGACCCGCCTTTCTTCTTCGTCGTTACCTCGTGCGTAATGGAGTCAAATGCAGCAAAGTGGATGGCAGATGAAAATGCAGCAAAGTGCCTAAAGAGTCAATTGCAGCAAACCTGGCACTTGGAAGCTGCCATGGGGCGTCGGAGGGGCCTACTCTTATTTAATTCGGTGCAATGAAGAGTCAACCTATTGGGAAACACCTCCTTAGCCTACATAGAATAAGGGACTAACTATTTAAAAGGATATATGGTGTCCTGTGTGTAGGTTTATGGAATTAACTAAGAGGACGAGCTTCGACCTTTCTTTACATTACGAGGGTCAGTTACACACAACAAAACCATAATTCTTACATTCGTTACACTTTCTCAAATTCGTTACACTTCTCAAATTCGTTACACTTCTCAAATTCGTTACACTTCTCAAATTCGTTACAATATATATATATAAAAATGCATGTGTATATATATATATATATATTGTTACGGAACCCAACGTCGGCCTCTGTTCCCCTTATCGAGGGGGGATTAATCCCCTCGTCTATGACTGGCCGACGTGGTCCCTGATGCTGCACAGCTCCCTCCGGAAAGGCAGGTGCGCAACCCCGTTCGCGTCCGCGGACAGATGTTAATTGCCGAGCAGTTTAGCAACCGCGGCACGAACCATTTAACAGAAACTAAACCCGATCCTTAAACGTTGGCCAAAATCGCGCCACAGGTATTCAATGAGGGAAAAGACAAGGACGAAACGGATGTGAAGAAGAAGAAGAAGACAAAAGTAAGAAGAACAAATATGATTTATTACTATTATTTACAAGTCAAAAAGAAACCAAGGAAGGAGGAAGAATAATAAAATAAAGACAGAAGGAGTAAGAAGACACAGTGCAAATATTAGCTTACCTATAAACAGTCTTACTTAACCCAGGACAAGACACACAAAACAGACGACAATCAAACTCGCACGAATGGGGAATGGAGGCAGGAACGAATGGCGGGAAGGAGAGGAAGGTTCAGCTGGAGCAGAGGAATGGCTGGACGGACGAGGAGGTGGGATCACGAGGCGGGAAGGATCCGGGTGGTTGGGATGATCGCGGCTCGAGTTGGGCAGCCGCCGACTCTCCTCAACCGTCTCTCGTACGGCGACGTTGCTTCGAGGCTGCAACTGCCGTCACCGCTCAAAGCTGCCGTGGTCAAAACTGCGAGGGTTCAAGCTCCGATGGTTCAAGCTGCGATCTCTGCCGCATCTGACGTGGGGGGCGTTGCGTGATGGGTTCTTTCTCTGACGCATCTCCCCGTGGGGGCTGATGCAATGGGTTTTATAACCCCACCCTCTTGAGCCATACCCACTCATCCTTGGTTGGTCGGCAAGGGCTGGCTCACTCCTCCTTCCGATGATGAGGGGCGGAGACACGCCTGCAAGGTGGCTCCTCCCCCTTTTTCTCCGAGTTTACCTCGTGGCTAATGGAGTCTTGCGGCGAAGAACACAACCCCAAAGCAGCAGCGGCGAACGCCGCCTTGCTGGCAGGTTTTCGGAGGCCATGGGGATATTTCAGGGGATTCTACCTTATTTGAATTCGGTGCAATGCAGTCAACTAGTGGGAACAGAGCCTTCAACTACATAGAATAAGGAGATAACTATTTAAAAGGGTATATGATTGGCTACGTGTATGTATATGAAGTAACTAAGGAGGACGACCTTTGACCTTTACACACCAAACGGAGATATTTACAAGAATTCATTACACTTACAGAGGGTGATATTTACAACAATTACAAATCCGCAACAATATATATAAATGCATGTGTATATATATATATATATATATATATATATATATATATATATATATATATATATATATATATATATATATATAAATGCATGTGTATATATATATATATAAATGCATGTGTATATATATATATATATATATATAAATGCATGTGTATATATATATATATATATATAAATGCATGTGTATATATATATATATATATATATACATATATATATATATATATATAAATGCATGTGTATATATATATATATATATATATATAAATGCATGTGTATATATATATATAAATGCATGTGTATATATATATATAAATGTATGTGAATATATATATATAAATGTATGTGAATATATATATACTAGCGGGGTCACCCGTGGGAATCCCACGGGCATGGATGTGTGTGACATTTCGACATATTGAGTTATATGCTGCACATTCATTTTTACAAAATGGTTACTGGCAAGTCATCAGATCCAGAAATGGTGTGAATTTAGTTATTTCACATAATATGTGACTCCTCACTCCTCTCCACCTGACACTCTCCTGTCTCCACCTGACACTCTCCTGTCTCCACCTGACACTCTCCTCTCTCCACCTAGCACTCCTCTCCTCTCCAAACCCTCACATCCCTCTCCTTTCCAATCCCTCACCTCTCCAATCCCTCACACTCCTCTCCTCTCCAATCCTTCACACGCCTCTCCAATCGCGCCTCACACTCCTCTCCAATCGCGCCTCACACTCCTCTCCAATCGCGCCTCACACTCCTCTCCAAACGTGCCTCACACTCCTCTCCAATCGTGCCTCACACTCCCCTCCAATCACTCCTCTCCAATCGTGCCTCACACTCCTCTCCAATCACGCCTCACACTCCTCTCCAATCGTGCCTCACACTCCTCTCCAATCGCGCCTCACACTCCTCTCCAATCGCGCCTCACTCGCCTCTCCAATCGGCTTTCCCCGTCTCGTTTCTCTCCTTTTTCTCCCGTCTCGTTCTTTTTCTTGCTCCAAATCGGCCCGTCGGAATCGGAAATCGGCCCGTCTCGCCCGTCGGCCCGTCGGAATCGGAAATCGGCCCGTCTTGCTTTTGTGCTTGTGCGTAAATAAATTGTGTTCATGACACCATTTCTGGTGTTGGGCTAGCGGCTAGGGTGCCGGCTTAGGATCCTGGGTTCGAATCTCGGTCGATCGCCGAATTAATGCCAGGGGGGTTGACTCAGCCTGTCATCCTTCCGAGGTCGGCTAATTGAGTACCAGTTCACTGGTAATTCCCTGTTTGTCGTTGAAGGCGGCAAAAAGGGTTGGCGTCAGGAAGGGCATCCGGCCGTAAAACATTGCTTCAAAAAGGGGACAAAAAAACAACAACTACCACGGTCCCCGAAAAGGCCAACCCCCGCTTTGCGGGGAAAAATGGCCTCTAAACGGTGGTTTTTACACCATTTCTGGATCTGATGACTTGCCAGTAACCATTTTGTAAAAATGAATGTGCAGCATCTAACTCAATATGTCGAAATGTCACACACATCCATGCCCGTGGGATTCCCACGGGTGACCCCGCAAGTTTGCATTGACGTTCGTCGATGGACTCGTTCGCCCGTCTCATTCGTTTTCTTGCTGCATCCTGTTCAAGTCTGCGTTCTTCATCGATCGTCTCATTCATTTTGGAAATAGAAGTTTCCACGCAGCGCATGAATTGTCACGATCCTCAAGAGGAATTTGTCTCGTAATCATCAAATGATAAATGGCAAGTAAATTATATTGTGGAAAATTAAAGATTTCAAATAAACCTATTTAAAGTGTATTCGCACATAACTAATTTTAAAAAACGAAGAAATATCTCTCGGTAATTTCCTGAAACATATTTTACTTCCGGCTAATAATGTTGAATTAAATAAAAACGAAGAAATATATGTCGGCATCATTGTTGACGTTTTTGTGACGACTGTCATCAAACGAAAAAGTAATATATCTTAACGGAAAAGCAAAAGCGAATTTTTAATATATATCGACACGTTGCCGTCGGTGTCATGTTGGGCGGTGTATGATACACCATGACGCGATTTTTAAAAATATATCTCTGCATTTTCCCGCGTGTGTGGAATGTTCTCAATTATTGCTGACACCGAGTCCAAAACCATCGATAAAAATGAAATCATATGGTGAGTTAGATTGGAGATAAAGGCGTGAGAGAGACTCAATGGCCTTGAAGTTGAAGTTACAGGCGTTTGAGAATTCATTTCGTTCTATAAACGGCAACTTTCATTGGATTTCCTTCCCGTTTTTTTTCAACCGAGTCGAAAACTATGTTAGCGACTGTGAAAAATGAAATGATATATCGAATTTTTAATATGTATCGACACGTTGCCGTCGGTGTCATGTTAGGCGGTGTATGATACACCATGACGCGATTTTAAAAAATATATCTGCATTTTCCCGCGTGTGTGGAATGTTCTCAATTATTGCTGACACCGACTCTAAAACCATCGATAAAAATGAAATCATATGGTGAGTTAGATTGGAGATAAAGGCGTGAGAGAGACTCAATGGCCTTGAAGTTACAGGCATTTGAGAATTCATTTCGTTCTATAAACGGCAACTTTCATCGGATTTTCTTCTCGTTTTTTTCAACCGAGTCTAAAACTATGTTAGCGACTGTGAAAAATGAAATGATATATCGAATTTAAAATAGATATCGACACATTGCCGTCGGTGTCATGTTGGGCGGTGTATGATACACCATGACGCGATTTTAAAAAATATATCTCTGCATTTTCCCGCGTGTGTGGAATGTTTGTGGAAAATTAAAGATTTCAAATAAACCTATTTAAAGTGTATGCGCACATAACTAATAAAAAAAACGAAGAAATATCTCTCGGTAATTTCCTGAAACATATTTTACTTCCGGCTAATATGTTGAATGAAATAAAAACGAAGAAATATATGTCGGCATCATTGTTGACGTTTTTGTGACGACTATCATCAAACGAAATAGTAATATATCATAACGGAAAAGCAAAAGCGAATTTTTAATATATATCGACACATTGCCGGCGGTGTCATGTTGGGCGGTGTATGATACACCATGACGCGATTTTAAAAAATATATCTCTGCATTTTCCCGCGTGTGTGGATTGTTCTCAATTATTGCTGACACCGAGTCTAAAAGTAAAACCATCGATAAAAATGAAATCATATGGTGAGTTAGATTGGAGATAAAGGCGTGAGAGAGACTCAATGGCCTTGAAGTTACAGGCCTTTGAGAATTCATTTCGTTCTATAAACGGCAACTTTCATCGGATTTTCTTCCCGTTTTTTTTCAACCGAGTCTAAAACTATGTTAGCGACTGTGAAAAATGAAATGATTTATCGAATTTGATTTGAAATAAAACTGGGGGAGAGCAAGACACCACGGGCCTACAAAACAGGACTCAAAGCTATGCGAGTTAATAAAATGGTGGATATTTGTTTATAGCCACTCCCAGAATGGGTGGAGCTATGGGTGGAGCTACTCTGCAAACCGAGTAAGCCACACCCCGGACAGACACCCAACAGATAGACAGACAGACAGACAGAATCATCTACGGCTATTATAATATAGATATATATAAATGTATGTGAATATATATATATATAAATGTATGTGAATATATATATATATAAATGTATGTGAATATATATATATAAATGCATGTGTATATATATATATAAATGTATGTGAATATATATATATAAATGTATGTGAATATATATATATATATATAAATGTATGTGAATATATATATATATAAATGTATGTGAATATATATATATATAAATGTATGTGAATATATATATATATAAATGTATGTGAATATATATATATATAAATGTATGTGAATATATATATATAAATGCATGTTTATATATATAGAAATGCATGTTTATATATATATAAATGCATGTTTATATATATATAAATGTATGTGTATATATATATATATATATATAAATGTATGTGAATATATATATATAAATGTATGTGAATATATATATATAAATGCATGTTTATATATATATAAATGCATGTTTATATATACTAGGGCATGCCCGTACGTGGGTGCCCGTTCCTTGCCAAAAAAAATAAATAACGCTACCCGTACGCTCTACCCCGCCCGTACGCCCGTACGCCCGTAAACAAAAAAAACAACGCTCTTCGCTTCCGCCCTTCGCTCTGACTGAATTGGGAGAAATAATGCGCATAAGAAATCGAGAAATTATTATTTTCTCCGGAAGAAATCGAATTACGAACCGTAATGGCGCACGCGCTCGGCTCGGCTCGCTCTCACATCGGCCACGCCTACGCAATAACGCGTTCTGTGATTGGCTGCCGGAAGTGCAGTCTTCACTGTCCGGAAGGTCGCAAATCGCAGTTACGATGAATCGCAAATTAGTTTTAATTAGTTTTAAAACATAGTTTAACGGCAACATAGTTTTCCAACGTGAAATAAATGAATACGCTCTCAAATGTGCCGTCCGAGGCAGAGTCTGTTCGCCACGTTCGGCACACGTGATAGCTCGCTGCTCTCTGATTGGTTGAATCGTTTTTTGGACATAGCTCGGTAACTACTTCTCCGATTAATATGAAACCTTGAAAAGGCACATCCTCGGGTCCCCAGCAATATACCTGGCAAGTTTCAAGTATATCGGACCCGTGGTTGTCGAGAAACAGCGGTCACAGACATACAGACATACAAACATACAAACATACAAACATACAAACATACAAACATACACACAGAGATTACTGGAATTATAGATAGATATAAATGTATGTGTATATATATATATATATATATATATATACAGTGGTACCTCGGCTTACGAGTGCCCCAACGTACGAGTTTTTCGGGATACGAGCCGTCGCTCGGGCGGTTTGTTGCTTTGGGATACGAGCCGAGATCCGATGTACGAGCTCAAAAAATTTATTTTTTTGAATTTTCCGGTTGTGGCTTCCGGTTCCGGTCACGCGGTTATCTTGCCGTGAAAGCATCTCTGCTTGGATATAAAACACGCAATCGTCGAAATACATGAGCGAGGAATCTCCTTGCTCCAGCCGGTGACGTCATCGGCGGGGATCCCCGCCTCCAGAGTGGCTGGTCACGTGACCGCCAAAGCGTGTCGCGCGTGCGGGTATAATGAGCTACACCTGTGGATCACGTGACCACGGAAGCACGCCTCGCTTGAGAGGCATGGCTTTCGGTTTGCGTTTTGCTTTATAAGGCGCGATAAATGGGCTTTTGAGTGTTAGCGGTTCATGGCGTTGACGGTTCATGACGGTTCATGACGGTTCATGGCGTTGACGGTCAAAAACCCATTACATCAATTTTACCAGGCACTGTACAGTAAGTACAGTGGACACCAAATGCACGGTGGAAGGCTAGAAGTAGAAGATCGTCCAAGACAAGTGAGAATAAGCCATACTTTGGAGGAGATGACGTCATTCGCTGGTCCGATAACCAAAGATGTGGTATAAAAAACCAGGTGAGCTAACAATGCAGCAATGAAGGAATTCGGCCAAGGCACCGGCACACAACGACCTACCTACATCGAAAGACTCAATGCCAATGGTGACAGAAGCCAAGACGGCCGGCTTAAACACCGCCGAAAGACCACGGTGTACCAACTTACGATGCAGAACATCTTGCACTTAATATGATGACAACAGGTGCCATCCTCTGACGTACCATTACAGGTACAGGTACAGTACACGTGAGCACAGAGCAAAAGTTCACTGAAACCGAGATTAAGAAAAAAGAAAAAACACCTCGTGGATACTCGTGGAACACGCTCGATATCCGAGTTTCAATCTTTTCAAACACATGATGCTCTCGGTCACGGTATCTCCTGCGAGCTGCTTCTCCTTCAACCACACAAACAACAACTTCTCCATATCTTCATGGATAGAGGTCCGGAGCTTTGAAATAATCGTAACGCCCTTGGCTGGCGTTATAGCCTTTATGGACTCCTTCTGCTTCAAAATCGTACATATCGTAGAAGGAGTACGATCGTACTGCCTCGCCAAGTCGACAACACGCACACCTCACCTGGCATGCTCTTCTCCTCTGCTTAATAAAACCAGTTTATTTCTTTACATTCTCTTGTATTATGTACAGTATATACGAGGTCGTGCTTGTTTATACATTATTTGTTATTTATAAAGTACATTTTTGTTATTTAAAAGCACCTAACAAAAAAAATTGGTGTTTTTTTTTTGAGGCTGGAACGGATTAATAGCATTTCAATGCATTTGAATGGGAAAATTTGCTTTGACTTACGAGCGATTTGGCTTACGAGCTCCGTCACGGAACGGATTAAACTCGTAAGCCGAGGTACCACTGTATATATATATATATATATATATATATATATATATATATATATATATATATATATATATATATATAATATTAGGGTGGTCCCGAAAAATGAAGTTGAAGATTTTATTGCAATCACCTTGCCATTTCTTTACATAGTCTGAAAGAATTTAGAATACAAAATTTGGTATAGATTGGACAACGTTTAGAGGTGCCACAAAGCCATTGCAGATTGAGCTCACAACAGTATACAGTACACTATAGTGTATTTGTTATTTAATGTTAATACAAACGACGCATCAAATTAACCACTTTTGTTCAACTAAAAAAGCTTTATGTGTGTACTCACTGCATAGTGCGTATGTGTCACCTTATTGTCCTTAATCCATAGTGTGCTATGATTCACCCATCTGGGGAACCTTCCATTGTCCTTTATTCCCCTCATGTCTGTCGTTTTCACGTCACTTGCTTGTTCCCTCAGGAACTGGAGCTGTTTTGGGGTTTCGAGAAGTTCTTCACATTGGTCTACCCGGGACCAATCCTCACCTTACTAGTGGCCACTTGTGGCACCTCTGAATATTAACCAATTTTGCTGAAATTTTGTATGTTAACTTCTTTACGTCTATGTAAAAAAATGGCAGGGTGATCATAATGTTTTTATGAATTTAATTTTTTCCCATTCATTTGGGGACCACCCTAATATATATATACATATATATAAATATATATATATAAATACATGTATATAGATATATAGATATAAATAGATATATTCTTCAAAAAATACTCCAAAGTGATAAAGCCAAAAAAATGCAGATACATGTGAATAAGTTAGATTAGCAGAGAAAATCAGATGATTCTTAGTTGTACAAGTATTCAAACCTTTTGCCTAATTGATCCTACATCACTTCAGGAGCAAATTATTTTTTTGTAAGGTTATAAAATCCATGTAATAGATTTCACCTGCATGTAATCAGTGGTTTAAATTAAAAATTAAGCTCCCCGACTTGTCTAAGGAGTTTTAAGGTGCAACTCACTTGGTCAAACAACAAGCAAATATGAAGACCAAGGAGCTTTCCAATGAAGTCAGACATAAAGTGGTGGAGAAACACCATTCAGGAGAGTGGTATAAGAAGATTTCAAAAGTCACTCATTATTATCCCTTTGAGTGTGGTGAAATCCATCATTAAGAAGTGGAAGACGTATCATACCACCCAGACTACCCAGATCAGGTCGCCCATCCTAACGCAGCAGCCAAGCAAGCAGGAAACTGCTTTGGGATTCACTGTAAATCCAACAATGACTTTGAAAGATCTACAAGGCTCTATGTCTGAGATGGGTGTCACTGTTCATCAATCAACAATATCCCGTTCCCTTCACAAAGCTGGCCTCTATGGACAGGTGGCAAGAAAGAGTCCATTGCTGAAAAAGAATAATCTAAAACGAGTTTGCGAAAAAGCATCTGAATGATACTGCGGGCATGTGGAGAAAAGTTTTGTGGTCAAGAAAGACATAAACATATGTCTAGACAAGAAAGACTAGACAAAAATTGAACTTTTTGGTCTAAATTCAAAGCGTCACGTCTGGCACAAGCTTAACACTGCACATCACCCAGTCAACACCATCCCTACTGTCAAGCATGGTTGTTGCAACATCATGTTATGTGGCTGCTTTTCATCAGCAGGGACTGGCAACCTTGTCGGGATCGAAGGGACAATGGATGGTGCAAAGTACAGGAGAATCCTTAATGAAAACCTGCTTGAGTCGGCCATGAATCTGAAACTGGGTAGGAGATTCACATTTCAGCAGGGCAATGATCTGAAGCACAAAGCTCAAGGCACACTGAAGTGGCTGAATAAGAAGGAAATAAATCGACGATCTGCATCAAACTAGGCAGAACAAGAGCAATTTTCCCATGAAGAATAGACAAAGATTTCACCATCTCACTGTGCAAATCTGGTAGAGACCGACCAAAAAACTCAGTTATTGCTGCTAAAGGTGCTTCCACCAAGTACTGACCGAAGGGGGCTGAATACTTTTGCAACCAGTGAATTTTGATTTGTACATATTTTTTGGAGGTATTCCTGACCTGAAACTTCCTTCAAATATAAGTGTTTTGATTTGATCTCTTCAATTGTGAATAAAAAGTTCATTTGGAAAAATTGTTTCTTCATAATTCGTAATTTATCTAAATGTGGCATTTTGATAGGGGGCGAATACTTTTGCAGGCACTGTACCTGGTCTTGGGGTGAATTCTGGTTGGCGTGGTCCTCCATTTGGTGATTAGGAAAAGCCCATCGAGTGATTAATTGACCGCGGCGGTCAAAGCCACATATAAAGACAGTGCCACGTGTCTCAGGCCTGCTCGGCTTAATAGGATACGAGACGGTGGTGCTCATTAGCATAGTACTCTATCGATTCAGTGCTCCAATCTGCACTGTATGGTGGATTTTAGACATGTGATCCAGCAAGGAGCTTCGAATCGGCAGACCGTTAGTCACATTGAGACAACTCGCCAAATTTGAACCAGGCAACTGAAATGGAACAGGCAACTACAACAATATGTATCTTCATATTATCATAGATATTTATAATACCTGATGAAATTGATTGCACACAGGTCTGTATTCCCACATTCTGTCCATTGATCCCTCTGGTTTTTATCCACCTGGCAGGCTGTTTCAAGACCTCGTGAAGTTGGAACCTGATCTGGTGTGGTTAATGTTGAATGATCTCTACTGTCCAGAGACACTTGAAATCCCACACAAAAGCCTCAATGTGCCAAAGTTTGCCGGCTCCACACGGCTCCAAGAGTATGCAGAGAACACGCTCCATCTACTCGCCTTACTCGATGTGCAGATGTTGCCTTAGACTGCATGCTAGCATCTCTGGTTTTGGCATTGAGTGCATTCATTAGGATTTTAATTTGCTTCTTTCAGCCACCACCCACGTGGTTGTACCATGGGAACTGCTTCAGATGATTGTCATTAAAACCATATTTTTTATTATTCTCAAAGTTGTGCCAACAGGATGTTCTGTTGAAAGCTGTGGCAGGGTAAAACCTGTAGAGTTGACCACCACAGGGTCAAATTTTCCATGTTCACGTTGAAACTGCAAATTTCGACTCCAGCTATTAGGGTGATATTTTCCAACATTCGCTTCCATTAATTTACATCAGCCTATTTTCATTTCACTGCAGAAGGAAGACCTCATTTATCTCGAGGTGGGAATTCTTGGTATATATACTCTGCAAACATGCTGAGTGCGGGTTGGCGAGAGACAGTGCTGGAGTTTAATTTCTTCAGGGAGCCAGTGATTATCTCATACTCTCTTTGAAAGACAGTGTGATAGCTTTAACGTTCACCAGCTATTGCTAGGGGCTGGGACGCTCACCTTTAACGTCCGTTGGAGGGATGGCGCGTTTTTGACGTAACGTTAAAGACGTGTACCCTGGTTAGAATAGGTACACCATATCACTGCGTGTCGTAAGAGGCGACTAAGAGGGTTGGCGTCAGGAAGGGCATCCGGCCATAAAAAACATTGCCTCAAAAAGAGAACCATGACAATTACAACGACACATGGGCAGGGTACAGCCCGAAGTGGAGATTGGTTTCTGAGGTTTGAGACATGGAATGCAGGGACAATGACAGGGAGATCAGGAGAAGTGGTGGAAGTATTGGTCAGAAGAAGTGGACATGTGTTGTGTGCAAGAGACGAGATGGAAGGGAAGTGGTGTGAGAATGGTGAAGGGTAGGCAGGGACAGAAATACAAGTTTGTGTGGCAGGGGTGCCCGGAGGGCGTGAATGGTGTTGGTGTCCTGTTTTCTGAGGAGTTTGTAGACGGTGTGGTGAGTGTGACTAGCGTGAGTGATAGGTTGATGATGGTGAAAATGATGATTGGAAAGCTCTTGGTGAACGTCATCTCGGGATATGCTCCGCAGGTTGGTCGGAGCGATGAAGAGAAGGACAAGTTCTGGTGTGCGATAGAGAAGCTGATGGAAGACGTGCAAGACGAGGAAGTTGTTGTGGTAGGAGGAAACCTAAATGGACATGTGGGAAGGAGTATGGATGGTTTTGAGGGAGTTCGAGGGAGTTCATGGGGGTTACGGATATGGTGTGAGAAATGGAGAAGGTGAAAGGATTTTGGAGTTTGCTGATGGAGCTGATTTGTTGATTTGTAATACTCAGTTCCAGAAAGAGGATTATAAGCTTGTTACATACACGTCAGGTGGGTCGACGACAACCGTTGACTACCTGATGGTGTGTAGGCGAGATAGGGGGAACCTCTGGGACACAAAGGTGATCCCGGTGGAGGAGGCTGTTTCACAGCACCACTTGGTTGTCTGCGACATAAGGGTGAAAGGTGCGAGGAGAGCTCGGCGGGTGAAATACCAACCGAGAATGAAGGTGTGGAGGTTGAAAGAGGTGACAGTAAGGGAGGCATTAAAAGAGAGGCTG
Organism: Myxine glutinosa; assembly: GCF_964187855.1. NCBI lineage: Eukaryota > Metazoa > Chordata > Myxini > Myxiniformes > Myxinidae > Myxine > Myxine glutinosa. The sequence continues at coordinate 85,283,524 of NC_136269.1, forward strand.
AGTAGGGTCAAGGATGATGTGGTTGAGCTTGAACGTGGTTTAGTCAGGAGGAAAGCCAGTTGAACCCCTTCAAAAAACAAGTCATAGAGGTTTTTGCATTTTTGGCATCCTTGGGACTCCTAGTCAACATTTCTGGATGATAACATTAAATTTAGGCGGTGGCATTTTTAAATTTGCGTATTTGCAAAATGGCTGCCACCCGCATCTAGCAAAAACAACCACTAGCACATCTCAGCAACTAATGGGTTGATTTTGTTGGTTTTACTATCAAATGATAGGTTTCCTAGGTTGCTGAATCGATTTGTGAGGTGACCGATGCATTTCAAGGTCAAGATCACATGGTCAATGTGATATGTGACCCCAAAAAGATGAAAAATAGAAGGTTTCAGCATTTTATAGGCCAGTTCTGATGATTTTTTTTTAACCAGATATTAGGTCTATGGGCATATACATAGATTAACCAGGGTGTTTTGAGTGACTTGAAGTCAAGGTCAAATAGTAATGGTCAATTTCAAAGCCTGTTTGGTTTCATATTGGGCCACAGAAGACACGACACGGAAATATCAAATCTCAAATTTAATGCAAACACTTACAAAAGAGGTAATATAGCGACCACTTTACTATTCTACAAATTTATGCCACAATTGTTAATAGATGTTGTACTGATATTAGTTTATGAGTCTATACTGGCATCATCACCATCCTCATCACCCTCATCTTCTATGTTTGATCTCTTGGTCAGTGGATTGAGACACAGTTGGCCAGCTTCACAGGCACAGAACACTGTGCAACCGATGAGGCTACATTTGCAATTTCCACCCTTACAAGCAGATTTTTTCACATCCACACCGTACCATTTCAAGGATCTCATCAGGGGCCAGTTTTGTTCCTTGTGTGATGGTGCAGGGTTTCAGGACAGAGCCGTCTTGCTCCCATCCATGGTCTTTTGGACTGAGTTGTGGTGGTATGCCGGACATGGCTGTCAGCCAGTGCGCCACTTGGTAGTGCGCTCTCTTGATATTTTCTGTTACTGCTTCAGTTGTAGGTGGTAGACTACACAACTTGATAGATGTGCCAGCTCCTGTTTTATTCTTCCACATTTTGAGGTGGCACTCGGTCATTGATTTACATTCAGCATATGTTGTGCCAAAGCAGGCAATCAGGAAGGCAGTTGCTGAGCTGCAGATCTCAGTAAGATTGGCTTGAGGATCGCCAACGATGGACAAACTCTGTGGGTCAATTGTTTGAAGGGCCTTGAGTGCCACCTTTTTACCTATGTTGTAGGTTGCTGCGACAGTATCAATCCCTGTTAACGCATGCATTACAAGAATGGCCCTTGCCCTGTCCTTGTTCTTCTCGGCAGTGGCTCTTAGATCTACAATCGAACGATCTGCACGAGGAGAGCTCATGAATAGAGGACTTGTACACTTGTGGGAGACATAGAAATGGAGGAGAAGAATGAATACATCTGTGTCATCTGAGATAACTTGAACGTTCTCCCCCATCGCACACCGTGATATGGCATATTGAACGAGGGTGGGATCAGCTTCTTCATGGCTTGATGAGAGATCTGTACGCTCCCGACATATCCCCATCATAATCTCTAGAGGCACATCACCTACACCTGCGAGAGTCAAACTATGTCCATTCTGTGTGGCGGGTTTGTAGAAGTCAGGATCCAGCAGGGCTTCAGCAACCATTCTGTTTAGCTGCATCTTGTTTTTGCAGACACCAAGGATTGCACTCTTAGGTGGTGTGGGCATGTTTGGTTTAAGTATGTGGATTCGGCTGGTTCCCTGCTTCTCCTGTCTGAGCAGGCGACAGTATGCCTTTGTACTGTTATCAAAGTATCTATCAAAGACAAACACGACATTTCCAGCCACCAATGCCTGCTTGACAAAGACCTTGAGTGCATCGATATACAACTGGAATGCACCAGTTGGCCAGTTAATGGTCCACAGCAGAGCAGACACATCGTACACAGCAGTGTCAGCAGTAGAGATTGAATGCTTTGAAGTACCGTAAATTTCGGACCATTGAGCGCATCGTTATATAAGCCGCATCCCCTAATTTTTTTTTAAAACTGGAATTTAAACACACACAAGCCGCACTGGTTTATAAGCCGCAACCATTTATTAACCACAAAAAGTGAGAAACTCGACAGCCACAGAAACTTGTCAGACGCGCGCAAAGCACAAATTCAATCACAAATTCAGTGACAAAGCAACACAAAAATAAAAATACAGCGACACCAAAGATACACAATAATACACACAATCAAAAAATACCGGTAGTCACATTTATTCGTCGTCGTCATCATTTCCACTGAAGCCACTGAAAGCTTCATCTTCAGTGTCTGAGTTGAACAACAGAAGCACAGCTTCTTCTGCTATGGCTGCATCGCTGACCCCGGCCTCTTTTTCACTGTCGGATGAATCCGAGTCTTGCTGGCTGGAGCTGGTGGCTTCTCTGTCGTCTGCTACATACAAGAGTTCAGCTTTGCGAAAGCTGTTGACGATGGTAGATTGTTTTACTTTTCCCCACGCTGTCAAAATCCATTGACAGACCTCCGCGAAGCTTGCTCGTCGCATACGTCCAGTTTTGGTGAAAGATTTTTCGCCACTGGTCATCCATGTTTCCCATTCGACACGCAGTGCTACTCTGAAAGCACGATTAACACTGATATCAAGAGGTTGAAGATATTTGGTCGTGCCGCCTGGGATCACTGCTGGGATGGAGTTAGTCGATCTGATTGCTTCTTTTACGGTATCAGTAATGTGGGCCCTCATGCTGTCCAAAACCAACATGGCCTTGTTTCGGTGGAAGAACCCTCCCGGTCGCTTGCCGTAGCACTCGGTGAGCCAGGTCTTCATTAGCGTTTCATTCATCCACCCTTTCTTGTTCACTTTAATAACGATTCCTTTTGGAAACTTCTCCTTTGGCAACGTAACGCGTTTAAATATGACCATTGGTGGAAGTTTATCTCCGGATGCCGTGCAGCTCAGTACGCAAGTAAAATTGGTTTTCTCATGACCAGTTGTTTTTAAACAGATGGACGATTCGCCTTTTTTGTTTACAGTCCGATTGAGAGGTAGGTCAAAGGTCAGAGGGACCTCATCCATATTAATTATGTCCTGCGGAGCAATGACGTTCTCTGCTATTTTCTCCTGCGTGTAGTTCCGAAAGTTTGCGATTTTTTCTTCGAAGTCAGGAGGGAGTTGTTGACAGAGAGTCGTTCGTGCTCTGACAGAAAGACCTTTGCGTTTCATAAATCTGAAACACCATGACTGCCCGCCCTGAAATTCTTCTATTTTCTTTTCTGCAGCGATCGATCTTGCTTTGAGTCTAATCTGAACAGTAGAAACACCCCGACCATCCACTCTCTGTGTGTTAACCCAGTCTTCAAGTTCGTCTTCCAGTTCGGGCCATCGGCATTTCCTACCTCTGAAAGCCTTTGTTGACTTTTTGCAGCGAGAAAGTTCGCCCCTCTGCTTTCTCCAACGTCTGATCATGGATTAATTCACTCCAAGTTCATAGGCAGCAGCTCGGTTTCCCTTTTCAATAGCCAGTTCGATCGCCTTCAATTTGAAAGCTGCATCGTAAGCATTGCGTCGTGTTTTCGGCATGATGGAAAAGTTGTCTGCGCAAGGGCGATTAACTGAATGTTTCGTGTGTTTAAAGGCCGTGTGTACATTTGGAGGAAAAAACCATAAACAGTTATCACTAGCACACTTTTACAGTGAGTTTTGAATTCACGAAGAGTCAAAACCAGTTTTGAAACTTAATGTGAATTTAAACATAGACTGGAGACTGACGACAACAACTTGATTTGGCCTGAATGCGTCATCAGGAAAACCCGCAACATCGGAAAATTCCATAAACAAGCCGCATCGTTATTTTAGCCGCAGAGGTCAAAGTTGAGGGAAAAAGTTGCGGCTAATAGTCCGAATTTTACGGTAGTGATTTGGAGAGCAGTTTTCAGGTTTGACTTTTGTGATACTCGCATCATTCCAGCTGAGTCGAATAGCGCCGGAGGATAGGCAGCAAGCTCCGTGCTCAGACAGGCATCTATGGGTACTGATCGGTTGCTTGACATCAGACCTATGATCCTCGCATAGATCATTTCCTGATCATACAACTTCTTGCCACCCAATGTTACATGTTTCTTCTTGTCATGCATAGTTACAATGGGCTTTGATAATTTATCATAGAAACCTGAAGGCCAGCTTTTCCTGAACTCTTTAACCATTGTTTGGCCAATGTCCACAGCATTGTGTGCATTTATGTCTTCATGTGCCATCTCACCTGTGACAATGTTCAATAGTTTACCATTTGGATGTTGGTCGGTATCCAGTGGATCAATAGCTAATGCAAGAGTCCTCTGTATACTCGCCCTGTCCTCCTTATCAGCTGCAATTCTCTTTGCTGATTCCTCTTTGTGAAATTTAGCTATGGGAGGCTCATTATCTGATATTCTGTTGAGACTTGCACAGACCTCGCCACAAATGGCAAAGCTGAGTGCCCACTTTGTCATCTGAGTATCATTTACAGCAAGGCCTGTGGCTCCTCCTGGCCCATGGCCGAGACGCATATATGTGGACTCCATGAACTGATCTGTGAAAATTGAGTTGTTGAACCCCGGGATGAGACGAAGACCACAGTCATTCTTGAGCTCTTTCAGGCGTTCTGCAGGGAGCGACTCCATGTGGTGGATGTAGAACGAGCCATATCTCAGTTAATTGTAACAGCCTGCAGCTGCAAAATAGGGCAACATAGCTTTTACTGCTGCCAGCTGAAGTGGGAAGTCTTGCTCATGCGCTCCTCGAACGAATGCAGTCATAATAAACATTCCTTTTATCAGAGTGTCACTCCACAGCTTTGTGGTCTTGCTGCGTTTAGACCATTCATTGAGGCAGTTGAGTAGGTCAACCATGCTTATTATTCCTGGATTCTGCTGTAGAAGATTCTGGAGCATCTCCTCTGTAAGCATTCGTAGAGCCCTGAAATTTTGAGGGTACTTTTTCCCACTCATCATTTTGTCCACGCGGCCAAATGTTGCAGAAAGAATTGATTTCAGGGCAAGAGAGAGGATGATGCAAACGGCATGAATAAAAGCCATGAGAGTGTGCATACCACCAAGTAGAGGGATGGTATTCCTGAAGTAAGAAGGAGAATGAAACAGTATGTCTACCGTGACCTTGTATAGTTGCTGATCTACAGTAAATATTAGGACCTTCTGTCCCGTCCCTGATTCACTGATCAGAGTGAGGCCTTTCTCGATTGCTGTTGGTATAGTTGAGGGGGATGCAGGAACTTTGTCGATCAAAGGGAGGTAGACCAATTTTGCCTTGGGCTTAATCACCATACCCGATTTCCGAGCTAGTTGTGTATTGTACCCACTCCACTCTGGACATGATTCAACTGTCAGTATGTCCTTCATGAATTGGTAGTCCAGTTCATTGCAGCGCTGAACGGATATTACCTGGGAACAGAGGAATGAAGGGTGGAATTTGATATAAGGCTTTGTCTGGTGGCATAGGAGGGTTCTTTGGGCCATCATATAGGATCCCAGGCACTTCAAAGTCCACAGATTTGTGCCGGTCCTCTATTTTCTGGCGTAAAATGGTTTGACGTTCCCCTGCAACTGGGTCTGAGCTGACAGAGTCCTCAGTTTGAGCAAGGACCATGGCCAAAGAATGGCAGAGTTTATTACAGTTTTGAGATGAGATCTCACAGTCAAAATTGTCTGCACAGCAGTGGATCAAACTGTCTCCATTAAACCTAAATTCCTCCATTTCTTCTGCCACTGCAACAGCTGCTGAGTATTTAAACAATGTCACCTCATCATAGGAACAGCACACACCAAACTTATGGAGAAGAGTTGTAAGACTTTTATTTCTCCCCATTGCCACTCCAAGAGAAATCTGGAGATCAGTTGGAGACTTGTGGACCATTCCGGAAATCATATTACTAATCATGAGGGCAGGCAGAGAATCACCTAACTTTCCACTCACTTTCTCAAGCAGACTCAGTAGTGTTTCACTGACTGATTCACGAGCGATATCAACATCTATGTTGACTGTGTAGGTATTCCTCTTCTTCTTGGATGTGAAAGTCTCTTTTAGTATTTTCTGTGCAACTTTAGACAGGGCTGCATCAATTCCATCGTCGTCATCATCACGCTTCAGAATATGTAATAACTTGGTTGTTTCAGATGCAAATGCAACAATACTGGCGAGACCTGGTGAAGACAGAACTATTGTAGCATCTTTGAAATAATTCTTTATCTTCTGTATGAGAATGTTTCTCTGTGTGATTGTAGTACCTCCGCTGTCTTCGTACCCCTGTTGCAGTTCAACTGAATTCCACATCTTTGCCTTATTAGCAGACATTGTATCTGCCAGAGAAAGGAAAGATGGGTCTTCGGGTGCCTTGCTGTCGATGTTGTTGAAGTTGTGCAGGAAATTGGTTTTACACGCGCGATGATACCTTGCATCAGCTGCATGAAGATCAGACTCAATCATAGAATCTATTCTTGTCTTGACCACATGCCCTTGTCTGTCATTTCTTTCACAGCATTTTGCGCAAATAACCTTTGTCAACTCTCTGCCATGCTTGTCAACATCAGTACGTACAAGACATGCAGGTTTGCGACGATTGCGTGGAACTTTAGCATCATACTCACATGGTAATGTACAAATTGTAGGATTCGCACAAAAAATACAATGTATCTTGAAATCAAACTTTACACCACTCTCATCTACGGGAGCATCTGATCTCAACTGTTTGGCATGTCGAGCTTCAGTTAACTCCTCATCTCTACGCCTTTTTTCTACTCTATCTACAAGTAATTTAGAAGTATATAAAGATGCACACTTTCTGTGAATCTTTATTGAATAGTCACTCTCCAGCTGTTGGTGTAGCCCGTCACCTCTTCGTTTACTGGCTGACCGAATACTGTCAATTCGGGTTTCAGTGACGCTGACTTGGAAATCATCCCCAGCTGCTCTGCACTGACCGACTCTCCCAAATGTGCATTCCATATTAGAGGACCTAAAGAGTAGAAAAAATATATATAATGAAATCAGTAAAATCATATCCGCTTTTAAGCAATGCATCAGCAACTAAGAGTCTGTAACATATTTACAGGCGGAGTTAAATTTTCAAATTTTGCAAAAACGTGTAACTGTATTTTCTTTTCTTACAGTTCAAAGTAATTATAAATTTTAGGCATTTTTAAATATTGTTAAATGGCCAATTCTTAAACATTGACTGCGACATATAAGATACAATAACAAAGATAAATGAGGAATATTTGCATTACTCTTACCTTGTAGAGTCTTGTGACATGCAAATGTGAGAACTTTACATCAAAAATATTATGCATGTACCCAGCCTGTTTGTGATATGATCTAGCAAACTCTGTTCAGGAACCTGGGGATAAAGGGAAAACACAATTGAAACTGTTGACCAACAACTTTCTGGTAGTATCTATGCTAAATATACATACTATGCGACTCCAACACTCTGCAAAGGAACTTTTGTTTGGTAAAAGATTATACAAACCCATTCATTGATTGATGCCGTTTTTTGTTTCCAGGTTATAAAATGACCTTGACCTCAACACTATGACCTTGACCATGAATTGCATCAGTGAAGTGGGAAATGAACGCAACACCCTAAAACATAAACTTAAGTAGCAATTGAGTTAATCAAAATTTAAAAATAACTGGCCATGTCATTTTATTGGTTTGTGGGTCAAAATTGACATAAACATTGACCTTGTACAAGTGACCTTGACCTTGAAATGCTTCGGTCACCTCACAAATCGATTCAGCAACCTAGGAAACCTATAATTTGATAGTAAAACCAACAAAATCAACCCATTAGTTGTTGAGATGTGCAAGTGGTTGTTTTGCTAGATGCGGGTGGCAGCCATTTTGCAAATACGCAAATAAAAAAAATGCCACCGCCTAAATTTAATGTTATCATCCAGAAATGCTGACTAGGGGTCCCAAGGATGCCAAAAATACAAAAACCTCTATGACTTGTTTTTTGAATGGGTTTAGTTGGATTTTGCATGTTTTCCCCCTGACTAGTTGGAGGTCAATGAAAGATAGTCTGTTGGGAGCCGTTGGTGAGGTATGTGGATGGACAAAAAGACCACCGAGGTACTCGGAAACATGGTGGTGGGATGATGAAGTTGGAAAGAGGATTAACGAGAAGAGGAAAAAGTTCAAGGAGTGGCAGACGGCGAAGGGTACGGGAGCAGAAAAAGCAGAGTGTGAAAGTTATAAGGCAGCCAAGAGGCTGCAAAGAAAGAGGTAGCAAAGGCACAGGAGGCATGCAGGAAAATGTTTGGAGAACGCTTGGATTCGGAAGAGGGTCAGAGAGCGGTATTCAGGATTGCAAAGCAGATAGCGAAAGAGAGGTGTGATGTGATGGGGGTGAGTTGCTTGAAGGATGAAGTGGGATAAATCGTTGTGGACCCAGATGGAATTAAAGGAAGATGGAAAAGATATATGGAAATGCTGTTGAATACAGAGAATGAATGGGATGGCAACATAGAGAGTAACTGAGAAGGAAGTTGAGAAAGCGATAAAAGCAATGAAGAGTAGAAAAGCGGGAGGGCCGACGGGAGATGTGGGAGATATGCTGAAGGCAGCGGGAAATTGGGGTGTGAAAAGAATGACATAGATCTGCAATCTGGTGGTGAAAGAAGGCCGCATTCCAGTGGATTGGGAACCGAGTACCCTCGTCCCTCGATACAAGGGGAAAGGTGACCCTCTGGAGTGTGCCTCGTACCGAGCGATAAAGTTATTGGAGCATGGAATGAAGGTATTGGAAAGGGTGTTGGAGAGGAGGATAAGGAAGAAGGTGAAGATCGACAAAATGTAGTTTGGATTGATGCCAGGAAGAGGAACGACAGACGCGCTCTTTATTGTGAGGCAGTTGCAGGAGAAGTACATGGAGAAGAGGAAGAAGTTGTTTCTTGGGTTTGTTGATCTGGAGAAAGCATTCGATAGGGTTCCACGTGAAGTATTGATATGGGCATTGAGGAAGTTAGAAGTGGAGGAATGGTTGATCAGAGTAGTGATGGCAATGTACAAAAGAGCGCGCACAGGTGTAAGGACGAAGGACGGGAACAGTGATGAGTTTGACGTGAAGGTGGGAGTGCATCAGGGGTCGGTACTAAGTCCACTACTATTTGTAGCTGTGATGGATGTGCTGGTTCAGAACGTAAAGGAGGGTTTACCGTGGGAGTTGTTGTATGCAGATGATCTGGTGTTGATTGCGGAAAGTATGGATGGACTGAAGGAAAAGATGAACAAGTGGAAGGAATGTATGGAGACAAAAGGTCTGAAGGTGAATATAGGAAAGACGAAGGTGATGGCAAGTGGTAAAGCATGTGGTGAGGTGGAACGAACTGGGAAGTGGCCATGTGCTGTGTGCAGGAAGGGTGTCGGAGTGAACTCCATTCAATGTACAATGTGTGCTGAGTGGGTTCATCAAAAATGTAGTGGTCTGAGAGGGTCATTAACCAGTATGGCAGCGACATTCAAATGTAAGGTGTGCACAGAGGGAGCTGCAGGTGGAGGAAATGTTGAGTTGGATCTTGGAGACGGTGTGAAGCTGGACGGTGTGAAAACATTTTGCTACCTCGGAGACATACTGAATGGAGAAGGTGGATCAGACTCGGCAACGTTTGCTCGAGTGAGATGTGCATGGAAGAAGTTTCGGGAACTGAGTGGCGTGCTGATGAGGAGGGGAGTGTCGTTGAAGCTGAAGGGAAAGGTGTATGCTGCATGTGTGAGAAGTGTTATGATTTATGGGAGCGAGACATGGCTAATGAACGTAGAGCAGCAACGAAGGCTGGAAAGGGTGGAAATGCGAATGGTTCGGTGGATGTGCGGAGTATCGTTGAGAGAGAGAGGAAGACAAATGATGAATTGTGAAAGATGATGGGAATAGAGCCTGTGATTGATGCTGTGAAGAGGAACAGGTTGAGATGGTTTGGTCATGTGTTGAGGAAGGATGAAAGTGACTGGTTGAGAAGAGTGATGGAAATGAATGTAGAAGGAAGTAGAGGACGGGGAAGACCGAGAGAGACTTGGCTAAAGATGGTGGAAGAAGAAATGCGGGCAAGGGGGTTAACAAGGAGAGATGCAGAAAATAGGGCAAAATGGAGAAGATTGTCATGGGGACCGCAAGGCTAACCCCCGCTCTAGCAGGGAAAATGGCTTTAAAATGCATGTTGTTGTTGTTTGTTGTTGTTGAAGACGTGAAGCACCAATCCAACAGTTTTATAGTCTGGTCCAGAATCAAACCCAAGCTAAACAGCTCAACGGTAAGTGTACTATCTCTGTACCATCCTGTTAGACTTTTGCAAACAGGTGTAACTCTCGATGCATTGTGATGCACACTTCACCTCTTCTACCTCTCTTAGGTAGTAGATTGGTTAGTGGAGTTAACATCATTTATCATCATGTTTGTGATTCTATAAAGTGTCGAGACCCAAACAGCACTCGGTAGAGAACGTACACGACATGACCAAAAGTATGTGGACACCCGAACATCTCATTGCAAAATCATGGGCATTAAGATGGAGTTGGATCCCCCTTTGCTGCTATAACAGCCTCCACTCTTCTGGGAAGGCATTCTACTAGATGTTGGAACATTGCTGTGGGGATTTGCTTCCATTCAGCCACAAGAGCATTAGTGAGGTCTTTCACTGATGTTGGGTGATTAGGCCTGGCTCGCAGTTGGCATTCCAATTCATCCCAAAGGTGTTTGATGGGGTTGAGGTCAGGGCCCTGTGCAGGCTAGTCAAGTTCTTCCACACCGATCTCGACAAACCATTTTTGTATGGACCTCGCTTAGTGCACGAATAGTGCATTGGCATGCTGAAACAGGAAAGGGCCTTCCCCAAACGGTTGCCACAAAGTTGGAAGCACACAATTGTCTAGAATGTCATTGTATAAATAAAAAAAAACCACCTTTAGAGGCCATTTTTCCCCGCAAGCGGGGGTTGGCCTTTTTCGGGAACTGTGGTTGTTATTGTTTTTCGGTCCCCTTTTTGAAGCAATGTTTTACGGCCGGATGCCCTTCCTGACGCCAACCCTTTTTGCCACCTTTAACGACAAGCAGGGAATTACCAGTGAACTGGTACTCAATTTGCCGACCTCGGAAGGATGACAGGCTGAGTCAACCCCCCTGGCGTTAATTCAGCGATTGACCGGGATTCGAACCCAGGATCCTAGGATCCTAAGCCGGCACCCTAGCCGCTACCCCAACACTAGGGAATTAGAATGTCATTGTATGCTGTCGCGTTAAGATTTCACTTCACTGGAATTAAGGGGCCTAGCCCGAACCATGAAAAACAGCCCCAGACCATTATTCCTCCTCCACCAAACTTTACAGTTGGCACTATGCATTCGGGCAGGAAGCGTTCTCCTTGCATCCGCCAAACCCATACCCGTCCATCAGACTGCCAGATGGTGAAGCATGATTCATCACTCCAGAGAACGCGTTTCCACTGCTCCAGAGTCCAATGGCGGCGAGCTTTGCACCACTCCAGCCGACGCTTGGCATTGTGCATGGTGATCTTTGCTTTGTGTGTGGCTGGTTGGCCAGGGAAACCCATTTCATGAAGCTCCTGACAAACAGTTGTTGTGCTGACATTACTTCCAGAGGCAGTTTGGAACTCGGTAGTGAGTGTTGCAACCGAGGACACGATTTTTACACGCTACGCGCTTTAGCACTCGGCGGTCCCGTTCTGTGAACTTGTATGGCCTACCACTTCGCAGCTGAGCTGTTGTTGCTCCTAGACGTTTCCACTTCACAATAACTGCACTTACAGTAGGCTGGGGAAACTCTAGCAGTGCAGAAATTTGACGAGCTGACTTGTTGGAAAGGTGGAATCATATGACGGTGCCACGTTGAAAGTGACTGAGCTCTTCAGTTTGGCCCATTCTACTGCCAATGTTTGTCTACGGTGATTGCATGGCTGTGTGCTTGATTATATATACCTGTCAGCAATAGGTGTGGCTGAAACAGTCAAATGCACTAATTAGAAGGGGTGTCCGCATACTTTTGGTCATGTAGTGTACCTCCGCCAGGCTGAACAGTTTACATTTTGTCCCCACTGATAGACTGATTCTGCATCCGGACCTGAACCAAAATCGAATCTGCTTGTTCTTGTCACCCAACCAACTCATCCACCTAGTTTTGCACAGTCCATCCACAACTTTTTGAGATATTATGCTATGTATAGTTTTTTGTCCCATCTCTTAATGGTGAAGAATCACTTTTAAAATTATACTATCCAGATCCGGATATTCAACAAAATCATATCAATTGCTCATTGTCACACACCAAACCTGTCCATCAATTTTCGTCCGAATCGGTCCATAACTTTTTGAGATATCGTGCTCACAGAAATAAAATAAAATAAAAAACAAGAAGGCAGTGGCCTGACAGGTATGACGAAAATCGAGAGAACTTTGACCTTGACCTTTGACATATATATATATATATATATATATATATATATATATATATATATATATATATATTTACTGTATATATATATAGTCAAATAATATTGACAACCTCACTTTTTTCCTTCGGAATCCTCTGGTAAAGTTTGACAAAGATAGCTGAGAGTGTTCGAGTTATCACACTCGCAGACAAACAAACGAGACAGACTGACATATGACGAAAATAGAGCCTGGTTTGGAATCCTAGGATCCTGAGTTTGAATCCCAGTCGACCGTTGAATTAACGCCAGGGCCTGTCATCCTTCCGAGGTCGGCAAATTGAGTACCAGCTCACTGGTAATTGGGGCACTGCATCAGCGGCACAAAAGCGCTTCCAGAGAAATGATGCAATCAGCAGCCATAAGCTGCATACGAAACAACAACAACATGACAATTTTTCAATTTTCGTCATAACAAGGTGTCAGATGGTAGGTTGCCTGACAGGTATGACAAAAATTGAGAGAACCTTGACCGTTGAACGTGGTCATTTGGATGATATCTTTCCCACCAGTGGCTTAGGAATGATTTATATCAATTAAATAGATTTATCCTCAAATTTTCAATTTTCTTTGCCGACCATTGGCAATCACAATTCTCTCGATACACCAAATATCAAGCGCGATAGAGCCCAGAATGTTTTATGAAAATGACGTCACTGTCACCTTGACCTTTGACATGTCAAATCACATTGATAGCCTCACTTTTTTCCTTCGGAATTCTCTGGTAAAGTTTTACAAAGATGACTGAAAGCGTTTGCGAGTTATCGCACAAACAAACAAGTCTTCCGGGTATTTTGGGTGTTCTAGGTCTTCGGGGTCTTCAGGTTATTTTAGAGTCTTTTGGGGTCTTCATGTTATTTTGGGTCCTCTGGGTCTTTAAGGGGTTTATTAGGGGTCTTGGTCGTCTTAATGGTCTTGGGGGACTTAAAAGGTCTTCAAATGTCTAAGGGGTCTCAGCAATCTAAAGGGTTGAAAGGTATATTCCAACAGTATGTAATAAATAGACGTACGTAATTAATAGATAGGATGCAATCAATGTTCAAACAGTACGTATTTAATAGATGCAGTCTCACGGCTTCACGGACCATGTTTTTCAGTTTTATATATATTTAAAGAAGAAGGTAATTTGGTCAGAAATGGACATGCATACATACTGTACAAACTGTTACGTTTGTGGGGGGTAGGTGATGAAATACCATAGTGGAGATAGAACTGTGTAGGGTAGCATGGACCGCGTGCGAGTAGGAAGCCAATCTCGATGTATTTAAGTAGAAAACTGTGAGCTTAAGGTCATTTACGTGTCTTCACAAGGGGGGTGAAGCTTGTGCTAACCAGGTAGGGTTAAGATTAGATTCCCCAGTATGTGATTGCCTCCTGTGGCTTTTTCCATACGTTTTTATAACAAGGCTGGCCATAAAAAAACTCTCGTTACGCCAACAACAATAACAATAACCGACATGCTTGCCGACAGAACCCAAGCAGAGCCGATCGACAAGTAAGCCCGCCCACTTGAACACGATAGGAAAAAGGCCCCGCCCGGTAAAGATGGAGAATCGGTGGGCGGTCAAGAGGGCCGTGAGGCCCCGCCCCCAAAGTGCATGATTGGACAGTGTGACGTCAGTGAGAAGGTTCGAGAGCGAGGAGGAAGAAGAATCGCTCCCACTCTCTCTCTGCTGGTTCTGGCTTAAGAAGCTCGCCATTGTTGGTGCGATTGGTGTGCCAGTGATTTTGGTGCACTTTTGCAGAGTAAGGAGCTCTTGGCTGCGTGGGCAGCATTGTGAGGGAGGGAAGAAGAAGAGCGCGTTCTGGCTCTTGCTAAGTAGTCTTTTCTCTCTCTCGGTCTGGCTTTCGGCTTGGGCGGTCGCTTTGTCTCAATTGTGCCTGTGAAGAGAACTTTTTGGAGCTCTGTGAACATCTGCAATGTCGGTGGAGGGGATGTTGTTTGACTCGGTGCTTTTCGGGGGAGGAGAGAGCCGTGTCCTGCTTGGCGGTTGAAGCGAGAAAGGGCCGGTTGGTTACTTGCTCACGCCTGGGCGTTTTCGGCGCCATTTGTTGGAGAGTTTCCCGCACGGGTGGCTGCCATGACCATCAATTTCCCAGACTCCTAGAGGCCATTTGAGACACAAAGCTGAGTGCCGGCTGGCCTAAAACATTTATTTTTATTTAATATTTCCCCTTGTGTGTTTTCGTGTCTGAGTGGAGATGTCTCGCCATAGGATTTATTTTACCTCAAACTTTATTTTGCCATGCTTGACTTTCATTACATTTATTCTTGTGGCATTTTTCATTTGTCGTGTTTCTGTGCCTGTGGGTTCGAGTATAAGCCACGTGAGCTCCGTGCACTTAAGTACTTTGGTGCCTTCACCCGCGCCCGATGGACAAACCGCCATAATTTCGGTTACGCGCCTCTGGAGTAAGAACAATCAGTCATTCGTCACCCAGCTGTGTTAACTGTTCGGGCTGACGGAACATTACTTACATAACCATATACGTTTGCTCCATTATACACAGGGGTCGACCAAAACTTCAATTTGACGAGGGTTCACAGTCAACTGTGATTTTCAGTTTTATACATTGTATGTGTGTGTGTGTGTGTGTGTGTGTGTATTTAAAAAAAATATATTTATATATATATATATATATATAAAAATATATATATATATATATATTTATATATATATATATTGTTACGGTGTTTAGAACCTTCACTTTGTAAATTTAGTAGTAAATTCCCTTATAAATAACCCCTGTGTACATGTCCCCTTAATTGGCTGTTACTTAAAGATTGCACCATAGTTAGTCCACGAGCAGGACACTTTAGGACCTCTCTTTAGTTATATCATTATTATGTGTTCCAGGTAAGGCTGTGTTTCCAATAGTTGACTCTACGTTGCATCAATCAAATAAGATAGGTCCCTTCCAGTTCCCCAATTGTCTCTGCAAAGTGCCTTCCCCAATCATCTTCTCTATGCAAGGTGCCAGTAACAGTTGGGCTGATTTTGTGGGCATCACACCGCCTCTGCTAGCCCAGCAGCGTTCGCTGCCTGGCGCCAAACTCCATTATGTACGAGGCCGAGAAGGGGGGAGGAGCCGCCAGAGCATGGGCGTGGCACCACCTCGTCATCAAAGGTGGAGTCAGAGAGCCCTTAACGACCAACCAGGGCTCGATGGGCATGGCTTGATATGGCGTGGCAAGAAACGTCTGGAGAGTTCGAGAGGGTTCCAAGGGCGTGGATATAAAACCCTTGGTGCGAGGCCCCCACCAGAGACGCGCGAGGAGGTTCAAGAGCCACGGTGAGAGGCAGATGAGCAAGGGAGCACGAGATGAGCTGGAGAGAGATGAGTGTTGGAGATGCATGAGAAAGGAGCGCTGGAGAGAGACGCGCTGACGATCGGGTTCTTGCTGAACAAAGAGCGAGGGCGTGCACGTGGGCCACCAACGGCGTGCCACGATTCCCGAACCTCCCTGCCCACCAGTTCTGTGGACCGTCTGCCCTTCTCATCCTTCCCGCCATCCCTGCCTGAAAACCCCATTAGTGTACGTGAGTTTGTTCTGTTTGTCTTGTCCCTGGGTATAAGTAAGTGTTTAAGAATTGCTCTGTGTATCTGCTTCTTCTTCTTCGCCTTGTAAATTACTTTCTTTCCCTTCTTCTTTGGTTTTGGTTTTTGTGTAAATAGTTAATAAATCCCTGTTCCTTCTTATTCTTTGGCTTCTTTCTCGTCTGGTCGCTTTAGTGATTTCCCCATTGAGTACCTGTGGCGCGATTTTGGCCGAACCACTTACAATCGGGTTTAGTCTTTTGTTAACGGCCTGCGGCTCGCTTCGCTCGGCGCAATCCATCAATTACGCTGCAGCCCGGGCGGGAGTATTTCCTTGCGTACCGGAAGGCGCTGGTACTTAGGTCATAGGAAGAATCGGCCTACTACCCTATTCAGCGCTGACTGGGCGTGACGTCATACCCCCAGGACCAGTCGGACGGCCAGCTTAACAAGACAAGGGGATTAACCCCCCCCCCCTTGCTAACGGGAGTGCCGTCCCCCAGATCCGTAACAATTGGTGTCTGGGAGTGGGATTTGACCCGAAGTGCGCTTAACGCACTCAAAATTACGAGCGGCCGAAATTGTAGTAATATTCCAAATTAAAATCGTGCCATGGATGATCAAGGCGGTCGGATGTCGGTGGGGGTAGAAGAGGAGGGTTTAGAGGTAACCCAGGACCCCAGGGAGGAATTGGGAGAGAGGGAGGGGGAGAGCGATGAGGATGTGGTAGACGAGGTTTCAGGCGCACAAGATGGCGGCCTCGCGCACGAGGTTTCAGGCGCACAAGATGGCGCCTCGCACGTGGTGGCCGCGGTAGCCGAGCCCGCGGCACCGATGGACTGGGGCCTATTTGTGAACCACATGATGGCCTTTGTGGCCAAAACAGGGGATAGCTTCAAGGGATTGGAAAGTAGAATGGGAAACCAAATTGGGGACCGAGGAAGCAAAATAGAGGGGTTAGACAATAAGTTTGGGGGGTTAGACAATAAATTTAAGGGGTTAGACAATAAGTTTGAGGAGTTAGACAATAAGTTTGAGGGGTTAGACAATAAGTTTGAGGGGTTAGACAATAAGTTTGAGGGTTAGACAATAAATTTGAGGGGTTAGACAACAGGTTGGAAGGGCTAGAAGGCAAATTGGGGGGCCAACTGGAGGACGTGGGTAATCAAATTGGGGAAATGAAGGATGGGTTAACGGGGTTGGTGAATAGAATGGCCACCCAGGAGAACCAAATGGAAGGGGTGAAGAATGGGTTAGAGGGGTTAGAAAACAATATGGAAGGCAAATTGAGGGAAATAGGGGAGCAATCCGCCCGGGAAATTAAACAGATGGGGAATCAGATAGAGGAGGTAAAAATCGGGGTGGAAAGTAAATTGGATGCCCAAAGGAACGATTTGGAGCAGATGAGGGCGGCATCTACCAAAGAGATGGGAGAGATGGGGGAGGATATAAGGCGCGGAGTGAGCGAAGAGGTCGCGGGGGTACGCGAGGAGGTAAAGCGGGGTGAGGAGCGCATGGAGAAAGAGGTGAGGAACAGTACGGCTAGGTTACAGGGGGGCATAGAAGACCTGACGCGGGGAGTAGAGCAGCTGACAGTGGGACAAAAGGAGTTAGGGGAGCAGGTGGAAAAGAACACGGCGGTAATAGGGGGGTTGAAAGCGACGCAAAAAATTGGAAAGTAGAATGGGAATGTGTCTTGATGTTCCTGTGTCCACAATACGCAATGTTATCAGGAAGTTTAAGGCCCATGGCACTGTAGCCAACTTCCCTGGACGTGGCTGCAAGAGAAAACTTGATCGAAGATTGCAGCGAAGGATTGTTCGAATGGTGGAGAAAGCACCTCGATCAACTGCCAAACAGATTCAAGCTGACCTTCAGACACAACGTATGATCGTTTCAACTCGCACCATCTGTCACCAACTCGATGAAAGGGGGTTCTATGGTAGGAGACCCAAGAGGACCGCACTGATAAGAAAGCCTGACTGGAGTTTTCCAAACACACCTGAACAAGCCAAAATCCTTCTGGGAGAAATGTCCTGTGGACAGATGAGACCAAATTAGAGCTTTTTGGTGAAGCACATCAACTCTATGTTTACAGAAATCAAAATGAAGCCTTCAAAGAAAAGAAAACCTTCCCTACAGTCAAACATGGAGGAGGTTCAGTGAAGTTTTGGGGTTGCTGTGCTGCCTCTGGCACTGGGTGCCTTGAATGTGTGCACGGCATCATGAAATCAGGACATTACCAAGGCATTTTGGAGCGCAATGTTCAACCCAGTGTCAGAAAGCTGCGTCTCTGTCAAAGGTCGTGGGTCTTGCAGCAGGATAATGACCCAAACACACTTCAAAAATCACCCAGAAATGGTTCAAAACAAAACGCTGGACTGTTCTGAAGTGGCCAGCAATGAGTCCAGATCTAAATCCCACTGAACACCTGTGGGGAGATCTGAAAACAGCATTTGGGAGAAGGCATCCTTCAAATCTGGGAGAACTGGAGCAGTTTGCACAAGAAGAGTCGGACAAACTGCCAGTAGAGGGGTGAAGGAAGCTCATTCATGGCTATAGGAAGCACTTGACTGCAGTTGTTTTGTCCAAAGGTTGTGCTATCAAATATTATGTCGAGCGTGTCAATAATTTTGTCAATGCCATTTCTTTCTTTTTTCTGATTTAAAAGGATATATTAAGTGCTGAATCAAAAACAAAGGTTCTGTAATATTAACAGTGAAATAAAGAATTGTGGAGAGTTATTTGAAAAAAGTGCAAGGGTGCCAATATTTTGGGCCACGACTGTACGTTTGTGGGGTAGGGGATTAAATTCCCTAGTACAGATGGGGTTGTGTCGTGTTAGCATTGCGAGTAGGAATCCCATCTCGATGTTTGTAAGTCGAAAAACTGTGAGCTTAAGGTTGTTTATGCGTTCTTCACATGGAGGGGAGTGGGGAGGGGGGGGGGGGGAATGAAGACCTGGTAATTAGCTCAAGGTTTTAAGATTAATATCCCCAGTATTAGTGGGGCGGCTTAGCCCAAATATTCAAAAGAATTGTGCATTTTGTGATACAAGCACCAAATTTGGCACAAATGTACATTAATATGTTGCGAACATTTTCAGATATTGGGCCACTTGAAATTCCGTAATTTTTTTTTTCAAATTTTTTCAAATTTCGTAATTTCAAATTTTTCGGGTGACACCGTCACAATTTCGGTCTTCGAGGCCGGCCGATAGGCAAAGTGTGACCGGAAGGGACGAGGTTCTCCTGACCACGTGGCCCTCGATCTGGGAAGCGAGAGGCGTTCCATTAGTGGACGCGCCCCTCACGCCCGACTTTTGGGCGGCCCCGGCAGGCCGTTTGTTTTGACGTTCCGTGACAGGCCCCGCACCCCCACCTCCGGGCCGACCGGAAGCTTGTGCTGAGTACATCATACCTGAACAACTCAGTGAGGCAGAACACAGCAGTGCACACCAGGGTGACCCCTTCAGTGCATAAACCAATTAACCTGTCCACTGCAGGGCATATAGAAATGAAGTTATTTTCTGCATATAATAATAATATAAGTTCAGTTCTATATAACAATTTCTGTTATCACCACTACCACTACAACTACCACTACTACAAGCTTTGTCTGGAATTTTGTGGACTAACAGACAAACAGACATACAGACAAGCTGGGATCAAAACATTACCTCCTTCCACCATTGAGTGTAGAGGTAAACATCATGGAAATTATATCATGCCCTAGATTTAATTCATGCTTACCCGTGTATTTGCTTCACTGGTTCACAAGGTCTTTTGCATACATGTAATTCAGACTCTCGTCTTCATTGCTGACCACACAATGTTCGCAACATATTAATGTACATTTGTGCCAAATTTGGTGCTTGTATCACAAAATGCACAATTCTTTTGAATATTTGGGCTAAGCCGCCCCACTATATCGGCCGGCCTCGAAGACCGAAATTGTGACGGTGTCACCCGAAAAATTTGAAATTACGCAATTTGAAAAAATTTGAAAAAAAAAATTACGGAATTTCAAGTGGCCCAATATCTGAAAATGTTCGCAACATATTAATGTACATTTGTGCCAAATTTGGTGCTTGTATCACAAAATGCACAACAGGTTTGCTATGCTGCTACACTATATGTGATTGCCTCCTGTGATTTCCTCTATGTTCTTACAACTATAACAAGCCGGCCATAAAAAACCCACATCTTTACAATTACAACATCAACAACAATAACGAGCGCTCCATTAAACCACAACTACCGGCATAAATGCCAACAGAAACCCGGACATTCCCGATCGGGCTAAACCCCGCCCCACCACCGCCGACAGGATCCGAACATTACGATTGACAAATAAACCCCACCTCGAAGGAATCGTAATCGGCAACTAAGCCCCGCCCAGTAGAGGCGGATAATCTGTGGGCGATCAAGAGAGCGGTGAGGCCCCGCCCCCAAGTGCATGATTGGTCAGGGTGACATCATCGAGAGACTTCGAGAACGGAGGAGGAAGAATCAGTCTCTCTCGTGCTGGCTTTCGGTGGAGGCGGTCGCCTTTTGTCTCTGGCTCTCGGCTGTAGCTGGAGTTTGTGCACTTTGGAGGGGAGCTTTGTGGAGCCTTTGCAACGTTGAAGGAGGGGATGTTGTTTGACTCGGTGCTCTTCGGGGGAGCTGGGGACCGTGTTGTGCTGGCTGGCCTGGGATTGAGCGGGAGACGTTGGGCTGACTGCTGCATGGCTCGGTGTGCTCGCACGATTGACTGGCACCATTGTTTGGGCGCTTTGACATGTAGTCCTCTCGTCGACCGACCCCACCAAAGTGCTCGTCAAGACCAGAGCTGAGTGCCGGCAGAAAGAGGGGATTTTCTTTTATTTTCTTTAATCTCTCCTCTTGTCTGTGTTTCATGTCTGAGTAGAGACATCTCACATTAGGAATTAGATTTACCTCACCATTAATTTTTGGTTCTTTGATTTATTTCATTAAATTCATTGGTGTTGCATTTTCAATTGTGTGGCGTGCTTCTCTGTTCTGTGGGTTTCGGGTTTTGGGAATAAACCCGTGTGGCTCCGTGCAGGTAAGCACCCCGTTGCCTTTTGTCCCGCGCGTGCCAAACAGTACCGCCAATTTTGGGCTTGATCGCCTCGGAGTAAAGACCCCCGGCTATCCGTCCAAGGCTGGTCTTCATCGGCCGCGGACATGACAACATTGCATCATGTGAAGCAGTTGGAAATTTGATGAATTTGAAACCTTGACATATTGACCTCAAACCCTAGGCTTCGTGCTTGTCACTTTCTGTACGTAGGTTTCATGAAGGTCGGAGTAAAAATGTGACCTGTAGGCGATTGATAGACAGACAGACAAAACAATGTGACAAGAGTGAGAACACAACCTCCGTCCACCCTCGGTGGAGTGATAAATATTTGTGACGTCGGGTGGACATATGATGTCAAAACTTGCCACGTTGGAGAGGAAGGATTAATTAGCTGCTTGCACCTATTAACACGGTTATCCCGCAAACCTTGTCTGTCATTTGGCATTACCAAGTCTAGTTTTATGATAAAACGCAGCTGCTTGTGACGTCATGTCCATTCCAAAACGTTTAATGCTTTTAAATCTCCGAAATCGGTCACACACAACCACAGGACGACGTTCACGAGTAACATTTACAGGGTGGACTCACTGTCAGGTTTTAGAAACGTTTTTCTCTCAACAAACAATGCAATGATGGTATGTAACATCAACATGAAAGGTTTCAATGACACTTGTCGGGGAAAGACCCTGACAATGAACCTACGGGGTAATTTATTTATTACGTACACTCTGAGCGGAGTGGGACTAAAATGAGAAAAGAAAAGGGTTTCGAGTCAGCGAATGGGCATGGCCCAGCGTCAGGGATTCCATCATTAGCGTACATAATACGTGGATGGCCACGTTGCTGTAAGTGAAACTGCGTAGTGAAAGCAACTGCACGTGATCCAAAAGGAAGGGCAATGCCAGTTTGGCTTCATCATCATCGTCACAATCGTTTGGGATTTTGCCCAAACCAAAGATTTTCAAGTTCAATCCTGAAATCCCAGATTGGGAAAGGGGGTAGCTCGTGTGTGTGGATGGGGAATGGGTGCGGATGGTTTCTGGGATTCTTGTGGGGTTGGCCTGGGGAAGCTTGGCCTAAGTCTTTCACGAACTAGCTGGCCAGGCCTGACGTTCGACTAATGTTAGGGGCAGGAATGTGAATTTGTTCATGTTGCCGGCGATAACTCGCCTACTCATCGCGAGGGACACCGTGGGATCTTTCACGTCCTTCAGCTAATGCCGACAGACAGGAATCCCGTTTAACGTTCATCCGAGGAACGACACACACGTTGACGAACAACGTGTACCTCGCGGTTATCCCTGTCGTGTTTTAAAGGTTGATTTGTACAATTGAATTTAATTGTTTTGGGAATGCGGATCTTATGGCCTACTCGACGTCCATAAACCAACATTGTTTGGCGCTGTGTTAACCGTTAACGCGCTTGTCTGTATCAGCGCATTGATCATAACCCCGGGGTCACCGAGAAGAGAACAAGAAGCGTGTCCCCAACATCCTGACAGCAGGGTTGCACGTTGTCGCCCCCAAATTCATCCCCTCTCTCCTTATTTCCCTCAATTAAGCAACTCCTTCCTTATCCTTTACCCCCACGGCCCCATTCCAGCGCCTTCACTGCTCCCTCTTCGTTCCAATTCACGACCTCCTCGGACTTCTGCCCCCCCCCCACCTTTCCCCTTTACTTGTTCTAACCCCCCCCCCCCCCACCCACTCTTCCCCTTTACTTGTTCTATCCCCACCCCCCACCCACTCTTCCCCTTTACTTGTTCTACCCCCCCCCCCCACCCACTCTTCCCCTTTACTTGTTCTACCCCCCCCCCCACCCACTCTTCCCCTTTACTTGTTCTACCCCCCCCCACCCACTCTTCCCCTTTACTTGTTCTAACCCCCCCCCCCACCCACTCTTCCCCTTTACTTGTTCTACCCCCCCCCCCACCCACTCTTCCCCTTTACTTGTTCTACCCCCCCCACCCACTCTTCCCCTTTACTTGTTCTACCCCCCCCCCCACCCACTCTTCCCCTTTACTTGTTCTACCCCCCCCCCCACCCACTCTTCCCCTTTACTTGTTCTACCCCCCCCCCTACCCACTCTTCCCCTTTACTTGTTCTACCCTCACCCCCCCACCCACTCTTCCCCTTCACTTGTTCTACCCCCCCACCCAATCTCCCCCCCCCACCTTTCCCCTTTACTTGTTCTAACCCCCCCCCCACCCACTCTTCCCCTTTACTTGTTATACCCCCCCCCCACCCACTCTTCCCCTTTACTTGTTCTACCCCTCCCACCCCACCCACTCTTCCCCTTTACTTGTTATACCCCCCCCCCCCACCCACTCTTCCCCTTTACTTGTTCTACCCCTCCCACCCCACCCACTCTTCCCCTTTACTTGTTCTACCCCTCCCACCCCACCCACTCTTCCCCTTTACTTGTTCTACCCCTCCCACCCCACCCACTCTTCCCCTTTACTTGTTCTACCCCTCCCACCCCACCCACTCTTCCCCTCCCACCCCACCCACTCTTCCCCTTTACTTGTTCTACCCCTCCCCCCCCCCACCCACTCTTCCCCTTTACTTGTTCTACCCCTCCCCCCCCCCCCCCACCCACTCTTCCCCTTTACTTGTTCTACCCCATCTATGTTGTCCATCAACTCTCATCCCCACTCTCCTTCCACCTTCCCAACACCCTCCCACACACTCATTCCTTCCACCTTCCCAACACCCTCCCACACACTCATTCCACCACCCTCCCCCCACACACAATCCACACTACCTCCTCCCAGCCACATTCCACACTCTCCCCCCACCACCCACTATCCACACTGCCTCCTCCCACACACTCATTCACCCCCCCTCTCCACCCACATTCCACACTCGCCCCCCCTCCCACACACTCATTCACCCCCCTCTCCACCCACGTTTCACACCCCCCTCCCACACACTCTTTCCACCCCGCCCTCCGCCCACAATCCACACTGCATCCTCCCACACACTCATTCACCTCCCCTCTCCACCCACATTCCACACTCCTCCCCCCTCCTCCCACACACTCATTCCACCTTCCCACCCACAATCCACACTGCCTCCTCACACACACTCATTCACCCCCCTCTCTCCACCCACATTCCACACTCCCCCCACTCCTCCCACACACTCTCCCCCCCCCTCTCTCCACCCACATTCCGCACTCTCCCCCCACCACCCACAAGCCACACTGCCTCCTCCCACACACTCATTTACCCCCCCTCTCCACCCACATTCCACACTCCTTCCCCTCCCACACACCCATTCACCCTCCCTCTCCACCCACATTCCACACCTCCCCCTCCCACACACTCATTCACCCCCCCTTCTCCACCCACATTCCACACTCCCCCCCTCCCACACACTCATTCACCCACCCTCTCCACCCACATTCCACACTCCCCCCCTCCCACACACTCATTCCACCCCCCCCTCCCACAATCCACACTGCCTCCTCACACACACTCATTCACCCCCCTCTCCACCCACATTCCACACTCCCTCCCCTCCCACACACTCATTCACCCCTCCTCTCCACCCACATTCCACACCTCCCCCTCCCACACACTCATTTACCCCCCCTCTCCACCCACATTCCACACTCCCCCCCTCCCACACACTCATTCACCCACCCTCTCCACCCACATTCCACACTCCCCCCCCCTCCCACACACTCATTCACCCCCCTCTCCACCCACATTCCACACTCTCCCCCTCCCACACACTCATTCCACCCCCACCACCCACAATCCACACTGCCTCCTCCCACACACTCATTTACCCCTCCTCTCCACCCACATTCCACACCTCCCCTCCCACACACTCATTCACCACCCCCTCTCCACCCACATTCCACACTCCCCCACTCCCACACACTCATTCACCCCCCCCTCTCCACCCACATTCCACATTCCTCCCCCCTCCCACACACTCATTCCACCTCCCCGCCCACAATCCACACTGCCTCCTCCCACACACTCATTCACCCCCCTCTCCACCCACATTCCACACTTCCCTCCCCTCCCACACACTCATTCACCCCCCTCTCCACCCACATTCCACACTCTCCCCCTCCCACGCACTCATTCCAGCCCCCCGCCCACAATCCACACTGCCTCCTCCCACACACTCATTCACCCCCCCCTCTCCACCCACAATCCACACTGCCTCCTCCCCTTTGTCCACACTAACACCCTCCCCTCTCCCCTTTGTCCACACCAACACCCTCCCCTCTCCCCTTTGTCCACACCAACACCCTCCCCCCTTTGTCAACACCAACACCCTCCCCCCTTTGTCAACACCAACACCCTCCCCCCTTTGTCAACACCAACACCAACACCCTCCCCCCTTTGTCAACACCAACACCAACACCAACACCAACACCAACACCAACACCCTCCCCTTTGTCCACACCAACATCCTCCCTCCTCCCCTTTGTCCACACTAACACCCTCCATCCTCCCCTTTGTCCACACTAACACCATCTCCCCTCCCCTTTGTCCACACTAACATCCTCCCTCCTTCCCCTCCCCTTTGTCCACACTAATACCCTCCATCCTCCCCCTCCTTGTCCACACTAACACCCTCCACCCACCCCTCCCCTTTGTCCACACTAACACCCTCCCCCCTCCCCTTTGTCCACACTAACACCCTCCCCTTTGTCCACACTAACACCCTGCCCCCTCCCCTTTGTCCATACTAACAGCCACCCCTCCCCTTTGTCCACACTAACACCCTCCACCCTCCCCTTTGTCCACACTAACACCCTCCCCCCTCCCCTTTGTCCACACTAACACCCTCCCCCCTCGCCTTTGTCCACACTAACACCCTCCCCCCTCCCCTTTGTCCATACTGACACCCACCCCCTTCCCTTTGTCCACACTAACACCCTCCCTCCTCCTCCCCTTTGTCCACACTAACACCCTCCCCCTCCCCTTTGTACACACTAACATCCTCCCCCTCCCCTTTGTACACACTAACACCCTCCCCCTCCTCCTCCCCTTTGTCCACACTAACACCCTCCCCCCCTCCCCTTTGTACACACTAACATCCTCCCCCTCACTTTGTCCACACTAACACCCTCCCCTTTGTCCACACTAACACCCTGCCCCCTCCCCTTTGTCCATACTAACAGCCACCCCTCCCCTTTGTCCACACTAACACCCTCCCCTCCTCCCCTTTGTACACACTAACATCCTCCCCCCTCACTTTGTCCACATTAACCCCCGCCCCCAGTTTATCCCGCAGTGCCCCCATCTTCTTCCTCCCCCCTCGTGCCTGATCCGTTTCGCAGCGGCTGGGCGGTTCCTCAATCCTCTCCGGTTTAACTGCGGCCGGAGCGACGCCGGGTGGGACCGTCCGGTAAACGCCGCGTCGTCGCTTCTTCTTCCGTGGCTCTCAGGGTCTTGCAGCGCAGACTCGTCTCAAACGGCGGATCGTCGACAAGTCGTGACCTGGTCGGAGGGGCTTGGGTGCGGTGATGGAGGGAATGATGGAGCGGGAGTGCGGAGCTCTGGGCTCCCTTTTCCAGGCCGTCATGAGCGACATGAAGGTAGAACGAGTCGCGCTTCAAGTCAAATAAAACGGGCCGTTTGAGGGAGACGGAAACGGACCTGAAGGAGAAGATTTGTGAAAGGAGAACGAGTCCCTGAGAAGCGATAGAAAGTGTAATATACGTAATATATAATATAATATACACATATGACATAATAATAAGTTTGTATGTATGTATGTGTATCTATGTACGCACGTACATGTTATTACGTACGTATGTTATTGTTTATAACGGAATGTTAACACCACTTAGTAATGCCGTGATTTGCGTTGCCTTCCTCAGCACATAGCGTCGTTTCTCAGTACGTTCCAAGTACGGATTTGGCGCTCCTTGCGCAGCACGTCGTGTCGTCCCAGTACGTTTTCCTAGTACGGTTTTGGCGCTCCTTGCTCAGCACGTCGCGTCGTTTCTCAGTCCGTTTCCACAGTACGGATTTGGTGCTTCTTGTTTAGCACGTCACGTCGTCTCAGTACATTCCCCCAGTACTCTTTTTGTGTTCCTTGCACAGCACGTCGCGTTATCTCAGTACGTTTCCCAGTACAGTTTTGGCGCTCCTTGCTCAGCATGTCGCGTCGTCTCTCAGTACGTTTCCACAGTACGGTTTTCGTTCTCCTTGCTCAGCACGTCACGTCGTCTCTCAGTACGTTTCCATAGTACGGATTTGGTGCTCCTTGTTCAGCACGTCGCATGGTTTCAGTCAGTTTCCACAGTACGTTTTTAGTGCTTTTTAAATAATAATAATAATAATAATAATAATAATAATAATAATGTCGCTCGCTGGGATCCTCACTGGAATGGTTCATTATTTTGTCTTATGGGACGGTTTCACCTTTTACGGTCATGCTCTGCGATGGAAGATCTCCTTCCTCCTCCTCTTCCTCCTCCTCTTCCTCCTCCTCCTCCTGTGTGGTTGTGCTCATGGACAAGTGAAATGAAAGCACGTTCGACACGTGTAACGATTACAAGTTTGTGCGACGTACAATGTACAAGCTGCCGAATTGACCGTTCATCTCCAACCCATGACTCGTTTTGTATTTTACAAAATAATTGTTTTTATTGTTGTTGTTGTTTTTGTTTTCCTGTTTCGGACACTGTGTCTTTGAGGGTAGTTTCCAGCCCTTAGGTGGGGGGGGGGGGGGGGTGAATTGGCTGTTGCATACCACGACTATTGCTCCATTGGATTACCTTTATCAACTTTATTAACTTTTGATTATTCTCCTTAAGTTTATATTATTTCCCCCATAAATGCCATATATCTTGTAATGCCCCCTCCCACCGGTGCGGCGCTCATGACATACACGTGTACATAGACAGAATTGGGGTCCGACCCCAGCTCTCAACTCCCAGGACTATGAAATACTTTACCCCCTGAAACCACCCGGAGCACAACCAGCAGTTTTGAACTCATCTGCGCCAGCTGTTCATGACTACTTGGAAGTCAAACAAACATACTTCTCAAATTATATATGCTGTGATGACCAATCCAGTTGTCACAATAGTTGTTCCTGCAAGAAAACTTGGGGGGAAAAGTTTATGAATCGAATCGGATTGTGATAAAATTTCACTTAAAATTCATTATTTATGTCTCATGTCGATGAATGGAGAAGCCTGTGATTGTGGATGATTGTGACCTGTGATTGTGGATGATTGTGACCTGTGATTGTGGATGATTGTGACCTGTGATTGTGGATGATTGTGATTGTGTGGATTGTGGATGCAAATGGATGATTGTGACCTGTGATTGTGGATGATTGTGATTGTGTGGATTGTGGATACAAATGGATGATTGTGACCTGTGATTGTGGATGATTGTTATTGTGTGGATTGTGGATACAAATGGATTATTGTGACTTGTGATTGTGGATGATTGTGATTGTGTGGATTGTGGATGCAAATGGATGATTGTGACCTGCGATTGTGGATGATTGTGATTGTGTGGATTGTGGATGCAAATGGATGATTGTGACCTGTGGTTGTGGATGATTGTGATTGTGTGGATTGTGGATGCAAATGGATTATTGTGACCTGTGATTGTGGATGATTGTGATTGTGTGGATTGTGGATGCAAATGGATAATTGGGACCTGTGATTGTGGATGATTGTGATTGTGTGGATTGTGGATGCAAATGGATGATTGTGACCTGTGATTGTGGATGATTGTGATTGTGTGGATTGTGGATGCAAATGGATGATTGTGACCTGTGGTTGTGGATGATTGTGATTGTGTGGATTGTGGATGCAAATGGATTATTGTGACCTGTGATTGTGGATGATTGTGATTGTGTGGATTGTGGATGCAAATGGATAATTGGGACCTGTGATTGTGGATGATTGTGATTGTGTGGATTGTGGATGCAAATGGATGATTGTGACCTGTGATTGTGGATGATTGTGATTGTGTGGATTGTGGATACAAATGGATGATTGTGACCTGTGATTGTGGATGATTGTGATTGTGTGGATTGTGGATGCAAATGGATGATTGTGACTTGTGATTGTGGATGATTGTGATTGTGTGGATTGTGGATGCAAATGGATGATTGTGACCTGCGATTGTGGATGATTGTGATTGTGTGGATTGTGGATGCAAATGGATGATTGTGACCTGCGATTGTGGATGATTGTGATTGTGTGGATTGTGGATGCAAATGGATGATTGTGACCTGCGATTGTGGATGATTGTGATTGTGTGGATTGTGGATGCAAATGGATGATTGTGACCTGCGATTGTGGATGATTGTGATTGTGTGGATTGTGGATGCAAATGGATGATTGTGACCTGCGATTGTGGATGATTGTGATTGTGTGGATTGTGGATGCAAATGGATGATTGTGACCTGTGGTTGTGGATGATTGTGATTGTGTGGATTGTGGATGCAAATGGATGATTGTGACCTGCGATTGTGGATGATTGTGATTGTGTGGATTGTGGATGCAAATGGATGATTGTGACCTGCGATTGTGGATGATTGTGATTGTGTGGATTGTGGATGCAAATGGATGATTGTGACCTGCGATTGTGGATGATTGTGATTGTGTGGATTGTGGATGCAAATGGATGATTGTGACCTGTGATTGTGGATGATTGTGATTGTGTGGATTGTGGATGCAAATGGATGATTTCGACCTGGATGATGCAAAAAAATGAAGCCTGTGAAGATGATTCTCAGATTCTCTAATTTCAAACTTTAAAACCTTTACCCATGCAGGTTAAACTCTTATCAAGTCTTGCCTCTTACAGGTGAGCTATCCTGTTTGGGAAGACTTCATCAGCAAGGCATCCAAGCTGCATATACAGCTCAGGTCAGTTTGCTCTGTTTTTATTGTTTTATTGTTATTATCTGCGCCTCGGTGGCGTAATGATTGGAGCGTCCGCTCCGAGTCGGGGAGGTCGGCGGTACAAACCCTGGCTGGGTTAGACTTTTCAAAACGAGACGTCTTGCTTCCTTGCTTTACGCTCGGCATTTAAAACCGATAGAGCACGAACGGACAACCATATGTTGGTAATAACAGCGCATGTTTTCATGGGACTAATGGCCTCCTCCTGCATGAAGGTTCCTCGTAAGGGAGCTGGTATAATATTATTATTTACTCACCGGTTCATGAGGACCTGCTCTATATTAATACTGAGCTGTTTTCCCAGTTGATATGACCATCGTTGGTTAAAGGTCATCGATTGTCACCGAAGGTGGACGGAGGTTATGTTTTCACCCCTGTCTGTCTGTCTGTTTGTTTGTCTGTGAGCAGGATATCTCAAAAGGTTGTGGACGAGTTATGATTATGACTAAACTTGGTGGACGAGTTTGTTATGTGACTGGAACAAGCCGATTCGATTTTGGTTCAGGTGTGCATCCAGATCCGGCCTATCGGTGGGATGCAAAACGTAAACTGGTTCAGCCTGGCGGAGGTGTGCTCTCTACTGAGTGCCGTTGTAGTTGGACATGCTACGCCTGCCATGCTACGCCTGCCATGCTCTCAAGGTAGTTTTCCATAAATAAATAAAATTCACGTTCTGCAGCATCTACAAATAAAAATAAAAAACAACAAAAACAACAACAACTCAGGCCGATTTAAAATAAAATAAAAATAAATAAAAAACGGCTGTAAATTGTTTGTGTGTATCTTTCACATCAGAATTCTGGCTCGGACTCTCTTTTCCTAATCGGCACCTACTAAATCGCTTCACTCAACAATGTGCAGCTATTGCAGTTGCTATGCAGGCCTGAATGGCGCAGTGGCTCCCCTGAATGACGAGTGATGCACTTCTTGTTTGCTTGGTTGCTGGTGCCCACTTATTGTCTGATCTTTTCAGGGCGACATTGGTGGCTGCAGTTGCCTTCTTGGATTCCTTTCAAAAAGTGGCGGACATGGCGACCAACACACGTGGTGGGTTGTGTGATTGCCGTCACTGCAGTTGCGTTATTATTCCCCCTCCCCCACTCGTTTCCGCTTTTTGTGCATGAACAGGCACACCCTGAGATGTTGGCTTGTGCTGACAAATCGTTGTGAAAACATTCACCATTCACCGATGAACTGCAACTATGGGGTTAATGTTAACATTCTGAGTTGTAGAAGGAAGTACAGTACAAGGAAACGGGCACAGAAGGAGGCCATTTTGCCCTTCTTGCCTCTGCCATATCCATCCACATCAGAGCACTCACATCTGTAGTAGGAAGTTCGAAATATAAGTTCATCCTTAAGTCAAAAATTAGGTCCAACAGGATGGTGTAGACTCGTAGAGGTAGGACACTCTCCTTTGAGCCATCTAGTCTGGGT
The DNA here is from genome assembly GCF_964187855.1 of Myxine glutinosa. Taxonomy (NCBI): domain Eukaryota; kingdom Metazoa; phylum Chordata; class Myxini; order Myxiniformes; family Myxinidae; genus Myxine; species Myxine glutinosa. The sequence continues at coordinate 85,315,035 of NC_136269.1, forward strand.
TGGATTCTTGACCCGACTATAAACTATCGGATCGGTGCTTTGCAAACGGGGCGTTGTATCACAAAATGCACCGTCCTTTGGATGCCGAGTGTCCTATCTGCTAGCATTAGGTGGTGAATGTTAAATGTCCCACGTGGCCTTTCATGAAGAATAGACGAGTTATCGCTGGCACCCCGAAAAAAACCCCCCAGGATTCCTGCCCAATTCGCCTTCTATTGAACTTCAGGCCTGGCCAGCTGGTTCGTCAAAAACTTTCCCCAACCAACTCCACAGGAATGTGGGAATAATTGGGGCCGTTGAGGTAGCTGTAGTAGATTCGGGAGTGGGAAATTTGCACGAGGTATCGGTATGCTGTTATTCTTAATGAAAAATACTTTGCCATATTTGAGCTCCACAACGTAAATGCAAATGGAACAGCTACAGTGCCTTCAGAAAGTATTCACACCCCTTGACTCTTTACACATTTTATGTTTTAACCTGAATTTATAACGGATTAATTTTAGATTTTTTTTTTGTCACTGATCTACACCTAATACCCCATAATGTCAAAGTGTGATTTTTGTTTTTAGAAATTCTTACAAATTGATTAAAATAAAAAAGTTTAAATGTCTTGAGTCAATAAGTATTCAAACCCTTTGTTATGACACTCCAAATTGAGCTCAGGTGCATCCAATTTCCTTTGATCATCCTTGAGATGTCTCCACAACTTCATTGGAGTCCACCTGGGGCCAATTTAATTGATTGGACATGATTTAGAAAGAAACACACCTTTCTATAGAAGGTCCCACAGTTGACAATGCATGCCAGAGCAGAAATTCTTCCATGAAGTCCAAGGAACTGGCCATAGATCTCCAAGATAGAATTGGGAGGAGGTATATATAGATCTGGGTAAGCGAATAAAACAATTTCTAGAGTGTTAAGAGTTCCCAAGAGCACAGTGAGCTCCATCATTATGAAATGGAAAGAATATGGAACTACCCAGACTCTTCCGAGAACTGGCTGTCTAACCAAACTGAGAAACTGGGCAAGAAGGATCTTGGTCAGGGAGGTGACAAATAACTCAATGACCACTCTGACAGAACTAAAGAGTCCCTTGACTGAGATTGGAGAACCTGCCGAAAGGACAACAGTCTTTGCAGAACTTCACAAATCTAGGCTTTATTGGAGAGTGGCCATACAGAAGCCATTTCTGAGAAAATGGCACATGACAGCACACCTGGAGTTTGCAAAAAGGCGTGTGAAAGACTGTGAGAGCATAAGGCCAAAGATTGTGGTCTGATGAGACGAAAATTGAATGATGCAAATTTGGCCTGAGCTATGTCTGGTAGAAATTGAGCACGTACTCATCTAACACCATCCCTACCGTGAAGCATGGTGGTCGCAGCATCATGCTATGGGGATGCTTTTCAGCAGCATGGACTGGGAGACTTGTAAAAATAGAGGGAACAATGAATGGCGCAATATACTTGCAAATCCTTGAGGAGAACCTGCTTCAGATGCAAAAGACTTTAGACTGCAGTGAAGATTTATGTTCCAACAGGCCAATGACCCCAAACATACAGCCAAAGCAACACTGGAATGGCTTCAGAACAAGAGTGTGAAAGTCATTGAGTGGCCCAGCCAAAGTCCAGACTTGAATCCCATTGAGATTCTGTGGAAAGACTTGAAGATTGCTGTTCAGTGACGCTCTACATCGACAAAGCTTGAGCAAATCTGCAAGGAGGAATGGGAGAAACTTCACAAATCCATATGTGCAAAGCTGATATGGACATATCCCAAGTGGATATGGACATACGAAGTATTAATTCCAGGGGGTTGATGACTTATGTAAATTTGATATTTCTGTATTTCATTTTTTATTACACAGTAAAAGCTTCTAAAAAAAAAATCCAGTTTCATATTGTGGGGTGTTATGTGTAGATCATTGACAAAAAACTCAATGTAATCCATTTAAAATTCAAGCTGGAACAAAACAAAATGTGAAAATAAGTCACGGGGTGTGAATACTTTCTGAAGGCACTGTAGCTTTATATCCACATGAGAAGGACAGCATGCTTCGGAATGCCATGCCTCTTGCTGGCACTACAACGGAGCAGTGGTTTTCGTGCACACTGACCCTACCGCAAATAAGACCCAAATTAGTCGGTTTAATAGCGAGTATGTTACATTTTTGAGTGGTCCTGTGTCCCCGTGGTAGTATGGAGTTGAAGTTGTCTTCTGGATGCATACTCATTGTTTTAAGCTTTTGGGGTTCGTTGTTGCACCATATTTCATTTCGATAGTGGAATCCTATTTGATCATATCTTGTTGCATATGATCAGCAAGGGACCAGGCTGGCAGGATGGCCTAGAGAGGTACGCACAATGCCCTCAAAGCCATCTAGGCTCGGTTTGAATCTCGTTCCAGCTATTAACTGACATCACAGTGTTTAGCAGGCGGAGTGATTCATCAATGTGTGTGCCGTCCCTCAGATGGACGTTAAGCTGGGCATTCCATCTGCCAACACTAGTTGGTGGACATTAAAGACTCCACGGTGTCCTTCGAAGAATAGGCGAGCTTTCGCCGGCACCCTGAACAAATTACAAATTCCTGCCCTAACCTGGAGCGCATTGCTTCAGCGGCACCAATGATGCATACCTCGCAGCCTTGTACTGCATATGAAGGAAGAAGAAGCAAAGGACCTAATGAGGTAAAGTGTGGGGGAATTGGCTATGGAGCACAAATATAAAATTAATTTGGGAACTGCTTTTACATCCAAGGGAAGGAAGACTGTTTTTGCTCTGTTTTCCAAGGTATATAAATTTATTTTACTGTAAGCTCCCTCAGGGATTTTGTGTGTCAGGTACGCAATGATGTAAGAATTCTCAACCCTCTACCCTTTGATGTGCATGATTTGTGATCTCTGTTTGGCTCCCCTTTGATTTTGGATATAATGGATGGCTGCACAGTTTATGCTGCAAGAAGTAGACCCCTGAGACCAGAGTTTAACGTTGTTTTTGTGTATTGTACTTATTTGTATCTCTAGTTGGGGATCCTCAGCAGCTGTGAAAACGGTTTGTTTAAGCTGGCTCAAGTGCTGTCTTCGTATTGTCTCATGCTGTTCATCACGGTATATATGTGGCTTGCTTATCAGGTCTTTCTCTTTCCTGGTTGCCGAAGGTATGTTTTATATCTCTTTAGCATTTTGTGCTTTGCATAGGGCCTAGTCTTACACGGATCATGCAGTTGATTTTTGGTGAGTAATGCAACGACATGACGCAGCTTGTTCCTGTGCAATGAACATTTTTTTTTTTTGCATACATAAATCGAGGCTCGTGAAAGAGCTAACATTTATCACACAAACAAATCAGACAAACAAACAAAGTGTATAAAAAGGGGAGCGGTAGACAAGATGGGGAGAGAAGGGGAAGCACATAAACACAACATTTGTGAGGGACATCGGGAATGTGTGTGGGATTTATTGTGCTATCCAGTTCTTGGTCATCGAGGTGTAATTTATTCCGTCGATGTCCTCGATTTTTAAAGCCAACGGGCCAAGTGTGTCGGTGTTGTGTGGTGCAGGGTCCGGATGTCGGCACTTCCCTTTTCCTACCCGGTTTAGCTTTGCATATAATATGTTGACAGCTGGAATAATTAATGGTTCCTGCATGAACCTGGCGTCTCTGAGCTCCTCGTCATGTAATTTTCATGTCTGAAGATCCGTTCTCTGCCATTATAACCTGACAGCGAACCACTGAGATTGCACCCTCGCGTTATTGGCAGGTGATTGTTCATCTCGTTGGGCAACGAGCGGTTCTTTTGTAATGGGTAGCTTCGCTCCCTGACATTTTGTCATGGTGATGGTATTGGACTCATTTGAGATTTTGATGTGCTGTGAGCTAAAGCTTTTCTTTTGTCACAATATCGTTGCAATTTTATCAGTAGCTTCATCACTTGAGTGAAAAGAATTTGAGGTGGGTGGAGAGGGAGAGGGGGAATCCAGGTAGCAGAAGGCATTATCCTTTTTTTTATAGATTTCTATTTGTTTTAATTTTTTTTCTTTTTTTCTTTTCTTCCTGATTTCTGCATTTGGGAAGTTTTTCATTCTGTGAACATGTCAGCATGTGGCTTTAGAGGAATGTTTTATCGGAATAGGTTCTCTTGTTTTGTCATCTCCAAGCAGGCAGCATCTATTGTTCTGCCTTGTGGTCTGTAATTGTGGGAGGGGGAGGGAAGAGTGGTTTGTATCCTTCCTACAGTGGGGAGTTTGATAAACAGGAGCTCAGTTGTGACACAATTGATGACTTTTTTTTTTGCGACTTCTGCTTTGCTGGCTGAGCTGGTGAAATGCATTCCTCCATGCACTCGACATTTATTTATTTAATAAACCTTCTCAAAGGGACAGCGGTTTCAGTGAGTCATTGTGTTGCTCACATTTTAAGTTGACTAGAAACACACGCTCCCCATGGGAGTGGACAGGGGTTGGGAGGGTAGGGGGAGGCATGTGGATGTGTTTTTCTACTTAGTTGTTACATTTGTATTCAGTCTTTTTTGCCTTTAAATTATATATTGTCACGTTCCCGGGGTGAACACTCCTGTGGACGGATAGCCGAGCAAGCTTTACACTCCGAGGCATTCAATTCAACTATTGCGGAGTTAATACTGCTGGGGAGAGCAGCGGGGGTAGCGAAGCTCTTAGCTTCACGGACCCAACTAGACGTCTTTGAACCTGGATAATCAACTCAAACCTGACACGGAATTGTAATGCAAAAATACTGGCTTTATTGAAAGAAATGCCAGTAACAAAAGAATGAAAAAAAAAAAAAAAAAAAACCTTTAGAGGCCATTTTCCCCCACAAAGCGGGGGTTGGTCTTTTTCGGGCACCGTAGTTGTTGTTGTTTTTGTTGGTCCCCTTTTTGAAGCAATGTTTTACGGCCGGATGCCCTTCCTGCCGCCAACCCTGTTTGTCGCCTTTTACGACAAACGGGGAATTACCACTCAATTTGCCGACCTTGGAAGGATGACAGGCTGAGTCAACCCCCCTGGCGTTAATTCAGCGATCGACCGGGATTCGAACCCAGGATCCTAGGATCCTAAGCTGGCACCCTAGCCGCTAGGCCAACACCAGGCTCAAAACCAAACGTACCAAACAAAAGAATGTATGATAAAACTAATATCCTAAATGGAGCGCCCCCACAGACGTGTGTACAACACAAGGGGATGATAAAAGAACGAAACTAAAAATGTAGTGTACTCAGCTTCGAGCGGCTCTTGAACCCCGTCGGGAATTGTCACAGCCCCCGCGTCCTTGCGTGGGAAAACACGCCTTCGTGCGTGGGAAAATACGCCTTAGCGTGCCGTTCGTTCACTCCAGCCGCACTCGTCCTCACTGCCTGTTTTACACAGCACCGACGTCTCTCCGGTTCACTCGGCATGGCCCTCAGCCGTCACGAAGCTACGGGCCAAGCGCACCAGAGTCCACAAGCTGCATCCATGCGTGCTCCTATCAGCGAGTCCCATCTCATCGCTCGACTACCGGACCAATCACTGCTCTTCCGGGCGTGGCCTCGCGGACCTGCCTTTGTGATGTGGCAGCTGATGGTGTCATTGGCGGTGCTCAATGTTCTGTTTCCTGCTTCTTTTATTTAGTGTTTATTTTAGGTGTGGAGTGCATGCCGGGTGTGGTGTGTGTCATAAGGAACAAGGGGAAAAGTACAGAGGCGATTACATACAGGGGATTAATTACCCTTATCCCTAACATTAACATAACCCCACTCCTCGTCATTGGGACAAAGATACATTCTTACACTAATCTGGTCTAAACGGATCCCTACTTATGGTGCATGGGGGTTCTTCTTCTTCACGACAGTCAGAGCACACTACCTATACAATTCTACCTGGACTAAGGTATTGCATTGCCTACCTCCCACAAACGTAACAATATTTTCACACTCACTTAGCCGATGATGCTCTGGACTCAGTCATGTTATTATTCTTATTCAATTATATTGTTAATATTATGATTTTGTAATAATGTTAATATTATTATTATTGGACAAAATTGATTAACTTGTGCTTCTAATAGATTTTACTTCCAGTAGGTGTGCGGACTAGGGACTCTTAGCCTATACACTACCATGTGTAAATGTACATGTTTTTGGTCCAATTTTCTCCAAATTTCCCTCAGGAGAGTATTGTCCTGTCACCAGCGATTAAGAGCACCTGATGACGGATAGTCGAGACAGTTTTTACTCCCGAGGCGAGCAGCCGAAAATGGCGGTTATTTTTTACACATGCGGGAAAGAAGGAATGCGAGTCGTTTATCTGATGAACACACAGGTTTATTCCGGAACCCACAATTGATAAACAAACACGACAAATAAAATGCACCACAAATAATTTAATGAAAATAAACCAAAGAGATGAGAATGAAAGGTGAGGTAAAAACTAATGTCTAATTTGAGGATCCTCACACGCTGACTCAAAGACGGACACACAGGGGAATATAAAATGAAAATAAAATCCCTTTTCGTGCCGGCACTTAGCTCTGCCCACATGAGTTCCTCTGCGACGTTGGCAGCTGGGGATGAGGCCCAGAGCTTGATGTCCCTCCAGTGGGAATCCAGCACAATATGGCCACGGTGTCACGTTCGACGGCGCCACAAACGTGAGGTGAGTTGAGAAGAAGCCCTCTCGCTTCTCCACCTCTTTCGCACAATGGCCAGCATCCTGTCTGCTTTCAAAATCTCCTCAATTATCACGCGATGCTCCTCCTTCACCTCAGAACTATTGCGATCCTCTCAGAACTATTCCTGCTTCTCCAAGCTCTCCAAGCTTCTCTCCGCTCTCGAAGCTTCTCTGTACTGACGTCACACCGACCAATGGCAAAGCTCTTTCCGAATCACTCCATGGTCTTCTCAGCCAATCATGAACTTCAGGGCATGATCTCACGGCCTTTCTTGACCGCCCACTGATTCTCCGCCTCTAATGGGCGGGGCCTGCTTATGAGGTCCATTAAGGTGCAAGGTGGGGTAAAATAGCACGTTTCACGTGCCATCAATAAATTGAAATTATCAGTCTTTCCAGTGAAGAAAGTCCAGTCGGTGGGCGGTCAATGGGGATCTGCGATCACCAGTCCCCCCACAAACCATATACTGCTAGAAAGCCTAGCGTATGAGGAATCCAAAAATACAGACACAAGTGAATTTGGGATACAAATAAACATGTGAGCTTTAATTTTCTAGACACATACAAAAATATGTTTTTTTGGTTGACATAATTGAAACTGGAACTACTGCTAACTGCCTCAGTCAATCTGTTATTTACCCCTTTGGCTAGTTAGTATGGGTATATCCAAAGAGACCAGTGATGGCTTTTCAGTAAATTGTAATGATAATTACACAAAATATTTTTTCTTTGTTTTTAAAGAAAAATACAAGGATTTTTTTCATAACTCAATTTGTAGTAGGGGTATCTTAAAAAGCCATCATTAATTCATCCAACATGTTAAGATGATTATTAATGCCAAATTTCATTCAATTTGGATGATTAGTTTTCAAGTTATTTCAACTTATTTCTTTGGAAATAAGTACCAATCAAAACAGTTTGATTCTGAAAATATATACTTCAAAGAACACTTTGACATGAAAAACAAGTTTTTTTTTTTTTTTTTTTTTTTTTTTTTACCCCACTGTGCACCTTAAGGCGGGGCTTAGTTGTCCTGAGTGTTCATTGGGCCGGCGCTGGTTGTAAATGTTGTTTAATGGGGGTTTTCATGGTCGGCCTTGTAAATGTAAAACGTTAGGGAAAATCACAGAGGGAAATCACACACTGGGGAAAATTAACCTTAATCCCTAACTAATTATCACTGCTTCAACACTCGTGTGAAGACGCACAAACAATCTTAAGCTACAGTTTCCCGACTTGAGTACATCGAGATTTCTCCTACGTGGCCATATACCTACCTTCCGTACGGTATCCTTTCACCTCCCCTATAAATGTAACAATATTATATAATGCTAGGGACCATTAGGAATGGGGTTATGTGTCAAATAAAGGTCACAATTGGGCCGTAAGGCTGTTGGGTACAATATCGTATGTCACACTTGAAGCCATGGCTGGGAGAAATCACATACGAGGCCCCAATATATAAATTACAAACAATCCGTATGCAGTCCACATATAATCTGATGGGTGGACAAATCGGACAGGCAATGGGATGCATCATTCATGCGTAAAGACTCATTTGAGCATATTTATTAGCTAAAGATCATTGTGAGTTGCGACCTAACTAGATGCCTAGCTCGTGGTCCGTTTGTCTGTGGGGGATGTGATAAGTATAGAATGCCTCGACGACGTCTGGTTTCCTCCATGTTTCTTTGAGTTTAGTGTTTTAACAAAAATAGCAACTGTTTACAAAGGTAATCATACATTACACAGGATTGAACAAATATTGTAGTTATAATAATTTGCTCTTCCTGTAGGTGAACGCCACGATATGCTATTTATACACCTTAACACGGAATTTGTCCATGGTGGAAAATGCCCTTGCGGAAGGGGCAAATAAGTCGCTACATCTTCCACCGTATGCCCACTCGCCTCCTTGACAAATTTGGTTGAGATTGATCAAGTAACGACCGAATGTATTGCGGTCAGACAGAGACAGATACATAGACAGACACCAAATTGTGTATGTTAGTATAATGCAGAGGTGTACATCGGAGGATGAGAATTAAGTAATCAATGAGGTGTCCATATGCCAGTACCACAGACTATCACCGAAGAAGGGCGCTGCACAATGGTCACGTTGATTTACTAAAGATTATGGCCAGTGCTTGTACCAAAGCTCAAATGCTCAAGAAGTGGCACCGAATAATTTTATCCAAACCCTGTTTTGTACTCGGTCTCCTCATTAAAACGAAACAGGTTTTGGAAATTTGAAAACAAGTACCGGTACATATAATCCCTTTAAAGGCTCAATAGAACAATAACAGCAAGGATAGAAGATGCCCAAAAACCTTTCCTGTTAATGAAAGACATAGAGGTCAATTAAAGATGTGGAATGGGAAGATGAAACTAGCATGCAAGAAAAGGCAATGTAGGGATAAACAGGGGAAAACACAAAACAATAAAAACCAGAATTTTTTTATCACCTCTGACGTATGAGATCACAAGCAGTCATTAGTGTGGATTAACCACTTATATTGATGGATTAAATTCAAATTGGACAAACATATACCAAAACAAATTGTTAACCTGGCTAGCAGTCTCTATTTGGTTGTACCATAGACTGCCACCCAAGCTGTGTGCATTAGTCATGTGGATTTGCATCGTTTTAATTACAAATGTTGGAGAATGCTATTTCGGATGCTTTTTGCTCGTTGATCTGAGGGACGTGATTGTCTGACAGGATGGTGCAGAACTAGCGTGCTGATCTTTCAACAGTCTAGTCTGAGTTTGATTCCTGATCAGACAATAAATGTTGGATTGGTGCTTCGTAAACAGGTCGTTTCATCAAAATGTTGCCTTCTGTCAGATGGACATTAAGCTGAAGACCGTCTGTTAGCATCAATTGCTGGTCGACTTTGAAGATCCAAAGTAGGTGAGGAATCACCAGTCCACAGATCAAGTTTAAAATTTCTGCTCTAATCAGCTACAGTCGAATATCAGGCCTGTCCAGCCAGTTTCTGAAAGGCCTGGCCTAACAACACGTGCTCTGAGCCACTGACCCACTGCGAAGAAGAAGAAGAAGAAGAAGGCGGTCTAAGCACATGATTTCCCCCCTTCTTGAGTATAGCATCCTGGGATGAAACCATAGGTGACTCAAACAACAATTCTGGCTACATTTCTAATGGTCCAGTGGTCATGACTTCGTATTCCTATCACTGTGACCCAGGTTTCATTCCTACTTAGGGAAGCACTTTTATTTAGGTGAGCAAGGTAGCTCTTTTGAAGGTGTTATCATGACTGAGCGTTTGGTCCATGACATTTTTAGCAGGATTGAATTTTACTAAAACTGCCATTCTGGTATAACATGAGCTAGACATTCTGTATTGCGAAGCATGGCTTTTGGAAATGATGATAATTGCTGTCTGCTCCACAATAAATTGGTGTGAACTTGCAAGTATCACCCGTCACTTCACTGACGGGAACATTCGGAGAGAGGAGAGAGGGTCAGAGAGACAGAGAGATCACGGTCGCAAGTTGGTGTCTGCAGTTTTGGCACGTGTGCCCATATACAAACCTTCTCCTTTTTTTTGTATCACAAACCTTCCTGGGAGTTCCCTGAATCAACCGTCGTTGGTTTCATTGAAATCCGTTAATCCGTTCTCAAGTTACAGCACGACAAACAAACAAACAGACAGTCACGGCTCCTTTTATAATATAGATACGAATAGAATGCAAGAGATCCCATGGTAACTTTTGCAAACGTAGACCTTTGGACTGCCACTGTGACCACACAGACATTTGCAGATACATTAAATGACTGACGAGAAATACAAACTGGTCTTGGTAGAGACTTTTGACGCACGTCGATAAAAGCAATAATGCATTTTCTCAAACAGGAGTTGAGAAAGTGCAAGTTTACCTCCGTGGGAAAACTATGTTTTGGCGTTACTGTTCTTCGGAGCAGAAACATCATCCTCGCCTTGTTTATGACGGTGGTAAACTTGCGCTTTCCCTACTCCTGTTCGGGGAAATCCATTATTAAGTGGTGGGTTTGGCGTTCCCCTCTGAGCACTTGGCTGATAATGTTGGGAAGCCAGGTCTGCGCTCCTTAAACGGTGTTGATGTTGTGACCCGTTGTCAATTATTGTCTTTGTGATGCAAGTAGAGGACCGTTCGTCAAACAAAATATTATTTTTCCCAAGAGTGGCTCTTTTTAAGACCGTCATCCTTGATGGGAAATCTTCACCATCTTGTGCAGCCAATCAACAGGATTGATGTTTTAATTGACCAGAATTTCACAATTAGCTCTTCAGCCCTCTTTGTAATCTCACCTGACAACTCCTTGATTTTCAGCATGAAACGCATGATTACAGGCCACAGTTACCCAACACCAGAAAGACAAATTCCCTCAAATTATCAATCGGCAATCAATATATATAATAATATATCAATAATATATCAATCAATATATATAATAATATATCAATAATATATCAATCAATATATATAATAATATATCAATAATATATCAATCAATATATATAATAATATATCAATCAATATATATAATAAATTAATAATATATCAATCAATATATATAATAATATATCAATAATATATCAATCAATATATATAATAATATATCAATAATATATCAATCAATATATATAATAATATATCAATCAATATATATAATAATATATCAATAATTAAATATATCAATCAATATATAAAAAAAATAATAAAAAAAAACCACCTTTAGAGGCCATTTTTCCCCGCAAAGCGGGGGTTGGCCTTTTTCAGGAACCGTGGTTGTTGTTGTTTTTCGGTCCCCTATTTGAAGCAATGTTTTACGGCCGGATGCCCTTCCTGACGCCAACCCTTTTTGCCGCCTTTAACGACAAACAGGGAATTACCAGTGAACTGGTACTCAATTAGCCGACCTCGGAAGGATGACAGGCTGAGTCAACCCCCCTGGCGTTCATTCAGCGATCGACCGGGATTCGAACCCAGGATCCTTGGACAAATTCAACACCAGAAAGGAACACCACCAGAACATTCAACACCACCAGAAAGGAACCCAGGATCCTTGGATCCTAAGCCGGCACCCTAGCCGCTAGCCCAACACCAGGGATAATCAATATATATAATAATATATCAATAATAATATATCAATCAATATATATAATAATATATCGATAATATATCAATCAATATATATAATAATATATCAATAATATATCAATCAATATATATAATAATATATCAATCAATATATATAATAATATATCAATCAATATATATAATAATATATCAATCAATATATATAATAATATATCAATCAATATTTATAATAATACATCAATCAATATATATAATAATATATCAATCAATATATATAATAATATATCAATCAATATATATAATAATATATCAATCAATATATATAATAATATATCAATCAATATATATAATAATATATCGATAATATATCAATCAATATATATAATAATATATCGATAATATATCAATCAATATATATAATAATATATCGATAATATATCAATCAATATATATAATAATATATCAATAATATATCAATAATATATCAATCAATATATATAATAATATATCAATAATATACCAATCAATATATATAATAATATATCAAATATCAATAATATATCAATCAACATCAAATTATATATATATATATATATATATATATATATATATAATAGATATGCATACTGGACCGGAATTTGATTACGAATTTGGCCCAATGGTTGCATCAATACTGAGGTGTGGATGTGCCATTGATTAAGTGCCCGGGCTGCATATTGGATGAGAAGTTTGTACAGGGTACCAGTCCTCAATGGCTTGCTCTTTTCATTGGGCACAATGGGATATTTAACATCAACCAGCAAATGCGAACAGACACCTGGCTTCATGTTCCTCTGAAGGGTGCCGACTCTTCTGCGAAGCACCAGGATGATAGTTTACGGTCGAGTCAGGAATCAATCCCAGATGAGACAGCTCAAAGGATAGTAGGCCTACGCAACCTCTGAGCTATTCTGTCAGTCCCATCTTGCATGCATTATTCTGCCTTTTATAATGAATAAGTGAAAATTAAATGACACCACGGTACGTTCATAAATGGATACCCAATGTTGGATTAAACCTAGTAACTAGGTATCACATGGAATGTGGACATTGAAACATCCCTAATGCTCCAAAAGGGTCACTTCTTGTGTAAGTGGCCTCCGCTTCTTTAACGGCTACTATTATTCCCACCATCTTGTGGAGTTAGCCGGGGGAAGCTTGGTCCAGGTCTTTCACGAACCAGTTGGCCAGGCCTGACGTTTCCCTAAGGTTAAGCAGGAATTTGGAATTTGTTCAGGGTTCCGGTAGCTCGCCTACTCTTTGCGAAGGCCACCGTGGGATCTTTAACTAATGCCTGCAGACGGGACGCCCATTTTAACGTCGATCAGAGGGATGGCACACACCTTGATGAAATGAATGACCCTGCCTGTGCAACACCAGGATGACAGTTCATAGCTGAATCGGGTATGGGGATTCAAACCCAGGCTAGACAGCTTTGAGGCAAGTGTGCGTATCTCTAGGCCATCCTGCCACTCTGCTTGATATCACACTAATCAATTTTATTAATTGTCTGCAATCCTTAAGGGTCAATCAAGAGCTTGTGCACAGATTCAGAAAATTAATATAAAAAGAGATGGAATTTTATCTCGTGTTTTAATGAGTGGGAAAAGCTAAAATTGAAATCTAAAAGTGCTCGGATATTCGGGCCGCATATTTTTTGATTGAAACTTTACTTTAGTTTGTGAGGGGAAGGGGGAAAGAATTTGGGCTTGGATTTGGACACGCATTCACATGTTTAGGGGAGCTGACACGTTTCTTGCAAGTATTTTGATTGCCGTGTGGCTACATCTCCAGGCAATTTGGCGTGTTTGTTTGCTGTGCTGTAAAATACGGGTGGTGCTCCACTGACGATTTATTAAATATTCTTGTTCAAACATTTAATGGGTTATCCTGTCGTTCGAGGCACTTTAAGCTAACCACATGCAATGTCGACTTTTGAGGGAGAACTTGTCCGCAGCAAATGGATGCCAAAGATTATTGTGTACACGGACATTGCTGTCGCGTTCAAACGTATTCTTGTGAATCTACCAGACAACACCAGAGCATTGCTTCCAGAGACAGAAAAAATCATTCCAGTTGCTGTGTCATTGCCTAAAAGCTGGGGAGCTGCGGTTCCAGGCATGTGGGCCATGTGCCAGAACCCTGCGGCCCTTTCTCTAGAGTAGGGGAGAAGCCGTTGCCTCGATTTTGTTGCGCCCTTCTTACAAATCTGAGAAGGATCGACTTGACATTTGGGATCGCCCAATGGATGATCTGCGATTTTTGGATTCAAACCGAGGCCTCACTTCCACTGGTGTGCTTGTCCGCTTAACCATGCTGAAGTACAGTTTTTTTATTAAATTCATGAACCTTGTCGTTTATGTAACTAATCACTTTTTATTTTTTTTTTTGTATACTGAATCGAGGCTCGTGAAAGAGCTAACATTTATTTCACAAACAAATCAACCAGACAAACAAAATATACAAAAAGAGGGAGTGGAAGACAAGATGGGGAGAGAAGGGGAAGCACACAACCACAACATTTGAGAGCAGGGAGAAGTGTGGGAGGGAGAGGGCTTGGGGGCAGGAGGCGTGGGAAGGGGGGGGGGGGGGTGGGAGAAGTATAAAACACAAGGGGACCGAAATTAGCGGGGGTAGAAAAGATCAAGGTTTTGGATGGGGGAGGATAATTTTCGATTTTTCACTGTGTCTTCAAACGTTTCTTCCAAGGAAACATGTGTGATGATTTGACAGACAGCATAGCTCCTGACTATGTTGGAAAGATTGCTGCTGTGTTGGATTTTGTCCAAACTTGTTCGAATCGACACGAAGCGACTGAAATTTTTGATGCAAAATTTGACAGGTGGACCAGATGAGGACAAGTTCCAGCAGGCATAAGATTTGATGGGAATAATTTTTGTGCTCTTTACTCTCTGAACTACCACAGAATCGGCGATCTTACAAAACCATGGAACATCACCCAAAACGATCATTGTGCGACGGCCGTGTGGATTTTCAGAAGTTTATATCGATGCACTATTTTATGATCTTTGTCATGCTAAAGTCTTCATCAGCAAGGCAAAAAGAAAAAGGAGGGGAGAGGGGAGACACAGACAGTACCCCAGATGGGAAGCGTGCTGTCTATTGGAGAAATGGGCTTCTGGGAATATTCTCAGGAAATGTTTGAAATGGTCAATCCCTGCAAATCCCACGTCCCCGGTGGAACGCAGCACGCACGTCCGCTCCCGATAGAATCTTTCCGTGGCAGCTTTTGTATTTCCATCGGGTGGAACTTTAATCACTCTCCTTAAAGCTTAATGGAGCGTTTAAAGACGGCGATGAAAAATGGCTACGTTAGTTTGTTCATGTGAGAATTGAGCATGAGATGTACAAGTCTTGTAAAGTGAAGCATTTTGCAGTTATCTATCTGCTTGCACGGTCATGCTGGTCATGCTGGTCATGCATGGCACGGACATGCTGGTCATGCTGCAGGCTCATGTCAGCGCTTTCGATCCTTTGAAAGCACGAGCGCACGGCCTCGTTGTGCATTCCTATTCTCCCCGCAGCAGCATGGCCATCACTCCTGACCGGCACTCCGAACCCCACTCCACGCCCCCCCAACCCCCCGGTCCCCAACCATATCCTTGCCTGCTATTATCTGCCGTATATCTATCTGTCTTTTTTCTGAACTGCTTTTGTTTTGTGAAACAAATCGAGAACGAAGGGTGGAGGTGTCTGCGGTCATCCTTTGTGACACGGCAAGGAATATAGTCACTGCGGTGTAACTCTGCTTATTGTGATAGCTCTGTGCCTGAAATCTCGCCGCAGGAGCAACTCGAGAAATCGGATCGGCCCTCACCCGGATGTGTCTGCGACATCGAAGCATTGAAGCCAAGCTGGGTCTCTTTACTCAGTGAGTGTGGGATGCACCTGGAGAGGCATGTGCTGCTGACAAACGTACAAACACGCACACATTTGGCCGGCCATTATCATACCGTGTCCAGTACCAGACGGATTTCGGTCCAAACGCATCGGCTGTTGATGCTCAGGCATCGTTTTATCTGAATGTTCAAGGCCGCAGCAGTCATAACACTTTTTTTATTATTATATATTCACTCTGGTGAAAGGCCCAGTGCTGAACAATAATGGGATAACTTGTGTGGTACATCCTTCCAGCAGCTACTAAAGTCTGCTTTGTAAGAAGCTGGCAGCTGGACTTAGGGAGGCAGAAAGTAAAAGTACAGTGTGTTTTCTGGCCTTGATTTCTGGCCGTGTTGGCAAGTGTTTACGTACACGATGCCAGCCTGCCAGCCTGTGGGTGCGAGCTGTGTATGGTGCCGGCAGGATAATAAACTCCCCTGGCATCTTATGGTCTAGTTGCAACGGGCGAGTTTATTAGAACAGCCAATGCGATTGCATTCCTTTTCTATGTAATTACTCACCCTGGACAATTTATCCCCGTATTGATGAAACAAAGCTTTATGAGGAAGATTATTACAAAAACAAGAAAGCATGTCAAAATGCAAAGCCTGTCCACATCCACTTGGTACTCTGTAGACGAAAACTATAGCTAAAAAAAAAACTTAAAACTTAAAATGGCACTGAGTTAAGGATCATCAGAATTACCAAAGTTCAAAGTGCCATAACTTTGTCAAAAATGATCGAAACGTCGTGAAGTTCGAACTTGATCTGTAACTTATCATGAGGAAACCATGTGCCAAGTTTGAAATCATTAGCATTAAGCGTTTAGAAAAAAAGTCCGGAAAGCTGTTCTTTGAGTGACGGACTGACAGACGGACAGACGGAGGGACGGCGTGCAAACCTATAGTCCCCTCCGGTGTACACCAGTAGGGGACTAATAAACAGGGAAGCAATTATCATAAAATGAAATAAAAACACCCGGCCGTCTCACGCCTCTTTCTTCGAGGCAGGTAGTGGTAGCTGGGCTAATAAAGGCTATTTGTACTTATTATGATCTTGCCCTTTGACATTTTGACCCAATTATTAACTGGTGTTCTCCATATTCTATTAATACGGGTTTGTAGAAAATTTGATGAAAGCTCAAATGGTTAAAAAAAAAGTTATGACCTGGACACACACACACACACACACACACACACACACACACACACACACACACACACACACACACACACACACTGACACACACTGACACACACTGACACACACTGACACACACTGACACACACTGACACACACTGACACACACAGGAACACACTGACACACACAGGAACACACTGACACACACAGGAACACACTGACACACACAGGAACACACTGACACACAGGAACACACTGACACAAGGAGAACTATTTGACCATTTTGAAGACTGCGATAAATCAAACTGTGCGATGATGCAGAAAACCTTGTACAGACCAGCTAACCTTGCTGAGTGCTCGATGCATTTGAAGCCTTTGGCATTGAGGATCTTCCTTGTACTTTTTTCCAGAGATTGTGCATTAATAATGATTATAATCATTTGACTTGTTCTCTGAACTTTGTGACGTAAAGAATGTTTGTTCGGTGAATTGGCAAAGATGTAAGTAATGAAAAGCTTGAAGATTGAGAGTTGTAAACGTTATGGCATATTTTGTTTTAAAGATTACGCATTGTTTCAGAGCTCTCGCGGGAAGTTTGATCAGCCCCCTGCAGGAGAGGCTGGAAGAATGGCGGAAGATGACCAACCAGATGGATAAGGAACATGCGAAAGGTCAGACCCAGTCCTTTGCTGTGATGGGGTACTGCTACTGGCAGTGTGGTTCTTGAGTGCCATTGAGTTGTGTAAGGGTCATTCTCCACTGAGATGCATGGATACTGTTTCTGCCTTACCTCATCGGGGGAGAGAGGGGGGAATAGGGTGGAGGAAAGACTAGCAGGTTATAATTTGAAAAATATGGTCAGCAGAGCACAGGCTGTAGTAGTTCACGTTGGTTGCTGTGCTTTATGTGCCATTTTACTAGTTCATACCCTGTTCTTTTGAGGTGAGAATCCCCCTCCCTCCTCCTCCCACCCCTTGCCCCACACCCTGCGGGTGTTCTGTACTCTTCTCATGCATCTGGCCTGAATTGAGGCCAACCAGGTGGGGATTGTTTTGCTAACCTGAAACATGTGTTGGGGTAAGGAGGGGCCATCGTTAAGAGCTGAATTTCTTGTAACTTGTGGAGTATGGTTTGTATTGGTGCCCCAATGTCTTTTCGATTAGTCGATTAGTCACTGGTCAATAAGTTGATTGGTGGCTTTTATACCTCGTTTTTATTTGTTTTATTTGCTCTGCATGATATTTAATTGATAGCCATTACATTCAGAAATTATTGGGGAAATGCCGAAGATTGATCTTGCATTCCATGATGCTAAATTTATCCTTGCATTGGCTGCTTGACCTGAGAGCCGTAGACCAGTGCTTCTAACTTGCTCAGTTATAGAAAACCTCATCTAGAGAGATGAAAATAAGTTATAGGTAATGACATATCTAATTCCCCTTCCCATGTGTCTGCCCCTTCTCTTACTCTGCCCTGTGACCTTCAAGAGTACAAACGGGCCCGGCAGGATATCAAAAAGAAGTCGACGGATACAATCAGACTGCAGAAAAAAGCGAAGAAAGGTACTGTACTTCGACTGCAGTTTCTCTTTGCTGAGCATGAGTCATGGCTGAGCAATCGTGGATGTATTTGAGGTTTTGCTTTTTGTGTGGTTATGTATCAGCATAAAGTGTGAGTCATGTTAATCCTTTCCTCCTGTTCCTCGGTTCCTTGCAGGCGAGACTTTTGGTGAGTCTGAACACATTCTGCACGTCTTACCACTCCCACCTTTGCTTGTTGTATTGATATGCCTCTCATGGTTGATTTCCAAACCTTCCGAGATAACTCGTGCGGGAGACGTGGAATTGCTAAGCGCCAAAACGGGATGTAACTTGTGTACAAAGGGAAAAGCCAAAAGTGCTTCCCGCTAAGCCAAAACCATCTGCGTTTCATGACATTTGGTAGATTCATTCTGCATCTATGGAATGTCCTCCTAAATTCCACTGGAAAACGTGCGGTGTGCTTTAGTTGTTGTCAGACATGCATAACAAATGAAAATGGGAAGATGAAAAAGTTAAACCTTCGTCATGACCATATACAGTGCATTCAGAAAGTATTCAGACCCCTTCACTTTTTTCCCTTTTTGTTATGTTGCAGCCTTATGTTGAAATAGTTTAAATTCATTTTTTCCCTCATCAATCTACACTCAATACCCCATAATGACAAAGAGAAAACAGGATTTTAGAAAGTTTTGCAAATTTATTAAAAAGAAAAAACTGAAATATCACATTGACATAAGTATTCATACCCTTTGCTATGACACTTGAAATTTAGCTCAGGTGCCTCCCATTTCTCTTGATCATCGTTGAGATGTTTCTACACCTTGATTGGTAAATTTTCCACCTGTGGTAAATTCAATTGATTGGACATGAATTGGAAAGGCACACACCTGTCTATATAAGGTCTCACAGCTGACAATGCATATCAGAGCAAAAACGAAGCCATGAGGTCGAAGGAACTGCCTGCAAAGCTCAGAGACAGGATTGTGTCGAGGCATAGATCTGGGGAAGCCTAAAAAAAAATTTCTGCTGCATTGAAGGTTCCCAAGAGCACAGTGGCCTCCATAATTCTTAAATGGAAGAAGTTTGGAACAACCAGGACTCTTCCGAGAGCTGGCCGCCCGGCCAAACTGAGCAATCGGGGGAGAAGGGCCTTGGTAAGAGAGGTGACCAAGAACCCGATGGTCACTCTGGCTGAGCTCCAGAGATCCTGTGTGGAGATGGGAGAAACTTCCAGAAGGACAACCATCACTGCAACACTCCACCGATCTGGGCTTTATGGCAGAGTGGCCAGACGGAAGCCTCTCCTCAGTGAAAGACACGTGAAAGCCTGCTTGGAGTTTGCAAAAAAGCACCTAAAGGACTCTCAGACTGTGAGAAACAAGATTCTGTGGTCTGATGAAACCAATATTGAACTGTTTGGCCTCAATTCTAAGCGTCATGTCTGGAGGAAACCAGGCACCGCTCATCACCTGCCCAATACCATCCCAATGGTGAAGCATGGTGGTGGCAGCATCATGCTGTGGGGATGTTTTTCAGCAGCAGGGACTGGGGGACTAGTCAGGGTTGAGGGAACAATGAGCGGAGCAAATTACAGAGATATCCTTAATGAAAACCTGAAACAGAGCGCTCAGGACCTCAGACTGGGCCGAAGGTTCACCTTCCAACAGGACAATGACCCTAAGCACACAGCCAAGACAACACAGGAGTGGCTTAGGGACAACTCTGTGAAGGTCCTTGAGTTGCCCAGCCAGAGCCCTGACTTGAACCCAATCGAACATCTCTGGAGAGACCTGAAAATGGCTGTCCACCAACGGTCCCCATCCAACCTGACAGAGCTTGAGAGGATCTGCAGAAAAGAATGGCAGAAAATCGCCAAATCCAGGTGTGCAAAGCTTGTCACGTCATACCCAAAAGGCTCGAGGCTGTAATCGCTGCCAAAGGTACTTCAACTAAGTACTGAGTTTGAGGGTCTGAATACTTATGTCGGTATGATATTTCAGTTTTTTCTTTTTAATAAATTTGCAAAACTTTCTAAAATCCTGTTTTCTCTTTGTCATTATGGGGTATTGAGTGTGGATTGATGAGGGAAAAAATGAATTTAAACGATTTCAGCATAAAGCTGCAACATAACAAAATGTGAAAAAAGTGAAGGGGTCTGAATACTTTCTGAATGCACTGTATATATATATATATTTTTTTTTTATTTTTTTTTTATTTTATGTAACACAGAGCAGAAAGCTGTTTTGAAGAGAGAAATATGTATGTGGAAGTATAATTTGATATTTTGATTGTGGCTTTTTTTTCCAAAATTCTACCACAAACTTTCACTTTTGATAGTTAATAGCATGTCCTGGAGCTTGTGTTGTACTGTGCTTGTGTGCATAGGAAGAGGGGACATGGGTCCGGTTCTGGGCTCTGCTATGCAGGAAGTCACTGACACGTACCTTCTGCTTGAAGAGACCGAGAAGCGGGCGGTCCGCCGAGCACTGATCGAGGAAAGAGGGCGATACTGTACCTTCGTTCACATGTTTCGTTTCGTGCTGGTATGAGACACGTCTGAGCGTGTATCATTGCACTATTAATTGCCCTATTTATTTGCGCCTTTGACCTAACCACCCCATTCCTGAAGCTGGTTTTCAGTTGATCTCTCATTTGGATGACAAGTTGTAAAATAAAAAATAAGAAGAGTGAGATGAGAGAGCAATGATGCAAAAATGAGATGCAAAACGAGCAATGAGCTGACAGTGGGTGAGTAGGAACACAAATGGATACAAACGGGAGAATGAATGAAAGAATGAATGACAGGAAAGAAGACAGACAGAGGAAAAGGGAGGGAACATCAGAACCTGTAAGTAAGAGGGTTGGGCTATGTACTGTTATCGTAGAAAATATTCTATGTAGAGATGGGGGATAACTTGAAATGATAGTGTACACCAACTGTTTAAATCCCTGAAGGGAAAAGTGTGTTTGAACGGCCTCAGAGAGGTTGTTCCACAAATGTGAGAAAAAGGGACAAAAGAGTTGAGGTGTGCAGTGAGCCTGGATTTTGGGAGTTTTACCAGGAGAAGGGGGCATGGGTTACTGTTAAACGTGTTTCTGGAGGAGTCTGGGAGGGTTGGAGGGTTAAAAGAATAGGGGGATATAGACTGAAGAAGAGGATTAAAATAAATAAATAAAGGAAGCCACTGACCTTTCTGTGATGTAAGAGCAAGAGGCCTTGCATGTCATGGAAGATTCCAACAATGGTGAGACTTTGATTTCACAGATTCCATGAGGAGCGACAGATGTGATTCTGGGGTGCTGGCCCTGGGTGATAAGGTCTGGTTGACAAGGCAGGAGTAGCACTATGCTACTGACAAAGGCCTTGTGGGCTTAAATCCGTTTAATTGATCAAGGAATTACTTGGAATGACAAAGGATGTATTACTACCTCACTTGTAAATTGCGTCCTCAATTTTAATTCCCTTAACTCTCAGCCCTCCCTACCCTCACCCCTCCTCCCCTGTGCGTACGTTATAAATAGGTGATGACCCCTCCTTAACATTTTGGACTTGTGAACATTTTTGAGGTATTGTGAGGCAGTAATCCTTTTTTCAGTTACTCTTATCTCCATGAGATCTATGCTCGACAAACACTGTATGTTGGTCTCATTATGACAAACAAATCCAAAAACCACTCCACCAAATGTAGCACAAATTAATTATACGGGAATTCTCCCTACTCGAAAAGGGCACTTCCCTAATAGTCTAGGGCGATTAGTAATTTCGTGTTTTTTGTTTGTTAAAATTGATTTAGCAATGGATTCTGCTTCAGAATATTATAGAGATGTAAAAAAAATAGGGTTCCATTTTTTCTTTTACGTCTAATAGGTAGTAATTCGAAGAAATCCAAGATGGCCGCCATAAAATTTGGAAAATACACTTTTGTGCATATCTTTGTATCTAGATATCATATAAACATGAATAATATGTCCTTTTATATGTTTTCAGACCCAAGGAAGCCATATCTGCCATTGTTTTTACAGAAAAATGCAAGGAAATTAAAATAGTGGGCAATATACCAGCCAAAATGGAGACGGCCGTCGTGAAATCGGATCGTATAATTTCCCAATTAGAATCGATTCAATAAACAATATTCACTGATAACATTTATTTTGAATACACACACACGCACACGCACACACACACACACACACACACACGCACACACATACACACACACCTAAACATAAACGATGAATGAACATAAACGATCACATAAACGAATGCCTCATTCATCCTCATCCATATCTATCACACGCGGTTCATTGATGTTTGCTTTGTTGTTACAACTGTAACCCACACACCCACAAACTTCAGTACAAGGAATATTGTTATTGCGACAGCTACATCTTCCCATACACCCTTTCTTGCACCCACAGTTCACGAGATTCATTATTGCTTCTGGGGCTGGAGGATTCAGGCATCGACTTGGGGCATAAACCCCATCATCCGAAAGTAACTGCCAACCATACTCGACAGGTGATGGAAGGGACGGATGGCTTTCTGCTGCCTTTCTCCATATCATTGCGATATAATGTGCTCGCTGAACGTGTAACTTTAGCGAACCAGTGGTAGGTGGAAGACTCTCTCCCTCAGCAGCACGGTTGGAGAATAAGAACCAGCGAAGCTCGTTTACTTTCGTGTGAACTTTAGACTTGTACAGCAGACAGACGAAGCGTTCCAGCTGGGAACACACTTCTGGTGACGGATCAGTTTGTCCCAAAGACTCCAGAGCCTCCCATATCTTGTTGTCACATGTCATGAAGACCTTAAAGCACCAGTCCTTGCTCCTGCCAGCGAACCTTCCAGACATGTCACTTCCCGTGAATGCGTGGAATCCAAGTATTGCAGACGCACGTTTCTCTCCTAGCATGCCATGAATAGGTTGGACTGCAATGCTCCTCCTCAACTTTCCCTTCCCAGTGAGAAACCTCGTAGCAGGTGGTAGATCGTGAAATCTCTGAATCAGTAGGAGGAAGATATCGGTATCTGGCGAATCAATGATAACTTCTGCATCTTTGTCGACTGTGAGAGCATGCAGAATTAAGAGTGTATCGGCCTCTTCTTGGCTGTGCGTGAGTAGACTGTCTGGAACTTCAGTGTTGCCCGTGGTCTTAGTTCCTGATGTCACCATGAACTTCTTCAACTTGTTTGGATGAGCCTTGCTGTAAGATAGACACTTCACAGCCAAGTACTCTGTAAGCTCTGCCTTGGTCTTCACATTGGAAAGGAAATCTTTGAGTGAAATCTTCTGGATCAATGTACTATCCCTGACGTGATAGTATGTTGATTTCCCCTTTGTCCTCTTTAGGCGCATTTTGTCTTTCAGTGAGTTATCGATGTATCGGTCGAATACCAACCTCACGTCATCATAATGCACGGCAATATTTTCGAGGCGTTCAATGAACGATTGAGCAAAGTCACTGCATGTAATCATTTGTTCTGTTTTGGAGATCCCGTTAACAAGAGCCATGCCATCAATGATTATCACTCTATGGCGAGAAGTAGTCTCGTTTTCATTGATCACTCCTGATCTTGTGGTTGTGTCTGGGTTTTGGCTGATCTGAGAGGGTTCCTGCAAATTTTGGCTTGAGATTTCATAGTCAGTTGATGGGTCATTAGTTTCTTCCCCAGCGTGTGCTGCTGCATCATTCAAAGCGGCAATTCCCGCGTCTTGATGCTCATTGATTTCTGTCGAAATAGGTTCTCCTGGTGGATCATGTACATCCTGCTCTTCAGGCTCAGCCAGATGCTCAAGTTGACGAAGGATTTTTGCCTTGTCGTATGCCAACAAGAGGGATCCATCAGATGCAAATAAAGAACGTGGAACGATGCCAAATTCATAGGTGCCAATACATTCTTTCAGGTCGAGCTCTGGTCGGCTCCGTGAGATAACGATGAACCTCTGCAACAATCCTCGCTCTTCTTTGACTTTGATCAGCTTGTCGCCCGATCTCACTTCTGTTGTGGCATTCGAACTCTTGAATGTTCGAAGTTTTCTTTTCGTCATTTTGTCCCACACAGAAAGTTTTCCCTCAGCTAAACGATCTGTGGCAAATTGCTGGAACATCTGTTGTCCGATCTCGTCGCGCTCTAAGATGTCGCTGGACACTTTTTCATTCATGACTTCTTTGGTGAGCAGGTTGTAGACCTCGTCTACTTCCTCTTCCATAAATGGATCGCCATGTTCACGGAACACCCTAGAAAGCTTGGAGGCATGGCTCATCACCCGGGAAAGCTTTCCCCCCGTGATTTCGTGGTGTTGTTTTCTGCTCTGGTTTTCACCAAGACCATATCCCTCCGCAAACTCGTGCAGTGACTTTGACAGCTCAGGTGCAATGAGGAAGAACTTGTCAAGCGCCTTCTCATTTTGAGTTATCCCTACGATTCCTCCAATCACCTTCAGTGTACGGTTTTCTTGCTCAATGCCATGGTCTGGGGCTATTGATGTGAAGCCTGCCAATCCTTTTGTCACACAGAAGTTCCCTTTCATGAATTCCCTCCACAGTTCTGGGTGCTGCTTTTCAGTCTCCTGCATTGTTGAAATGTAGAGAGGGAGCAACCGAGCATAGTTTAGATGATCGTGAGCGAAGAAGTACTTCGTGAGAGACTCGATGCTCTCCATATGCAGCAGCAGATCACGTTGTCTTGTACTTCTAATGAACAGAAGGATAGTCTCAAACTGTTTCATGTAGTTCAGGATGAAGCGCTGTATCTTGTTTGTGCTGACCTCAAATTGTTCCAGTTTTTTGGTCATATCTCTGGACTCCATCATGGCCAATGTTTTTTTGAGAATGTCGCATAGATTCTTCTCTGGCTCCATGCTCCCGCTGATGTCTCTCTGATATGCCTCTCCCAGACGAACAGATGACTCGTTCAGATAGGCCCTTTCTTCAGGTTCCATTGCCAGGAATCTCTGGAAGTACAGGTTGTACAAAGCGATCAGTGTTACCATGTGTGCCTCCAGAGCTCGATACAAGTGCCTCCCATTTAGTATTTGGCTCACTGTGGTTGGCGAGAAAAGTCCAGCCTCGACCCATGCCTGATCAATTCCACTCCCTTCCACGTATTTTCCTAATGCAGCTAAGGCCCAAAACACAACATGTAGCTCACCAGGTCGGAAGAGGAATTGCTTCCTGATGTCCTCGCGTTCCACCCACAGCTTCATCGCCAGGTCGTATAGCTGCAAATCGAGAGTCATGACTGTGATTGCCTCACTCCCCATAACACGAGTTGTGATGTTGTGAGCTCTCATCAGACCCGTGTACAGTGTATCATAGTCTGTAGGAGGCGACCTTATCAACGGAGGAACGAGAGCAACATTGGTCTTCTCACTGGACGAAGATAGCAAGGAATTGAAGGCTCCCCACGTCCCCGGAGCTGTGAGTTTGACGTCAACTTCTCCTTCTTCCTCGAAGTTCAGGCATCCAATCATCCAGGTCATATCGGTTTTCTTGTTCTTGTCTGTCTCGGGTTTTGATGTGAGCAGCTTGCAGTCGCTCTTTCTCTTCTCGGGTGCTGGCTTCTTGCAGGTCAACGTTTTACAGCCAACTGCATCATGTATCGTTTGAGCTTTTGATGACCGGTCAAGTTCAATTGGTGGTATCATGGGTGATTTCTCCGGTGATACAGGCTGGTAGATCGCAATTGCTGTACCATGAAGGGTATTCATCCCGCAAGGAGTTGACTCTAGAAAATCGATGTTGTCCATGGCAAACCAGACGAACGTGTCCTGAACCAACCATGGTGGTAGACAGATGCCTCCGGTGGACTCCATTTGCTTCAGTACGGAGTTGGCAATGCTGGTCTCAATCTCCATGACCTTTTTGTAGGAGATGGCGAGGTCCAGATGTGCAAGTTTCTCTACAAGCGCCTTGGATCGTGTGTTTTTGTGTATGTCGAGAGCTAAGCCCACACTCAATGGAGTTTCAAATCGTTGTTTGAATGATCCATCCTCGCTTCTTGGTTCGTACGATACCTGTCGGTCAGATTTATAAGCACCGACAAAGTGCTGCGCCAACAATGATGCACTCACACCAATGGAGTCCTCCCTGTTGCTATTTCCTACTTTCCTTGTTCCCATGACTGCATGCTTGCAGAAGATGTTGAGCATCGGGGGTGGCTTGTAATCAGCAAAGGTTCCATTAAATTTCCATGCTGGGGAAGATGCGATGTCTTTCCTCAATATTTTCGCAGCTCGCAAAAGTACTTTAAAATCGTCTTTGATGCTGTCTGCTGTAATTGTGCTTGATATCATGTGGTCTTTGAGCTTTGTGGAAAGAATCTGCTCTGGCTTTGTTTTGTTTGAGGGCCGGCTGAAATGAACATCGGCAATGTTGTCTAGGATCAATTGTTTCAGGTATGGCTTATAACTATGGTTGTCTGAGACCGGAAAGTCGTGCTCCTTAAGTAAATTGACATAGGTTACATGAATTTCATTCATATTCAGCACAGCATTTTCAGTAGTATCATTCAACGCAGTTTCAACAATTTCAATGAGTTCAAGGTCTGATAACACCTGACCAAAGTTAACATTGGTTGTTTCTGTTTGTTTTTCCGTCTTAACTATAGCACGTTTGGCCTTAACTACACATGGTAAATGATATTTCATGTCCTCAGCCATTGCTTGCAATGGGTCAGGCGAACTTATGACACTGTTCAGTCTCACTTTCAGATTGTCATTACTTGTTTCTTGGCCAATGTTTCTGATCTGGAGTCCCATGTTCTTTGTTGACACATTGTGTAGTTCACTTCCTCTGTCTTCCTGGCATATGACACATCTGAGCGCGTCAAATGTCTGTTCTCGGGAACACCTTCTGGATGTTGACGTGCTTTCCCCTAGATCACTAGAACTTGGTCGTCCTCTCTTTTTCAGTCGGATTTCTGCGGCACTGCCTGATGTTGTTCCTTTCTCAAACCTAGCCTTTGCTCGATCAATGTGCATCTTATTGGTAACATCTTTGTAACAAGCTTTATGGTAGCGGAGACCTTTTGCGAGCAATTCTTCAGCAGAGGAATATTGCAAACGTCTATTCAATGATGCAAACTTTGTTTCACCATACGTGTACTGTTCCTCAGCACCTGCCATCAGTTTCTCGACAGAGGAGAGTTTTGGTTTCGTTACAAAGGTTGTATAGTCTGTTTGCCCTATGGCCATTTGGCATACAAAACAAAGTCCGAAATCTACTGACTTCTCAATCTTCCTGGGTGGTGAGTCACTCATCTTGAAGGTAGGTGTAATTTTCTAGACACTCTTGAACTGTCGTCGGTCCTGCAAAGATAGATACTACTATTCAGATTCACATTTCGTCAACACAGTCAAAACCAGACCTTAACTAGATGGTGGAAACTTAATTAACCGATTTCATGCCGGCCGACCCCACTTTGGCTGGTATATGTCCACTATTTTATTTTCCTTGCATTTTTCTGTAAAAACAATGGCAGAAATGGCTTCCTTGGGTCTGAAAACATATAAAAGGACATATTATTCATGTTTATATGATATCTAGATACAAAGATATGCACAAAAGTGTATTTTCCAAATTTTATGGCGGCCATCTTGGATTTCTTCGAATTA
This sequence comes from Myxine glutinosa, assembly GCF_964187855.1. Taxonomy (NCBI): domain Eukaryota; kingdom Metazoa; phylum Chordata; class Myxini; order Myxiniformes; family Myxinidae; genus Myxine; species Myxine glutinosa. Next base: position 85,343,046 of record NC_136269.1, read on the forward strand.
CTACCTATTAGACGTAAAAGAAAAAATGGAACCCTATTTTTTTTACATCTCTATAATATTCTGAAGCAGAATCCATTGCTAAATCAATTTTAACAAACAAAAAACACAAACAATATTGTTATGACATATGGGCCTGCACTATAAGCACTCGGGTCTTGTAAGTACAAAGACCTTTGTGGTATTGCCTAAACAATAATTTTTACGGCGTAGCCCATAGGGAAAAGCCGTCTGTCTGGAACAGTGTTTGTCTGTCCGTATGTATGTATGCATGTATGTATGTATGTCCCTTCAAACGTACATCACTCAGAGCTGAGGATCTGGTCACATGACAGGGGTGATGTGATGTCATTATGGCGGTACAATGGCTGACTCCACCTGGTTTTTCTACGTTTCTACTGATACGTTTTTCATTCAGTGTGAAACACAATGAAACACATGAAGTAAAACACGTGAAAAGTAGGATCTTTAATAACACTCGATTGTTATCGTGGCTGTGGCTGTTGTTGTTTGTGGGCTCCTGTGTAGTTTTATATATTTTTCTATTGCTTCGCAAAATATCACGACTGTAAATATAATTTTGTATGCTCGTTCCGTGTCCTTCATAAGGGTTTCTACTGTCGTAGAATGTTTCCTTTCAAACTGCTGTGTGAATAAACCATACGTTAGCGCTTCTTCCTTTTTATATTTTTTTGTATACAGAATCGAGGCTCGTGTAAGAGCTAACACATTGAACAATTGAGCATGAAAACATGCACAGACACATAAAACATGCAATGAAGGGAGCGGGAGACAAGAGGGGGAGAGAGAAGCACACAAGCACAACAACAGAAGAGAACAGGGACGTCAGTAGATCTGTGGAAGGGGGAGGGCTGGGGGAAGAGGGAGGGGTACACGGTATAAAGCAAATGAACACTTCTATGAATTTCAGGAAAGTTGGGGATTTAAAGAGGTGGATTTGGGGTGTTTTAATGGGGGTAGAAAAGGTCAAGTTTTGGATGGGGGAAGATGAGAGGTGAACAGCTGTTTTAAAGACCTGGAGGGAGGAGAGGGATTGAAGAGAGTGTGGGAGAAAAGTTCCAGAGTTCCCCCAATTGTTCCAGAGGCGGGAGAAAAGAGGAATGAAAGAATGAAGGTGAGCAGAGAGTCTTGATTTTGGCAGTTTCACCAGAAGAGGATTGCTGGCAGATCTTGTGCGTCCTGCAGGAATATTTGGGGGACAGAGCACAGACAGAACAGGGGGAGCAAGGCCGGAGAGGAGTTGTTAGAAGACAGAAAGAGCACCTACCTACCTGCCTGCGGTGAGAGAAAGAGACCCTCAGAATCAGCTTCATTGCGGGAGATTCTAATGATTCTGAATGCTTTGGTATCAACCGCATGAAGCCGAGCTAGGTGTGAGGCAGGAGCACCAGCCCAGAGGGGAGAGCAGTATTCCATTAAGCTGCGGATGAAAGTTTTGTCTGTGGTGAGGAGCTCAGAAGTGCACAGAAAAGACTTCGCACGACGGAGGATGCCCAGTCGGCGACTGGCTTTGGAGGCCAGCTTGGAAATGTGGTTTTCCCAAGAAAGATCATGGCAGATAGTGATATCCAAAAGCTTGGCTGACAGAACTTCTTCAAGAGGATTGTTCAGAAAGTAGATGGCAGGATTGTCCAGATGGTCTATTCGGAGAGACAAAGTGAGAGTGTGAGATTTGTCAGGATTGAAAGACTTGTTCCACTTGTTTGACCAGTTTGTGATTTTGTCCAGGTCTGCAGAGAGTGAAGAGGCTGCAGAGTGCCGATCTGAGGGTTGGGATATGGAGCGGCAGAGAGTGGAGTCATCAGCAAAGAGATAGACAGGATTTCCCAGAGTCGGAGAGATCATTGATAAAGACCAGAGAAAGCACAGGGCCCAGAATACTGCATTGGGGAACTCCAGCCTGAACAGGAAGGGGAGATGAGAGAAACCCATTCAGGGCCACACGTTGACTACGACAAGAGAGGAAGTCTGCAAGCCGTGCGTGGAGGTTTCCATGGATACCATACGAGGAGAGTTTGGTGAGCAGGACGTGGTGCCAGACCGTACTGAAGGCAAACTTTCTATCTTCTTCAATCTTCCCTTCTTCAAACTCTCAAAGAGGCTTCTAGAACTGGCAAATTCGTGATTAAACAAACGATTTTTACGGTGTAGATGTTTGGTTCTTGTGTTTACAGCGTTTGTGTCTCCATAGGTATGTATGTCCCTCACATATTTATCCCACATACTGGGTGAGTTTTATTGCTGACAATTACGCTTCTGAAAGGTAGATTGTAATGCCATTTGGCTTTGCCAGTTATGTTTCTTTCAACACCCTTTAGGGAACGTTCATATATTATGACATATTCCTGGTTGTGGCAAATTATCACACTTGATGATATATCAAGCCTGGTGTTGGCTTAACGGTTAGGGTGGAGGGCTTGGGATCCTAGGGTCCTGAATTCGAATCCCAGTCAGCTGTTGAATTAACACCAGGTGGGGTTGACTCAGCCTGTCATCCTCCCGAGGTCGGCAAAATGAGTGCCAACTCACTGGGTCCTCTCTCAAGGAGGTTGGTGGCAGGACTCATTCCGTAACATATACAGTGGTGTGTGTTGGGATGGTGCTGAGGTCACTTTGATAGTGTTGACAAACTGACCAACACATAGAATAAATCAGTGTCTCAATGCAATCTCTTCACTTCAATGGTGACAGTCAGCTTTGAGACTTTGAATACTTCAAAATAATTTAATACCTACATTATTTGCTAACTAGTATCTCCACCCAGGTCATACTATCCTCTTCAACTAAAGTATCAAACAAGCCCGGCTACTCCGCTGTTAGACTTTCGGTCTTGTTTAAAATCCATTTCACCTTGTCTGGTTCAACTTGCAAATGCTGTCACGTGGACAAATTCTCAGGCCACCACATAGTAGTTTTCAGTTGCTGTTTGTACTGTATATTCTATATATTACATATGTATGAGGAAGGAAAGGGGGATGTTGGAGGGTTTTCAATGTCTTCCTTACATTGCTTAAAGGTTTTTCAGGTGGGAGAAATGGTAGTTGGGAAGTGGGAGGGTGGCTCGTGTACAATTGCAATCGTCCAAAAAAAAAGAAAAAAGAAGTCCAACCTTTCTATGAGGGTCATCCCAAAAGTTCGCTTCTGTCACCCAATCTATCTATAATTCCAGTAATCTCTGTGTGTATGTTTGTATGTTTGTATGTTTGTATGTTTGTATGTTTGTATGTTTGTCTGTGACCGCTGTTTCTCGACAACCACGGGTCCGATATACTTGAAACTTGCCAGGTATATTGCTGGGGACCCGAGGATGTGCCTTTTCAAGGTTTCATATTAATCGGAGAAGTAGTTACCGAGCTATGTCCAAAAAACGATTCAACCAATCAGAGAGCAGCGAGCTATCACGTGTGCCGAACGTGGCGAACAGACTCTGCCTCGGACGGCACATTTGAGAGCGTATTCATTTATTTCCCGTCGGCAAACTATGTTGGCGCTATGTTGGCGTTAAACTATGTTTTAAAACTAATTAAAACTAATTTGCGATTCTTTCGCTTTGCGATGCGATTTGCGATTGCGTTAAACTCGCTCGGGCGTTAAACTATGTTTTAAAACTAATTAAAACTAATTTGCGATTCATTCGCTTTCCTGCGCATTTGTGCACGCGATGGCGATTTCTTTACCAAACTCCGCAAGCCGTTAGCTTTGGACCAAACCATTTCATGTAAATAGAGGGGGGGGATTGTCACCGTACTCGCAAGCCGTTCGCTTTGGACCAAACCATTTCATGTAAATAGAGGGGGGGGGGGGGATTGTCACCGTACTCGCAAGCCGTTCGCTTTGGACCAAACCATTGCATGTAAATAGAGGGGGGGGATATACTTTTAGATATATATATAGTACGGGCATGCCCTAGTCTATATAATAGACGTAGTATCACATTCTACAAAATTCCATGCTCTTCGGTACACTTTGTTCTGTGGTCGACCAACTCTGATCCCAGCAGATGTTCCCACTGAACAAAGTGGATGTGACTGTGTTCACCTCTTCAGTGGATGCAAAATGTCTTCCCAGAAGTAAAAAAAAAAAATTATTTGGGGGAAATAAGTGCAAGTCACATAGAATGGTAGGTGAGGTCAAATTTATCTTGCATAGGACTCTAATCAAGCCTAACAGGTTGCGGACATTGAAGTTTTTTACATGCGGCACAGCATTGTCAGGTGAGTGTCATTCAGAAAGGCTGGATGTGTCATTCAGCACACTGCAGGTCTCAGTTGAATGCATAAAGCCGTATTGTTAGTTATCTTTAATCACTGGTACATCCTATGAAACTGCCATGTTTAACGATATTCCAACGTGGTTATATAAATAATGTGAAGCAACCTGATGCTTCCTTGTTGGTGTCTAGCCTTTTCAGACCTGGAGAAGTCTGCTCTTTCCACTTTGCTGAAGGAGACATCAGTACTGACTCATAGTTGTGGTTCCGGATTTTGTCTACAGCAATGATGCATTGCAAACTAGAATGGCATTCAGTGGAGCACACACCTCCGCCAGGCTAAACGGTTTACGTTTTGTATCCCAATGATAGGCTGGATATGGATCTGGACCAGAACTAAAATTGAATTGGCTTGTTCTTGTCACCTACACAACTCTTCCACCAAGTTTCGTCTGAATCTTTCCACAACTTTTTGAGATATCATGATGCTATGTATTGCCTTTGGCCCTATCTCTCAATGGTGAAGCATCACTTAAAAAATTCTAGTAGGCCGGACTTGAATCTTCATCAAAATCTAATCGATTAGTCCTTGTCACACACCCAACTTGTCCACCAAATTTTGTCCGAATCCATCCACAATTTTTTGAGATATCCTGCTCACAGACAAACAGAAAGATCGGGGTGAAACATAATCTCTGTCCACCTTCAGTGGCAGAGGTAATAAGTGTCACCTTCTCGATTTAAACAAAAACGCCAACGATGCTGAAGAACAGAGCAAGCTGGTTCAGTGTATGCTCCTCTGTAAGGTCATGTGGCACCCATTTTGCAATTGGCATTCTTTTCCCCAGATCCTCCATTAACAATACGATGCTCTGTTCACTTTGTATTCCCAAATTCGTCACAAGTTCTTGAATTGTGATATGTCGATCTTGAAACAAGAAGAGTGGCATTGTCCTCGCAACATCCGGTTGAAGGCCTGCCTGAACGTCTTGCATGTATCCATTTTCCTTCAAGGAACGATCATACCCATCGGTGAACAGTTTTCAACTGTGGACACGTGTTAGGAAGAACTAAAATGGGTGACTGTTTGTTCTGCATCACTGTGAATCTAACAAGAGTTTGGAACTCTTCTTTACTGAGCCTTTCTGCCAGGCCCAAGGGGGAGGGAAGGGGAAGTGGAGGGAAGAAAGCCATGGGGGGTGGAGGAGGGGGAAATGCAGAGAAATTGAGGCATTCTTAGCAAGTTTATTGGTCTCTTCATGTAGAAATGTAAGGCATGCGGGATGGTTAAATGCAGCTGTGACAAGGATGCAGTTGTACTCCAGTGATAAATTTTCCCCTTTTTGTGTGTTTATCAAATTTAACAGGATTATGTGGAGGAATGGTGTGTCCAACATGACTTGGAGGGAAATAAACCATGCGATAAAGACACAATGGAAGGGGATGAACAGAAAAGTTAGGAAATGGGGACAGGTTTAGTGTCCCTTGTGTGATCACTTAAAAAAATTTTTGACTGAAGCTCTTGGAGATGCTTGTAATAGCTGCACAAGTTGGACAAAGACATCATGAGAAAGCAGTCCCATAGGCACGGTGCTGACAATACAAAACACTTCAATATCATCATCATCGACTCGGACCACCAAGTTGTCATAACCCATGCACAATTTTTTTTGAGATATTGTGCCATACAGTATATTGTTTTTGGCCCTATCTCTGGTGAAGAATCACAAAACTTTTTAAAAAAACTTGTATCCGGATCCGGTCTAAACCAAAATCAAATCAATTCATCCTTGTCACACACCCAACCTGTCCACCAAGCTACATCCGAATTCTTAATGACTTTTTGAGATATCGTGCTATTTATCGTTTTTGACCCTATCTCTCAAAGGTGCTGACAATACGGATTCGATTTTGGTGAAGATCCGGATCTGGTACTATAATTTTGAAGTTATTCTTCACCTTTGAGAGATAGGGTCAAAAATGATATATAGCACGATATCTCAAAAAGTCATTAAGAATTTGGATGTAGCTTGGTGGACAGGTTGGGTGTGTGACGAGGATGAATTGATTTGATTTTGGTGAAGACCGGATCCGGATACAAGAGTTTAAAAAAATTTGTTTTGATTCTTTACCAGAGATAGGGCCAAAAACGATATACTGTATGGCACAATATCTCAAAAAAAATTGTGCATGGGTTATGACAACTTGGTGGATGAGTTGGGTAGGTAAGAAGAATAAGCTGATTCGATTTTGGTTGATGTCTCGATGCAGATCCGGCCCATCAGTGGGATACAAAATGTAAACTGTTCAGCCTGGTAGAGGTATGTACTCTACTAGTGCCATTGTAGTATTCCCACTGTGATTATAGCTCCCAAAGGAAACTGCACATCGGATTACATGGCCGACAGACATGGTGACACTATGAAAGAAAAATGTAAGACCTGGCACAAAACTTCTGCTTTCTGGTTGTGGGATCAGATGATTAAACCCCTAAGTGGCCAATTTAAAAGTTCTTTTTAAAATGTTATCCATTCATCTTCGCTGGAATCTTTGATGTATTGTTTGTGATATTGGCCAGATTTTAGTGTTGTCATAGTAGGAATAAAAGCGATGTTATTATCCAAACTGATTACAAATCAGCATTCAGCATGACAAGTGTTTTTTTTTTGAAGCCACATAAGGTACTGATGAGGAGGAAGGAAGAAGAATGTAGGACGAGTCGCCATTTCCTTTAAAACCACAAATACTCTTATGACTATCCTTTATGTCCTTTTAAGGTAAAAAAGAAGGGTTGGAGCTGAGTGTAAAAGGGATAAAATATATTATTATTTGCATTTGGAAGTCGCAAACAAGTAAGCTTTACAAAACCCTTGAGCAGAGAGAGCCTAAAGCACGAGTCGTTTGTGACAAGTGGAACACAACAGCTGCGATTTAAAAACATCGATGAATTTATTTATTATGCGGAGCAGAATAGGCATTACCAAAGGCGAACGACAACTGAGAGTGCCCTGGGTCTTTGTACTCAAAACAGCTGGAAAATGGAGCAACACCAGGACAGTTGCCAAACCGTGGTTAGCATTCGGTGGGATGTTGAACGCTTCCGGAAGTGTGGGCATCTCGTGTGTCTGAAAAGCAGATCGGAATATTTCCAAAAGAAGTAATGCTCGAAAGAATGTTTCGCTTTTCGGTGAGGCATTCCAAACTTCTACAAATAATCAGGACTGATGAGATGCAGATTTGCAGATTAAATTCGAACATGATTGTGCAATATTGAAATGGCGATTGTGATTTTATTTGAGGAACCAATGGATGAATTGGGAATGTGAACCAGGATATAGGGATGGAATATATACCGTTGCATGAAGGCCGAAGGATGTCCGTATTGTCTTGACTCCTCCATTGAATAGCTGCTACTATAGGTTTTATGGAAACGTGAGCTGGACGGGCAGGACATTGGGCAAGTCGCTTGACTCGGTTCTCGTTGGGCTCTAGGGGATTTTTGTGGAACCGAGAGGCTCATCCGTTTGCTTCTTTGTCAGGACTCGTTTTGGCAGAGGAAAACGCCAGAGGATGTGAAACTATTTTTGCTTATGCCAAAGCCTTTTGCACATGCTTATCTTTCCTCTCGTGTGACTTGGTGCATGTGTTCCATGTGACCCATTTCCCTTGCTTTGCATTAAGTTTGCTTTTGTGTGCTTAGCTGGTTCGTTATCCATTGCTAATGCAAGGGGAAGCTGCAGACTTGTCTGAACGCATTGCTTTTGACACCCCTCTGTAAATTTGCATAACTTAAGATTCGTCTCATGGGGTAACATGTCGGCTGTTTTATTTACTTCATATACAAATGTTGAGGCTCACAGAAGAGCTAAATGCCAGAGGATGGCAGGTTAATGGAGCAATACAATTATGGGGAATAGGTGGATATAATCCATACCGACATAAAAGGCTAGTGAGAGTAATAATAATCATCGGTAAGTAAAGGGGCACGACGTGGGGAGGGGTGAGGATGGAAGTTTATATTGACAAAAGGAAGAGAAGGAAGGATGATGGAGCGATAAAGGAAGGGAAAGGAGTGTGCAGAGAGGAGATAGGAATGAGGTAATGGAAGAGACATGCATGAAGTATATGCGTGGGAGGGGGAAAGAGGAAGGGGCGCTGCAGAGAGAGAGAGAGGGAAAGAGAGAGAACAGTAACTAGAAGTGTGACTCGAGGGTTAGAGGGAGGTGATTCACCAGGTGGCCTCAGCCTAAAAGGTAGACAAGCCCAAACAATAGTTGCCCTTCATTACCAAAGATAGTCATTTACATGTGACGTGCTAACTCCTGAGTGTGTGTGAATGTTTATACACTTTATAGTGGTGGAATTGCTACCTGCACGGCAAGCAGAGTAACCTGATGTTGAGGAATATGCAAGTCGAGTGGAGCACTTGCTTACCTGCATTATTATCCCAGAAAACAATATGCCAATCGACTAGCAGCATATGGTTCCCACTTGCTGCTTGATAAAGAGTCATTTGGAAGAAGGAAACTTGCCTTAGGTTTTTTTCCCCATCTGGAAATGAAATGCAGACCCTCTCTGTTGTGAGTGAGGCAAGCTTATTATCCGCGATGCATGGGGACTCTTCAACAGACATGAATTTAGTGTGAATGGCTCTGTAAGGCTGGGAATTTTGTGTAGTGCAGAGAGAGCTTGGGGTGTGAAACGAGATAAAAGTAAGTAAAAAAAACAACAACAAAAAACAACATTTTAGATGTTGTGGATGGGTTATGAGAGAGGTCAATCTGCATTAGCTGATAACCTTAGTAACACGAACTAGACTAGAGAGTTAATAGAACACGACACCACATGCAGTGTTCAAATATATACTTCAATTTTAATAAAATAATGATTTTAAAGATTGTTCAATGAAATCCGCATGTTTAGCGCTACTTAAGTAGTCTTATACACCACTCTTATACAGCACACCACCTTATTTAACATGTCCAAGTACTGCAAAACTGGAGGTTCTTGGAGGTATTTAGAAGGCAATTTGTGTTTTTCAGTGTTCAAGTATATAATTCGATTTATATAAAATAAAGATTGTAAAAGTCATAAATAAATTAATTCTGGGTTTCACCGTTGTTTTACCCAGTGTCTATTACACCGCCTTATCTAACACATTACATTAGTTATCTGTGCCCGTTGATTGTGTCCTTTATGAAATCCTTAAAGCAGTAAGTTTCCTGTTTGGAATGATTTTCAATTTTGTTTGACTAACAGACAGAGAGTAAAAATATTATCTCGCTCCTCTCTGCGCATGTGAGATCAGGACGAATTCAGAGACAAAACACTGTAAAATGGCAAAGTTATCTTCCTATCCTTCTTCAGATTGGTGTTTAAAATACAACTTTCAATTTAAATAATTTATTCCTCAATTATGAAATATAGAATATAGAATGATCGTTTTAAGGCCATTTTCCCCGCTAGAGCGGGGGTTAGCCTTGCGGGTCCCATGACAATCATGGTTCCCTGTTTGAGGCAATGTTTTTATGGCCGGATGCCCTTCCTGACGCCAACCCTTGGTCGCCTCTTACGATTCGCAGGGATACGGTGTACCTATTCTAAATCGGGGTACACACCGTGATCATTCATCCCAGCAAGCTGGTACTCAATTTGCCGACCTCAGAAGGATAACAGGCTGAGTCAACCCCCCTGGCGTTAATTCAGCGATCGACCGGGATTCAAACTCAGGATCCTACGATCCCAAGCCGGCACCCTAACTGCTAAGCCAACACCAGGCAGTAGGGCGCATATGAAATGATGATCATAAACTGATAGGATGATAGGTTTTTGCTTTGTGTGCGTGAGATAAAAACATAAAGCAATCCATCACAATTTGAAATTGGAGACTTTTTCAACATTGAGTTCTAAGATAATTTGAAAACCAATGAAACAAACAGCAGAATACAGGTAAACACCAGGAAAAGAGCTTTTGAATTTCAGAATGAGCATTTGTATGAGGCGTGACCACGTCACCACTTCTATGTGCATCACCTTGACTTTTATTATCTGTTTTAAAACTAAAACCACGTTTAACATCCTGACAAAAATCGGTATGACTTTGGCTGAACCTTTATCTCTGCAGAACCACGAGGTGTCCATGCTTGGTGATGTGACACACCTCCAGAACATCCTGGAAGATCTTGACCATCTTGCCAAAGATCCTCACAAGTTACCTCCAGCCAGTGAGCAGGTTTGTTGCCACTGTACATTTTGTAAAAATAAATGTCATTCAGGTGTGATAGAAGACGGAGAAGTACTGTGCAATCTGCCAACTCACTACCATGGTCCAGACGGTAGGACAGATTATGAACTCCTTGTTACTAACCTACGAGACAAATTGAGAAGATGAAAAAAAATTCCAAACCTCCGACCAGACATTTCTGTTATAAAAAAAAAAACGTTTTGTAGAATTGTCATTGCCAGATTGGTTGACAGAATGCCAGATGAATTGTGGCAAAAGGATGAAGAAATTGGAAAAGAAGATGCCAAAAACAACATTCCAAAAGCAAGCATAAAGAAGGCTAAATGGTTGTCAGAAGAGGCAATAAATATTTCAGACAGAAGAGAGATTGAAGCCAAAGGCGTATCAAGAGAAGTCATGAAGCGGCTAAATTCCGACTTCCAACAACAAGCTATGAAAGACAATGTTTAATGAGACAAAGACGTAAGCACTCCTTAATTCGGTATACTGCTTTATTCAGTATACTGCTTAATTCGGTATACTGCTTAATTCAGTATACTGCTTAATTCGGTATACTGCTTTATTCAGTATACTGCTTAATTCGGTATACTGCTTAATTCGGTATACTGCTTTATTCAGTATACTGCTTAGTTCGGTATACTGCTTTATTCAGTATACTGCTTAATTCGGTATACTGCTTTATTCAGTATACTGCTTAATTCGGTATACTGCTTTATTCGGTATACTGCTTTATTCAGTATACTGCTTAATTCGGTATACTGCTTTATTCAGTATACTGCTTAATTCGGTATACTGCTTTATTCGGTATACTGCTTTATTCGGTATACTGCTTAATTCGGTATACTGCTTTATTCAGTATACTGCTTAATTCGGTATACTGCTTTATTCAGTATACTGCTTTATTCAGTATACTGCTTTATTCAGGACACTGCTTTATTCCGGATACTGCTTTATTCAGTATACTGCTTTATTCAGGATACTGCTTTATTCAGGATACTGCTTTATTCAGGATACTGCTTTATTCAGTATACTGCTTTATTCAGTATACTGCTTTATTCAGGATACTGCTTTATTCAGTATACTGCTTTATTCAGTATACTGCTTTATTCAGTATACTGCTTTATTCAGTATACTGCTTTATTCAGGATACTGCTTTATTCAGTATACTGCTTTATTCAGTATACTGCTTTGTTCAGGATACTGCTTCATTCAGTATACTGCTTCATTCAGTATACTGCTTTATTCAGTATACTGCTTTATTCAGTATACTGCTTTATTCAGTATACTGCTTTATTCAGTATACTGCTTTGTTCAGTATACTGCTTTGTTCAGGATACTGCTTCATTCAGTATACTGCTTTATTCAGTATACTGCTTTATTCAGTATACTGCTTTATTCAGTATACTGCTTTATTCAGGATACTGCTTTGTTCAGGATACTGCTTTATTCAGTATACTGCCTTATTCAGTATACTGCTTTATTCAGTATACTGCTTTATTCAGGATACTGCTTTATTCAGTATACTGCTTTATTCAATATACTGCTTTATTCAATATACTGCTTTATTCAGTATACTGCTTTATTCAGTATACTGCTTTATTCAGTATACTGCTTTATTCAGTATACTGCTTTATTCAGTATACTGCTTTATTCCTTATAATGCTTCATTCAGGATACTGCTTCATTCAGTATACTGCTTTATTCAGTATACTGCTTCATTCAGTATACTGCTTTATTCAGGATACTGCTTTATTCAGGATACTGCTTTATTCAGTATACTGCTTTATTCAGGACACTGCTTTATTCAGGATACTGCTTTATTCAGTATACTGCTTTATTCAGTATACTGCTTCATGCAGTGTACTGCTTCATTCAGTATATTGCTTTATTGAGGATACTCCTTTATTCATTATACTGCTTTATTCAGTATACTGCTTTCTTCAACATACTGCTATGTTCAGCATACTGTTTTGTTCAGCATACTTATTTATTCAGTATACTGCTTTATTCAGTATACTGATTTATTCAGTATACTGCTTTGTTCTGCATACTGCTTTGTTCAGCATACTGCTTTGTTCAGCATACTGCTTTGTTCAGGATACTGCTTTATTCAGTATACTGCTTTATTCAGTATACTGCTTTATTCAGTAAACTGCTTTATTCATTATACTGCTTTGTTCAGGATACTGCTTTATTCAGTAACACTCCCACCCGCAACCTCCTGACCCCCTCCATCCGGACCAAATTCAGATCCTGGGGGGACAGGGCCTTCTCCATCGCTGCTCCCACCCTCTGGAACTCACTACCTCACACCATCAGGGACTCCTCCTCACTCACCACATTCAAAACATCACTAAAGACCCACCTGTTCAACACTGCATTCAACATTCAACCCACAGCATTTCACCCCTGACTATCTCTTCTCCTTCTCCCTCCTTTTGCTTTAAATATTTCCCTATTGATTCTTGTCTTTTTGCAATTGTTGTTTTCATGTATTGTTATGCATTATGTTTTCCACTCTGTCAAAGCGCCTTTGGGCTTCTGGAAAAGCGCTATACAAAATAAATGAATTATTATTCTTATTATTACTGCTTTATTCAGCATACTGCTTTATTCAGTATACTGCTTTATTCAGCATACTGCTTTGTTCAGGATACTGCTTTATTCAGTATACTGCTTTATTCAGGATAGTGCTTTATTCAGCATACTGCTTTGTTCACATGTTGCTTCGTTCAGCATACTGCTTTGTTCAGGATACTGCTTTATTCTGTATACTGCTTTGTTCAGGATACTGCTTTGTTCAGGATACTGCTTTGTACAGTATACTGCTTTATTCAGTGTATACTGCTTTATTCAGGATAGTGCTTCATTCAGCATACTGCTTTGTTGAGCATACTGCTTTGTTCAGGATACTGCTTTGTTCAGGATACTGCTTTATTCAGTATACTGCTTTATTCAGGATAGTGCTTTATTCAGCATACTGCTTTGTGCAGCATGTTGCTTCGTTCAGCATACTGCTTTGTTCAGGATACTGCTTTATTCTGTATACTGCTTTATTCTGGATACTGCTTTGTTCTGGATACTGCTTTGTTCAGGATACTGCTTTGTTCAGGATACTGCTTTGTGCAGGATACTGATTTGTACAGTATACTGCTTTATTCAGTGTATACTGCTTTATTCAGGATACTGCTTTGTTCAGCATCCTGCTTTGTTCAGGATACTGCTTTATTCAGTATACTGCTTTATTCAGGATACTGCTTTATTCAGTACTCGGGAGATACCCGTGCTACGCACGGGTGGGAGGCCAGAAGCAAACAGGCAATGCAGATACGGCGAATGCTAAAGCATGAAACCAATAAATTCCACATTCCTGTAGCACCTTCAGACGCACGTCAGACATGGACAGCAAGTTCGTGAAGGGCTTCCATGAAAAACGTACCTGTTCGCAAACAAACGGGTACGTTCACGTATAGAAACATCGATCGTGGGACCAAGGCGAATCTGCATATGGCGATCCGCGAAGTTCACGTTCAGAAAGTAGAAACCATCACGGCATGTCGTCATTCACTTGAACTCGATATCTCTTTTTAATTCCAAACAACGTATCTCTAATCACAAATTAATCACAAAATAAACTTTTAACAACATTGTTAATGTTTCCTTCATTGTAAAAACTACCAAATCAACAGTTAAAAGGATTTTGAGCCGATAGCTGTTACGGTCTTGGCAAGGTCGATGGAGACAGCCATCTGTTAGCGTATTCACCGCCCAAATAGCTATGTGGAATTCTCTCATGTAGAGATTAAATGTCGTTTGAACTTTGGCCAAGGTCATTATTTACTTTTAATGATGTTTATATACGAATGATGTTTATATTGGTTTTGGGTCGTCCTTTCAGCATATCTCGTGGGATTGTACGTTGGAGAGATGGCCGTGATGGCGGGGAGGGGGATGGAATTCTCTCAAGCAGGGATTCAACCCGTGTCCTTATAAAAGGTCTTTGTCCAAGGTCACCGAGTTCGATCGGTGCAGCCTTGCAGCGATCGGTGCAGCCGTTTGTGCGGCACCCGGGAAAACAACATCGTCACATTGAAAACATCGTCACAATGAAAACATCGTCACAATGAACGTTATGCGAACGCGAATGTTATGCGGGAGTCCAAGCCTTAGAATGCTGGAGACCAAAGCTGAAATTGGGAAAACTAAATAGGCTATTTTACTCCTGGAGATCCCAGGACTACCCACCCAAAATATCGTTGCGATCGGTTCAGCAGTTTTTACGGTACCTTCGAACGGACAGGCAGACAGACAGACAGACAGACGGACGGACATTTGGTGAATTATAGTAAGTTACTGCTTTATTCAGTGTACTGCTTTATTCAGGATATTGCTTAATTCAGTATACTGCTTTATTCAGTATACTGCTTCATTTGATATGCTGCTTCATTCAGGATACTGCTTTATTCAGGATACTGCTTTATTCAGGATACTGCTTTATTCAGTATACTGCTTCATTCAATATGCTGCTTCATTCAGGATACTGCTTTATTCAGGATCCTGCTTTATTCAGGATACTGCTTTATTCAGGATACTGCTTTATTCAGGATACTGCTTTATTCAGGATACTGCTTTATTAGTCCCCTACCGGTGTACACCGGAGGGGACTATAGGTTTGCACGCCGTCCCTCCGTCCGTCAGTCCGTTAGTCTGTCAGTCCGTCAGTCCGTTAGTCTGTCAGTCCGTCACGCAAAGAACAGTTTTCCGGACTTTTTTTCTAAACGCTTAATGCTAATGATTTCAAACTTGGCAAATGGGTTCCTCATGATAAGTTACGGATCGAGTTCGAACTTCATGACGTTTCGATCATTTTTGACAAAGTTATGGCACTTTGAACTTTGGTAATTCTGATAATTCTGATGATCCTTAACTCAGTGCCATTTTAAGTTTTAATTTCCTTTAAAAACCAATGTCTCTGCAATAATAGGACCGATTGAGATAAATTTTTCACCATATGATGGACTCGATCTGTAGAATATTTTAATGGTAATTATGACGTCACAGGTCACGTGGTTCGGCCGCCATATTGTTTTTCGTGAAAACATGAAAACCCCTTTTTCTCTGCAACGGCTGAACAGATCGAGGCCAAACTTTGCAAGCAGAATCGCATACCCATGGCGAACAAAAAAGTCAATGAGCATGACGTTATGCATCACATGGTTTCAGAGTTATGACGTTTTAAAGCTTGAACCTTTAAAACCGAGCTCCGCCCTCATTTTTGATCCAATCGAGGGGAAACTTCACAGATCTGTTCAGCACTAAAATGTCCTTTTGGAATTTGCGATAGGGCACATGGTTTGGCAGATATCGTTAATTAAACGAAAATATTTTAAAAAATGGATATCTCTTGTTTATTCGAGTTCTCCTCAAGCCGCACTGCGCGTCCTCAGCCTCGTCTCGCGAACGTCAACAGCGCGACACAGCGCGCGCTTTCCGGGGGGGGGGGGGGGGGGGGGGGGCGTAGCCAAGCCGAGCAACATATATATATATACACATCGATCATTGATCGTGAACCGGGAAATATAATAAATTACTGATGGTTTCAGAGTTATGACGTTTTTAAGCATGAACCTTTAAAACCGAGCTCCTCCCTCATTTTTGATCCAATCGAGGGGAAACCTCACAAATCTGTTCAGCATGTCAGTCTACTAAAATGTCCTTTTGGAATTTGCGATAGGGCACGTGGTTTGGCAGATATCGTTAATTAAACGAAAATATTTTTTAAAAATGGATATCTCTTGAATCGCTAGTACCTCAGACCGTGAGTTGGTAATAATTTATATAATTCACACAGTGCAATACGTGCAGGTGGGTCCACGGAGCGACCTTGCGGGCTTATCAACGAGGCGAGGCGTGACACACGTGTCTCAGCATACCTCAGATCAAGTTTGAAAACCAGCATCAACCGTGCATAAATTTGCATATTCGATCATTTTTGACAAAGTTATGGCACTTTGAACTTTGGTAGGGGACATGCATTGCAGCGCAATACTCAGAATGCTTGTTCAGTATACTGCTTCATTCAATATGCTGCTTCATTCAGTATACTGCTTTATTAAGCACACTGCTTTATTCAGCATACTGCTTTATTAGTCCCCAACCGGTGTACACCGGAGGACTATAGGTTTACACTCTGTCCCTCCGTCTGTCAGTCTGTCAGTCCGTCACGCAAAGAACAGCTTTCCGGACTTTTTTTCTAAACTCTTAATGCTAATGATTTCAAACTTGGTACCTGGTTTCCTCATGATAAATTACAGATCAAGTTCGAACTTCTCGACGTTTCGATCATTTTTGACAAAGTTATGGCACTTTGAACTTTGGTAATTTCTCCAACAGTTTTCCGGACTATAATTTGGAGTGCGGTAAGTCATAATACTGTCTTCTATGACAGTGCTACCCAATGCAGGTAGGGGACATGTATTGCAGCGCAATACTCAGAATGCTTGTTATATCACCTTTTTGGGCACACTCGTTCGCCAGCACTTTGCTGGACATCTGCACAGCAGTTATCTCAGGACAGGACATCTGCTCAGGTTGCCTGCCCGACTGTCGACCACGTAATGGCGGACATATTGTTTCTTTGTCTTTGTATTGTCAATTAATCCGTGGTTTTGCACAGTAAATCATAGTGAAAAGTGTGACTGCCATGAAATGGAAGCTATACTGCAAATTGCTGCACTCAATTTCAATGAGAACAGCTATCATTCCCAGGTTGTCAACCTACACGAGGACCTGGAATACAACCTGGCCTTCCCAAAGTACAGACATGGAGAAGCCATCGTTGATAAGATCAAGGGAGAAATGAGATTTGATTACATCAATGACTTCGAGCACAAAGTGCATGAAATCATCGTGAATGGCATAGATCATGTCTATAACCCAAACCTACCATATCTAGGATGTTTGATCGATCTGACAAGACTATAACTGTCGCTGCCTATGCAAGCAGATTCTATATTCATGGATTTAGAACAGTATTGTGATGATATCTATATTGAATAATATTAATTGGAGAGGACTACCTAGGAAGATTTATGCATCTTTGTCACAACAAACTGTGTGCATTGAATAGGATTCTGCTCTGTGTTTGTCAGCCTCCATCTAATGTCCCTATGCACTGGCCCACAATTTCACTGTGTAGCTCAGGTCTCACAATTTTACATTGCTATGCTTTCATCAAGTTGGGAAAGAAGAATATTGTTCTGTTGAATATTACAATACTCACTGATCAGTGCCCCAAGATGAGCATCGTGAACCAGACGGACAGGAGAGAGGTAGCTGACGTCCAATGTCAAAATTAACTTCAATAGGAAATAATAACCTCCTCACCAATTCAAATTCCATATCGGATTGAGACGAGCGTGTTCATTTGACTTTTTTCACATTTTGTTGTTACAGGCTGAAGTTAAAATGGATTCAGTTGAGATGATTTTTTTGTCACTGATAAACCCCATAATGTTAGTGATTTTTTTTTTTTTTTTTTTGAAAATTTTACATACTGTACTATTTTTTTAATGAAAAGCTGAAATGTCTTGAGTCAATAAGTATTCAACACCTTTGCGTTGATGCTCCAATTTGAGCTCAAGTGCATCCAATTTCCTTTAACCATCGAGATGTCTATACAACTTGATTGGAGACCACCGGTGGCCAATTCAATTGATTGGACGTGATTTAGAAAGAAACACACCTTTCTGCTGTCTCACAGTTGACAGTGCATGTCAGAGCAGAAACTCGACCATGAAGTCCAAGGAACTGTCCGTAGAACTCCGAGATAGAATTGTTAGGAGGCATAGATCTGGGGAAGGGTATAAATAATTTCTAGAATGTTGAAAGTTCCCAAGAGCACAGTGAGCTTCATCATTAGGAAATGGAAAGAATATTGAACTACCCAGACTCTTCCTAGAGCTGGCTGTCTGACCAAACTGAACAACCGGACTCGAAGGACCTTGGACAGGGAGGTGACCAAAAGCTCAATGACCACTCTGACAGAACTACAGATGGGAGAGATGATGAGATGAGATGGGAGGAACCACTGGAAGGACAACAGTCTACACAGCACTCCATAAATCCAAGCTTTAGGGGGGGAGTGGCCAGATGGAAGCCACTCCTCCAAAGAAAGCACATGACAGCACACCTGTAATTTGCAAAAAGGCATGTGAAAGACTGAGAGCATGAGGCAAAAGATCCTCTGGTCTGATGAGACGAAAATTGAACTCTTTGGGCTGAATGCAAAGCGTTACGTCTGGCAGAAACCGAGCACAGCTCATCACCCATCTAACACCATCACTACCGTGAAGCATGGTGGTGGCAGCATTATGCTATGGGGATGCTTTCCAGTGGCAGGGAGTGGGAGACATGTAAAGATAGAGGGAACAATGGCTGGAGCCAAATACAGGCAAATCCTTGAGGAGAACCTGCTTAATAGTGCAAAAGACCTTAGACTGCGCTGAAGATTTCAACCGGACAATGACCCCAAGCACACAGGCAAAGCAACACTTGAATGACTACAGAACAAGGGCGTGAAAGTCCGTGAGTGGCCCAGCCAAAGCCCAGACTTGAATCCCATTGAGAATCTGTTGAAAGACTTGAAGATTGCTATTCACCAATGCTCCTCATCCAACTTCACAGACTTGAGCAAATTGCCAAGGAAGAATGGGAGAAACTCCCCAAATCCAGATGTGCCAAGCTGATACAGACATACGCAAGAAGACTCAAAGCTGTTATCGCTGCCAAAGGCACTTCTACGAAGTGTTGACTTCGGGGGTTGAATACTTATGTACATTAGATGTTTCTGTATTTCATTTTTAATTACTTTGTAGAAATTCCTAAAAAATAATTCCACTTTGACATTATGGGTTGTTATTTGTAGATCAGTGACAAAAGAAAATCTTCATTTAAACCATGTTAAATCCGGCCTGTAACACAACAAATTGTGAAAAAGGTCAAGGGGTGTGAATACTTTCTGAAGGCACTTTATATATATATACTGTATATATCTAAAGGGTTTTGTTGGGGCACCACGTTTCACCAAGTGAAACAAAAAGACTGGTTCCAACATCCACTGACTAAGACTGTCCACACAGCTGCATGTAGTGAGCCTACTATGAAGAAGTTGGGCAGATCAAGGAGAAGAGAACTCTGATTAAAACACCGGGACAGTCCCATACCTTTGCCTTGCTCAGCAGATGGTGAGGAGTTAGAAAACTGAAATGAAATCAATCCATAGTCATTTAGGTTGGGGATTATTATCATGGCTGCCCATTCAGATATAAAAAAAAAAATCTCAGGTTCAAAGCCATGGACTGGAACTCTCCAAAAGAAGGTGAATGGCATCACTCCCATCAGGGTTGGTGTGGATGAGCAGGCACCACCTTCTCAATTGGCAACTGTTCAATCAGCTTAGTTGAGGGATAATAGGCTTAGATTTCGTTTTTGGAGTATTGGTGGTTTTACAGGAAAGGGTAGGCTGATTGGTAGATACTCTGGTCAAAATAGTGAGGGGTGTTTGTTTGCAAGAGAAAATATAGACAATAACTTGTAAAAGGGAGCGAGGTAACTAGTACAAGGTTCTCTTTAGAGGAGAGGATGACAGGAAGAATGGCATAGATGTGGTTTTGGATAGGGAGTTGCTCCAGCATGTGATGATAGTTGTCAAATTCAGTGAATCACTGATGTCTCCAAAGATGATTGTTAAGGGGTATTTATTGAATTTAAATTCAGGATAAACGCATCAGGTGGGATAACAATAGTCAGAAAAGGAGGAGTTGTGGAATATTATAGAGATCTTGATGTGACGTTTTCCATAGGAGATGTTGGGGGTAGGAAAGGTTACACAAAGAGGAGGAAGGTGGGTGGGTGTGAGAGAGGAGTAGGGGGTTGCTACTCGTGTAAGACTTTAAAAAAATAAAAAGTTAAATTGCCGATTTTAAACCTGCAATCGACTGCAACAACTAAAAAGCACCCTGATCAATAAAATGGAGAAAATTACCTGGAAATCTTGCGTGCACGACAACCCAGGGCCTCGTGTCGAGCACATATCTTGATCGAAATTTCCACGCATTATACCGACATGGCATGCCTCGCTTCGCAGCCGGCCACAGTGTGATTTAATGGCCGGTCAGTGCTAGTGGTACTCAGTATTACCTTTTACATATATGCGTGTGTACGCATTGCTTTGTGTACAAGTGTTCAATGACTACGCACACTGTTGACCGTTGACTTTACAGATGATGAGGTTTGAAATTTTAAAATATTTAAGTGGAGAATTTGGAGAACGAGCAACAGTACCCGCCCTATGGGCGGGGCTTCAATTGGGAGGCCCAAATGAAAAGGCAAAATATCAGAAATTGAAGGCTTTTTTAAATTTTAAACTATTCATATAAACATCCGTTGAATCATATCACATGCAAATCATCAAAATCTAAACAGAACATGGCGCCCATTTTGAAAAAAGATTCAATTCTGCAAAACGGAAGCGGCCGCTACACCTGTTTCTCAGTCGCTTTGCACACGCTGCCATGTTACTTCGGAGCCACACGTTTATATCGGAAGAGTTCGTCAGGAGTCGATCTACTCTCTCCTGGTACGTAGAATTTCAATAAAAGCCACATTACTGTTCATATCGGTAAATATTATTCCATAGTGTTTGGAAAAATTGGAAAACTTGGAAAATTGGGGAAAAATAATATCGCCTATTTTACTCCAAGGGATCCTAGGAATACCCACCCAAAATATCGTTGTGATCGGTTCAGCCGTTTTTGCGGTACCTTCAAATGGACGGACAGACATTTGGTGAATTATAGTAAGATAAAGGAGAATTTGGAGAATAAAAATATCACCCATAAATGCACAAAAGTGATGGTACAGTATAAAATCTTGTTTTGATTCATAATAAAAAGTGTGACTGCTTTATTTTTTTTATTGACTTGCAAAGTCCAATTAATTTTTTTTAATGTTGAAAAGTACCAATTTTTAGGGGTTGGGTAGCTTGAAATGTGCTACTCTCTATTACTGTAAAAATGTCGATAATTTTGGATGACCCCTAATGAATGGAGATTCTCATTAAGCTTTCACATGAGGAGCGGAAAAAATATATGGGTTTACGGTAGAAAATTTGTCAGAGTGGGTTGTGGGGGAAAGGTGGTGGAATTGGTGTTTTAGGATGATTGTGCTAAGCGCAGCAATGTGATGATAATAGTACTGATTAATTTGTGTGGCATAATTGAGTTACACTGTTCCCTACACAGCTGATAATGGACCTCAAGGGGACAGATATGAATTGGAATTTCCAACCTTCACCTCCAGCCTCCCCGAGTACATCGAGCTCACGCAAGTCCAGCGCTTGCAGGTATTTAACGAGCATGTAGACATGCCTTGGTTTATGACTAATCACTCATTAAAACGGTACAGTTGGAGTAAAAGGAAGGGATTAAGACACAAGATTGTCTAAATATATATCCCCCCCCCCCCCTTTGGTCTTTTGTTCCTCCAATAGTTCTCTGAACAGCGTGAACAGCAGTGATTCACGCTCCAGTGGTTCCCAGGCACCTTCACCTGGCTCCCAGGGCCATCCAGCACTTGCCAACCCAACTTCAGGCCCCCTTCGTCTTTCAAGCATCTCATCCGACTCTGGCTTCACATCACAGGACGCTGCATACTCCAAACCACCATCACCAATGCCCAGCCAGGTGATGAATGCCGAAACACTGAATTTCATTCCGTTTTTTGTCCTGATTCGATAATACAATAAGGTACTGCTGCTTTATAAACATTTAATTAACATGCATTTCCCTCCCTTAACGCAGGCTGGAGGAATTTCTGCATTTCCCTAGATTTCTGCTTTTACTGAATGTCTGAGTTATTTCCAAGTTTTCTGTAGATGATTGGTAATGTGATACATATCGCAATTGTGAAACTTAACTTGAGCTATGTCAAGCACTCGTATTATATAATCATAGTTATTAACGCTGCAAAACAGTTTTAGATGCTTATCTTCCTCTGCATGGCAATCACAAGATGTGATTGGAATTAGCACGTGTGGTACAGCGTTGGTGTGGGTGACTACTTCATCCGGTTGGTGTCCTTCATGGTTAAGGTTGATAATGTAACTTCATAAATGCCTTCATGGTTAAGGTTAATAATGTAATTTCATAAATGCCTTCATGGTTAAGGTTAATAATGTAATTTCATAAATGCCTGCATGTATATATATTATATATATACAGTGAAACCTTGACTTACGAGTTTAATTCGTTCTGTGACCGAGCTCGTAACTCAATTTGCTCGTTTCTCAAATTAAATTTCCCCATTAAAATGCATTGAAATGCTATTAATCCGTTCCAGCCCCCAAAAAACCACACCAATTTTTTTTGTTACGTGTTTTTAAATAAGAAAAATGTACTTTATAAATAACAAATAATGTATAAACAAGCACGACCTCATATATACTGTACATAATAAGCGGCGTTACGCGCGCTGCTTGTAAACAAGGAGGAAGCGGACAACGCGGTAATTTGTAAGAGTCTTTATTCAAGAGCTCACTGTAATACTGGCGCGCTCCGGGCTGCGCGCCCGGTGTATATCCTGAGGCCACGCCTACCCCTCGGCGTGGCCGCCGCCCACTTGGTGCGCGGAATGATGTCACCACGCCAGTGAGCTTCCGTGTCCGCCACAATGTAAAGAAATAAACTGGTTTTATTAAGTGTATTTACCTTGAAGATCAGACGAAGATGCTGGCGGAGGTGGAGGAGATGACTTTTGCCTTTTTCGCCACACTTTCCTCGCTTTCACTTGCAGGGCGTTTCAATAAAAACCTGTCCAACGAGGTTTGTTTCTTCCTCCCTTTCAAAATGTTTCGATCGTACTGCTACGATCGTACTGCCTCGCCAAGTCGACAACACGCACACCTCGCTCATGTTTTTCGACGATTGCGTGTTTTATATCCAAGCACATCATCCTCTTCTTCTTCTCAGTACTGCCCTTGGCACTCAATTTCTTAGGACCCATGGTTAAAACTAAGAAATTTTCCAAAATAACCAACATGCGAAAACAAAGCAACAGCGATATACGGCAGAGATGCTTGCACGGCAAGATAACCAGGTGACCGGAACGCTCGTTGGGCCACCTAGTGGCGGGTGGTGTAAGCTCGTAACTCAGATCTCGGCTCGCATCTCAAAGCAAAAAACCGCCCGAGCGACGGCTCGTATCTCGGAAAACTCGTAAGTTGGTGCACTCGTAAGTCAAGGTTTCACTGTATATATATATATATAAATATATATATATATTGTTGCGGGTCGCGGACAAGATGTTACTTTGGGCCGAGCGGATGGTCAACCGCGACCGTTACAGGATCCCCGATTAGCCCGACTCCCCCAACGTTGACCAATCGCGCCACAGGTATTCAATCGGGAAACCTCTAAAGCGACCGAATGTAAAGAGGAAGAGAGAAGAAAACAGAGTACGGAGGAATAACAGGATTTATTATACACACAAGCAAAAAGAAAGCAGTCACGTTTATTTACAACACATAAGACGCAGGTGACACAGTGCAAATACTAGCTTACCTACAGTCTTAATTAACCCAGGACAGAACAAACAAAAGACAGACTCACGCGGGGAATGACAGGAATGGCAGGAGGTGGATGGCTGGAGGTGATCGCTTGGTGGAGCCAACGCGGAGCTTGGTGGAGCTTTGGTGGAGGTGAACGCTTGGTGGAGCCAACACGGAGCTTGGTGGAGCCTTGGTGGAGGTGAACGCTTGGTGGAGCCAACGCGGAGCTTGGTGGAGCCGAACGCTTGGTGGAGCCAACGCAGAGCTTGGTGGAGCCGAACGCTTGGTGGAGCCAACGCGGCTGGTGGGGGGTTGGTGTGACGGGTTCTCTCTCCTTCCCTCACAAGCTTCAGGACTCTTTCTCTCTCTTTCTTAGTCCCACCCAGTCCAACAACTTCCTCTCTTGCTTAGTCCAACTCAAGTCCTTCCTGTCTTCTGATCTCCTCCCTCCTCGACTCTCTCTGGGGGCCTCTGCCTCGGGTTATATAAGCCCCACCCTTGACCCTTTGCGAACCTCCCCAAAACGTTCTCTCTCCGCCCTCTAAAGCCAACCCCTCGTTCTGGGTTGGTCGGCAAGGGCTGGTTCACTCCTCCCCTCTATGACGAGGTGGGGACCCGCCTTTCTTCCCCAACCCTGCCTCGTGGTCAATGGCGGATGAAGGGAAAACCGCCTAAAATGCAGTTGGCAATTGGAAGGGAGGTAATTGGCAATGGCACTCGAGGCCTGGCAAAGACGAAAGGGGAAATGGAAGTTTTGGGAGTGGGAATGAAGGGAATCTATCTCTTTCACTGGTGCAATGGAGTACTTCTATTAATGGGAGACACAGCCTTACCCTAAAACACAGAATAAGATATAACTATCGAACAGGGGTATTCTATGATTGGCTGACGTGTATGCTTGTGGACTAATTATGGGACGCCCTTTTGACCTTTACACAGCTCCGGAGGCAGGAGGCGCAGAATAACCAATAATAATAATAAAGCACGCAATAAAAAAAACACAATCCTCATATCCGCAACACTGCACCCTCCTCCTCTTAGGCACGTCCCGGGCCTACAACTTTTATTTAGTGTGACACGTAGGTGTAGTTCCCTCTACTTTTAACCTGACCCTGAGTGCGACAGTTTTAAAACATAAATAAATGTGTCCCGCTGCTCCATTGCACCCTGCCTAACAGACTTACGCCCACAGTTAACCGAATTGCGGAATGGTCTTCAAACTACACACTGACGGTTGGGAGCATTATTTACAATGACTCTGCTTTTATTTACAAGACTAACCCAGGACCTGTAATTGTTCTTTCTGGGGGGAAGACAGTCTGCTCTGCATCAATGCACCATTAAAGCACCCAAAAACACACCAATACACACCCAAGCACCAATCGGTGCAGTCACCATTGTTCAAGAAAATAAAACCAACAACCCCTAACCCTGCAGGTGATCTCTTGCTCTTCGGCTCCCTCTGCTGGTTATTATTATTTGTTCTTCCAGATGTTGTCATTCTTTCATTTTCTTACTGGCGGCCTATTTGCAATAAAGTGTGCCCAATGTGTCCTTTTTATTTTCTTTTATTTATGGCCCACAGGGCCGACTACATGTGGTTCACCTGTGGGGCATCGGTGCCCTGTGGCCAAGGTCCGCCAGCAAGATTTCGGGCCCTCATGGCCGGTTCCAGCAGAGGGGCCATGCCCTAACCCATGGGGTCCATCAGTGGTGCTCGGCCACAGGCATGTGGTCCATAATGTGGTGCATCGATGCAGACAGCTGGTTCTGGGAATTTCGGGCGCACAATGGCCGACCCACGCACGCTCCCCTCGGCGCCCAATGGCGCACAGGTCATGTGGGAGACAAAAGAGACAAATGAGCGAGGGGTAAGGTCACAAGGGTACACATCAATAAGGCAATGCAAGGCGAAATGCGTACGGAGAGCGAAGTGAGAAAGCTCGTCCCTACCGTACGTCACCCCCCTGTCACCTACACTACCCTTGTCCTTACCCCATATGTACAAAATCTACACATTACCAATCCGTCGCTACTGTCACGTCTCCCCATATTTCCTCTATACCAAATTCATCGCCACAATCCCTCTAACCAAAATTTGCCATCACCCAATTCATCATCAATCCTCATAAGGAGGAAGAGATGGAACATCAAGCACAATGTCACACCCACGTCATGATGCGTCTCACATTCCAAACATTTGCACAGTAAAAAATAATCAAACATGGCATGGTGTGGAGTACCTGTCACCTCAGGTGAGTGGATGCAGATGGTGCGAGGAGACTTCCTAATCCTAACTATCCTCTAAATGACATTAACACACTTTACACTACCCGGGGTCTCTCCCTGCCAATCCATTGGCCAACTTACACTATGGGTTCTCAAAACCAAATTCCCATTGACCAAACTGTGGTGCTTCTCAATTTGGGGTCTCACTCCCCCAATTCATCTCCCGATGCCCTTGCACAATTTCTGGGCTGTGACGTGTAGCTCTCCCAGCAGGTCTACCCACCTGCACACCTCCACCACTGCAGTTGCCTCCCGAGCTTACCTGCTCCTCACCCTAACCTATCTAACTGGGGAAGGCCCCTCCTGGCTCTGTCACCCCTTGGTGCCCTCTGGCACTGGGCTACCCGGGTCCGTCCTCCGGATCCTCGGGCCCCATCCACAACTACCGGCTCCCAGAGCCCACCTGCGGCCTCACCTGGCCGACATCCTCACAGTGGTGGAGTGCCCAAACCAACTACACACACTAACAGGCTACACGCCCAGCCATTCCCACAACACTAATGCACCCATCCAAATGCCATTCTCTCACCCGCACCACAGATGCCAATATCCAACCACAATTTACCTATACCCTCTACCTAACACTTACACTACTCGCCCCGGGTATTCGTGATGGGGGTCCACTCTTCCCCCATTCACACCTCCGCACCATCCACTCCACTCCACAGTTCCCATCCTACTCACTCCACGACCATCCATTCCAATACTCCAGATATTCCACACTCCATGTATTCCACACACCTGTTGGTGCACACCTGTGCACTCACACCTGGTGCCACCTGCACCCTCCTTCTCTTCCTGGACCATTTGGTCAACACAACACGCAATCACCACTACTCCCTCATACACTGCTCCATACACCTGTTCAGTTGCACACCTGTGCAATCACACCTGTTCCATCACACCTGTTCAATCCTCACCCCCACGGCATCATCTCAGCTAACTACTCCCCTCTGAAACTTGCGCTTCCCAGTCGTCCCTTTAACTATTGCGCTCCCACGTCATTATAATCCACACTAATCTACCTGCGTCCCCCCTACAGGTATCAGTCACTAACTAAACCTTAACGTTACCTAATGTCATCTTCTAGGGCCCTACACACAATATCCTAACCCTCCCGGGCTAGTTTTCACTGCCATCAACCCCATAAACTAGTGCTCCTTTGCCCCCCTTTGTGAGGGATGACAGAGTTGCCATCCCACCACATGGGGGACGTTCCACTACCAATTTTGCACATCAAATTTCAACAAATCAAAAATTTGCCAATCACTACCCATCATCTGCCAATCATTACTGCCAATCCTTTGCCAATCATCAAATTTTGTTTTTCTAATTTCGGGGCCAAAACACTATCCTCGTCATTACAGTCTACTTACTAATAATGCCTCTCGGTGCGCCAATTCACTTCTAAAGCTCGGCTTCGTACAGCCGAGCAATGAACGCGGGTTCTTTGGTGCCGGCGGCTGGATGCGTCCGGCACTCGGTGCAGGGACGGGGGCTTAACCGTGCCGACATCCCACGCACCACCACGGCGCGGAGCCATCCAATTGCCCGATCTCGACCTGCCGGAACGTCTCAATAAAAAGTGGTCGCCATGACGACCCTTCCTATCGGGCTGCCCGCTCCGCCTAGTGGAGCCCGGACGCGGCCGTTCCAAGCGAGGCACAGCGTGGATCGCGTACGGCGGTCCTTTCGAACCCGCCGTGGCTCGGATCCCCGCTGGTTCTCGCGGCACGCGAAGCCCGGCACGCACCGAGGGCCCGATTCGGCTATAAGTCGCTCTAACCGCTAACCCGGTTACCGTCGATGCCTCACCTGCATGCTTACACGCATATGCTACCCCTTTCTTGCCCATACATCCAGCTGTTCCCATGCTCCTCGTCGTACCTTCTCTAACACACCCAGGTACACTCATTCCACTCACAGACTTGGTCACACACCTGACCACCGAACACTTTGGCACACATTTGTTGTTCGCACACCTCACCAACACACCTCTTCGCGCCCCTTCCTCGGTCACCTCCTCTGTGACAATCACAGGTGTGCTTTCACTCGCACACCCAACCACGTGCCTCACGACCAACTCAAGTGTGCATTCCCACACACGCTCTACCATTCCAGGTGTGCATCCTTCCATTCCAGGTGTACATCCTCGCTCACCTGTCACAACCAACTCACGCTCCGTGTCACTCTCACTACTTTCACCTCCACTCTCGGTCGCGCACTCACCTTTACTCTCGACAGCTCACTCTTTCCTCATGCACCTGTCCGTTACACACCTTTCTCGCGCATCCTCTTGCGCACACTCTTTCGTTACTTCCTCCGTAACACTTACCACACCGCGCTTCCATGTACCCCCTCGCACACGCGCTTCGACCAACTCACTCTTGATGGCACACTCTCCCGTTACATCCTCTGTAACACTCCTCACTACGCGCTTCCATGTGCTCCCTCGCACACGCGCTACGACCGACTCACTCTCGACAGCACACTCACTCCTTGGCGTGCACTTTTTCCTCACACACCCCATGGTCGAACATTCTCGCACACCTCGTTTTTCGCACACCAGACCTGTCGCACACTTCACCAACGGCCTCTCACGAACACCCGGGTCCACAACAACCCCCAAGCCGACTGAAGCTCCCCTCACATCATGTACATTTCCGATTATATCGCCACTCACCTTGGCACCTCGTCTCCGCACCTCCTTTGCCACCTGAAAACTCTTTATTTGGTTAGTGAGCATCACATTATGAGTTGAGCACCGACCTTGTACCAATTCCATCACCTCCTCCCGTATTTCTCTCTTAGTTTCTGTCCGTCTCTTCTTAATTTCACTCACCTCTTCTTCCACTTCCTCTAATTTTTGCTTCACCTCTTTTATTTCCCGTTGCGTCTCCTCAAGTTCGTCCTCTAAGGCTACAGTGACCGTCTCTATGTGCATCCTCACCTGCCGGTCCTTTGTCTCCATTTCCTCTGTCACCTCGTCCAACCTCATTGTCAGTCCCTCACGTACCATCTGACATTGCCTCTGTGTCGCTATCAAGGCATTTTTAATTTCTTTTTGTGTCGCCTTTAACCCTCCTAGTACTGCAGTGTTCCTTTGAACCTGCTCCACTAACTCCGTCTGTCCCTCCGTCAGCTGTTCCACCTCCTCCGTCAGGTCCTCTATGCCCCCTTGTAACCTAGCCATTCCATTTCTCACCTCTTTCTCGATACGCTTTTCGCCTCGCTTTACCTCCTCGCGTACCCCCGAGACCTCCTCACTTACACCTCGTTGTATCTCCTCTTTCATCTCCTCCCTCTCCTTTGTAGATGCCACCCTCATCTGTCCCAATTCATCCCTCTGAGCATCCAGTTTGGTTTCTACCCCGATTCTCACCTCCTCTATCTGGTTCCCCATCTGTTCGATTTCCCGGGTGGATTGCTCCCCTATTTCCCGCAATTTGTCTTCCATCCTATTTTCTAACCCCATTAACCCGTTTTTCACCCCCTCTAACTGATTCTCCTGGGCAGCCATTCTATTTTCCACCCTCGTTAACCCATTCTTCACCTCTTTTATTCCGTTGTCTAACCCCTCAAATTTCTTGTCTAATCCTTCAAATTTCTTGTCTAATCCCTCACCGGTACCCCTCGCTTCGTCCCTCATTACCCCCATTTGGCCCTCCAATCGCTCACTCTGAGGATCCATCCGGTTCCCCATTTTGGCTTCCAATTGCTCACTATTCTTGTCAATAAGGGCCTTCATTTGGATCATAAAGAGATTCCAATCCACCAGTGTCGCTGCTACGGTCGCGGGCGCGGCAAAATTTGGTGCCGCTACACCCACGTGCGCGAGGACGCCATTTTGTGCGTCTGATACTCCCTCAACCACATTGCCAATGTTCTCCTCTACTTCGTCCCTCTGATCCTGGGTTACTCCTCGTCTATCTCCCCCACCGACATCCGATCGCCTTGATTGTCCATGGCGCGATCTCAAAATTCGGGTTTTATAAAACAACAAAATTTTGGCAGCTCGTAATTTTGACCAAATTTTTTCTACACGTTTAAAAAAAATTTGGTTCGGGCCTCGTATCCCACTCCTAGACACCAATTGTTGCGGGTCGCGGACAAGATGTTACTTTGGGCCGAGCGGATGGTCAACCGCGACCGTTACAGGATCCCCGATTAGCCCGACTCCCCCAACGTTGACCAATCGCGCCACAGGTATTCAATCGGGAAACCTCTAAAGCGACCGAATGTAAAGAGGAAGAGAGAAGAAAACAGAGTACGGAGGAATAACAGGATTTATTATACACACAAGCAAAAAGAAAGCAGTCACGTTTATTTACAACACATAAGACGCAGGTGACACAGTGCAAATACTAGCTTACCTACAGTCTTAATTAACCCAGGACAGAACAAACAAAAGACAGACTCACGCGGGGAATGACAGGAATGGCAGGAGGTGGATGGCTGGAGGTGAACGCTTGGTGGAGCCAACGCGGAGCTTGGTGGAGCTTTGGTGGAGGTGAACGCTTGGTGGAGGTGAACGCTTGGTGGAGCCAACGCGGAGCTTGGTGGAGCCTTGGTGGAGGTGAATGCTTGGTGGAGCCGAACGCTTGGTGGAGCCAACGCGGCTGGTGGGGGGTTGGTGTGACGGGTTCTCTCTCCTTCCCTCACAAGCTTCAGGACTCTTTCTCTCTCTTTCTTAGTCCCACCCAGTCCAACAACTTCCTCTCTTGCTTAGTCCAACTCAAGTCCTTCCTGTCTTCTGATCTCCTCCCTCCTCGACTCTCTCTGGGGGCCTCTGCCTCGGGTTATATAAGCCCCACCCTTGACCCTTTGCGAACCTCCCCAAAACGTTCTCTCTCCGCCCTCTAAAGCCAACCCCTCGTTCTGGGTTGGTCGGCAAGGGCTGGTTCACTCCTTCCCTCTATGACGAGGTGGGGACCCGCCTTTCTTCCCCAACCCTGCCTCGTGGTCAATGGCGGATGAAGGGAAAACCGCCTAAAATGCAGTTGGCAATTGGAAGGGAGGTAATTGGCAATGGCACTCGAGGCCTGGCAAAGACGAAAGGGGAAATGGAAGTTTTGGGAGTGGGAATGAAGGGAATCTATCTCTTTCACTGGTGCAATGGAGTACTTCTATTAATGGGAGACACAGCCTTACCCTAAAACACAGAATAAGATATAACTATCGAACAGGGGTATTCTATGATTGGCTGACGTGTATGCTTGTGGACTAATTATGGGACGCCCTTTTGACCTTTACACAGCTCCGGAGGCAGGAGGCGCAGAATAACCAATAATAATAATAAAGCACACAATATAAAAAAAACACAATCCTCATATCCGCAACAATATATATATATATATATATATATATATATATATATATATATATATATATATATATATATATATATATATATATATATATATATAAATAAATAAATATATATATATATATATATATATATATATATATATATATATATATATATATATATATATATATATATATACATACATATATATATATATATATATATATATATATATATATATATATATATATATATATATATATATATATATATATATATATATATATATATATATATACATATATATATACACAGTCATGTGAAAAAGTAAGTACACCCCATGTAAAGTTTTGACTTTTTCAACATATTTCAACATACAGCTATTTGATCTTCATTTCAACAATATTGAAAGATAAAGGTGATATAATATAACAAATATCATGAAACATTTACATTTTGTAGTCCATTGTATAATTTAAATAAACATAAATGCAAATTTCGCATGTGGAAAAAGTAAGTACACCCCTAAATTTATCACTACTTCAAATACCTAAAATTAGAATCAGGTGCACCAGCTCAGGTGCAAATGATTAGAACATCGTTAGGGGGGATCTTGGAGGAACCTATCTTATTTAAACCTCAGACATTTAGGTTGGTTTGCTCTTTGTTGTTGAAGTGTGCGGCGTCACCATGCCTAGATCAAAAGAGCTCTCTGAGGCCTTCAGAAAGAAGGTTATAGATGCCTACGAGTCTGGGAAGGGATTTAAAAAGATCTCCAAACAATTTGAAATCAATCATTCGACTGTCCGGAAGATCATCTACAAGTGGAGAAGATTCCAAACAACTGCCAACTTGTTCAGGCCAGCCCGCCCCAGCAAGTTCAGCCCGAGAGCAGACTGCAAGATGCTGAAAGAAGTCTCTAAGAACCCCAGAATGTCATCATGGGACCGACAGGTAGCTCTTGCCACTGTTGATGTCAAAGTGCATGAGTCTACCATGAGAAAGAGGCTGCACAAATTTGATCTACATGAGAGGTGTGCCAGGAGGAAACCTTTGCTGTCCAGAAAGAACATCAGGGCAAGACTAAAGTTTGCCAAAGAACACCGAAGCAAAGACCAGCACTTCTGGAACAATGTGCTCTGGACAGATGAGTCAAAGGTAGAGCTATTTGGCCACAGCACCAGAAGACATGTTTGGCGAAAACCAAAGACAGCATTTGACCACAAGAACCTGATACCAACTGTAAAGCATGGTGGTGGAAATATTATGGTTTGGGGCAGCTTTGCTGCATCAGGGCCTGGGCAGCTCACCATCATAGAATCCACTATGAATTCTTTATTGTACCAGAGGGTGCTTGAGGATAATGTGAGGCCATCGGTCGGAAAGTTGAAGCTCAACCGAAGGTGAACCTTGCAACATGACAATGACCCTAAACATACCAGTAAATCCACCAAGGAATGGCTGAAAAGAAAGAAATGGAGGGTTCTGGAATGGCCAAGTCAAGGCCCGGATCTAAATCCCATCGAGATGTTGTGGGGGGATTTGAAACGAGCTGTGCATGCAAGAAACCCCTCAAATATCGCACAGCTGAAAGAATTCTGCATGGAGGAGTGGGCAAAAATTTCTCCCAGTCGATGTCAGAGACTGGTAGACAGTTATAAGAAACGCCTACTTGAGGTTGTTTCTGCCAAAGGGGGCAATACCACCTATTAGAGCCAAGGGTGTACTTACTTTTCCACATGCGAAATTTGCATTTATATTTATTTAAATTATACAATGGACTACAAAATGTAAATGTTTCATGATATTTGTTATATTATATCACCTTTATCTATCAATATTGTTGAAATGAAGATCAAATAGCTATGTTGAAATATGTTGAAAAAGTCATAACTTTACATGGGGTGTACTTACTTTTTCATGTTACTGTATATATATTTATATATATATATATTGTTACGGCCCGCGGATAAGGATGTTGGTTTGCCGAGCGGATGGCACCGCGGCCTAACAGTTACCCCGACTAACCCGATTCCTGAACGTTGGCCGGATCGCGCCACAGCTATTCAATATGGAAAAGACAAAAGCGACACGGATGTGAAGAAGAAGGAGGAGACGAAAAGGTTGGCCAATACTACTAAATTTATTTACTATTTACAGGCTCAAAATAACCAAGGAGAAGGAAAGATAAGAAAATAATATACAGAAGATTTTAGAGACACAGTGAAAATCGCTAGCTTATGTAAACAGACTTAATTAATACCCAGGACAGAACAAACGAAGACGACTCACACGGGGAATGATGATAGGAATGGCGGAAGGTGGATGGCTGGAGGGAGAGGAAAGTCCAAGGGGTCCGGCAGCACGATCGGCGCGTTTAGCAGCTGCCGTTCCTTCGCGGCCCTGCTCAAAACCGCCGTCCAGGCCCCAAGCGGCTGTTGAGTGTTGTTGCTGCTGTGGCCGCCGCTGCTGCTGCTGCTGTGGACGTCGCGTGCTTTGCCAGGACTACAACAGGCTTTGTGCTTCCCTGGATGATGATCTCCTTGGATGTTCTCTATGTTCTCTTGGTCCAACAACTCTTTCTCTTTCTTGGTCCGACCACTCCTCACCATCGACAACCCAACGCAACCAACGCAACCACTGACCACCACAACACAACCCTGACGACCAACGCAACCACTGGCCACCACAACGCAACCCCTGACTCTCAACGCCACCACTCACCACCACAACTTCTTGCGCACGCCTTTATAGCGCCTCCGGCGATTAAGCCGCCGGCCTTCAGGACACGCCCATCGGTGTGCTCACCTCGGCCATGGTTGGTCGCGCGACCCTCTGGCTCCGCCCTTGATGACGACGGGCGGGCATGCCTTTCTTCCCCGACCCGAGCACATGTTCAATGGTGGTTTTGGAGGGGATGTAATTGGCAAATTGAGGCTTGGCCATGACGAAAGGGGAAATGGAGGTTTTTGGGAATGGAAATGAAGAATGAAGGGAATCTATCTTATTTCACTTGGTGCAATGGAGTGTCATTTTAATGGAAGACAAAGCCTTAACCTAATACACAGAATAAGGAAATAAACTACTGAACAAGGGTATTATAGTGTCCTTCAATGTATGCTTTATGGAATTAACTACCGGAACGCCCTTTGACCTTTATACACACTGGAGCAAGGAGGGCTCAGACTAAACCAATAATTCACAACCATTTACTATACAATACAACACAATCAAAAAACTCAATCCTCATATCCGCAACAATATATATATATATATATATATATATATATATATATATATATATATACATATATATATATATATATATATACAATATATATATATATATATATATATATATATATATATATATATATATATATATATATACAGTATATATATATATATATATATATATATATATATATATATATATATATATATATATATATATATATATATATATACAGTATATATATATATATATATATATATATATATATATATATATATATATATATATATATATATATACAGTATATATATATATATATATATATATATATATATATCTATATATATATATATATATATATATATATATATATATATATATATATATCCACAGTATATATATATATATATTGTTACGGACCGCGGATAAGGTGTTGATTTGCCGAGCGGATGGCGGCCGCGGCCCGAACTATTAACAATTACTAAGACCCGATTCCTTAAACGTGGGCCAAATCGTGCCACAGATATTCAATGAGGGAAAAGACAAAGATGACACGGATGTGAAGAAGAGGAAGACGAAGGCAAAAGGTTGGAAATACTACTATTATATTTACTATTTACACAATTGAAAGAAACCAAGGAGGAGAAAGATAAGAAAATAATTTACAGAAGAAGAAGAAGAAGCGGACACAGTGAAAATTGCTAGCTTATCTAAACAGGCTTAACTTATACCCTGGACAGAACACACAAAACAAACACGTACACAAAAGGAGGGAAGGACAGGAATCGTTTGGAGGGATGAGCAGGTGGGATCACAGGGCACAGCGAGCAGGTCCACTCCGGGCGGGAAGCGAGGAGCCGGCAGCTCCTTGTATTCGGTTTACACCGCACACCGGCAGGGTCACTCGCTGCCCCGTCAGGGTTTCACGCGGCTGGTTGAAACGGGGCTGGTTGAAGCGGCTCTCTGCAGAACTCAGCTGGGTCACGCATCTGCCGTATCTCTGAGCAACCTTTCTTGGAACCTTGGTGCAACTCTTTCTTGGCACTTCTTGCAACTCTCTTGGCACTCTTTCCAACTCTTTCTTGGCACTCTTTCCAACTCTTTCTTGGCACTCTTTCCAACTCTTTCTTGGCACTTCTGTCCAACTCTTTCTTGGCACTTCTGTCCAACTCTTTCTTGGCACTTGTGTCAAAGGCTTCCGCGCGCGCTTTTTATAACGCCGCGGGCAATCAAGCCGCCGGCCTCCAGAACACGGCCATCGGTGAGCTCGCCTCGGCCCTGATTGGTCGGCACGGGCCCTCTGGCTCCACCCTTGATGACGATGGGCGGGCACGCCCAGGATTCGGCAGCTCCCCCCCCCCCTTCTTCTCCAAGCCTACCTCGTGGCTGATGGAGTCGCGGTGAAAACCGCCCAGCAGCTGCGGCGAATGCAGTTGGCAGGAAAGGCCTTGGGAATGGGAATGAAAGGGGATCTACCTTATTTCACTTGGTGCAATGGAGAATGTCAACTAGTGGGAACGGAGCCTTAACCTAATACACAGAATAAGGAAATAACTGTCAACAAGGGGGAAATCTATGATTGGCTAACGTGATTGTTTATGACCTAATTACGGGACGCACTTTGACCTTTATACACAACTGGAGGAAGGAGGGTCCACAATAAAACAATTAAAAAAACACAATCCTCATATCCACAACACTGCACCCTCCTCCTCTTAGGCACATCCCGGGCCTCTTACCTTTACTTTTAGTGTGGCACGTAGGTGTAGTTCCCTCTACATTTAACCTGACCCTGAGTGTGACAGTTTTAAAACATAAATAAATATGTCCCGCTGCTCCATTGCACCCTACCTAACAGACTCACGCCCACAGCTAACCGAATTGCGGAATGGTCTTCAAACTATAACACTTACGGTGGGGGCGCATTATTTACAACGACGCTACTTTTATTTACAATACGCAACCCAGGACCTGTGATTGTTCTTTTGGGGGGGGAGACAGTCTGCTCTGCATCGACGCACCATGAAGCACCCAAAAACGCACCAAAAACACCCTCAAGCACCAATCGGTGCACAGTCACCACAGTTCTTAATAAAACCAAACCCAAACCCTTGGTGGTGTCTTGCTCTTCGGCTCCCTCTGCTGGCCATGGTTCTTCCAGATGTTGTCAACTTCTTTGCTGGCGGCCTATTTGAACATAAAATGAAATGCACCAAACGTGTCCGCTTTTGTTTATTTATGGCCCACAGGGCCGACTATTGTGGTTCACCTGTGGGGCATAGGTGCCCGGTGGCCAAGGTCCGCCAGCAAGATCTCGGGCCTTCATGGCCGGTTCCAGCAGAGGGGCCATGCCCCAACCCATGGGGTCCACAAGTGGTGCTCAGCCACAGACATGTGGTCCATACGTGGTGCATCGATGCAGACAGCTGTGGTTGCGAGAGTTTCGGGCGCACAATGGCGGACTCCCGCACTCCCGCATGCTCCCAGACAAAGGGGGGGGGGGGGGGGGAAAGACAGGTGAGCGAGGGGTAAGGTCACAAGGGTACACATCAATAAAGGCAATGCAAGGCGAGGTGCGTATGGAGACGGAGCGGAGAAAAGCTCGTCCCTACCATACGCCCCCCCACATGTGACCTACACTACCCTTGCCCTTACCCCATATGTACAAAATCTACACATTACAAATTCGTCACTAATGTCTCGTCTTCCCCATATTTCCCCTACACCAAATTCGTCTTCACTCCCTCTACTTCAAAATTTGCCATCACCAATTCCTCATCAATCCTCATAAGGAGGGAGAGATGGAACACAAGCACAATGTCACACCCACGTCATGATGCGTCTCACAATCCAAAACATTTGCACCGAAAATAATAAAAACAACCATGGCATGGTGTGGAGGTACGTCATCCCAGGTGAGTGGATGCAGATGGTGCAAGGAGATTTCAAACGTATCTTCTAAATGACATTAACACACTTTACACTACCCAGGGTCTTTCCCTGCCAAACCATTGGCCTTCTTACACTCTATGTGGTTTTAAGAACCAAATTCCCATTGACCAAACTGTGGTGCTTCCTCAATTTGGGGTCTCACTCCCCCAATGCAACTCCCTGTGCCCTTGCACAATTTCAGGGCTGAGTCGTGTAGCTCTCCCAGCAGGTCTACCCACCTGCACACCTCCACCACTGTAGTTGCCACCCGAGCTTACCTAGCTCCTTGACCTAACCTATCTAATTGGGGAAGGCCCCTCCTGGCTCTGTCACCCCTTGGTGCCCTCTGGCACTGGGCTACCTGGGTCCGTCCTCCGGATCCTCAGGCCCCATCCACAACAACTACTGGCTCCCAGAGCCCACCTGCAGCCTCAACTGGCCGACATCCTCACACCCGGGTCCGTCCTCCGGATCCTCGGGCCCCATCCACAACAACTACCGGCTCCCAGAGCCCACCTGCGGCCTCACCTGGCCGACATCCTCACAGTGGTGGAGTGCCCAACCAACTATACACACTAACAGGCTACACGCCCAGCCATTTCCACAACACTAATGCACCCATTCAATCACCATTCTTCCACCACGCACCACAGATGCCAATATCCAACCACAATTTACCTGTACCCTCTACCTAACTCTTAAACTACCCTCCCCGGGTATTCGTGATGGGGGTCCACTCCTTTCCCCCATCCACACCTTCGCACCATCCACACCACTCCACAGTTTCCACCATACTCACTCCATGACCATCCATGCCATACTCCATATATTCCATACCATTTATTCCATACAACCATTCTCCATACACCTGTAGTTGCACACCTGTGCAATCACCTGGTGCCTCCTGCACCCTCCTTCCTCCCTGGACCATTTGGTCAACACAATACACATCACCATCACTCACTCATACACTGCTCCATCCACCTGTCCAGTTGCACACCTGTGCAATCTCAATACAACTCACACTCACAATCATTTACTCATACCCTGCTCAATACACTTCCGATCCTCAAACACACGGCATCATCTCATCTAACTACTCCCCTCCGGAACTTGCGCTTCCCAGTCGTCCCTTTAAACTATGGCGCTCCCTCGTCATTATCATCCAACTAATCTACCTGCGTCCCCACGACAGGTATCATTGTCACTACCTAACCTTAGCGTTACCTATTGTCAATCTCTAGGTCCCTACACACTATATCCTAACCCTCCCAGGCTAGTTTTCACTGCCATAAACCCCATAAGCTAGTGCTCCTTTGCCCCCGCTGTGAGAGATGGCAGAGTTGCCATCCCACCACATCGGGCATCTCTCACTACCAATTTGGCACGTCAAATTTCAGCCAATTAAAAATTTGCCAATCACTACCAATCATCTGCCAATCCTTTGCCAATCATCAAATTTTGTTTTTCAATTTTGGGTCCAAAACACTATCCTCATCACAGTCTACTCACTAGAGCCTCTCGGTGCGCCAATTCATTTACAAAGCTCGGCTTCGTAAAGCCGAGCAATGAATGCGGGTTGTTTGGTGCCGGCGGTTGGATCCGTCCGGCATTCGGTGCAGGCAAGGTTTACTCGGGCCGAGATCCCCAACGCACCATCTCGGCATGGAGCCATCCAATGGCCCGATCTCGCCCTGCCGGAACGCCTCAACAAAAAGGGGTCGCCATGACGACCCTTCTTACCGGGCCGCCCGTTCCACCTAGCGGAGCACGGACGCGGCCGTTCAGAGCGAGGCCCGGCGTGGATCCCGCACGGCGGTTCTTTCGAAACCGCCGCGGTCACAATCCCCGCGGGTCCCCGCGGCACGCAAAGCTGCCCGGCACACACCGAGGGCCCGCTTCGGCTAAACGTCGTTCTAACCGCTAACCCGGTTAGCGTCGATGCTCCACTCGCATGCTTACACCCCGCAGCCTGTTCCTTGCTCATACATCCAGCTGTTCCCATGCTCTTCGTCATTGCACCTTCTCTTACACACCCAGGTACACTCATTCCGCTCACAGACTTGGTCACACACCTGACCACCGCACACCTTTGCACACACTCATCGTTCGCACACCTCACCAACACACCTCTTCGCGCTCCCTCCTCGGTCACCTCCTCTGTGACAACCACAGGTGTGCTCTCACTTGCACACCCAACCACGTGCCTCACTACCAACTCCAGTGTGTATTCCCATACGCGCTCTACCATTCCAGGTGTGCATCCTTCCATTCCAGGTGTACATCCTCTCTTACCTGCCACAACCAACTCACGCTCTATGTCACTCTCACTACTCTTACCTCCACTCTCGGTCACGCATTCACCCTCACTCTTGACAGCGCACTCTTTCCTCATGCACCCGTCCGTTACTCACCTTTTTCGTGCATCCTTTTGTGCACACTCTCCCGTTACACCCTCCGTAACACTCACCACAGGTGTGCATGTTTCCGTTACATCCCCTGTAACACTCCCCACTCCGCGCTTCCATGTGCCCCCCCCGCACACGCGCTACGACCAACTCACTCTCGACAGCACACTCACTCCTCGGCGCA
Organism: Myxine glutinosa; assembly: GCF_964187855.1. Taxonomy (NCBI): domain Eukaryota; kingdom Metazoa; phylum Chordata; class Myxini; order Myxiniformes; family Myxinidae; genus Myxine; species Myxine glutinosa. The sequence goes on from NC_136269.1 coordinate 85,383,479, forward strand.
CACTTTTTCCTCACGCACCCCATAGTCGGACAGTCTCGCACACCTCCTCTGTCCATACACTCCGTACCTGTCACACACTTTACCAGCGGCCTCTCACGAACACCCGGGTCCAAACCATCCCCCAAGCCGACTGAAGCTCCCCTCACATCATGTACATTTACGAGTATACCGCCACTCACCTCGGTACCTCGTCGTCGCACCTCCTCTGCCACCTGCAAACTCTTTATTTGGTTAGCAAGCACACCATCATGATTTGAGCACATACCTTGTACATAATCCATCACCTCCTCCCTTATCTCCCTCTTAGTTTCCCTCCGTCTCTTCTTAATTTCACTCACCCCCTCTTCCACATCCTCTAACTTTTGCTTCACCTCTTTTATTTCCCGGTGCGTCTCCTCAATTTCGTCCGCTATTGCCACCTTGACCGTTTCTATGTGCGTCCTCACCTCCCGATCCTTCGTCTCCATTGCCTCCGTCACCTCGTCCAACCTCGTCAGTCCCTCACGTACCATCTGACATTCCCTCCTCGTCGCTATCAAGTTATTTTTTTAGTTCTTTTTGTGTCGCCTTTAACCCTCCTAGTACCGCAGTGTTCTTTTGTACCTGCTCCACTAACTCCGTCTGTCCCACCGTCAGCTGTTCCACCTCCTGCGTCAGGTCCTCTATGCCCCCTTGTAACTTGGCCATCCCATTTCTCACCTCTTTCTCCATACGCTTCTCACCTCGCTTTACCTCCTCGCGTACCCCCGAGACCTCCTCGCTTACACCTCGTCTTATCTCCTCCTTCATCTCCTCCATTTCTTTAGTAGATGCCGCCCTCATCTGTCCCAATTCATCCCTCTGAGCATCCAGTTTACCTTCCAACCCGATTTTCACCTCCTCTATCTGGTTCCCCATCCGTTTGATTTCCCGGGCGGATTGCTCCCCTATTTCCCGCAATTTGCCTTCCATCTTATCTTCTAGCCCCGTTAACCCATTCTTCACCTCTTTTATCCCGTTGTCTAACCCTTCAAATTTATTGTCCAACCCCTTAAAATTATTGTCTACACCCTCAAGTTTATTTCCCAACTGTTCGCTGGTACCCCTCGCTTCGTCCCTCATTTGGCCCCTCATTCTGTTTTCCATCCCTTTGAAATTATCATCTGTTTTTACCATAAAGGCCATCATCTGTTTCATAAACAGGTCCAAATTCATTGGCATCTCGGGCTTGGCTGCTGCGACCACGGGCGCGGCTAAATTGGTGCCGCTACAACCACGTGCGCGAGGGCGCCATCTTGCGCACCTGAAACTCCCTCAACCACCTCACCATTGGGCTCCTCCATTTCCTCCCTCTGGTCCCGGGTTACCCCTAACCCCTCTTCTAGTTCACCCACCGGCATCCGATCATCTTGACCAGCCATGGCACGACTTCCAAATTTAAGATTTTAAATAAAACAAAATTTTGGGCCACCCGTAATTTTGAGCGCGCTATTCGCGCTTCAGGTCCGTATCTCCCTCCTGGCACCAATTGTTACGGACCGCGGATAAGGTGTTGATTTGCTGAGCGGATGGCGGCCGCGGCCCGAACTATTAACAATTACTAAGACCCGATTCCTTAAACGTGGGCCAAATCGTGCCACAGATATTCAATGAGGGAAAAGACAAAGACGACACGGATGTGAAGAAGAGGAAGACGAAGGCAAAAGGTTGGAAATACTACTATTATTTATTTACTATTTACACAATTGAAAGAAACCAAGGAGGAGGAAAGATAAGAAAATAATTTACTGAAGAAGAAAAAGTGGACACAGTGAAAATTGCTAGCTTATCTAAACAGGCTTAACTTATACCCTGGACAGAACACACAAAACAAACTCACGTACACAAAAGGAGGGAAGGACAGGAATCGTTTGGAGGGATGAGCATGTGGGATCACAGGGCACAGCGAGCAGGTCCACTCCGGGCGGGAAGCGAGGAGCCGGCAGCTCCTTGTATTCGGCTTTACACCGCACACCGGCAGGGTCACTTGCTGCCCCGTCAGGGCTTCACGCGGCTGGTTGAAACGGGGCTGGTTGAAGCGGCTCTCTGCAGAACTCAGCTGGGTCACGCATCTGCCGTATCTCTGACGCAACCTTTCTTGGAACCTTGGTGCAACTCTTTCTTGGCACTTCTTGCAACTCTTTCTTGGCACTCTTTCCAACTCTTTCTTGGCACTCTTTCCAACTCTTTCTTGGCACTTCTGTCCAACTCTTTCTTGGTACTTGTGTCAAAGGCTTCCGCGCGCGCTTTTTATAACGCCACGGGCAATCAAGCCGCCGGCCTCTAGAACACGCCCATCGGTGAGCTCGCCTCGGCCCTGATTGGTCGGCACGGGCCCTCTGGCTCCACCCTTGATGACGATGGGCGGGCACACCCAGGATTCGGCAGCTCCCCCCCCCTTCTTCTCCAAGCCTACCTCGTGGCTAATGGAGTCGCGGTGAAAACCGCCCAGCAGCTGCGGCGAATGCAGTTGGCAGGAAAGGCTTTGGGAATGGGAATGAAAGGGGATCTACCTTATTTCACTTGGTGCAATGGAGAATGTCAACTAGTGGGAACGGAGCCTTAACCTAATACACAGAATAAGGAAATAACTGTCAACAAGGGGGAAATCTATGATTGGCTAACGTGATTGTTTATGACCTAATTACGGGACACACTTTGACCTTTATACACAACTGGAGGAAGGAGGGTCCACAATAAAACAATTAAAAAAACACAATCCTCATATCCACAACAATATATATATATATATATATATATATATATATATATATATATATATATATATATATATATATATATATATATTAAATACAATACTGAATTCTGTTTTACAAAGAGGATGTCATGTGTCACGTGTGTCTGATGAAAGTGGGGTTGTATAAAATAATGTAAGATTGTACAAAAACACCCCACAAGATGCACCTCACAAACACATCCTGGTGAGGGTCTGCAATCTCTGAGTGCTCTTTCTTGTTTGGCAGGATTTGCCCCCGTCCCCCAGCTCTCTCCCTTGATGTCACGATCTGGATACCCCACTGAGTTCACCGGCCTCTAAAAAGAGACTGAGTTGAAGCATGAGACTAGGTTAAATTGTATAAGATGCAGAAAAACGAGTATCACCGATCACTTCACACCACCGAAAGAAGAATAAAGATGATGAAAACCAAATCGATGCAACCAATTATACAGCAGCACTGCGATGTCACAGATTAGAGGATCAATACTGTATTAATAAACCATTCGTGCAACTGGAAGTCAGACAAAGGACACTGGCTTTTTGTACAAGGTTGCAGTAAAAATAACAGAGAGGAAAAGTGATAAAACTTGCAGAAAAAGCCATGGAGGAACACAATAATGCACAATACACTAAAACGGCATAAATGGTAGACTACATGCCTCCGACAGGCTGAACAGTTTACGTTTTGTATTCCACTGATAGGCCGGATCTGGATTCAGACCTGAACCAAAATCTAATCTTATTCTTGTCACATGATTTATGGGAGCGAGACATGGGTAATGAACGTAGAGCAGCAACGAAGGCTGGAAATGGTGGAGATGCGAATGGTTCGGTGCATGTGTGGAGTATCGTTGAGAGAGAGAGGAAGACAAATGATGAATTGCGAAAGATGATGGGAATAGAGCCTGTGATGGATGCTGTGAAGAGAAACAAGTTGAGATGGTTTGGTGATGTGTTGAGGAAGGATGAAAGTGACTGGTTGAGAATGATGATGGAAATGAATGTAGAAGGAAGTAGAGGACGGGGAAGACCGAGAAAGACTTGGCTAAAGGTGGTGGAAGATGAAATGCGGGCAAGGGGGTTAACAAGGGGAGATGCAGAAAATAGGGCAAAATGGAGAAGATTGTCATGGGGACCGCAAGGCTAACCCCCGCTCTAGCAGGGAAAATGGCCTTGAAATGCCTGTTCTTGTTGTTTATTCTTGTCACCTAAAACAAACTTATCCACTAAGTTTTGTCAGAACTCGTCCACAACCTTTTGAGATATCATGCAATACCATATATCGTTTTTGGCCCTATTTCTCCATTGTGAAGAGTCACTTTCAAAATTCTCGTATCCAGATCCGAATCTTCACCAAAATCTAATCATTTCATCCTCGTCACTCACCCAACCTCTCCACCAAATTTCGTCTGAATACATCCACAACATTTTGAGATATCCTGTTCACAGACAGACGGGTGAAAACATAAGCTCTGTCTACCTTAGGTGGTGGAGGTAAAAGGTGGTTGATTTGCTGAGATTCTAAATATCATTAGTCCAAAGGTAGGCTCAGTTATCTCCTAAATTCAGGATGGCCATTTATATCGGATAGGAAAAGAAACACATGGATTTATCGAATAAGTCTACATAACATGCATCCATTGGTTCCAAAATTTAAAATGGTCTTGTGTTCAATTGTACCATGCGGTGTACATTCAGTATGACTCGGGATGGATAACATGATTACACACTATGCTGTACTATAGGTACAAGTTGAGAAAGCCACAAATAATATAAAGTGACAATCAATAAAAGCTAAATAACAATATATAAAAAAAATCATGAACTAGGGTTCATAGAACACAATACTCCATGTAGTGTTTAAGCAAATACTTTAATTTTAATAAAATAATGATTTTAAAGATCGTTTAAAAAAAAAAAATCCGGAAGTTTAGCACTACTGAAGCAGTCTTATACACCACCCTTATACATTGTAATGAGACGACGTTGAGCAGTGGTGGATTCATGCACAGGCACGCAGGGCCCGAAGCTCAATGATGAGAGTCATACAACCCATGCAATTGAATGGGGCCCTGAGATAACAAGAGATTGGAGGTCACCGATCATGGTTCACAATGTTTCGAAATGAGACCAAGGGTGGGGTCTCACTTTGCCGACGAACCATATCAATTTGTGAGTCGTGATAAATACAGTGCAAAGGGAATGCTCCATCTATCTATAATTCCAGTAATCTCTGTCTGTCTGTCTGTACGTTTGTTTGTTTGTCTGTGACCGCTGTTTCTCGGCAACCACGGGTCCGATATACTTTTAACTTGCCAGGTATATTGCTGGGGACCCGAGGATGTGCCTTTTCAAGGTTTCATATTAATCGGACAATTACTTACCGAGCTATGTCCAAAAAACGATTCAACCAATCAGAGAGCAGCGAACGATCGCGTGTGCCGAACGTGGCGGGCACACTCTGCCTCGGATGGCACATTTGAGAGCGTATTCATTTATTTCACGTTTGCAAACTATGTTGGCGTTAAACGATGTTTTACAACTAATAAAAACGAATTTGCGATTCATTCGCTTTCCTGCGCGTTTGTGCACGCGATGGCGATTTCTTTACCAAACTCCGGAAGCCGTTCGCTTTGGACCAAACCATTGCATGTAAATAGAGGGGGGTTTCTGTGGTCGTTGCGAATGGACCAAACCATTCATGTAAATAGAGGGGGGGGATTGTCACTGTACTCGCAAGCCGTTCGCCGTTCGCTTTGGCGTTGCGAATGGACCAAACCATTTCATGTAAATAGAGGGGGGGGATATAATTTTAGATAGATATATAGTACGGGCATATATATAGTACGGGCATGCCCTAGTCTCAAGGAAAGAAAGCATGTCTTGCAAAGCACACAGCAAAGCAATCGTGCTGTGTTAAAAAAAAAAAAACATTACAACTAATCATGCAAAGCATGCAAAAACCGAACAATCAACAATGCTCACATTTTCACATTTAAGCACGCTGCCCATGCTTTATATCTGTAAATGATTGGCTAGCATGAGGAGTGTTAATTATATTCCTCATGGCAACGATTAAAAACGAAATTGACTGTGGAGGAAAGGGGTGGTTAAGGAAAGATTGTAAAACTTTAATTAGCCTGTTTCAGAACCTTCTGGTTGGCTCAAAATGTTTTAGTGGCCCTGTTGTTTCTTTAAGGGGCATAAGGGTCAGCTTTCAAATGTTGATACCTTCCCCTGAAGACCTTGTGGCCTAGTATTGTCTGAAAAATAGCCGCGAGATCAGCTCGCTTCACTCAATCCAGCTGGAATGAAACGAGAACTGATTGACTAAATTATGAAGCTCTACCTGTAATAGATAGTGTAGAAGCTCTCCTCACCTGTTCATGTCATGCTGTGAATGGGATTGGATGAGGATGCTCTTCATTGGGTCATTGCCTCCTATAAAATGTGCACTGCATATAAAATTTTATTCTGTCATCCTTTTTGTTCATTTGAAGGTGTATTGGGGATGATCGCAGACTCAAACCTGCCTATCACATTATTCAGGTTCAGTTATGGGCTTTGGGAATGGCAAACCCTACTCCCTGCATACATGGCCTATCGGCATACCTGGTGTCGCTATTGCAAGTGACATAGCAGCATTGTTTTTGTATATACCAGTACCATTGGATATTATAATGAACTTTCCTTAACAATCAAATTCTTTGTTTTATTGATTATAAACAATGACAGAAAAGGGAAAACAAATACGACACCTGACTCATGCAGGGACACTTGGACAGACCAGAAACGTACTCATAAAATCGTAAATGACCTGCCATGACAGTAGCTATGAAAAAAAACTTCCAAGCAATTGATGCATTCATTAAATTTTATCTGCTCAACGTATGCTCCCATATGCTCGCTTTGAGGTATCTTGTGATCCCATCAACGTACGAAGTCTGCAATAATGGCACAATTTTGACGTATTTCTCATCAGGTACGTAAAATGTTTACGACTCGTGATATGCCACCATCATTGACTGGTACATATATTAAAATAGATCTATCCAAAAAGCTGAAATTGTAGCAAGTTTGCCCAAAGTACATTCTGTACTCTCTTCTTAGTGACATCAATGCTCTTTTTTTGCCATATTTTTGGCCCAACGGTTATTTTCATTTTATTTTGGTGCGATAGCTTATTTGTATCAAGTTTTGTTAATATGTGCTCCGATTTTAATTCTAACAACAGATCAACAGTTAACCAGTAGATGCAGTGGCAGAAGGAAAGGAGTTTCATGAATGAGAGAGGGATGCAGACGATTGGTGCAATTAAGTTGTAAAATAAAACAAAAAAGTTAACATGCTGATATGTGTGTTCAGATCTTGTATGTAGATGGAAAGAGGATGAGCCATGACCTATCACAAGCAGCTGCCTATGGCATGCAACCTCGCTCGGGGGACACCATCTCGCTGTATGGTAAGCATCACTGGGAAGTTTCCATCTGGGGTATAAGAGATCCAAACATCCTCAAGTTTGGGTGGGTCTCATCTAATGTGGAAATTCTCTGAAAAAGAAAAAAAAAAGCTTGAAAAAACGATTTAAGACTATATAGCTATGTAATTCATCTCAATGATAGCCTACACAATGGTGTATAAGAATAACCATATTTTATAAGATAAAAATAATTATTTGTGTGAATTTTCCAAATGGATGAGAACTTTTTGTTGTAATATTTGAAGCTTTAAGATCTTGATATTTGCACAACAAAATCAATATTGCCTGTTATGATGTCATGTGTGAGGCTACACCATTCCTGGAACCTAACGGACGACTTATTTTGGTGTTAGAATAAAAGGTGCTAATAATGAGGTAGGCTTTGAGCTTGCAATGGATAACATGACATTGTAAATGGGACTTAATGTCACAACAACTTGCCTGGTACAATTAATCAATTTAGAAATAAACTGGGCTATCCCACATCCCTCTCAAAACTGATTTAGGTTCACAAGAGTAATCTTTCAAGGTACTTCGCCCGAGTTTTCTCTCCCTTCAAGTGAGCCTTCTTTAGTGTTGTTGGTAGAACTTATCATGTTTGATGGCCCAATTTACTTCTCGGCAGTTCAAATGTGTGTACTCTGGTCGCAGAGTGGTTAGGATAGTCAGTTGATATCCCAACGGTTGCGGGTTTAATCTGGCTGAAAGCGGCGGTAAAGATGAGGATTTAAGTTTCTGTAACCTGATTTAGTCTCCAGACAATTTTGATTTTTGATTGTTAATAAAACCCAGCTGGCTCACAAATGAACTTGATGGAGGAGGCAATCTGCCTGCCACGCCGTCTGGTCTCTAGCTAACCACATCAAAAGTCAACCATCACTGTTTTAAAAATAACTTTCACGGATATGTGAGGCTGTTACGGAGAGGTACTAAAATGCTCCCTATGTAAATGTCACATAACCCACACCAATGTAAGAAAAAACGATTCGAGTAGAAAATAACATTCAGGAGCAGACTTCTGGGAGGCTAACACTTCTCCACTGCTAAATTTCTCCCCAAGTTACCCCTTTGTACCCATTTCCTTCTCCACTCTGTGTCTTTCACACCCAACAAGGTGGAGAAAGTTTTGTCCAGCCTTGACGCTGCTTCAGCAATGGGCCCAGATAGCATCAGTGCTCATATTTTCAAATCCTGCTCTGCTGGACATTCTAGGTCATTCCATGGAGAAATTAGAATGGCTCACAGCCTACAAGGCCTTTGTCTATATATAGCTCAATGGAATAGCATTTTCCTTCAAGGGCTAGGGCACCTGCATCACCTGTCTATCCTGGATTCTGTGGAATCTAAAACTTTCAACTTTATTGGCATCTCCCATGATAAGGCCTTCTTGCTCACATTGCAGACATGTTGGCCTGGGTTTTTATTTATTTATTTTGCTTTTTTTTACTGCCTCTCTCTTCTGGTCTATCTTTTTGCTATCTCAGCCCTCTGACCTTACCAGCCCCCTCCAGAAGGTACGTGTTCCTTTAATAACAACCGGAATCTTTTTCAACTCCTGAAATCCAGGTTTTCCACACACCTTTAAAAAAAAAAATTCGTTCTCATTTGTTGAGCTGCCTTCTGGGTGGAGATGGTTCAATTGCACTCTTCCCTCCAGGACATCAATAAATTGTTGCACCACTGTCTCATCCACACCTGGCAATGTTTTCTACCCCCATTAACCCAATCCTCGTTCATGCTGTGTTTGCTGCTTTTCTCCCTCTCTCCCTCTCTCCCTCTCTCCCTCTCTCCCTCTCTCCCTCTCTCCCTCTCTATCTCTCCCTGTTGATGGCTCATTCCCTTGTACATTGAATGAAATGCGGTCCCACTGCACCACTATCACCACATCTGTCAACTCCAATTTCTAAGGCTAAAAATAAAAATCGGTAAATAAATGCCATACCTGGTTTTGCAGTACGTACAGTGCATTCAGAAAGTATTCAGACCCCTTCACTTTTTTCACATTTTGTTATGTTGCAGCCTTTTGCTGAAATCGTTTAAATTCATTTTTTCCCTCATCAATCTACACTCAATACCCCATAATGACAAAGAGAAAACAGGATTTTAGAAAGTTTTGCAAATTTATTAAAAAGAAAAAACTGGAATATCACATTTACATAAGTATTTATATCCTTTGCTATGACACTTGAAATTTAGCTCAGGTGCCTCCCATTTCTCTTGATCATCTTTGAGATGTTTCTACACCTTGATTGGAGTCCACCTGTGGTAAATTCAATTGATTGGACATGATTTGGAAAGGCACACACCTGTCTTCTTAAGGTCTCCCAGCTGACAATGCATATCAGAGCAAAAACCAAGCCATGAGGTCGAAGGAACTGCCTGCAGAGCTCAGAGACAGGATTGTGTCGAGGCACAGATCTGGGGAAGCCTACAAAAAAAAAAATCTCTGCTGCATTGAAGGTTCCCAAGAGCACAGTGGCCTCCATAATTCTTAAATGGAAGAAGTTTGGAACAACCAGGACTCTTCCTAGAGCTGGCTGCCCGGCCAAACTGAGCAATCGGGGGAGAAGGGCCTTGGTAAGAGAGGTGACCAAGAACCCGATGGTCACTCTGGCTGAGCTCCAGAGATCCTGTGTGGAGATGGGAGAAACTTCCAGAAGGACAACCATCACTGCAACACTCCACCGATCTGGGCTTTATGGCAGAGTGGCCAGACGGAAGCCAAACAGTTTCATCAGACCACATAATCTTGTTTCTCACAGTCTGAGAGTCCTTTCGGTGCTTTTTTGCAAACTCCAAGTGGGCTTTCATGTGTCTTTCACTGAGGAGAGGCTTCCGTCTGGCCACTCTGCCATTACAAATCATGTCCAATCAATTGAATTTACCACAGGTGGACTCCAATCAAGGTGTGGAAACATCTCAAAGATGATCAAGAGACATGGGAGGCACCTGAGCTAAATTTCAAGTGTCATAGCAAAGTGTCTGAATACTTATGTCAATGTGATATTTCAGTTTTTTCTTTTTAATAAATTTGCAAAACTTTCTAAAATCCTGTTTTCTCTTTGTCATTATGGGGTATTGAGTGCAGATTGATGAGGGAAAAAATGAATTTAAACGATTTCAGCACAAGGCTGCAACATAACAAAATGTGAAAAAAGTGAAGGGGTCTGAATACTTTCTGAATGCACTGTATACTCATTCAGGAAATTAAATCTCCAACAAAATTTCTGCCTCAAATCATGTGTTAAATTATAGTCAAAATAGTGTTTAGGGTGAGACATGAGAGGACATTTAACCCACAAGACTCACTCTGATAGATGCGAGTGCATTAATTATGCAAACATTATTTAAAAGGCTATTTTATGGGTTTTTCTCATTCATTGGGCAATGTACGCACATCCATAATTGGCTGTATTCTATATTCAGAATATTATTAACTATACAATGCTTTGTTGTCACCACTGACACCTCATAAAATATGGACTGATTTGTATTACATTTTGTATTGATGAATTTTTCTCCTGTGTATAGGGGCAATGTGTGGCCACTTTGTGAATGGTGAACCGGATGAAATGCTCATCGCTGCTTTCGACAAGTCGGCCACCATTTCACGCAGCAGTGACATTGCCCGTGCCTACCGTCACATGTTTCACAACAAACGTGCCATCTCTGTCTCCGGTCCACACCTGGAAGCACAACCTAGTTGCTCTGTGGCTAGTAGTGTTGCCACGATCCTCCGTGCACCAGTTCTACGCCGTACTTCCTCCACCACTGGTCCCATTCCTATCCAGACTCCCATCGTGCCACCCAAGCCCAACTGGAGTCATTCATCGCCACTCAATCTTGCTGCACCACTTGGCACAACTAACATGAAGCTCAGCTCTGCTCCCAGTTCCCCCATCTCTCCTTGCTTCGGTCCCAGTTTCGCTGGTTGGACCCCTTCCTCACCTCAGGCCACTGCGAACCCTGCTTTTATGGGTGGAAAACGGAGCTCTAGCCTGGAGCGTGGTCTTACAATTCAGACCGGCATAGGATCTACTGCAGGGTATAGCAGGAGCACGCAAAGCGGCCCTGACAGCAGCCTCTCTTCTCCACGCGAACGGTTGGTTTCTCCACGTAGAGCACATGACCCTTCTGCTTTCTTGGTGCCAGCTCATGAAGACCAGAAACTTGCCCAAAACTACCAGAACATTGCTGCTGAGCTAGGTGCGCTTGCAGCAAGGGCCCATGCACTGGGAGAAGAGCCAGCCACGGTCTACATACCTCCCTCGACAAAAGGAGAAGCGCGCTTCCTCCATACTTTATCTATGACGACTAGAGTTATGCGTGAGAATGATGTTGAGGGATTGCGCCCAGCAGAAGGCAGCATGTTGTGTGAAATAAGGGGTGTAAGGCTGCGCAGGACAAAATGCAACGACCGCTCTGACCCATTGCATGGGTTCTGTGCACTAATACAGGGTACGGGAGTTAAGTGACATGCCGAGGTATAAAATTAAGGAGTAAGAAGATCGAGTTCGGTGAAGAAGAGTGAGAAACCATATCTAATGTGGAAGAGGTGGTGATTGGGGTCTTATAAGGGGTCCATGATTTTGAAGGAACAAGAAAGTGAACGATGGACCAGGATGTAATAGAGATGGTGTGATGGTCTGTCCTGAAATTTGTGGAATGATTTGTTTCTGTTTGGTAATTAATTGGGCTGGAATGCCAGCAAAAAAAATAATTTCTTTGACCACAGGTAAATGTATGAAAAAAAGAAGGTATATTCGAGAATATATTTGAATTTGTACACTTGTGTATTTTGAAGAATGATTCAAGATCACTGTTCCTTTACATCAGCACATGGCTGGTATTTATCCTCAAAGGGGACGTGTTTTTTGTTTGGGTTAACACGGGTGTCTGTTTTAGTCAAAGCCTTGGATTAATCAGAATGTGTTTGTGGTCCTTTTTTTGTTCTTCACGGATGTTTTGGTGAATATGTTCTGGTTGTTAGTCGAGATGGGCATTCGTTGTGTTTGAAGGCAGATTATTTTGCCAATTCTCTCTCTGTCTGGTCTGTCTGTCTGTCTGTCTGTCTGTCTGTCTCTCTCTCTGTCTCTCTCTTTTCTCTTTTTCTCTCTCTTTTTCCCCCTCTCTGTCCCCCTCTCTCTCCCCTTCTCCCTTCTATCTCTCTCTCTCTCTTTCTCCCCCCCCCTCTGTCTTTCCCTCCCTCTCTCTCTTTTCTCTCCTTCTCTCTCTTTCTCCTCCTCTCTCTCCTCTCTCTCCCCTTTTCCCCTCTATCTCTCTCTCTCTCTTTCTCCCCCCCACCCCCCTCTCTGTCTTTCTCTCCCTCTCTCTCTCCCCCTCTCTATCTGTCTGTCTGACGCTCTAGATCCTGCCATCTTCTTGCACAAATTTAGGTTTTGCCTTCATTTTCACTCACATGTGACGGTCACTTGTCTTGAACACAAAGTTGCACATGGTAGCAGCATTTTCGAATCGATTTTATTATTTCCCACAGCACTAAAAGTGCCAATATAATACTTGTATACTAACTCAATTGTCTCTACCACAACTTGAAATGGCACTGGTGTGCAATGCAATGATTATGAATCTTCCTCGGAGACACCTTGTTCAAGCCGGGGGTTTATGAGATGGAAGTTACATATTATTTCTGGTTATCAAGTATTTTTGCCTACAGCAGTATTACATTTAATGAGTGAATTACTTTGTAAGCTGTTATTATTCTACCACGGTGGCAAAGCGAAATACATTCGTGACTGGTAACTGTCTAGAAATGAGTTGACTATAATTTGGCACCAACTTCCAATGGTGTTTTGTTTGCTGTTTTTTTTTCTTTTTCTGTATCTGTCTGCTATGTTAGCACACATTATTTGGGCCGAGTTTGCCTGCACGGCTCATAAAATCCATTAACACTGTATTGATTACTATACACTAAGTGATAACCGACTGCACATCCACTTATGAGTCGTGTAAAACGTTCTTGGCCTTGAGAAATTCATTACTAACAGTTTATTTGCATTTGATATGCCCCCAAATTATCTTGTCTTGTGAATGAATTGTTCAGCTACTAAAACGTCCAAATTTGAGCAACAATGTGAGGGTTTTATTTATTTATTACAGGCCAATTAATATACTAGAAATCAAAATATAGTCCACAAAATATCTAATACATAGTCAAACCGGAATTGCATTTTCAGCCCTAATTTTTGTACCCAAAGTTTGTTTCAACAAAAAGATCATGAACTGGGTCAACAAAAAGTATTTACCTTTAGTGGGACATACTCAGTATATGGCTGGAAATAGGCTCTTGCTGGCAAGCGCATATTAAAATCAATAAACTGAAATCTTCGGTATATGGAGATACTAATACATTTTTGTTACAATAAAATGTAATATTGTGAATTTTTTATTATTATTATTATTATTCTTTATTTATTTGTTTTTGTGTTCTGTGGTAAATTATTACATGCTTTGAGTTGTTTTGGATTCATACTGGATCTCCGAGGTTGTGTGCTCTTAAAAAATCTCTTTAGCTTATGATATGAGCGCTGTTTGATCATGGCAGTACAATGTCGTACAGTCACCAAAGTGTCCAGATTCAACCGAGTGTAAAACATTGGGAACTAGAACAGCACTCGATAGAGTACATACCTGAGCCAGGCTGAACAGTATCCCACTGATAGGCTGGATTTGAATCTGGACCTTAACCAAAATCTAATCGGTTTGTTCTTGTTACATACCCAACTCCTCCACCAAGTTTTGTCTGAACCCGTCCATTGTTTTGAGATATCGTGCTATACATCGTTTTTGGCCCTATCACTCAATGGTGAAGAAGAGAGGACCATTTTCCACTTTTGTTCAAATGCCAAATTAAGTTTTCCACTCAAGCTTTTGGGTCTCACTATCTGCCATGATCTTTCCTGGGAAAACCACATTTCCAAGCTGGCCTCCAAAGCCAGTTGTCGACTGGGCATCCTCCGTCGTGCGAAGTCCTTCCTTGGCACACCTGAGCTCCTCACCACGTACAAGGCTTTCATCTGCAGCTTGATGGAGTACTGCTCTCCCCTCTGGGCTGGTGCTTCTCGCTGTTGAAACCAAAGCTTTCAGAATCATTGGAATCTCCCGCAATGAAGCCAACTCTGAGGACCTTTCACTCGCTCACCGCAGGCAGGTTGGTGGTCTTTCTGTCTTCTACCGACTCCTCTCCGGCCTTGCTCCCCCAGCTCTGTCTGTGCTCTGTCCCCCAAATATTCCTTCAGGTCGCACAAGATCTGCCAGCAACCCTCTGCTGATGAAACTGCGAAAATCAAGACTCTCTGCTTACCTTCACTCTTTCATTACTCTTTTCTCCTGCCCCCCACCCCTCACTCTCTTCAATCCCACTCCCCCCTCCAGGTCTTTAAAACAGCTGTTCACCACCATCTCTTGTCTTCCCCCATCCAAAACCTTGATCTTCTCTACCCCCGTTAATTCACCGCAGATCCACTTTTTTGAAATACCGACTTCTTTCCTGGAAGTCCTGGCAGTGTCCATTTGTTTGATACCTAACCCACCTCCCCCCCCATTCCCATGCCCCCAAGCCTTCTCCCTCCCACAGATCTCCCGATGTCCCTGTTCTCTACTGTTGTACTTGTGTGCTTCCCTCTCTCTCCCAATCTTGTCTCCCGCTCCCTTTGTTTTATGTGTCGGTTTTTTTTTTTTGTCATTAATGTTAGCTCTTACACAAGCCTTGATCTTGTATACAAAAAAAAAAATGTACATATCCTATCAAATTTTCAACAAATCCTATAAAAATTTCAACAAATCCTATCAGATTTTCAACAAATGCTATAAAATTTTCAACAAATCCCATCAAATTGTCAACAAATCCTATTAAATTTTCAACAAATCATATTAAAATTTCAACAAATCCTATCAAATTTTCAACAAATCACTAAATTTTCAACAAATCCTATCAAATTTTCAACAAATCCTATCAGTTTCAATAAATCCTATAAAATTTTGAACAAATACGATTAAATTTTCAACAAATCCTATAAAAATTTTCAACAAATCCTATAAAATGTTCAACAAATCCTATAAAATGTTCAACAAATCCTATAAAATTTTCAACAAATCCTATAAAATTTTCAACAAATCCTATAAAATTATTTTCAACAAATCATATCACATTTTCAACAAATCATATCAAATTTTTAACAAATCCTATCAAAGTTTCAACAAACCCTATAAAATGTTCAACAAACCCTATAAAAATTTCAACAAATCCTATGAGATTTTCAATAAATTATATAAAATTTTCAACAAATCCTATTAAATTTTCAACAAATCCTATAAAATGTTCAACAAATCCTATAAAATGTTCAACAAATCCTATAAAATTTTCAACAAATCCTATAAAATTATTTTCAACAAATCATATCACATTTTCAACAAATCATATCAAATTTTCAACAAATCATATCAAATGTACCATTTTGGAAACTTGCCGCCTCTGGAACAAACTCCCCCACTCTCTTCAATCCCTCTCCTCCCTCCAGGTCTTTAAAACAGCTGTTCACCACCATCTCTTATCTTCCCCCATCCAAAACCTTGATCTTTTCTACCCCCGTTAAAACGCCCCAAATCCGCCTCTTTAAATCCCCAACTTCTTTCCTGAAATTACTAGAAGTGTTCATTTGCTCTATACCGTGTACCCTTCCCTCTTCCCCCAGCCCTCCCCAAATCTACCGACGTCCCTGTTCTCCACTGTTGTTGTGCTTGTGCGCTTCCCTCTCTCTCCCCCTCTTGTCTCCCGCTTCCTTCATTGCAGGTTTGATGTGTCTGTGCATCTTTTCATGTTCAATGTGTCAGCTCTTACACGAGCCTCGATTCTGTATTCAATATCAATATATATATATATATATATATATATATATATATATATATATATATATATATATATACACACACACAGACTTGGCATTTAATATGGAATATTTTTTTTTGTGGGGGTGAACTTACTTTTCAAGATGTCTTAGAACCAAAAGTTCATTGGAATTATGTTGAAATTGTTCTAGATTTTGTTAATGTGACCTTTAAAAGAAACAAAAACCACATTTGACATTTCGAAACAAATAAATTGATCCTTGAAAGTGATGTAAACTGATATCGAACTCAATTCACGGACAGTACTGTGTTAAACCTCTGTACGTTTTCCAGAAGTATCTCTTTATTTTGCACATTAGCCCAAATTTTTTTTAACAAAAACGAAAGTTAAATTACGACTGGGATTACGGACAGTAAAATTACAGTTCAGTACTTCGTGTAACCCCCACGAGCATTCAGGAGAGCACGTACACGTTGAGGCATGCTGTTCACGAGATTTGCCAAGGTTTGGACAGGAATCGCTTGCCATGCAGTGACAATAGTCTGCTGCAATTCACACGCAGAGGTCGGCTGCTGGTCCAAGTGGTCGATTTGACACGTTAATTCTGCCCACAAGTTCTCTATCGGATTCATATCCGGGGACATGGCAGGCCACTCCATATGCTCTACACCACGGTCAGCAAGAAAGTGTTGGATCATGCGAGCACGATGAGTCCGTGCATTATCATCTTGGAAGACAAAGTTTCCTCGAAAGGCTGCACGAGCAAATGGAAGTAATGTTTCTTCCAGAAAGGCCCTGTACTTGAACTGGTTCAGGTTTCCATTCAGAACAACCAGGTCAGTTTTGCCCCCTGCATGAAAAGCAGCCCAAACGGTCACCCCCCCACCTCCAGCTTGGACTCTTGGCACTATACAATCTTTGTTGTAGGCTTCATGCACTTGTCTGCGCACTCGGACGCGGCCATCTTGACGATAGACCAGAAATATAGACTCGTCACTGAAGATCACATGATTCCAGTGTCCTGGCTGCCATTGACGGTGCTCTCTGGCCCACTGCAATCGGCGCTGGCGGTGTTGTCTGGTCAGGCGTGGCTTTCTCAGGGGACGCCTGGCACGATAGCCTGCTTGAACCAGTCGTTGGTTGATTAGCCTGCTGGATACAGGCACATTTGTCAGTTGCTGCCACTCAGCCCTAAGCCGATTAGCTGACTTGGTACGGCCATTGTGGACTAACCGGTGCAGCTGGCGATCATCCCTCCTTGTGGTTCTGCGGGGACGTCCTGGCCTCGGTATTGGAGTAGGGACACCCCTCTGAACATTTCGTTTCAGGATCTTTGACACCTGACCTTGAGTGATGCCATACTGCCGAGCAATTGCACGCTGTTTCATGCCGTAATTTCGTAAAGCCACCACTCCATGACAAACAGCATTGTCGAGTTGACGGACCATCTCCAGAGGAAGCGGCAATAACTTTTGGAGACGTGCAGCAGTTGTTTTCCACTAATACAGAACGCAACAACCCTTGTATACCCGACTGTGAAGCCAATCATCAAATGCACCTGTCCGTACATTTTGCCACGCCACCTGTGATATAATCCTGTTGTTGACTTCTAATCCTGTTGTTGACTTCTTGCTGCGACAGACAATCAATGACATGGTTCTTTTAACAAATAAATCACCAAAGTGTAAAAGAAACTCACCAGATTGATATACTGAGTTAAGAAAGTAAACCCCAGTCAAGAAAAAAAAATAATTCCATATTAAATGCCAAGTCTGTGTATATATATATATATATATATATATATATATATATATATATATATATATATATATATATATATATATATATATATATATATATATATATATATATATTTATATATATATACATATATATATATATACATATATATATATATATATATATATATGTATGTATATATATATATATATTGTGCACTCGTGAATTAATATCCAATGTCGTTTTAACGAGATGGCAGCAAATTGTACAATGCTTGATTTTGTACACAACACAAACAATTGTACACAATGTACACAATGCAAATTGTACACAACCAACCCACGCACATCATGTGCATTAAAAATCCACCTGGAAGAGAGAGCTCCGACGTCCCTGCAGGCAAAGACATTTCTTAGGCAAACCACATATACAACTTGACCTCCAAAGTCAGACGCCGACTGGGCATCCTCCGTCGTGCAAGGTCTTTTCCTGGCACATCTAAACTTTTATCTGCCTATAAGGCCTTGCTTAGCTTGATGCCGTGGAAACCAAGGCCTTAAAAATCATTTGAATCTCCCGCGATGAAGCCGGGTCTCTTGGTATTTTATTTTTACATCCCAGACAGGTCAGTGGTATGTCTTCCACCGCCTCCTTTCTGGTTTTGCACATTTGTCTTTTATTATCTGTCCCTCCACCACCCAGGTTTGTTATGGGGTGCACGTGGTCTGTCAGTAACCTCTTCTAGTGAACCTCCCCAAATCCAGACTCACTGCTCACCTCCACTCATTCGTTCCTCTTTTTTTCCCCTGCTTGTGGAACAGTTTCTTAACTTATTAAAGCAAAATATTCTCTCCAGGGCTCCAAGACAGCTGTTCACCACTGTCTCAAGTTATTTCCCATCCACAACCAGTAACCCTTCCTAAGCCCACCTCTTTCTGCGTTTCCAGCCCTCACCCTCCTCATGTTCTTTTGTTTGTTTTATTCTTGTTGCATGTCTGCTCCCCCAGTTTTTTCTTCCACTTCCGTGATTGAGAGTTTGGCAGCTGTATCCATCTTGTTCACCCCCTGTGTGGTCCCCTTGCTTTCATTCTACCCCGTCCCTTATTTATTCCTCCAACTCCAAGTGTCCCTGTATTTTGTCGCTCTACCTTTCCGTAGGTTGGTATCTTGTCTACGTTGGTATTTTGTACCTCTACCATATGCCACACCCATTTCTGCTGTTATTTTCGTTGTTACATCCTGCTCCATTCTATTTTAGCTCCTCCACGAGCTTTGGCTATGGATACAAAAAATAAAAACATGCGTGTACACATACAACATATGTGGCCTTAATCAAACTACTATCTTATTCCCTACAAAGGCAACAGTACAATAAATGCAAGTGATTAATCATGTTTGCAAACCAACACCACACTTTGCTAAAGCGGTAGGTGTACCCCTAAAAAGTCAAATCTAGCCTCAATCAATTATAATAACTAGCAACGGTACCCGCCCTACGGGCGGGGCTTCAATTGGGAGGCCCAAATGAAAAGGCAAAATATCAGAAATTGAAGGCTTTTTATTTTAAACGATGCATATAAACATCCGTTAAATCATATCACACGCAAATCATCAAATCACATCTAAACAGTATTTGTAGAATTTCAATAAAAGCCACATCACTGTTCATATCGGTAAATATTATTCCATCGTGTTTCAAATCGTGATTTGGATGCGATTGATCACTTTCTGGCTGGAGTGGTCCAATGCGATGGTAGACTTTACCTTGAAGCTTCACCATGGGGCTGAATCCTGGCATGAAGTGCTCCTTGATTCCGATCGATGCCATGGCCAAGGCATTGTTGAACTGGTGTATCTTCTCAATAAACTCCTTTCGGTCGAACAGAACTTTGAAATCTTCAGGGTAGGTCTCGAGCAGATTGATTGCAATTTTGCCCTTCTCACAGCAGAATCCAGGTCGTTCGTCATTCCAGCAGGGGGCCGTGCAGAAGGGGCACTTACGTCCTGTATCATACAGACTTGGCAGCTTGTGACCTTGCTGCTTTGCTGGATAGGCAGCTTCTTCAAAGTGCTGGACATCAAACACTGCTCCAATCCTCCTCTTTTGCGTTAGAGCCACTTTAAGCTGGACTTTCCTAGCGCTCTGGTGTCAATCGGTGCAGCTGTGCAGCGATCGGTGCACCCGTTTTTTATGCGGCACCCGAGAAAACAACATCGTCACAATGAACGTTATCCGAACGCGAATGTTATGCGGGAGTCCAAACCTGAGAATGCTGGAGACTAAAGCTGAAATTGGAAAAACAATATACCCCATTTTACTCCTGGGTATCCCAGGATTAACCACCCAAAATATCGTTGCGATCGGTTCAGTCGTTTTTGCGGTACCTTCGAACGGACAGACAGACAGACAGACGGACGGACATTTGGTGAATTATAGTAAGATATTTCAACTCTGTGGATGTACTATTTCTGCATTTTTACTCATGTATATAACAAGCTTTGTACTTGTATGTACAATGGTACACATTTGCTGTACATTTCGGCAGGCTCTCCTGACTCCCTCCGCTCCTTGGAAAAAAAAAAAAAAAGCACAAGGAAAATGTCTGAGCAAATGAATAAGTAGGGACAATCTCACAGTTCGAATAAGCACGAGGAGAAATGGGACACAACGCCTGGATTGAAACATGCATGCATGCAATTGAATCCAATGCAATTCGTAAACATGGTTAGGCAAAGTTGACAGAACAATTTTAGGAGCCAACCTCCACTGGAGATCATCACAACATGGTCATTGACTGCTGATATAATGAATATGGCTTGTGAGGCAAGGTGTCTGGCAAATAACGTTTACATTGAAGCAAATCCTGTAAAGAATTACAAAAATTGGCCCTGACAGCTGGTAGACCACCGGATAATTGCAACAGACTGGAGTCCCCTGAAATTGTGGCACCGGAGAGGTTTTTGCTGACCATGTGATAGTGGGGTCCCAAGGGTGGATAAAACTGTTGAATTGTACTTTTGCGTTTATAGCCCCATGTCTTGACCTGATAACGAGTCGAGTGAGGAACTGCAAAACGTCGAAGCAGTCACTTAATGGATAGCCGGCATGAGGCCGAATCGCGAATGGCTGAAACGGTGTTTAAATTCACTACACTGTGTTGAAATACAAATACTATTGTTATGTCGGTGGGGTAGGGGGATATATAGATCCAGGTAGATCTGCATAGGTAGGTGCTCCGATGTCGCAAAGAAGAAGAATCATCTCAATGTATGTAAGTCAGGGACCTGTCTGGCCTGGTTTGTCGGATTAAGGTGTATCTTCGTCCCTATTATGAGGAATGGGGCATGTTAAGTAGTTCTAGGGTTTATGATAATTCCCCGGTGTGTTGTCTCTCCCCTCTGTGGTCATTCCGGTGTCCCGTATGGCAATACATCACATACGTTAGTTAGCCCCATTAGCGCACCCATGAATTAAACCCCGCCGCCACAAGGACTTACGGAAGAACAGACCGGAAGCGGCCACGCACAATGGCGGCATGATGAGCAAACATCGAACAGGCAGGCCGAGAGCCATGCCCAGAAGAACTCGTGATTGACAGGGGGGAAGGGTGGGTGGGAAGCAGGTCGCTGATTGGAAAGTAACGAAGATGAAGGACGTGCCACACTGATTGGCCACCGACAATGACGTGCCACACAATGATGTAACACCAAAGGCGCGAGATGCTCGACCAATCACTGTGGAGGGCGCGAAACATTACCAACAAGCGATGTGCTCATTAGAGGAAAAACACCAGGACGTGAGGAAGGTGTGAAAGGCCACAAGGAAACGACGCACTGGTTGGAGGGAAAGAGAGCTGACATCACGGGACAGGCAGTAAAACCACTCGCTGGCTGACATCTTGTCTCTTCTCGTTCTTGGATTCATCCTGCCCGGACCTCTCTTCCCTTCTCTCCCGTTTGGACCTCTTCCCTTCTTGCCTTTTCGTTCCCGGTTGGACTTTCACTTGGTGGACGTTGGAAAGACGTTGGGGCGCTGACAATCATCCTCGCCTGGTGCCTGCGTGTGAGTGCTGTGTGGTGTGGGACGGAACGTGCAGCGAGGCCTGTTCGTGCCAACGACCTAGCGGTTCACGCCGACTGGAGCTGCGTCGGAGGGAGCCTGGCCGACCCGACATCCAGACTGAGATAAGCTTGCACACACAAGCACAACGTTTTATTTTATTCATTCTCCCATTTGTTGTGTAGTTCGAAGTCTGTGTGTAAGAGCGCTCACTAGGGGGTTTAGTTTTTACCGTCACATCCTTTGTTATCGGGTACCGTTTAATAAATGTTTCTTTTTGTACATAATTCCGTTTTCGTTTGTGAGTTACTTTTCGCAGGTTGAAGACTCCATGAAGGTAAGTGGGCATTCTCCCCCAAACCCCCCTGCTCGCGTATCGTCTGCCATCAATTGGAAATGCCTCAAAGTAAGCTCGATTAGCCATCCGTGGACGCTCTATCTTAATAGAGTCGTCCACAGGACACTGTTTCGCCAAGCATCACCCAAATGAAAGCCGAACCTGGTAGTGAAACGCGTGGGAGGAAAAAAGTGGGAAAACAGTTCTTATCTATCTATAATTCCAGTAATCTCTGTGTGTATGTGTGTGTGTATGTGTGTGTGTCTGTGTGTTTGTCTGTGACCGCTGTTTCTCGACAACCACGGGTCCGATATACTTGAAACTTGCCAGGTATATTGCTGGGGACCTGAGGATGTGCCTTTTCAAGGTTTCATATTAATCGGAGAAGTAGTTACCGAGCTATGGCGATTTATTTACCAAACTCCGCAAGCCGTTCGCTTTGGCTTTGCGAATGGACCAAACCATTTCATGTAAATAGAGGGGGGGGGATTGTCACCGTACTCGCAAGCCGTTCGCTTTGGCTTTGCAAATGGACCAAACTATTTCATGTAAATAGAGGGGGGGGGGGGGGATTGTCACCGTACTCGCAAGCCGTTCGCTTTGGCTTTGCGAATGGACCAAACCATTTCATGTAAATAGAGGGGGGGGATATAATTTTAGATATATATATAGTACGGGCACGCCCTAGTAATTAAAATGGGGGTTCTTTACAAAATATTCAGGGAAAAGGGTAGACAAGAAGCTCAATAAATGGTACAGATATGGCGGTCAACAAACATTAGTAGGGATGAGGGAACACGCAATCTTATGTACAATGAAAACTTATGTACAATTTACAATCTGAAAACTTATGTACAATCTTATGTACAATGAAAACCTCACTTCCGCTTCCAATTCCTCTGACGAGGAAGCGTCGTTCGAGCTCTCCACATCATCGAAGTTAAGTATTTTCCCATTCGTGTCTTTGTCAAATTTCCACTGGTTATTTTACTGTGTATGTGTTTGTGTATTTCTAGTTAGGTCTTGCTTTTGTAATTCGTGCAAACTTGTGTGTAATTCGTCGTTTTTTGTTCACACCGCGTGCGCGGTCTGGTCCCTCCAGGCTTCCCTCACCCCATCGGTATTTTCTAAACTTAAGTTCTTTCCTTCGCTGTATTGCTTTTTAAAAATTTTATTATCTCCCCCTTCCTCCCCTGAACCTCTTACCCTTTGTCTAACTCTAACGTTTAAATACAAATATATATATATATATATATATTGTTGTGGATATGAGAATGTTTTTTTATTTTGTTGTTGTGGTAAAATGTTGTTGTAAAAGGTTGTTGTAAAATATCACCCCTCCTCCCTCCGTTTGTGGTTGTATAAAGGTCAAAGGGCGTTTCCGTAGTTAGTCCATAAAACATACATGCAGGACACGATATATCCTTTCTTTTGACAGTTATATCCTTATTATGTGTATTAGCGTAAGGCTGTGTCTTCCATTAATTGAAATACTCCATTGCACCAGTGAAAGAGAATAGATCCCCTTCCATTCCCATCCCCAGAAATCCCCATTTCCTTCACATCCCCCCTTTCGTGATTGCCGACCCTCGATTGCCATATTACATCCCCTCTCGTCATTGCTGAGCCTCGATTCCCAATCACCTCCCCTCCAATAACCGCCATTGACCACGAGGCTCGAGTCAGGGAAGAAAGGCGTGTCTCCACCTCGTCATAGAGGGGGAGGAGTGAACCAGCCCCGCTCGACCAACCATGAGCCAGGGGTTTGGCTACAGAGGGCGGAGGAAGAGCGGTCGGGGAGGTTCGCAAAGGTTGAGGGGCGGGGGCCTATATAACCCAAGGCAGGGGTGTGGCCAAAAGAGATGAGTTTTTACCGGCAGACACAAGGGAGCCCAAGCCGTGGAGAGGAGTCAGAGAGATTCGCTGTTGCAAGAGACTGGAAGAGTTGAGCTTTTACCAGAGACAAGACGGTTGAGCTTTTACAGAGAAGAGAGAACCCGTCACACCAAGGCTCCACCAAGCTCCGTGTTGGCTCCACCGAGCGTTCCCCTCCACCAAGCTCCGTGTTGGCTCCACCAAGCTCCGTGTTGGCTCCACCAAGCGTGCACCTCCAGCCGTCCACCTTCTGCCATTCCTGGCATTCCCCGAGTGAGTCAGTGTCTTTGTTTGTGCTGTCCTGGGTAGTTAAGTCAAGTCTGCATAAGCTAATCATTTTCACTGTGTCACCTGCGTCTCATGTGCCTGTAAATAAACGTGCCTGCTTTCTTCTTGCTTATGTGTGTACATAGTAAATAAATTTAGTAGTATTTCCAACTTCTTTGCCTTCGTTTTCCTCTTTGCATTCGTCGTTTTTGTCTTTTCCCCTCATTGGGCAGCTACGGTGCGATACGGCCAAAGTCTGGGTGAATCGGGTGAGTTTTGTTAGGTCGCGGTCTTACACCACCGCTCGGTCTATAACATCTAACCGCGATCTATAACAATTGGTGTCGAGGAGTGAGATCGGACCCGGAGCGCGTTTACGCGCTCGAAATTATAAAGCCGAAATTTGTTTGTTGTATAAAAACCCGAATTTTGAAATCGCGCTATGGCTGTCCAAGGCGACGGGATGCCGGTGGGAGAGATAGAGGGGTTAGAAGTAACCCAGGACTTCGGGGAAGAAAGGGAGGAGGAAAATGGCAATGTGGTTGCGGGAATTTCAGGTGCACAAAATGGCGCTCTAGCGCACGTGATTACAGCGGCGCCACATTTAGCCACGCCCATGGTCGCGGTAGGCGAACCGGAGATGCCAATGAATTGGAACCTGTTTATGAAACAGATGATGGCCTTTATGGTAAAAACAGACGATAATTTCAAAGGGATGGAAAACAGGATGGGAAACCAAATGGGGGTAATGAGGGACGAAGCGAGGGGTACCGGTGAGAAGTTAGACAATAATTTTGAGGGGTTAGACAACGGGATAAAAGAGGTGAAAAATGGGTTAATGGGGGTGGAAAATAGAATGGCTGCCCAGGAGAATCAGTTAGAGGGGGTGAAAAATGGGTTAATGGGGTTAGAAAATAGGATGGAGGACAAATTGCGGGAAATAGGGGAACAATCCGCCCGGGAAATCGAACAGATGGGGAACCAGATGGAGGAAATACGACGAGGGGTGAGTGAGGAGGTCTCGGGGCTACGCGAGGAGGTAAAGCGAGGCGAAAAGCGTATAGAGAAAGAAGTGAGGAATAATACGGCTAAGTTACAAGGGGGAATAGAAGATCTGACGGAGGAGGTGGAACAGCTGACAGAGGGACAAACGAAGTTAGTGGAGCAGGTTCAAAGGAACACTGCAGTACTAGGAGGGTTAAAGGCGACACAAAAAGAAATTAAAAACGAATTAATAGCGACGCAGAGGCAATGTCAGATGGTAAGGGAGGAACTGACAATGAGGGTGGACGAGGTGACAGAAGTAATGGAGACGAAGGACCGGGAGGTAAGGATGCACATAGAGACGGTCACGGTAGCCTTAGAGGACGAACTTGAGGGGACGCACCGAGAAATAAAAGAGGTTAAACAAAAACTAGAGGAAGTGGGAGAAGAGGTGAGTGAAATTAAGAAGGGACGGACAGAAACTAAGAGGGAGATAAAGGAGGAAGTCATGGAATATGTACAAGGTCTGTGTTCAAATCATGATGTGATGCTCACTAACCAAATAAAAAGTTTGCAGGTGGCAAAGGAGGTGCGGAGACAAGGTACGGAGGTGAGTGGCAATGTATATGATGTGAGGAAAGCTTCAGTCGGCTTGGGGATTGGTTTGGATCCGGGTGTTCGTGAGAGGCCGTTGGTGAAGTGTGCGACAGGTCTGGTGTGCGAAAAAAGAGGTGTGCGAGAATGTCCGACCATGGGGTGTGTGAGGAAAAAGTGCACGCCGAGGAGTGAGTGTGCCGTCAAGAGTGAGTTGGTCGAAGCGCGTGTGCGAGGGAGCACAGGGAAGCGCGGTGTGGTGAGTGTTACGGAGGAAGTAACGAAAAAGTGTGCGCGGGAGGATGCGCGAGAAAGGTGTGTAACGGACGGGTGCATGGGGAAAGCGCATGCTGTCAAGAGTAAGGGAGAATGCATGCCTGTGGTGAGTGTTACGGAGGAAGTAACGAAGAAGTGTGCGCGGGAGGATGCGCGAGAAAGGTGTGTAACGGACAGGTGCATGGGGAAAGCGCATGCTGTCAAGAGTAAGGGTGAGTGCGCGACCGAGAGTGGAGGTGAGAGTAGTGAGAGTGAAACGGAGCGTGAGTTGGTTGTGGCAGGTGAGCAAGGATGTACACCTGGAATAGAAGGATGCACACCTGGAATGGTAGAGCGTGAGTGGGAATGCACGCTGGAATTGGTAGTGAGACACGTGGTTGGGTGTGCGAGTGAGAGCACACCTGTGATTGTCACAGAGGAGGTGACCGAGAAAGGGGCGCGAAGAGGTGTATTGGTGAGGTGTGCGGGCGACGAATGTGTGCCAAAGTGTTCGGTGGTCAGGTGTGTGACCAAGTCGGTGAGCGGAGTGAGTGTACCGAGGTGTGAAAGAAAAGGTACGAGGAGAATGGGAACGGCTGCATGTATGAGCAAGAAAGAGGTAGCGTATGCATGTAAGCCTGCAGGTGAAGCGTCGACGGTAACCGGGTTAAAGGTTAGGTCGACTTTTAGCCGGATCGGGCCCTCGGTGCGTGCCGGGCTTCGCGTGCCGCGAGAACCAGCGGAGATCCGAGCCACGGCGGGTTCGAAAGGACCGCCGTGCGCGATCCACGCTGGGCCTCGCGTGGAGCGGCCGCGTCCGGGCTCCACTAGGCGGAGCGGGCAGCCCGATAGGAA
Source organism: Myxine glutinosa (assembly GCF_964187855.1). Lineage (NCBI taxonomy): Eukaryota > Metazoa > Chordata > Myxini > Myxiniformes > Myxinidae > Myxine > Myxine glutinosa. The sequence continues at coordinate 85,410,553 of NC_136269.1, forward strand.
GGGTCGTCATGGCGACCACTTTCTATTGAGACGTGCCGGCAGGTCGAGATCGGGACATTGGATGGCTCCACGCCGAGGTGGTGCATGGGATCTCGGCCCGGGTAAGCCTCCGTCCCTGCCCCGAATGCGGGACGTATCCAGCCGCTGGCACAAAAGAACCCGCGTTCATTGCTCGGCTGTACGAAGCCGGGCTGTAGATGTGAATTGGCGCACCGAGAGGACCTAATAAGTAGACGGGTGATGGTGATAGTGATAGTAGTGATTTGATACAAAATTTTGAAAAGTGAATAGAATTGGCAGTAAATAGAAAATTTTTGACTTGTGGAATCTGGACGAACAAAATTGATAGTGAGAGACCCCCGATGTGGTGGGATGGCAAATCCACCATCCCTCACAGACGTGGGGCAAAGGAGCACTAGATTATGGGGTGTATGGCAGTGAAAACTAGCCCGGGTGGGTTAGGATATGGTGTGTAGGGATCTAGCGAAGATTGACATTAGGTAACGTTAAGTTTAGTTAGTGACTGATACCTGTAGTGGGGACGCAGGTAGATTAGTATGGATGATAATGACGTGGGAGCGCAATAGTTTAAAGGGACGACTGGGAAGCGCAAGTTTCAGAGGGGAGAAGTTAGCTGAGATGATGCCGTGTGTGTGAGGATTGAACAGGTGAGGATGGAACAGGTGTGATTGCACAGGTGTGCAACTGAACAGGTGTGTGGAGCAGTGTATGAGGGAGTAGTGGTGATTGCGTGTTGTGTTGACCAAATGGTCCAGGAAGAGGAGGAGGGTGCAGGTGGCACCAGGTAGGATTGCACAGGTGTGCAACAACAGGTGAATGAAAGACAGGTGTATGGAATAAATGGTCTGGAGGATTGGAATGGATGGTCGTGGAGTGAGTATGGTGGAAATTGTGGAGTGGAGTGGATGGTGCGAAGGTGTGAATGGGGGAAGAGTGGACCCCCATCACGGATACCCGGGGCGGGTAGTGTAAGTGTTAGGTAGAGGGTACAGGTAAATTGTGGTTGGATATTGGCATCTGTGGTGCGGTTGGAAGAATGATGTTTGGATGGGTGCATTAGTGTTGTGGAAATGGCTGGGCGTGTAGCCTGTTAGTGTGTGTAGTTGGTTTGGGCACTCCACCACTGTAAGGATGTCGGCCAGGTGAGGCCGCAGGTGGGCTCTGGGAGCCGGTAGTAGTTGTTGTGGATGGGGCCCGAGGATCCGGAGGACGGACCCGGGTAGCCCAGTGCCAGAGGGCACCATGGGGTGACAGAGCCAGGAGAGGGGCTGCCCCCAGTTAGATAGGTTAGGGTGAGGAGCTAGGTAAGCTCGGGTGGCAACTACAGTGGTGGAGGTGTGCAGGTGGGTAGACCTGTTGGGAGAGCTACACGTCGCGGCCCAGAAATTGTGCGAGGGCACCGGGAGATGAATCGGGGGAGTGAGACCCCAAATTGAAAAGCACCACAGTTTGGCCAATGGGAATTGGTTTTCAGAACCCATAGTGTAAGAGGGCCAATGGTTTGGCCGGAGAAAGACCCCGGGTAGTGTAAAGTGTGTTAAAGTCATTTAGAGGATAGTTAGGATGAAGGATCTCCTCGCACCATCTGCACCCACTCACCGGAGGTGACAGGTAACTCCACACCATGCCATGTTTTATTATTTTTTATTGTGCAAATGTTTGGAATGTGAGACGCATCATGACGTGGGTGTGACATTGTGCTTTGATGTTCCATCTCTGCCTCCTTATGAGGATTGATGATGAATTGATGATGGCAAATTTTTGAAGTAGAGGGATTGTGGTGACGAATTTGGTATAGGGGAAATATGGGGAAGACGTGACAGTAGTGACGAATTGGTAATGTGTAGATTTTGTACATATGGGGTAAGGGCAAGGGTAGGCTAGGTAACAGGGGGGTGACGTACGGTAGGGACGAGCTTTCTCACTTCGCCCTCCGTACGCATTTCGCCTTGCATTGCCTTTTTGATGTGTACCCTTGAGACCTTACCCCTCGCTCATCTGTCTTGTCCCCCCTTTTTGTCTCCCACATGAGGACCTGAGCGCCGTTGGGCGCCGAGGGGAGCGTGTGTGGGTCGGCCATTGTGCGCCCGAAATTCCCAGAACCAGCTGTCTGCATCGATGCACCACATTATGGACCACATGTCAGTGGCCGAGCACCACTTATGGACCCCATGGGTTAGGGCAAGGCCCCTCTGCTGGAACCGGCCATGAGGGCCCGAAATCTTGCTGGCGGACCTTGGCCACAGGGCACCGATGCCCCACAGGTGAACCACACGTAGTCGGCCCTGTGGGCCATAAATAAAGATAAATAAAATGGACACGTTTGGGCAAGCTTTATTGCAAATAGGCCGCCAGTAAGCAAAGCAAATGAAAATGACAACAACTGGAAGAAATAATAATAACCAGCAGAGGGAGCCGAAGAGCAAGAGACACCTGCAGGGTTGGGTTTGTTGGTTTTATTTTATTCATTGAACAATGGGGACTGCACCGATTGGTGCTTGGGTGTGTATTGGTGCGTTTTTGGGTGCTTTAATGGTGCATTGATGCAGAGCAGACTGTCCTCCCCCCAGAAAGAACAATTACAGGTCCTGGGTTAGTTTTGTAAATAAAAGCAGAGTCATTGTAAATAATGCTCCCCACCGTCAGTGTTTAGTTTGAAGACCATTCCGCAATTCGGTTAACTGTGGGCGTAAGTCTGTTAGGCAGGGTGCAATGGACCAGCGGGACACATTTATTTATGTTTTAAAACTGTCGCACTCAGGGTCAGGTTAAAAATAGAGGGAACTACACCTACGTGCCACACTAAGGTAAAAGTAATAGGCCCGGGACGTGCCTAAGGGGAGGAGGGTGCAGTGTTGTGGATATGAGAATGTTTTTTTATTTTGTTGTTGTGGTAAAATGTTGTTGTAAAAGGTTGTTGTAAAATATCACCCCTCCTCCCTCCGTTTGTGGTTGTATAAAGGTCAAAGGGCGTTTCCGTAGTTAGTCCATAAAACATACATGCAGGACACGATATATCCTTTCTTTTGACAGTTATATCCTTATTATGTGTATTAGCGTAAGGCTGTGTCTTCCATTAATTGAAATACTCCATTGCACCAGTGAAAGAGAATAGATCCCCTTCCATTCCCATCCCCAGAAATCCCCATTTCCTTCACATCCCCCCTTTCGTGATTGCCGACCCTCGATTGCCATATTACATCCCCTCTCGTCATTGCTGAGCCTCGATTCCCAATCACCTCCCCTCCAATAACCGCCATTGACCACGAGGCTCGAGTCAGGGAAGAAAGGCGTGTCTCCACCTCGTCATAGAGGGGGAGGAGTGAACCAGCCCCGCTCGACCAACCATGAGCCAGGGGTTTGGCTACAGAGGGCGGAGGAAGAGCGGTCGGGGAGGTTCGCAAAGGTTGAGGGGCGGGGGCCTATATAACCCAAGGCAGGGGTGTGGCCAAAAGAGATGAGTTTTTACCGGCAGACACAAGGGAGCCCAAGCCGTGGAGAGGAGTCAGAGAGATTCGCTGTTGCAAGAGACTGGAAGAGTTGAGCTTTTACCAGAGACAAGACGGTTGAGCTTTTACAGAGAAGAGAGAACCCGTCACACCAAGGCTCCACCAAGCTCCGTGTTGGCTCCACCGAGCGTTCCCCTCCACCAAGCTCCGTGTTGGCTCCACCAAGCTCCGTGTTGGCTCCACCAAGCTCCGTGTTGGCTCCACCAAGCTCCGTGTTGGCTCCACCAAGCGTGCACCTCCAGCCGTCCACCTTCTGCCATTCCTGGCATTCCCCGAGTGAGTCAGTGTCTTTGTTTGTGCTGTCCTGGGTAGTTAAGTCAAGTCTGCATAAGCTAATCATTTTCACTGTGTCACCTGCGTCTCATGTGCCTGTAAATAAACGTGCCTGCTTTCTTCTTGCTTATGTGTGTACATAGTAAATAAATTTAGTAGTATTTCCAACTTCTTTGCCTTCGTTTTCCTCTTTGCATTCGTCGTTTTTGTCTTTTCCCCTCATTGGGCAGCTACGGTGCGATACGGCCAAAGTCTGGGTGAATCGGGTGAGTTTTGTTAGGTCGCGGTCTTACACCACCGCTCGGTCTATAACATCTAACCGCGATCTATAACAATATATATATATATATATATATATATATAGTATATATATATATATATATATATATATATATAATTTCCTTCCCTCCTCGCGGTCCCCGCCCACAACCACGTTCGTGTTGTCTCACCCCACCCCCTTTATCTCCTTTTTCTTCTACCACTCCAGCTGATACTCACCTTTTCAATTTTAGTTCCACCATACTCATTCAACCCTTTCTCCCTCTTTCTCAGATCCACACCCTCACTTCAGGGACTTTTCCCAGATTTTTTTTTCACGGTTTTGTTTAAATATTATTTAAATATGCTTAAACTTTCCCCTCCCGTGTTTTATTCTGTGGTATATTACAACATGCTGTTTTTCTTCCGACTTAAAAGGCTTTTTTTCAATTTCCTCATCAAATCATTCCATTAAAAAAAAAATTCAATGTTTTACAGTTCTTCCTTTCTACATTCTCTAACCTCATCTTCATTCCACCCCTCTGTTGTTTTTATACGGATCTCTGACTTGAAAATCACAATAATCCCAGATTGTAATAAATGTTAGTTTGTCATTAATCGTCCACTTTCTAAATTCCCCTCTCACACCTCTCCTCCTAAATTTCCCCCTCCCCTCCTAAACTCCCCCCTCACCCCTACCCTCCTACACTTCCCCTCGCCCCTCCCTTCCAAATCTCCCCCCTTGCCTCTCCCCTTCTAATCACCCCCCTCCCCCTTCAAAACCCTCCCATCACCCCTCCCCTTCAAATCTCCCCCATCACCCCTCCACTTCAAATCTCGCCCCTCATCCCTACCCTTCAAAATTTCCCTCTCACCCCTCCCCTTCAAAACTGTCCCCTCACCCCTCCCATTCAAATCTCCCCCCCCACCCCTCCCCTTATAATCTCCCCCCTCCCTAACCCTCCCATTCAAATCTCCCCCCCACCCCTCCCCTTCTAATCTCCCTCCTCTCCACCCCTCCCCTTCTAATCTCCCCCCTACCAACTTTCTCCAATTATTCCCCCTCATCAAAGCTGCCTCCTCCCCACTTCCTCTCCCTTCCATCTCATACCTTCACCTCCTCCAACCTTCTACTTTGCTCTGCCACCCCCCTAAAACAACACCTCACTGTTCCTCATCCCCATCACAATCAAAACTTTTGTCCTCCTCATCCTTCCCTTTCTCCGAGCTCTTCTGAAATCCCTGACACACCATCAACTGCTCTACCACCCCTCATCTTACTCTACTCCTCCCCTCCCCTATCATGTACCCGATGCTCCCCCTCCCTCTTCCTTAACGGTATGGACCTCAAACATCCGGGGCCTTCGCTCAAACCTGATTGATCTCTCCATACAGGTTGCTTCTGACAAACCAGACTTGCAGTGCATTCAGAAAGTATTCAGACCCCTTCACTTTTTTCACATTTTGTTATGTTGCAGCCTTTTGCTGAAATCGTTTCAATTCATTTTTTCCCTCATCAATCTGCACTCAATACCCCATAATGACAAAGCGAAAACAGGATTTTAGAAAGTTTTCCAAATTTATTAAAAAGAAAAAACTGAAATATCACATTGACATAAGTATTCAGACCCTTTGCTATGACACTTGAAATTTAGCTCAGGCGCCTCCCATTTCTCTTGATCATCTGAGATGTTTCTGCACCTTGATTGGAGTCCACCTGTGGTAAATTCAATTGATTGGACATGATTTGGAAAGGCACACACCTGTCTATATAAGCTCTCACAGCTGACAATGCATATCAGAGCAAAAACCAAGCCATGAGGTCGAAGGAACTGCCTGCAGAGCTCAGAGACAGGATTGTGTCGAGGCACAGATCTGGGGAAGCCGACAAAAAAATCTCTGCTGCATTGAAGGTTCCCAAGAGCACAGTGGCCTCCATAATTCTTAAATGGAAGAAGTTTGGAACAACCAGGACCCTTCCTCGAGCTGGCCGCCCGGCCAAACTAAGCAATCGGGGGAGAAGGGCCTTGGTAAGAGAGGTGACCAAGAACCCGATGGTCACTCTGGCTGAGCTCCAGAGATCCTGTGTGGAGATGGGAGAAACTTCCAGAAGGACAACCATCACTGCAACACCACCGATCTGGGCTTTATGGCAGAGTGGCCAGACGGAAGCCAAACAGTTCAATCTTGGTTTCATCAGTCCACAGAATCTTGTTTCTCACAGTTTGAGAGTCATTTAGGTGCTTTTTTGCAAACTCCAAGCGTTTCATGTGTCTTTCACTGAGGAGAGGATTCCGTCTGTTCTCCCGCCTCTGGAACAAACTCCCACACTCTCTTCAATCCCTCTCCTCCCTCCAGGTCTTTAAAACAGCTGTTCACCACCATTTGTTATCTCCCCCCATCCAAAACCTTGATCTTTTCTGCCCCCGTTAAAACACCCCAAATCCGCCTCTTTCAATCCCCAACTTCTTTCCTGAAATTCCTAGTAGTGTTCATTTGCTTTATACCGCACACCCTTCCCTCCTCCCCCAGCCCTCCCCCTCCCACAGATCTACCGACGTCCCTGTTCTCGACTGTTGTGCTTGTGTGCTTCCTTCTCTCTCCCCATCTTGTCTCCAGCTTGCTTCATTGTATGTTTTATGTGTCTGTGCATGTTTTCATGTTCAATGTGTTCGCTCTTGCACGAGCCTCGATTGTGTATTTAATTAAAAAAATGAAAAAGGCTTAACCCGCTAATGGCACCAAAATCCCAGACCCGTACGACATATGGGGAACAGAACAGGCAAGGACTTGTGCCTGGAACGAGCTGGTTGTGGCTCCATCACAATGATTGGCCGTGCAAGTCGGCATGGTACGAATGAAGTGCAGCTCAAGGAGCACTGGAGAAGAGAAATGGCGATGAGGGAGTGATCACGAGGCCAGTAAACCAGTAAACGAGAAGATGGAGGCTAAGCACGAGGACGGATCTCTTCCCCCCAAGGTACAAATGCCACACGCAGAATGGCCACAGCCCTTGAAAACTCGGACCTCATTCATGGGCAACGAGTTCCATCATTGGCTGCCCATGGTGTAGGGGAGATGATTACCTGCAGCATCCATCCTTCCTTCCCATTCATAGGACCTTCCTGCCTCCCCCACACCCCGCAGCATAAAAGGCCACAGTTCCTGAGGTCCTTCGTGAAGCAACAGCAGAATGATCATGCCTGCTTGTGGCACTTTCAAAGCATCCATCAGCATCCAGTAATGCACATTGGTGCCTTTCTGTGGCCTCAAATCCTCCACCTGGCCTCAACTCCTTACAGGCTTCTCCTTATCCCTCTTAGTAACCTCATTCCACCACATCTCACAGCACCACCACTTCACACAGCGATCGGTACAGTTTCTGGAAGGTATTTTTTTTAATTTCTGATGTATATTGAGCATTATTATTGATACTAGTAAAAAGCCCATCAAAATGACGGGTTGGAAAAATATATTCGATGGTGCAACCTCGTGAGCGTGCTAAAGTCTGAAGCTTTGGCCTAGTGTCACGTGTGCTTATATTTTCTTTATTTATTAGGCATCCTACAGACTTAAATGAACACTCGTTTTACTTCTTGCGCGTTGCACATCATGTGCAGCGAATTTCATCTCCCTGCACCTTGTATTTGTTGTTATTTTTAAATAAATGTTCCTGTACACCGCCCTTGAGGCTCGGTTTGATCGAGGTCGATCTATACCATGATGGTATAGATCGAGGGATGGAGAATTTCATCTCCCTGCACCTTGTATTTGTTGTTATTTTAAAATAAATGTTCCTGTACACCGCCCTTGAGGCTCGGTTTGCAAGCCCCCATCTACAATTCCAATAGAAGAGACATAATTACTCTTTTATGCAAGATGTTTTTCGAGTTTGTTTTATCCTCAAAAATAGACCGTAGTGATCGCACATTTATGTTAAAAGATTGGCCTTTAAAACCTACCCTTATGAAGGGGGGACAGACATCTGTACAAAACACACAATCTGACATTGTGTTTATATGGTATAGACTGGTCGCTTCCCTCCAGAGTCCATAGGATCAGTCAGCTCACTGTTCCGGTGCTTGAAAACACCCAGAAAAGAGGAGGAGAGGTGTGGCTGGGTGGGAACGTGGGGCAGCAGGTTCACCTGATAAGCATGGCAAAGCTTCCCATGGCATTTGGTCTGGGAAACTCCATTAATCCCTCTGCTGCATGGGCTTTTAAAGTTTCTGCCCCCCACCTGTAGCCCAGATGTACTTCGCTCCTCTCCTCTCGCTCACTATCGGGATGGATCTCAGTCTGGGGGCGGAGTGACCTCTCGCAATGCTTCAGTCCGCAACTCTGAGGGAATGTGTCGCGACCGATGGCGCCTATCCCGTTCTGACAAAATTGCCGGGTCCAGGCCTAACGAGCCCTTTAAAGTCCACAAAAGACAGATAAAAGAGGAAATAACATCAAGTAAAAGCTCAAAGGGAGGGGGGGGGGGGGGGGGAGGGTGGTTTTAGATACACATGAGGAGGATGGGCCATGTCAGAACTATACATAAAAACAATACATATCCAATGTAACATTTAATTACTTAACACTTGTGCTAAACATTCACTAAGGAAATATCTGCACTATATTAAACATCTTTAACCCCTACAAGACATTTCCACAACACTATAATGGATGTCAGTGGGAAAATATGATTAGATTACACAGAATATCACTTTATGTGCAGCTTTTCAAGAACATATTGTCGTGTCGCCGGCAATTGAGATCACCGGTGACAGATAGCCGAACAGTTTTAACTCTGAGGCGAACAAGCCAAATATATGGCGGTCATTTTGTCGCGTGCGGATTGAAGGCAACAAAGCGCTTACCTGAACAGAACACATGGGTTTAATCCCAAATCACCACCAACAGACACGACAAGGAAATTCAACTATAATGATTTAATGAAAATAAATGTAATACGAAAGTGTCGAAATAAAAGTTGAAGTAAAAACGAATTCTAACCGAGGTACCTCACATGCAGACTCAAATACATAGACAAAGGGGACAAATAAAATAAAATCCCTTTAGCCGGCCGGCACTCAGCTCTCGTCCCAAATGGCTTTCTTTCACGCTGCTGGTCGTTTGAGCTCAATGCCAATGCACAAGATGGCTGCGGAGTCGTGCTCCACCACGCCACGAATGTGAGGTGAGTTTTGAGGGCGGTACTCTTTCGTGTCCCTCTGCTGTCCGGGGAAGCACAATGCGGACCCCAGTCCACCACGAGCCCAGCGGTGTCCGAAACCCCTCAAAATCCTGCCGATTCGGCAAAAGTGTTCCTCATAGGCACCCACAAAAGAAAAAAAACCACCTCCTTCACCAATGTCCATTTCTCTCTAGCTAGAACCTTCTCTCGCTGACCTCACACCGACCAATGGTCGAGCTCCACAGAACTCCTCATGTCTCCACGACCAATCATGAACTTTGGGGGCGTGGCCTTCCGGCTCTGCTCTTTTGGAGGCGGGGCTTAGTTCTATCGGTAATGTTTGGGCTATGTCAGCATGCAGTGGACAGTTGTTGTGGTTTAATGGAGGTTTTGCATGGCTGGCTTTGTGGTCGAGGTAAAAGCGTAGGGAAAGGCCAGAGGGCATATCACGTATTGGGGAAAACTAACTTTCATCCCTACCTAGTTAACACAGCTTTACCCCTCGTGTGAAGACACATAAACAATCTTAAGCTACAAATTCCCTCCTTAAATACATCAAGATGTCTCCTACTCGTCCACGTTCCATGCTATAACTATACAATCCTATCTTTACTATGGGATTCCTCTATCTACCCCCACAAACGCAACATTATAATAATCTGTAAATCGAGGGATGGATGTAGTTTATTTCAGTTTAAAAGTTGTTGCTTAATTTGCATCTGCGGAGTATTTTGGGACTAAGTATTTGCTCCCTTCAGAAAATTGCAATGAGCAATTTATCGAATACGATTTCAGGAATTCTACCAATTCCACCAACAAAATATGCTTTTTATCACACAATTGAATCACGCAAGTTTTTCCAAAAGATCAACGCACAGCGAATCACAGCGAGCAAAAGTTAAACTAATATTGTACCTGGATGTCATCGCTTTGTTGAGTGTTCTGCAAATACGTTTAGCACCTGCCAGGAAACAACCTTCGCACTCTGCAATTGCTGTCGTGATTAAATACACAGATACCTTGTGCAAGCTCATTAACGTTAGAAATCTCTCTCCGATTACAATGTTTAAAAGCGTATTTTAGCACCGTGTGACAATTCAATAAAACACACACACACACACACACACACACACACACACACACACACACACACACACACACACACACACACACACACACACACACACACACACACACACACACACACACACACACACACACACACACACACACACACACACACGAAAAATGAACCAACAATCTCAGAAGCAAAATATCTGCTCATCAAACCAGTCATGACACCAGCAAGTTTCAATAATGGACCAATTGCACTGGGATTTAACTCATCAGTCATGCCAGATATGTTTTGGAAAGCACTGGCAACCTTTATGAGCCCCCTTTGGACTTATGGATTGGGCTTCGTCCGTGTGTTCACAACTATATCTCGGAGAGTTATGGACCGATTTTGTTCTTACTTGGCATAAAGACAATACATGACGGTATAGATTTGCATGACGGTATTTGTTTCGCAGTGTGATCAAAGATGGCCTACTGGCGGCCATTTAAGTTGTAAAAAATCCAATGTTGAACACGTCCTCAACCATTCCGCAGACATGCATTTACAGATGTTGTTCAAACTTGGCACACATATAATGAATGATGGCTTGCATTTACACGTCATTTTCTTTCGAGATCAGATCCAAGATGGCCGACTGGCAACCATTTTGTTACGTGAACGTTTCCCCAACCATTTCTCGACATGCATGAACCAATTTTGTTCAATCTTGCCACAAAGACAATACATGAGTTTATACATATACAGAAGATTTTGTTTTGTAATCCAACCAAAGATGGCCGACTGACGGCCTTTAACTTTGTACAGCAAAATTACTAAAAATACGGGGGCGATGACATTCTATGTCTTTTTCTTGATTGATTTCGGACGCCAATATACGTTTTGAACATCTAAGACTTTTTGGTGTAGACATTAAAAACAAAGAAAGGTGATTTGCGTAACAGCTGTGATGTTGGACATGTGCTTATCCAATAAAACGTTTTCTTTGTATTATATAGTTTCATCCTGTACATATTGTTACTGATCGCGGTTTAGATGTTACTTTGCCGAGCGAAGGCTCCGTGACCGAACAGTTGTTCCCCGACTCACCCGATTCACCCAGAACTTTGGCCGTATCGCACCGCAGCTGCCCAATCTGGAAAACTCTAAAACGACGAAATGCAAAGAGGAAAAGGAATAAAACGAGAAGACGGACAGAAGAGTAATTGGATTTATTGTACACACAAGCAAAAAGAAAGCAGTCACGTTTATTTACAACACATAAGACGCAGGTGACACAGTGCAAATACTAGCTTATACAGACTTAATTAACCCAGGGACAGAACAAACAAAACAAACTCACGTACACAAGAAGGGTGGAAAGGCAGGAGGTGGATGGCTGGAGGGAGAGGAAGGTCCAAGGGGGTCCTGCAGCACGATCGGCGCGTTTAGCAGCCGCCGTTCCTTCACGGCCTTGCTCAAAACCGCCGTCCAGGCCCCAAGTGGCTGTTGGGTGTTGTTGCTGCTGTGGCCTCCGCTGCTTTCCCAGGACTTGTCTGACTCGTCTGGTCCAAACCCTCAACTCTTTCTTGGTCCACTCACTCCTCACCACCGACTCCTCACCGCAACCAACGCAACCACTGACCACCACCACCGACTCCTCACCGCAACCAACGCAACCAACTGACCGACCACCACCGACTCCTCACCGCAACCAACTGACCGACCACCACCGACTCCTCACCGCAACCAACGCAACCAACTGACCGCCCAACGCTTCTTGCGCGCGCGCCTTTATAGCGCCTCCAGCGATCAAGCCGCCGGCCTTCAGGACACGCCCATCGGTGTGCTCACCTCGGCCCTGGTTGGTCATGCGACCCTCTGGCTCCGCCCTTGATGACGTCGGGCGGGCACGCCCCTCTTCCCCGACCCGAGCACTTGTTCAATGGTGGTTTTGGAGGGGAGGTAATTGGCAATCGAGGCTCGGCAATGACGAAAGGGGATGTGAAAGGAAATGGAGATTGTGGGGATGGGAATGAAAGGGGATCTATTCTCTTTCACTGGTGCAATGGAGTACTTCAATTAATGGGAGACACAGCCTTACTCTAAAACACAGAATAAGATATAACTATCGAACAGGGGTATTCTATTATTGGCTGACGTGTATGCTTGTGGACTAATTATGGGATGCCCTTTCACCTTTACACAGCTCCGGAGGCGGGGGGCGCAGAATAAACAATAATAATAATAATAATAAAGCACACAATCAAAAAAATATACAGTCCTCATATCCGCAACACTGCACCCTCCTCCTCTTAGGCACGTCCCGGGCCTACAACTTTTATTTAGTGTGACACGTAGGTGTAGTTCCCTCTACTTTTAACCTGACCCTGAGTGCGACAGTTTTAAAACATAAATAAATGTGTCCCGCTGCTCCATTGCACCCTGCCTAACAGACTTACGCCCACAGTTAACCGAATTGCGGAATGGTCTTCAAACTACACACTGACGGTGGGAAGCATTATTTACAATGACGCTATTTTTATTTACAAAACTAACCCAGGACCTGTGATTGTTCTTTCTGGGGGGGAGACAGTCTGCTCTGCATCGACGCACCATTAAAGCACCCAAAAACGCACCAATACAAGCACCCTCAAGCACCAATCGGTGCAGTCACCATAGTTCATCAGTGTTCAATGCATGTTCAATAAAAATAAAATCAACAACCCCTAACCCTGCAGGTGATCTCTTGCTCTTCGGCTCCCTCTGCTGGTTATTATTTGTTCTTCCAGATGTTGTCATTCTTTCATTTTCTTACTGGCGGCCTATTTGAACTGAAAAATGCACCCAATGTGTCCTTTTTTATTTGATTTTATTTATGGCCCACAGGGCCGACTAGTGTGGTTCACCTGTGGGGCATCGGTGCCCTGTGGCCAAGGTCCGCCAGCAAGATTTCGGGCCCTCATGGCCGGTTCCAGCAGAGGGGCCATGCCCCAACCCATGGGGTCCATAAGTGGTGCTCGGCCACAGACATGTGGTCCATAATGTGGTGCATCGATGCAGACAGCTGGTTCTGGGAATTCCGGGCGCACAATGGAGGACTCACGCACGCTCCCCTCGGCACCCAATGGCGCACAGGTCATGTGGGAGACAAAAGAGACAATTGAGCGAGGGGTAAGGTCACAAGGGTACACATCAATAAGGCAATGCAAGGCGAAATGCGTACGGAGGGCGAAGTGAGAAAGCTCGTCCCTACCATACGTCACCCCCCTGTCACCTACACTACCCTTGCCCTTACCCCATATTTACAAAATCTACCCATTTACAAATTCGTCACTACTGTCACGTCTTCCCCATATTTCCTCTATACCAAATTCGTCACCACAATCCCTCTATCCAAAATTTGCCATCACCCAATTCGTCATCAATCCTCATAAGGAGGAAGAGATGGAACATCAAGCACAATGTCACACCCACGTCATGATGCGTCTCATATTCCAAAACATTTGCACATAAAAATAATAAAACATGGCATGGTGTGGAGGTCCTGTCACCTCAGGTGAGTGGATGCAGATGGTGTGAGGAGACTTCAATCCTAACTATCCTCTAAATGACTTTAACACACTTTACACTACCCGGGGTCTTTCCCTGCCAATCCATTGGCCAACTTACACGATGGGTTCTAAAAAGCAATTCCCATTGACCAAACTGTGGTGCTTTTCAATTTGGGGTCTCACTCCCCCGATTCATCTCCCGGTGCCCTCGCACAATTTCTGGGCTGTGACGTGTAGCTCTCCCAGCAGGTCTACCCACCTGCACACCTCCACCACTGCAGTTGCCACCCGAGCTTACCTAGCTCCTCACCCTAACCTATATAGCTGGGGAAGGCCCCTCCTGGCTCTGTCACCCCACTCGGTGCCCTCTGGCACTGGGCTACCCGGGTCCGTCCTCCGGATCCTCGGGCCCCATCCACAACAACTACTACCGGCTCCCAGAGCCCACCTGCGGCCTCACCTGGCCGACATCCTTACAGTGGTGGATTGCCCAAACCAACTACACACACTAACAGGCTACACGCCCAGCCATTTCCACAACACTAATGCACCCATCCAAAGACCATTCTTTCACCCGCACCACAGATGGCAATATCCAACCACAATTTACCTGTACCCTCTACCTAACACTTACACTACCCGCCCCGGGTATCCGTGATGGGGGTCCACTCTTCCCCCATTCACACCTTCGCACCATCCACTCCACTCCACAATTTCCACCATACTCACTCCACGACCATCCATTCCAATACTCCAGATATTCCACACTACCATTTATTCCACATAGCCACATACACCTGTTGTTGCAGACCTGTGCAATCACCTGGTGCCACCTGCACCCTCCTCCTCTTCCTGGACCATTTGGTCAGCACAATACACATCACCATCACTCACTCATACACTGCTCCATCCACCTGTTCAGTTGCACACCTGTGCAATCACACCTGTTCAATCCTCACACACACGGCATCATCTCATCTAACTACTCCCCTCTGAAACTTGCGCTTCCCAGTCGTCCCTTTAAACTATTGCGCTCCCTCGTCATTATCATCCATACTAATCTACCTGCGTCCCCACTACAGGTATCAGTCACTAACTAAACCTTAACGTTACCTAATGTCAATCTCTTCTAGATCCCTACACACAATATCCTAACCCACCCCGGGCTAGTTTTCACTGCCATACACCCCATAAGCTATAGCGCATTTGCCCCACCCTGTGAGGGATGATGGATTTGCCATCCCACCACATCGGGGAGGTCCTACTATCAATTTCGCTCGTCCAAATCCAACAAATCAAAAATTTGTCATTTACTGCTAATCACCGTACCATCATCAAATTTTGCTTTTTTTTCTAATTTCGGGGCCAAAACACTATCCTCATCACCCGTCTACTTATTAGATCCTCTCGGTGCGCCAATTCCCTTCTAAAGCTCGGCTTCGTACAGCCGAGCAATGAATGCGGGTTGTTTCGTGCCAGCGGCTGGATACGTCCCGCATTCGGGGCAGGGACGGGGGCTTACCCGGGCCGAGATCCCACGCACCACCTCGGCGTGGAGCCATCCAATGTCCCGATCTCGACCTGCCGGCACGTCTCAACAAAAAGTGGTCGCCATGACAACCCTTCCTATCGCGCTGCCCGCTCCGCCTAGTGGAGCCCGGACGCGGCCGTTCCAAGCGAGGCACAGCGTGGATCGCGTACGGCGGTCCTTTCGAACCCGCCGTGGCTCGGATCCCCGCTGGTTCTCGCGGCACGCGAAGCCCGGCACGCACCGAGGGCCCGATTCGGCTAAAAGTCGCTCTAACCGCTAACCCGGTTACCGTCGATGCCTCACCTGCATGCTTACATGCATACGCTACCCCTTTCTTGCTCATACCTCCAGCTGTTCCCATGCTCCTCGTACCTTTCCTTACACACCCAGGTACACTCATTCCACTCACAGACTTGGTCACACACCTGACCACCGAACACTTTGGCACACATTCGTTGTTCGCACACCTCACCAACACACCTCTTCGCGCCCCTTCCTCGGTCACCTCCTCTGTGACAATCACAGGTGTGCTTTCACTCGCACACCCAACCACGTGCCTCACGACCAACTCAAGTGTGCATTCCCACACACGCTCTACCATTCCAGGTGTGCATCCTTCCATGCCAGGTGTACATCCTCGCTCACCTGTCACAACTAACTCACGCTCCGTGCCACTCTCACTACTCTCACCACCACTCTTGACAACGCACTCACCCTTACTCTCGACAGCGCACTCTTTCCTCATGCCCCTGTCCGTTACACACCTTTCTCGCGCACACTCTCCCGTTACACCCTCTGTAACACTCACCACAGGCGTGCATTCCCCCTTACTCTTGACAGCGCACTCCTTCCCCATGCACCTGTCCGTTACACACCTTTCTCGCGCATCCTCTTGCGCACACTCTTTCGTTACTTCCTCCGTAACACTTACCACACCGCGCTTCCATGTACCCCCTCGCACACGCGCTACGACCGACTCACTCTCGACAGCACACTCACTGGTCGGCGCGCACTTTTTCCTCACACACCCCATGGTCGGACATTCTCGCACACCTCTTTTTTCGCACACCAGACCTGTCGCACACTTCACCAACGGCCTTTCACGAACACCCGGATCCAAACCAATCCCCAAGCCGACTGAAGCTTTCCTCACATCAAATACATTGCCGAATATTTCGCCACTCACCTTGGCACCTCGTCTCCGCACCTCTTTTGCCACCTGCAAACTCTTTATTTGGTTAGTGAGCAGCACATCATGCGTTGAGCACCGACCTTGTACCAATTCCATTACCTCCTCCTTTATTTCTCTCTTAGTTTCTGTCCGTCTCTTCTTAATTTCACTCACCTCTTCTTCCACTTCCTCTAATTTTTGCTTCACCTCTTTTATTTCCCGGTGCGTCTCCTCAAGTTCGTCCTCTAAGGCTACCGTGACCGTCTCTATGTGCATCCTCACCTGCCGGTCCTTTGTCTCCATTACCTCTGTCACCTCGTCCAACCTCATTGTCAGCCCCTCACGTACCATCTGACATTGCCTCTGTGTCGCTATTAAGTCTTCCTTGATGTCTCTTTGTGTCGCTTTTAACCCTCCTAGTACCGCAGTGTTCCTTTGAACCTGCTCCACTAACTCCATTTGTCCCTCTGTCAGCTGTTCCACCTCCTCCGTCAGATCTTCTATTCCCCCTTGTAACTTTGCCGCCCCATTTCTCACCTCTTTCTCCATACGCTTCTCACCTCGCTTTCGCTCCTCGCGTAGCCCCGAGACCTCCTCACTCACACTTGGTCGTATCCCCTCTTTCATCTCCTCCATCTGTTTTGTAGATGCCACCCTCATCTGTCCCAATTCATCCCTCTGAGCATCCAATTTGGTTTCTACCCCGATTTTTACCTCCTCTATCTGCTCTCCCATTTGTTTAATTTCTCGGGCGGATTGCTCCCCTATCTCCCGCAATTTGCCTTCCATGCTATTTTCTAGCCCCATTAACCCATTTTTCATCCCCTCTATCTGATTCTCCTGGGCAGCCATTCTATTTTCCACCCCCGTTAACCCATGTTTCATCCCTTCAAATTTCTTGTCTAATTCCCCGATTTGGGCATTGGTACCCCTCGCTTCGTCCCTCATTGCCCCCATTTGGCCCCCCATCTCTCCCATTTGGCCCCCCATCCTATCCATTTTTGCATTCAGTTGGGTCAAGAATAATCTGAGGTCAAACCCGGTTTGCCCAGCGTCCCCAGCCGCCACCGCGGGCTCGCCCTCCACTGCGCCGCTATTTTGGGACTCTTCAACCACGTGCGCGAGTCCGCCATTTTGTGCACCTGATACCCCCTCAACCACATTGCCAATGTTCTCCTCCTCTCCTTCCTCCACATACATTTCCCCGAGGTCCTGGGTCGATTCTACCCCGTCTATCTCTCCCACCGGCATCCCGTCGCCTTGACCAGCCATGGCGCGATTTCAAAATTCGGGTTTTGTAAAACAAAAGCAATTTCGGTATTTTGTAATTTTGAGCACGTTAAGCGCGCTTCGGGTGCAATCCCACTTCCCGACACCAATTGTTACTGTAATAACACAATTGGTGTTCCAAAATTTGGGCCTAACAAATTTAGTCCCAGGTCCGAATCCCAACTCCTGACAACCAATTGTTACTGATCGCGGTTTAGATGTTACTTTGCCGAGCAAAGGCTCCGCGACCGAACAGTTGTTCCCCGACTCACCCGATTCACCCAGAACTTTGGCCGTATCGCACCGCAGCTGCCCAATCTGGAAAACTCTAAAACGACGAAATGCAAAGAGGAAAAGGAATAAAACGAGAAGACGGACAGAAGAGTAA
Organism: Myxine glutinosa; assembly: GCF_964187855.1. Lineage (NCBI taxonomy): Eukaryota > Metazoa > Chordata > Myxini > Myxiniformes > Myxinidae > Myxine > Myxine glutinosa. The sequence continues at coordinate 85,428,763 of NC_136269.1, forward strand.
TTGAATTTATTGTACACACAAGCAAAAAGAAAGCAGTCACGTTTATTTACAACACATAAGACGCAGGTGACACAGTGCAAATACTAGCTTATACAGACTTAATTAACCCAGGGACAGAACAAACAAAACAAACTCACGTACACAAGAAGGGTGGAAAGGCAGGAGGTGGATGGCTGGAGGGAGAGGAAGGTCCAAGGGGGTCCTGCAGCACGATCGGCGCGTTTAGCAGCCGCCGTTCCTTCACGGCCTTGCTCAAAACCGCCGTCCAGGCCCCAAGTGGCTGTTGGGTGTTGTTGCTGCTGTAGCCTCCGCTGCTTTCCCAGGACTTGTCTGACTCGTCTGGTCCAAACCCTCAACTCTTTCTTGGTCCACTCACTCCTCACCACCGACTCCTCACCGCAACCAACGCAACCACTGACCACCACCACCGACTCCTCACCGCAACCAACGCAACCAACTGACCGACCACCACCGACTCCTCACCGCAACCAACGCAACCAACTGACCGACCACCACCGACTCCTCACCGCAACCAACGCAACCAACTGACCGCCCAACGCTTCTTGCGCGCGCGCCTTTATAGCGCCTCCAGCGATCAAGCCGCCGGCCTTCAGGACACGCCCATCGGTGTGCTCACCTCGGCCCTGGTTGGTCATGCGACCCTCTGGCTCCGCCCTTGATGACGACGGCGGGCACGCCCCTCTTCCCCGACCCGAGCACTTGTTCAATGGTGGTTTTGGAGGGGAGGTAATTAGCAATCGAGGCTCGGCAATGACGAAAGGGGATGTGAAAGGAAATGGAGATTGTGGGGATGGGAATGAAAGGGGATCTATTCTCTTTCACTGGTGCAATGGAGTACTTCAATTAATGGGAGACACAGCCTTACTCTAAAACACAGAATAAGATATAACTATCGAACAGGGGTATTCTATTATTGGCTGACGTGTATGTTTGTGGACTAATTATGGGATGCCCTTTCACCTTTACACAGCTCCGGAGGCAGGGGGCGCAGAATAAACAATAATAATAATAATAATAAAGCACACAATCAAAAAAATATACAGTCCTCATATCCGCAACAATATTGTTACAGATCGCGGACAGATGTTATAGACCGAGCGGAGGTGTAAGACCGCGACCTAACAAAACTCACCCGATTCACCCAGACTTTGGCCGTATCGCACCCCAGCTGCTCAATGAGGGAAAAGACGAAAACGACGCAATGCAAAGAGGAAAACGAAGACAAAAAGGTTGGAAATACTACTAAATTTATTTGCTATTTACACACATAAGCAAAAAGAAAGCAGGCACGTTTATTTACAAGCACATAAGACGCAGGTGACACAGGGAAAATACTAGCTTATCTAACAGTCTTAATTAACCCAGGACAGAACAAACAGAACACTGACTCACGCGGGGAATGCCAGGAATGGCAGAAGGTGGATGGCTGGAGGTGAACGCTTGGTGGAGCCAACACGGAGCTTGGTGGAGCCAACACGGAGCTTGGTGGAGCCAACACGGAGCTTGGTGGAGCCTTGGTGTGACGGGTTCTCTCTTCTCTGTAAAAGCTCAACCGTCTTGTCTCTGGTAAAAGCTCAACTCTTCCAGTCTCTTGTAAAAGCGAATCTCTCTGACTCCTCTCCACGGCTTGGGCTCCCTTGTGTCTGCCGGTAAAAACTCATCTCTTTTGGCCACACCCCTGCCTTGGGTTATATAGGCCCCCGCCCCTCAACCTTTGCGAACCTCCCCGACCGCTCTTCCTCCGCCCTCTGTAGCCAAACCCCTGGCTCATGGTTGGTCGAGCGGGGCTGGTTCACTCCTCCCCCTCTATGACGAGGTGGAGACACGCCTTTCTTCCCCAACCCTGCCTCGTGGCCAATGGCGGCAATTGGATCGGAGGTAATTGGTGATGGGAATGGGAGGGAATCTATCTCTTTCACTGGTGCAATGGAGTACTTCAATTAATGGGAGACACAGCCTTACCCTAAAACACAGAATAAGAGATAACTATCAACAGGTATATTCTATTACTTGGCTGACGTGTATGCTTGTGGACTATGGGACGCCCTTTTGGTCTTTACACAGCTCCGGAGGCAGGAGGCACAGAATAAACAATAATCACAATAATAAAGCATACAATAAAAAAATATACAGTCCTCATATCCGCAACACTGCACCCTCCTCCCCTTAGGCACGTCCCGGGCCTATAACTTTTACCTTTAGTGTGACACGTAGGTGTAGTTCCCTCTACTTTTAACCTGACCCTGAGTGCGACAGTTTTAAAACATAAATAAATGTGTCCCGCTGCTCCATTGCACCCTGCCTAACAGACTTACGCCCACAGTTAACCGAATTGCGGAATGGTCTTCAAACTATACACTGACGGTGGGAAGCATTATTTACAATGACGCTATTTTTATTTACAAAACTAACCCAGGACCTGTGATTGTTCTTTCTGGGGGGGGAGACAGTCTGCTCTGCATCGACGCACCATGAACGCACCCAAAAACGCACCAATACAAGCCCAAGCACCAATCGGTGCAGTCACCATTGTTCATCAATGTTCAACAATAAAATAAATTCAACAACCCCTAACCCTGCAGGTGGTCTCTTGCTCTTCGCCTCCCTCTGCTGGTTATTATTATTTCTTCCAGTTGTTGTCATTCTTTTGCTTTGCTTACTGGCGGCCTATTTGCAATAAAGTGTGCCCAATGTGTCCTTTTTATTTTCTTTATTTATGGCCCACAGGGCCGACTACGTGTGGTTCACCTGTGGGGCATCGGTGCCCTGTGGCCAAGGTCCGCCAGCAAGATTTCGGGCCCTCATGGCCGGTTCCAGCAGAGGGGCCATGCCCCAACCCATGGGGTCCATAGGTGGTGCTCGGCCACAGACATGTGGTCCATAATGTGGTGCATCGATGCAGACAGCTGGTTCTGGGAATTTCGGGCGCACAATGGCCGACCCACGCACGCTCCCCTCGGCACCCAGTGGCGCACAGGTCATGTGGGAGACAAAAGGGGAAAGACAATTGAGCGAGGGGTAAGTTCACAAGGGTACACATCAATAAGGCAATGCAAGGCGAAATGCGTACGGAGGGCGAAGTGAGAAAGCTCGTCCCTACCGTACGTCACCCCCCTGTCACCTACCCTACCCTTACCCCATATGTACAAAAATCTACACATTTACAAATTCGTCACTACTGTCACGTCTTCCCCATATTTCCCCTATACCAAATTCGTCTCCACAATCCCTCTACTTCAAAATTTGCCATCACCAAATTCATCATCAATCCTCATAAGGAGGCAGAGATGGAACATCAAAGCACAATGTCACACCCACGTCATGATGCGTCTCACCATCCAAACATTTGCACAGTAAAAATAACAAAACATGGCATGGTGCAGAGTACCTGTCACCTCAGGTGAGTGGATGCAGATGGTGCGAGGAGATCCTTCATCCTAACTATCCTCTAAATGACTTTAACACACTTTACACTACCCGGGGTCTCTCCCTGCCAATCCATTGGCCAGCTTACACGATGGGTTCTAAAAACCAATGCCCATTGACCAACTGTGGTGCTTTTCAATTTGGGGTCTCACTCCCCCGATTCATCTCCCGGTGCCCTCGCACAATTTCTGGGCTGTGGCGTGTACCTCTCCCAGCGGGTCTACCCACCTGCACACCTCCACCACTGCAGTTGCCTCCGAGCTTACCTGCTCCTCACCCTATCCTAACTACCTGGGGAAGGCCCTCTGGCGCTCTCCCCACTCGGTGCCCTCTCTGGCACTGGGCTACCCGGGTCCGTCCTCCGGATCCTCGGGCCCCACTGACACTAACGGCTCCCAGAGCCCACCTGCGGCCTCACCTGGCCGACATCCTCACAGTGGTGGAGTGCCCAACCAACTACACACACTAACAGGCTACACGCCCAGCCATTTCCACAACACTAATGCACCCATCCACAATACCATTCTGCAACCGAACCACAAATGCCAATATCCAACCACAATTTACCTGTACCCTCTACCTAACACTTACACTACCCGCCCCGGGTATCCGTGATGGGGGTCCACTCTTCCCCCATTCTCACCTTCGCACCATCCACTCCACTCCACAATTTCCACCATTCTCACTCCACGACCATCCATTCCAATCCTCCAGACCATTTATTCCATACACCTGTCTTTCATTCACCTGTCGTTGCACACCTGTGCAATCCTACCTGGTGCCACCTGCACCCTCCTCCTCTTCCTGGACCATTTGGTCAACACAACACGCAATCACCACTACTTCCTCATACACTGCTCCATTCACCTGTTCAGTTGCACACCTGTGCAATCACACCTGTTCAATTCTCACACATACGGCATCATCTCATCTAACTACTCCCCTCTGAAACTTGCGCTTCCCAGTCGTCCCTTTAAACTATTGCGCTCCCTCGTCATTATCATCCATACTAATCTACCTGCGTCCCCACTACAGGTATCAGTCACTAACTAAACTTAACGTCACCTAATGTCATCTTATTGGGCCCTATCAATATAACCTAACCCACCCGGGCTAGTTTTCACTGCCATACACCCCATAAACTATTGCTCCTTTGCCCCCACGTCTGTGAGGGATGGTGGATTTGCCATCCCACCACATCGGGGGTCTCTCTATCAATTTTGTTCGTCCAGATTCCAACCAATTCAAAAATTTTCCATTTACTGCCAATTCTACCCACTTTTCGAAATTTCGTATCAATTCACTATCACTATTACCATCACCATCATCACAGTCCGCTATATCCGAGCCTCGGTGCGTCATGACATCATTAAACTCGGCTTCGTAAAGCCGAGCAATGAATTCGGGTGGTTTGGTCGCCTGCAGGTTGAATCCGTCCGGCTTTCGGTTCAAGGGAGGTGGTTTGGTTGGACCGAGGCTCCACGCACCATCTCGGCGCGGCACCTTGCGGTCCCGGGCCCGATGGCTCAATCTCCCCCGGTCGGAACCCCGTCCCCACGAGGGGGCACCGTTCCGCCTCCTCCCACTCGCCCTTGAACCGGACCGGTCGCCTCGCCCGGCAAAGCCCGGACTCGACCGTGCGGGGCGGGGCCAAGCCCGAATCGGCAACGACGCTTCGAAGAGAAGCGACGCAGCATCGATCCGCGCCGGGCCTCGCACCCAACCAAGCACCCCTCGCACCGAGTGCTCGCATCGGCTATCCGTCGCTCTAACCACTAAACCGGTTACCATCGGTGCTTTACTTGCATGCTTACAAGCATACGCTACCCCTTTCACCCTCACAAAACCTGGCGTTCCAACGCCGTCCGTACATTCCACCAACGCTCTCCCTGTTACACACCACACCTCTCGCGCACACTTTGGTCCACACCTCTCCTCCGTTACGTCCTCCGTAACACTCACCATGGGCGTGCACTCTTGCATCCACCCACTAACGCGCTCACATGGGCTCTCCCACACCCGCGCCATGACCAATTCAGGTGTGCTTTCTCGCACACGTTCCACCACCACCTTACTCTCCGTGTCACACTCCGTACACCCCGACGTGCATTCTCGCTCGCACTCGGTTTCACTCCCACACTTTATAACACACCCACTCGCCGACGCACACTTTTTCCTCCCACGCGTGCCATTTCCACTCACACGGGACCCTTCACCAACGCCCGGGTGCTTCCTCGATCCCAAGCGCGCGAAAATTCTTTTGTCGCTAAACATCCTCCTGCAAAATCTACCCGCACAATATACAGCACGACTCACCTGGGGGATCCTTTTCTCCACGCGAACCTGCAAACTTCCATTCGGGTTAAGCACAGCATCGTGATGTGAGCAGGGACTTTGTACATAATCCATTTCTCCCTGCAATTCCCGGGCTACCTCCGTCATCTATCTATAATTCCAGTAATCTCTGTTTGTACGTTTGTCTGTGACCGCTGTTTCTCGACAACCACGGGTCCGATATACTTTTAACTTGCCAGGTATATTGCTGGGGACCCGAGGATGTGCCTTTTCAAGGTTTCATATTAATCGGACAATTACTTACCGAGCTATGTCCAAAAAACGATTCAACCAATCAGAGAGCAGCGAACTATCGCGTGTGCCGAACGTGGAGGACACACTCTGCCTCGGATGGCACATTTGAGAGCGTATTCATTTATTTCACGTTTGCAAACTATGTTGGCGTTAAACTATGTTTTACAACTAATAAAAACGAATTTCCGATTCATTCGCTTTCCTGCGCGTTTGTGCACGCGATGGCGATTTCTTTACCAAACTCCGGAAGCCGTTCGCTTTGGACCAAACCATTGCATGTAAATAGAGGGGGGGGATTGTCACCACTCGCAAGCCGTTCGCTTTGGACCAAACCATTTCATGTAAATAGAGGGGGGGGGATATAATTTTAGATATAGATATACAGTGGTACCTCGGCTTACGAGTTTAATCCGTTCCGTGACGGAGCTCGTAAGCCAAATCGCTCGTAAGTCAAAGCAAATTTTCCCATTCAAATGCATTGAAATGCTATTAATCCGTTCCAGCCTCAAAAAAAAAACACCAATTTTTTTTGTTAGGTGCTTTTAAATAACAAAAATGTACTTTATAAATAACAAATAATGTATAAACAAGCACGACCTCGTATATACTGTACATAATACAAGAGAATGTAAAGAAATAAACTGGACCTCTATCCATGAAGATATGGAGAAGTTGTTGTTTGTGTGGTTGAAGGAGAAGCAGCTCGCAGGAGATACCGTGACCGAGAGCATCATGTGTTTGAAAAGATTGAAACTCGGATATCGAGCACGGACCACGAGGTGTTTTTTCTTTTTTCTTAATCTCGGTTTCAGTGAACTTTTGCTCTGTGCTCACGTGTACTGTACCTGTACCTGTAATGGTACGTCAGAGGATGGCACCTGTTGTCATCATATTAAGTGCAAGATGTTCTGCATCGTAAGTTGGTACACCGTGGTCTTTCGGCGGTGTTTAAGCCGGCCGTCTTGGCTTCTGTCACCATTGGCATTGAGTCTTTCGATGTAGGTAGGTCGTTGTGTGCCGGTGCCTTGGCCGAATTCCTTCATTGCTGCATTGTTAGCTCACCTGGTTTTTTATACCACATCTTTGGTTATCGGACCAGCGAATGACGTCATCTCCAAAGTATGGCTTATTCTCACTTGTCTTGGACGATCTTCTACTTCTAGCCTTCCACCGTGCATTTGGTGTCCACTGTACTTACTGTACAGTGCCTGGTAAAATTGATGTAATGGGTTTTTGACCATGAACCGTCATGAACCGTCAACGCCATGAACCGCTAACACTCAAAAGCCCATTTATCGCGCCTTATAAAGCAAAACGCAAACCGAAAGCCATGCCTCTCAAGCGAGGCGTGCTTCCGTGGTCACGTGATCCACAGGTGTAGCTCATTATACCCGCACGCGCGACACGCTTTGGCGGTCACGTGACCAGCCACTCTGGAGGCGGGGATCCCCGCCGATGACGTCACCGGCTGGAGCAAGGAGATTCCTCGCTAATGTATTTCGACGATTGCGTGTTTTATATCCAAGCAGAGATGCTTTCACGGCAAGATAACCACGTGACCGGAACCGGAAGCCACAACCGGAAAATTCAAAAAAATAAATTTTTTGAGCTCGTACATCGGATCTCGGCTCGTATCCCAAAGCAACAAACCGCCCGAGCGACGGCTCGTATCCCGAAAAACTCGTACGTTGGGGCACTCGTAAGCCGAGGTACCACTGTAGTACGGGCAATGCCCTAGTCTCTTCAATTTTAATTATTCCCGCTACTGCTTTTTGTTTATTAACCTCGGCGACCGTTGGCTTTAATAAAACACCCTCCTCTACCTCAGCGGTCGCCGGCTTTTCCAAACCCCGTGTCGCGATTTCTACCCCCGTCATTGTACCCGTGCTTTCCTCCGCTTCGCTCAACCGGCGCTTCTCGACCCGCGTTACTTCATTGTGCACCCCTGGGACCCTTTCGCCCAACTTGCGGTCTCTGTCCCTCTGCTCCCTTGCCTCCCTATCGGCCCTCATTCCGTTCGTTGTTTCTTCAGTTTTTTCTTTTAGTTCCTTAGTCATTTGAACACCCATGTTGTTAATTTCCCTGTTGGATATGAGCCCCTGGGCATACATTTTGTTTTCTTCATCCCACTGGGTCAAAAATTTCAACAAATTTGCAAGAAATGGATCCCAGGCCGTTGGCACCGCGGGCTCGGCTGCCGCGCGCTCGTACGAGGCGCCTTTTTGCGCACCTGATACCTCGTGCGTGAGAGCGCCATTTTGTGCACCTGATACACCCTCAACCACACCTTCTTTACTCTCCTCCATTTGATCCTGGGTTACTTCTAACCCCTCTATCTCTCCCACCGGCATCCCGTCGCCTTGAACAGCCATGGCGCGATTTCAAAATTCGGGTTTTACTTTATAAAACAAAATAAATTTCGGTACTCCAAATTTTGACCAAATTTTTTTTTTCCTCTATTCGTTTTTTTTTTTTTTTTTTTTTTTTTTTTTTAATTTGGTCGGGCCTCGAATCCCACTCCCAGACACCAATTGTTACAGATCGCGGACAGATGTTATAGACCGAGCGGTGGTGTAAGACCGCGACTTAACAAAACTCACCCGATTCACCCAGACTTTGGCCGTATCGCACCCCAGCTGCTCAATGAGGGAAAAGACGAAAACGACGCAATGCAAAGAGGAAAACGAAGACAAAAAGGTTGGAAATACTACTAAATTTATTTACTATTTACACACATAAGCAAAAAGAAAGCAGGCACGTTTATTTACAAGCACATAAGACGCAGGTGACACAGGGAAAATACTAGCTTATCTAACAGTCTTAATTAACCCAGGACAGAACAAACAGAACACTGACTCACGCGGGGAATGCCAGGAATGGCAGAAGGTGGATGGCTGGAGGTGAACGCTTGGTGGAGCCAACACGGAGCTTGGTGGAGCCAACACGGAGCTTGGTGGAGCCAACACGGAGCTTGGTGGAGCCAACACGGAGCTTGGTGGAGCCAACACGGAGCTTGGTGGAGCCTTGGTGCGACGGGTTCTCTCTTCTCTGTAAAAGCTCAACCGTCTTGTCTCTGGTAAAAGCTCAACTCTTCCAGTCTCTTGTAAAAGCGAATCTCTCTGACTCCTCTCCACGGCTTGGGCTCCCTTGTGTCTGCCGGTAAAAACTCATCTCTTTTGGCCACACCCCTGCCTTGGGTTATATAGGCCCCCGCCCCTCAACCTTTGCGAACCTCCCCGACCGCTCTTCCTCCGCCCTCTGTAGCCAAACCCCTGGCTCATGGTTGGTCGAGCGGGGCTGGTTCACTCCTCCCCCTCTATGACGAGGTGGAGACACGCCTTTCTTCCCCAACCCTGCCTCGTGGCCAATGGCGGCAATTGGATCGGAGGTAATTGGTGATGGGAATGGAAGTGAATCTATCTCTTTCACTGGTGCAATGGAGTACTTCAATTAATGGGAGACACAGCCTTACCCTAAAACACAGAATAAGAGATAACTATCAACAGGTATATTCTATTACTTGGCTGACGTGTATGCTTGTGGACTATGGGACGCCCTTTTGGTCTTTACACAGCTCCGGAGGCAGGAGGCACAGAATAAACAATAATCACAATAATAAAGCACACAATAAAAAAAAATACAGTCCTCATATCCGCAACAATATATTAGGTTTAATCGTGCAATTGGATGGATTTATGTGTCCAAATTAGCAAATGAGACTTTTTCAAAAACTCATTCAATGTTTTTAAAACAAATTGTACATATAATAACAAATTGTGACTCGCGTGACAAGTGACGACACCGACAAGTCCTTCATCCACAGGTTGATGGAGCAGGCTAGACTGCTCTCCCCTCTGGCTGCTAGCACTCTCCACCCTTCCCCCCCCCTCCGAACCCCCCACAACCCCCTACACTCCCACTGCCTCACATCTTGCTCTGCTTGATAGCATGGAAACCAAGGCCTTCAGGATTATTGGAATATCCCACGACTAAACCAGGTCTGTGGGCCCATCATTTCCCCGTCTCAAACAGGTCGGTGGTCTCTTTGTCTTCTACCGCCTCCTTTTTGGTCTTACCCCCTCTCCGCTTCCCGTGCTCTGTGCCCCCACACCCTTTCACCCCTTTGTTTCAGCATATAAGGAAAAGACATCCGACACGAATCATTTGGATGGGTCAGGGCTCAGCCTCTCTTTAGCCTTTGACCAAACATAATTTCTGTGGTGTGTGTGGGCGACTGGGCGTGTCCTATATGCAAGTAACAAACGTGACAACCTGGTCTGCAGAGAAGAGACATTATTCACCTTTTTGAGACCACTCTTGGTATGGAGAAGGCAAATTAATAATTTGGTCAAAAGGTTAGAGGTGAACATCACCTAAAATAATCAATTTTCATCCGATTGACCTGAAATTTAACGAATTTGCATATCGGGTCACTGAATTGGTTCACTAATCAAAAGGTAGGAGTCGATTGTTTTTTATATATCAAAAGGTCAAAGGTCAAGGTTGTATAAAATCGTCTTTATGTCCAATTGACCTGAAATTTTAAGAATTTGCATATTGGGTCACATAATTGGTTCACCAATCAAAATCTATAAGCTGATTATTTTTTAAGATCTAAAGGTCAACGCTGCATAAAGTCATCAATTATCATTTTGTATTTTTTAAAAACTGTTTTCGTTATTTTGAGCTCAGGAAGAAGAAGAAGAGGACGGCGAAGAAGAACAAGAAGACGTATAAACACAAACGGATTTTGCATTTTCACCTTTCTAGTTCCTTGTTTGTTTTCGTCATCGTCAATCATTTCCTTTCCTCTTTAAATCGGCCCAATAAGTTCAGTCTGCGTCACGATTCAATAGCTTAATTAACATATATTTAGATACGAGACCTTTTATCGATTGGTAGAAAAGATAAATACAGTGGTACAGTACATACAGATACAGTACAGCCCGGTGCTCAGACTCGGCCTTCCGGGGTCCGCACGTGACTTGTACAGTATCGGGATCCTTTTGGTTCTTTGCGTTCACGTTCTTGTGAATGACGTGAAATACTCCGATTTTTGTTTTTCAAATGTACTTGATACAACAACAGCCTCGACAACGAACATTTATTAACGTCCAACGTGATGACTTCCGAAACACCCGAGGCGAGGCTGAAACGTTTCCTGACTTGGTGCGAGAAAGTTCATTTGAAAATGAATCCGAAGGTACTAAATTAGAATGTTTTATTTTTTTTATTTTAACGACGATAACAATTTACATCACTTGGAATTTTTAAATTTAAACAACGATACAAGTACAATTAATTATTTCGCACGATGTCATTTGTGTACGTTGCAAAACTTCCAAACTCCCCCCCCCCCTCTCTCCTCCTCCTCCTCCTCCTCAACCCCTCCCCTCCTCCACAACCCAAAACCTCCCTCCCCTCCTCCACAGCCCAACCCCTCCCTCCGCTCCTCCACAGCCCAACCCCTCCCTCCTCCACAGCCCAACCCCTCCCTCCCCTCCTCCACAGCCCAACCCCTCCCTCCCCTCCTCCACAGCCCAACCCCTCCCTCCCCTCCTCCACAGCCCAACCCCTCCCTCCCCTCCTCCACAACCCAACCCCTCCCTCCCCTCCTCCACAACCCAACCCCTCCCTCCCCTCCTCCACAGCCCAACCCCTCCCTCCCCTCCTCCACAGCCCAACCCCTCCCTCCCCTCCTCCACAGCCAAACCCCTCCCTCCCCTCCTCCACAGCCAAACCCCTCCCTCCCCTCCTCCACAGCCAAACCCCTCCCTCCCCTCCTCCACAGCCCAACCCAACCCATCCCTCCCCTCCTCCACAGCCCAACCCAACCCATCCCTCCCCTCCTCCACAGCCCAACCCAACCCATCCCTCCCCTCCTCCACAGCCCAACCCAACCCATCCCTCCCCTCCTCCACAGCCCAACCCAACCCATCCCTCCCCTCCTCCACAGCCCAACCCAACCCAACCCATCCCTCCCCTCCTCCACAGCCCAACCCATCCCTCCCCTCCTCCACAGCCCAACCCATCCCTCCCCTCCTCCACAGCCCAACCCAACCCATCCCTCCCCTCCTCCACAGCCCAACCCAACCCATCCCTCCCCTCCTCCACAGCCCAACCCAACCCATCCCTCCCCTCCTCCATAGCCCAACCCCTCCCTCCCCTCCTCCATAGCCCAACCCAACCCATCCCTCCCCTCCTCCACAGCCCAACCCAACCCATCCCTCCCCTCCTCCACAGCCCAACCCATCCCTCCCCTCCTCCACAGCCCAACCCAACCCATCCCTCCCCTCCTCCACAGCCCAACCCAACCCATCCCTCCCCTCCTCCACAGCCCAACCCATCCCTCCCCTCCTCCACAGCCCAACCCAACCCATCCCTCCCCTCCTCCACAGCCCAACCCAACCCATCCCTCCCCTCCTCCATAGCCCAACCCATCCCTCCCCTCCTCCACAGCCCAACCCAACCCATCCCTCCCCTCCTCCACAGCCCAACCCAACCCAACCCATCCCTCCCCTCCTCCACAGCCCAACCCAACCCATCCCTCCCCTCCTCCACAGCCCAACCCAACCCATCCCTCCCCTCCTCCACAGCCCAACCCAACCCATCCCTCCCCTCCTCCACAGCCCAACCCATCCCTCCCCTCCTCCACAGCCCAACCCATCCCTCCCCTCCTCCACAGCCCAACCCATCCCTCCCCTCCTCCACAGCCCAACCCAACCCATCCCTCCCCTCCTCCACAGCCCAACCCAACCCCTCCCTCCCCTCCTCCATAGCCCAACCCCTCCCTCCCCTCCTCCATAGCCCAACCCCTCCCTCCCCTCCTCCATAGCCCAACCCCTCCCTCCCCTCCTCCACAGCCCAACCCTCCCTCCCCTCCTCCACAGCCCAACCCTCCCTCCCCTCCTCCACAGCCCAACCCCTCCCTCCCCTCCTCCACAGCCCAACCCCTCCCTCCCCTCCTCCACAGCCCAACCCCCCTTCTCTCCTCCACAGCCCAACTCCCTCCCCTACTCAACATCCCAACCCCCTCCCCTCCTCAACAGCCCAACCTGCCGCCCCTCCTCCATAGCCCAACCTCCTCTCCCCTCCCTTCCTCCCCAGCCCAACTCCTCCTCCTCCCCTCCACAACCCAACCCCACTCCCCTCTTCCACATTCCAACCCCACTTCCCTCCTCCCCTCCTCGCAATTGCCTCCCAATTGAAGCTCCACCCGTAGGGCCTCCTCCATAGCCCCTCGCCTCCTCAACAGTCCAACTCCCCTCCCCACCTCCACAGCCCAACCCCCCTCCCCACCTCCACAGCCCAACCCCCTCCCCTCTTCCACATTCCAATCCACCTCCCCTCCTCCACAGCCCAACCCCCCTCTTCTCCTCCATAGCCCAACCTCCCCTCTCCCTCCCCTCCTACCCAGCCCAACCCCACCTCCCCTCCTTCATACTTTTTCATCAGCCCAACCCAGCCTCGCCCGTAAGGTGGGTACTGTTGCTAGTGTTAAAAATTTAACATTCAATTGAAATGAAATGAAATGAAATGAAACGTTGTTCCTCGATCATAAACTGACGTTTGTAGACAGACGCACAAAAGCGATCCATTTGCTTAACCCTGCCTCTGGCTTCACGCGCACGGGGGTAAAGATTGGTTACGTGTACCGTCCCTCGGATGGATGTTAAGCTGGTTGTCCTGTCTCTCAACATTAGTTGGTGGACATTATAGATCCCATGATGTCCTTCACGAAGAGTAGGCAAGTTATCGCCGACACCAAGAAGAAATTCCACATCCCTGCCATAACTTCAGTTGAACATCGGTCAGCTATTTCATGAAAGACCAGAGCCACAACTTCCCCCGGACAACCCCACAAGAAAGTGGGAATAATTTTTTCCATTAAAGAATACTAGCAACGGTACCCGCCCTGTGGGCGGGGCTTCAATTGGGAGGCCCAAATGAAAAGGCAAAATATCAGAAATTGAAGGCTTTTTTTTGTTTTAAACGATTCATATAAACATCCGTTAAATCATATCACACGCAAATCATCAAATCACATCAAAACAGGATCTTTAGAATTTCAATAAAAGCCACATCACTGTTCATATCGGTAAATATGATTCCATCGTTTTTCAAATCGTGATATCAACTGTACGCTTTTCTTTAGGGAAAAGAATTGAATGATTTTGTACCTCTTCTTCAGCTAAGATCTTCAGGATAGACGACATTGCTGATAAAAGTTCCTTTTCTCTCTTTGAAGTTCTTGGCAAACATTTTTATATTGTCGCTGCTGCCAACGCGACTCATGGCGACATAAAGCTGTCCACGGCTGAAGAAATCTGTCTTTAGGTAGATGCCTACCTTTTCTAATGTCTGACCCTGAGCCTTGTTACTGGTCATTGCAAAGCAGAGTCGGACAGCGAATTGTTTTCGCTGAATCTGGAAGGGGAACAGGTTTTCGGATGGAATGATTGGAATCCTCGGTATGAATATCTTGTTTCCAGCATGAGGCCCAGTAGCTAGTGTCGCATCGATGAGATTCGGCATCAGGTTGTCCACGATGTAACGACTCCCATTGCAGTGGCCATTTTTAGGGTCAAAGTTTCGCAGCAGCAGGATCGGACGGAGCTCCCTTCTTGAGGCAGAGTTTGTGAGGAGGCATTCCTGATGCGCATATCGAGTTAAGGAATTCTACTGGATATTGGTGTCTGTTCTCTACTTCCATTATCTTGTCGCTGCTCAAGTAGACAGATTCCTTCCCAGGGTATTGCCGCAGTACGATCGCATTCACATCATCAACCGCCTCATTCGTAGGACAGAGGATGGTTTGGCTGCAAAGCCAGTTCCTGTCAGCATGCAAGGTGCTCAGGTTGCTGAATATGCTGTCAGTGAGGCTCTTGACGTTTTCTCCTTGGGTCAGGTAGTCCTCCTTGACTTGAACTTTAAACTCGGTGATTTCTGCATCGATGGGTAGCCTTCCCTCTCCAATTGAGAGACTGGATGTAGGGATTGTTCTGACGCAGCCAGTCTTGGAGAGTCTTCAGAATGTCAATATTACCGTTGAGCTGTTCATTAAATCGCAGTCGGTTTTCCAGTTCGTCACTGTCATGGAACTATATTTGAGCGAACGTTGGATGCGATTGATCACTTTCTGGCTGGAGTGGTCCAATGCGATGGTAGACTTTACCTTGAAGCTTCACCATGGGGCTGAATCCTGGCATGAAGTGCTCCTTGATTCCGATCGATGCCATGGCCAAGGCATTGTTGAACTGGCGTATCTTCTCAATAAACTCCTTTCGGTCGAACAGAACTTTGAAATCTTCAGGGTAGGTCTCGAGCAGATTGATTGCAATTTTGCCCTTCTCACAGCAGAATCCAGGTCGTTCGTCATTCCAGCAGTGGGCCTTGCAGAAGGGGCACCTACGTCCTGTATCATACAGACTTGGCAGCTTGTGACCTTGCTGCTTTGCTGGATAGTCAGCTTCTTCAAAGTGCTGGACATCAAACACTGCTCCAATCCTTCTCTTTTGCGTTAGAGCCACTTTAAGCTGGACTTTCCCAGCGCTCTGGTGTGCTGCTGTGTTACAATCTTGTTTACCAGATCTGTATTCCTCGGACTGCCTCCGAGACTGGTGTGCAGCTGTGTCACGTACTTGTTCCTGCCTCCGATAGTCCTCGTCTCGGCGAGCCTTCTTTCTTGCAACAACTTCCTTGGACGTTTTCGTTAATGAGGCTTTCCGTTTGGGAGGCATTTTACCAGTTTATCTGAAATGGTACCCGCCCAGAAACACGTACCAGAGAAAACAAATCGTTTTGGCAATGGCCTCTCCAATATTGTACCCGTTTGTGATGTTTGTCACATTGTCTCCAGTACCCGTTTGTGACGATGTTTTCATTGTGACGAAAATATTTGAATTATTATTCGAATTCGAATTTATTTATTCGTATTTATGTGAATTGTGATTGTGTTTCATTGTGATGTTTGTGCGGCGACGGGCGGTGTGTACAAAGGGCAGGGACTTGATCAACGCGAGCTAATGACTCGCGCTTACTGGGAATTCCTCGTTCGTGGGACACTCTCAAGCCCCAGTCCCCATCACGGATGGGGCTCAGCGGTTTACCCGAGCCTGACGGCGAAGGGCAAGGTACACGCTGGCCCGTCCAGTGTAGCACGCTTGCGGCCCCGGACATCGAAGGGCATTAAACGTTCATTAAAGGATTACGAAACGAAAAACGTTACAAAATTACGTTCACACCATCACGTCAAACACGAACGTGAACACAAACATCATCACAATGAGAACATCGTCACAATGAACGCTATGCAAACGCGGATGTTATGCGGGAGTCCAAACCTGAGAATGCTGGAGACCAAAGCTGAAATTGGGAAAACTAAATAGCCTATTTTACTCCTGGAGATCCCAGGATTACCCACCCAAAATATCTTTGCGATCGGTTCAGCAGTTTTTACGGTACCTTCGAACAGACAGTCAGACGGACATTTGGTGAATTATAGAAAGATCGTCACAATGAGAACATTGTCACAATGAACGTTACGCGAACGCGAATGTTATGCGGGAGTCCAAACCTGAGAATGCTGGAGACCAAAGCTGAAATTGGGAAAACTAAATAGCCTATCTTACTCCCAGGGCCCAGGGGTCCCAGGATTACCCACCCAAAATATATATTTTTAATTTTTTTGTGTACAGAATCGAGGCTCGTGAAAGAGCTAACATTTATTTCACAAACAAATCAAACAGACAAACAAAATATATAAAAAGAGGGAGCGGTAGACAAGATGGGGAGAGAAGGGGAAGCACACAAACACAACATTTGAGAACAGGGACATCGGGAGATGTGTGGGAGGGAGAGGGCTTGGGGGAGGAGGTGTGGAAGGGGGGGGGGGGGGGGGGAGGGTGGGAGAAGTATAAAACACAAGGACACCAAGGACTTCCAGGACAGAAGATGGTATTTCAAAAAAGTGGATGTGGGGTGAAATTAGCAGGGGTAGAAAAGATCAAAGTTTTGGATGGGGGAAGATAAGAGATGGTGGTGAACAGCTGTTTTAAAGACCTGGAGGGAGGAGTGGGATTGAAGAGAGTGAGGGAGTTTGTTCCAGAGGCAGGAGAAAAGAGGAATGAAGGAGTGAAGGTGAGCAGAGAGTCTTGATTTTGGCAGTTTAACCATAAGAGGGTTGCAGGCAGATCTTGTGCGACCTGTAGGAATATTTGGGGGACAGAGCCCAGAGAGAGCTGGGGGGGGGGGGGGGGGGGCAAGGCTGGGGAGGAGTGTGTAGAAGACGGAAAGACCACCAACCTGCCTGCGGCGAGTGAGTGAAAGGCCCTTGGAGTTAGCTTCATCGCGGGAGATTCCAACGATTCTGAACGCTTTGGTTTCAACAGCGTGAAGACGAGCTAGGTGTGAGGCAGGAGCACCAGCCCAGAGGGGAGAGCAGTATTCCATTAAGCTGCGGATGAAAGCCTTGTATGTGGTGAGGAGCTCACGTGTGCCAAGGAAGGACTTTGCACGACGGAGGATGCCCAGTCGGCGACTGGCTTTGGAGGCCAGATTTGAAATGTGGTTTTCCCAGGAATGATCATGGCAGATAGTGAGACCCAAAAGCTTGAGTGACAGAACTTCTTGGAGAGGATTATTCAGAAAGTGGATGGGAGGGTTGTCCAGTCGGTCTTTTCGGAGAGACATCGTAAGAGTGTGAGATTTGTCAGGATTGAAAGACGTGTTCCACTTGTTTGCCCAGTCTGTGAATTTTGTCCAGGTCTGCAGAGAGTGAGGAGGCTGCAGACTGCCGATCTGAGGGATGAGGAATGGAGCGACAGAGAGTAGAGTCATCAGCAAAGAGATAGAGAGGATTTTCAAGAGAGTCAGAGAGATCATTGATGAAGACCAGAAAAAGCACAGGGCCCAGAACACTGCCTTGGGGAACTCCAGCCTGAACAGGAAGAGGAGATGAGAGAAACCCATTCAGGGCCACACGTTGATTACGACTAGAGAGGAAGTCCGCCAGCCATGCGTGGAGATTCCCATGGATACCAAAGGAGGAGAGTTTGGTGAACAGAGCGGGGTGCCAGACCGTATCGAAGGCATGTGATATGTCAAGGGAGACAGCTCTAATTTCCTGTTTGGCATTGAGGACCTCCATCCATTGTTGAGAAAGCAGAAGCAGCATGTCCAGAGTAGAGTGACCTGGTCTGCAACCAAATTGATGATCAGAGATCAAGCCATTGGAGAAGAGGAAAGATTTCATATCCGAAGCAATTATGGATTCCCTGACTTTGCTGATAAATTGGGAGAAGGCAGATCTTGCGATCGGTTCAGCAGTTTTTACGGTACCTTCGAACAGACAGACGGACATTTGGTGAATTATAGTAAGATAAGAAGAAAAAATCCTTCACAGTAATGAATTGGTATTGAATATTATTGACTGAAAATTGCACATATATATTTCTACTAGCAGAAGTACCCGGCATTGCCGGGCGGGGGAGGGGAAAGGGGAGGGGAACGGGGGGGGGGGGGGGTGGGGGGTGGGAAGTGAGCCCCTTGGCAAAGCGAGCGATTTTTTTTGTTCATAGTGTCATAGCGTTTCATAGCGTCATAGCGATTTTTTTTTTTCATAGCGGCATAATAGCGTTCATAGCGTCATAGCGATTTTGTTTTTCATAGCGTCATAGCGTCATATCGTTCATAGCGTCATCACGTGATCGCTCTGAGCGAATCAGCGCCCACCTGCTCTGATTCCGTTGATTCCGTGCACTGAAATGCGCTGAGGTATATATGAATAAAAAATATGGATCGTCAAATATTTTGAGTTCGGCCATGTTCGTCCCAGGCTCAATGGCCATGTCTATGCCAAATATCAAGCACGTAAGCCTCTCCGTTTAGGAGTCTATCGGTAACATTACACACACACACACACACACACACAAACTGTGTTTTATATATATAGATTTCATGTTCTTTTACGATGTAGTTCACGTGAATTTGACATGCTGTTGTAATACGTGGGAATGATAAACCATTTTATTACTATTGTTATATTTGGTACTGGTGCACCATATTTGTGGCAATATACCAACAATAGCACTGAATTATGCCCCTTTGTTTAAAAATAAATAAATTCCAACCACTCTTCTATTACATGTATAGTGGTATCCTGAGAATGTTCATACACGTATGTATCAAGATTCCAATTGTGGTTGCTCATTGGTAGGTGCGTTTGAGCATGAACGGTGTGGCAGCTGGCTACGGGATGCTCGCAGTCAAACCGATCGCCAGTGGAGAAGTGCTGTTTGTGGTGCCAAGGTCAGCCGTGCTCAGCCATTCCAACACTGACATCCATCAGCTGCTAACCGCCGGTATCACAAGCACCACATGCTCATCACTCATGGCCCTTGTGACATTGTTTTTGTTTTTTTTCAAAGCATTTCATCAACTTGTATTACAAATTACAGTACTTGTTGCACTTCTTTCGGTCTTCAAAAGGCCCTTATTCACTGTCTGCAGAATCCCCCTCTCTGCGCAGCCGCTCTCGTTGGGTACCTCTGCTCATCACATTAATGTACGAGTCTAGTCACCTGGATTCACCGTGGGCACCTTACATTGCCCTTTGGCCTAACTTTTTGCAAGCAGACCTGCCCATGTTTTGGTGAGTGAGCAAACTAGAATATAAGGCTATCGGCTTTGATGATGAGGGAGCAAAAGGTCGAAGGACTGTTCTCTTCTTGTTGCACCTTGCCTTCCTTTGCTTGCTTTAATAAATACCGGCAGTTAACATTTTGTGCAACCCTGCTGGACGTTGAAGGAGGCTTTGTGGAACAAATCGTTGGGAAATTAATTTGTAGGCCACGCGACGAGCGACGGGAGCTTCTGCGAGGAACTGGTGTTCTCCAAGCTACGGCGCAAGACCTGCGGAATATACGGAAAGAGTTCCGCACTGTTGTCGCACACTTCCTGTCTCGACACACCGATGTATTTGAACCGGAAAGGAGCAACCTTGAATTGTACACCCGACTCGTAGCATTTGTCATGGCATACAGGTGAGCTTGTATACAGGTGCATACAGGTGAAATAAGATTATAAAATGCTGGGTTTTCCTTTTCATATTCGAGGGATAAGTCTAGACACAGTTGTTCAAAAGACACACAATAAAACACTTGGTTGTTGCTTAAAATGACAATGCTTGTACCCCTCGTGACCAAGTATAGATTATTGTGTGTTTAGATTTTGTCCTGGATAGGACATGTTCTGGATTTTGTCTACTCTGGACATGCTGCTGCTGCTCTTTCAGAAATAGATGAGGGCACTAAATCTCAAACAATAGGACAGCACTAATTCTTTGGACATATCTCAGGCATTTAACACAGTCCTCCGGCATGCTGCTTTTTGCTTGCCAAGCTCTGTCTGTGGTATACAAGACCACGTTCATTCTTAGATTTATTTATTTTCCTCTACTCATACATTGAACACATTACCATCTTCTCTCCTCTCCCAGTGAAGACTGAAGTTCCCCCAAAGTTGGGTTTAGGACCCAATTATGGTCCTCATCAACATAAATGGCCTCTCCAATGTTCTAGGAAAGCCACTCCTCCACCCCGTGTTGTACAGTACTCCCAATCCCACTGATAGGTGGACAGCAGCTGTGTCACCCTTGGTTGATCTGGAAATTATTAGATGCTATTCTCATAAATGGTACATGGCATTCAATCCTGGATAACATCAGTATCACCCAATCGTTCTAGTAGGATCGTCAAACGAACCCACCAATGTATTTCTTTCGTCAGCCACTGGAAGAGGATCAATCTCTTGAGCTATTCGGCCTCAACATCAGCCATGACTTCTTCTGGGGCGACCAGATGTAGATTGGGCATCCTCCATCGATCCAGTCTTTGCTTGGAAAATCAGAACTACTCGGTTCTAAAGGCCTTTGTAGGCAGTTCAATAAAAGTGTTTTCCCCTATGTACTGGAAATCTAGCATCACATCAGTTCCTCCTGGAATGTGTGGATTATAAAGCTCTCGACATCATTGGCATCACCTACGGTGAGGCTGAAACACAAAGACTGCTGCTTTCACAATACAGGTAGGTCAGTGGTCTGTTTTTTTTTTTTTCCTCTCCTCTCTGGTTGACCTCTCAGTCCTCCGATGGTCCCGACCACTCCAGAATGTATACTTTCTTATTCTAATCCACTCCTAGTTAAAATACCAAAACCCAGGCTGGCACATCAACTCTTTTGTTCCTCTATTCTCTTGTTTGTGGAACAGCATTCCAGTGGTCTTGCCATCCCACTCTTCCCTCCAGGGCTCAAGTGGGTGGTGCACCACCATATCACGTTATCATCCACCAACAATATTTACTTACCCTCATTAACCCAACCCTCTTACTTGAAGGTTGCACTGCCCATGTTTTGGTGAGTGAGCAATCTTGCATATACAGCATTAACCTGGATGTTTCTTCTCTTCCTTTCTCTCTTTTCCAGACTGTTCATTCCCTTGCTTATTGTGTCCAAGAGCTCCCCTGCTGTCAATTCCGACTCTGTTACCATGCTCTTCCATGAGCCTGGATCTTGTAAAAAGAGAAAAAAGACGAATACATGAAAAAAAAACTAGAACAGCATTCGGTAGAACATACCTCTGCCAGGCTGAACAGTTTACATTTTGTATCCCACTGGTCGGCCAGATCTGGATTCGGACCTGAACCAAAATCAAATCGGCTTGTTCTCGTCACATAACCAACTCGTCCACCTAGTTTTGTCATAACTCGTTCACAACTTTTTGAAATATCGTGCTAAATATAATTTTGGCATCATCTCTCAATGATGAAGAATCACTTAGAAAATTGAAAAAATTGTCGGGATTCGGATCTTCACCAAAATCGAATGGATTCGTCCTTGTCACACACCCGACCTGTCCACCAAGTTTCGTCCGAATCTGTCCATAACTTTTTGAGAAACAGACATATCTGAACACACCCCAGAGGGGGGAATATTTTTTATTTTGCTGAAAAGCTGAAACAAAAGGAGTGAATGGTCTGGTGGAGATGCTCTTGTACTGCATACAATATGCCAAATAAACAAGAGGGAGAATTGCTTTGCAATGCATATCCCCTTCCATGTTTTAGTTCAATATGTTAAAGTGGAAGGGGGAAAAGTCTGAAAAACTGACCCATGTGTAAAATGTGATATTTCCCAAGTCCAAAAAGGGCACAACTCCTTGAAAAATTAGTGAAACGAACCAAAACTCAAACGTGTTCTGTAAATTATCATAACTAGGGCATGCCCGTACTATATATATATATCTAAAATTATATCCCCCCCCTCTATTTACATGAAATGGTTTGGTCCATTCGCAAAGCCAAAGCGAACGGCTTGCGAGTACGGTAGAACCCCCCCCTCTATTTACATGAAATGGTTTGGTCCATTCGCAAAGCCAAAGCGAACGGCGAACGGCTAAATCGCCATAGCTCGGTAACTACTTGTCCGATTAATATGAAACCTTGAAAAGGCACATCCTCAGGTCCCCAGCAATATACCTGGCAAGTTTCAAGTATATCGGACCCGTGGTTGTCGAGAAACAGCGGTCACAGACACACATACACACACACATACACACAGAGATTACTGGAATTATAGATAGATAAAGCCATGTACCAAGTTTCAGTTGAATATGTCAAAGGGTATGGGGAGAAGTAAAGAAAACCACAGGTGGGACGGATGGAGAGCAAACCTATAGTCCATTCCTGGTAGGGGACTAATCTATATTATAATAGGCTACAGTGATTCTGTCTGTCCAGGGGTGTGGCTTACTCCATTTACAGAGTAGCTCCACCCATTCTTGGAGAGGCTTCATGTAAACAAATATCCACCATTTTATTAAATCGAATAGCTTCGAGGCCTGTTTAGTTAGGCCCGTGCTGTCTTTCTCTCTCACACAGGTTTATTTCAACTCTAATTCGATATATAATTTCATTTTTCACAGTCGCTAACATAGTTTTAGACTCAGTTGAAAAAAAAACGGGAAAAGCATCCCATGAAAGTTTCCGTTTATAGAACGAAATGATTTCTCAAAGGCCTGTAAAATAAAGCCCATTCATTGAGTCACCCTCACGATTTTATCTCAAATTCACCATCTGATTTAATTTTTATCGATGGTTTTAGACTCGGTGTCAGAAATAATTGAGAACATTCACGCACACACGGGAAAATGCAGAGATATATTTGTCAAAAATCACGCCACGATGATACACGAAAATACACCGCCTAAAATAACAGTCGGGGAAAATGTCGACATATATTAAAAATTCGCTTTTTCTTTTCCGTTAAGATATATTACTTTTACTTTTGATGACAGTCATCACAAAAACGACATATATTTCTTTGTTCTTATTTCATTCAACATTATTATCCGGAAGTAAAATATGTTTCAGGAAATTACCGAGAGATATTTCTTCGTTTTTTTTTATTAGTTATGTGCGCATACACTTTAAATAGGTTTATTTGAAATCTTTAATTTTCACAATGTAATTTATTTGCCATTTGTCACATGATGATTACGAGACACTTCCTCTTGAGGATCGTGACAATTCATGCGTTGCGTGGAAACTTCCATTTCCAAAATGAATGAGACAGTCGATGAAGAACGCAGACTTGAACAGGATGCAGCAAGAAAAAGAACGAGACGGGAGAACGAGACCCTCGACGAACGTGATCACTGCTGCAACAATGATGAGGATTGGAGAGGAGCGAGGGGTTGGAGAGGAGTTAGGGGTTGGAGAGTGAGGAGTGAGGAATTGGAGAGGAGCGAGGAATTGGAGAGGAGTGAGGGGTTGGAGAGGAGCGAGGGGTTGGAGAGCGAGGGGTTGGAGAGCGAGGGGTTGGAGAGCGAGGAGCTAGGGGTTGGAGAGAGAAGATTGGAGAGGAGTGTGAGGAAGTATTGGAGAGGAGTGGGATTGGAGAGGTGTGAGGGTGGAGAGAAGAGAGTGTCAGGTGGAGAGGAGTGAGGGGTCAAATATTATGTGAAATAAATAAATTGTGTTCATTACACCATTTCTGGATCTGATGAATTGCCAGTAACCATTTTGTAAAATTTAATGTGCAGCATCTAAATCAAGATGTCCAAATGTCACACACATGCCCGTGGGATTCCCACGGGTGACCCCACTAGTAAATATAATATTGCACAAATGTCATTCATTTTGAATACTTATCTGAAGAAGAGTTTGAATATTCTTCTTGTGCATATTCTATAGATATATTTTTTTCTCCTTGTAAAGTGTACCATATCCATAATGAATATATTATTACCTCCACCACCGAAGGTGGGCGGAGGTGATGTTTTCACTTCTGTCTTTGTTTGTCTGTGAATAGGATATCTCAAAGTTATGGATGGATTCGGATGAAACTTGGTGGACAGGCTGGGTGTCTGACAGGAAAGAATCGATTCGATTTTGGTGACTATTCAATTCCAGAAAAGAGATTTTTTTTCTTTCAAATTGATTCTTCACCATGAAGAGATAGGGCGAAAAACGATACACTGTACAGCACAATATCTCAAAAAGGTTGTGGACGGGTTATGACAACTTGGTGGATGAGTTGCGTAAGCGACAATAACAAACAACTTTACTTGGGAGTTGTAAAATGCTAAGAACGATTATTGCGATTGTCGTCTTCAGTTTTCAAGAATCGAGAGGTGGGAAGAAGCGAAACCCACCCATGATGGTCCCCATGGCAGACATGCTGAATCATACGACAAACCACAATGCTCAGCTGGAGTTCTCACAGGTAAAGTCACCAAATCCTACATCTATGTAATGGGTACACGTGTGCAGTAACGTGTTACCTGTGCAGGAATAAAAACTGCAAGGTTACATTTGTCTAGAACATTGCATTAGTAATTGCAGCCACACAACAGAAACTCTACAGCTTCCAAAAGGTGGAAATCTACCTGTTGGAACACCCCACTAATTTATTGGCTTATTCTGCTTGGGTCATCATCACAAGCGCTTGTGGATCGAAGCATGCTCTCACATGTCCCAACAGGACGTGCTCAAAATGGTTGCAGTCCGTGCAATAGCAGATGGAGAGGAAGTGTTTAACACGTATGGTCAGCTGGCTAACTCACAACTCCTGCACATGTATGGTTTTACTGAGCCAGGCAGTACAAACTCCAATGATACTGCACGCGTCCCCTGGGTTTCACTGCTCCGCAGTGCTCTGCACGGTCAGTATCAGGACACAGATGGCTCTCCAGGCCATCTTCATTTCTGATTATTTTTTTTTGCCTCAAAATAAATCACTTGTAAATTTAGTAATGGAGTATATTTTTATTGTTATAGAATAGATGCCTATTTTTCAGGTAGCATACTCACCTTTCAGTTGTGCAATGTTGTTTCATTTCCAATAGAACAAGCATTCTGAGTATTGCGCTGCAATACATGTCTCCTACCGGCAGTCTGTCGTCCGGAAAACTGTTGGGGAAATTACAAAAGTTCAAAGTGCCATAACTTTGTCAAAAATGACCGAAACGTCGTGAAGTTCGAACTTGATCTGTAACTTATCATGAGGAAACCATGTACCAAGTTTGAAATCATTAGCATTAAGAGTTTTAAAAAAAAGTCCGGAAAACTGTTCTTTGCGTGACGGACGGACGGACAGACTGACAGACGGAGTGCAAATCTATAGTCCCCTCCGGTGTACACCGGTAGGGGACTAATAAGATAAGACTACAAATGTCAGCCTGGTGCTTTTACGGGTAGTTTTACATCATTACGCAATACTGTACTGCCTTTTTGGAATGGATGACAAAGCCAGGCCAACTGTGACTTCTGCTCCCACCTTGAGGATTTTACAAGGAACTTCAATACAGGAGGCCATCAGGCCCATCAAGCTTACGCAATCAGGCCAATGTCTTCGTAGTACTCATTTGCTCAGAATGTCTCGTGTAACGTCTAAAAACCCAAAGGTGCACGAGTTGAGCGAGTTTTCCCGTTACCGGGAAAACTGCAATCAGGTGTTCTATACATCCCTCGTGCCAAAAGGCACTTTGAACGCTGGAACCGTTTCTCAATAATGACATGATCAAACTTACGTTGGTATACTCTCCACCATAAAAAAAAAAACCAATCATTTAGATCACTACGTTCATGTCAAGCAGTGTGGCAAAAATGGCAAGTTAACTAAAGCATACTACACATTCAGGACAAGGCCCAAAAGAGCGCAACTTACTAAGAAGGAAGTGGCGACTGTTATCCCAGCTGACTGCACTTGACAAGGAGGGCATTTTGGTGGGCTGGGATGGCGTGCATTCTGCGGGGGAGCTTGAACAAGTGTTAAAGGTCAGTGAAAATGTTTTGTGAGGACCCTCAAGTTACTTTTTAAATTGAAATGTATAATATATTGTTGCTTTATGTAAAGATCAAATTTGCAATTTGAAAACGTACAATACCAAATGCGAGAGTGAAGTTGCAAATTGTAAAAACATTTTCATCCCAAACCTTCCCCAGGTGCTCAGCATGCCAAAGGGCCAATTTGGTGTGTATTGCAAGCATCAATGCTGGAAGAAAGAGGTTTTGAAAGACTACGATACTTCCCTAAGCAATGATGCAATACTGAACCTGCCCAAAGCTTCGCATGACTTGCTGCTGTCCGGGATTCAGAAAACCTTAGCCACACTCGCAATTTTCCCACAGGAATGCAAAATGCAGGGAAAAAACGTGGCAACACACACGGAGCGCTGGCAGCAAGTGCTCATGTTGAGGCAGGGACAGAGTAAAATTTTGGAAAACCTTCTGGAGCTTAAAGAGAGCTCAACTGAATAAGGAAGAGGAGAAATTTGAGGGTACCTGCTCTTGGAACTATCATGAGGAATTGGTTGTCACTTTGCATTTTAATATGGAGTTCACAAGGAATTTTCATTGCAAATACTTGGGCAATGGCAATCCCTGCAAATGGGTGTAAGAACTCTTTCAGCGTACTACCTCAGCAGTACCTGTGTTTATGACTGGTCCAATAAACAATGGGAGAGGCACAGGTACAACACCACAATAATCTGTTGTCCATGTAACATTTTTTTTTTTTTTTTTTTTTTTTTTTTTTTAATACAATATCGAGGCTCGTGAAAGAGCGAACATTAATCACACAGAAAGACAAACCGACACATAAAACATATAACATAGGGAGCGGTAGACAAGATGGGGAGAGAGGGGGAAGGACACAAACACAACATTTGAGAGCAGGGACCGAGAGACATGGAGACATCGAGAGATCTGAGAGAGGGCGAGGGCTTTGGGGGGGGGGGGGGGGGCGTGGGAAGGGGGCAGTGGGAGAGGTATAAAACATATGGACACTGCCAGGACTTCCAGGAAAGAAGTTGGAATTTCAAACAAGGTGGATCTGGGGTGAATTAGCGGGGGTAGAAAAGATCAAGGTTTTGGATGGGGGAAGATAAGAGATGGTGGTGAACAGCTGTTTTAAAGACCTGGAGGGAGGAGTGGGATTGAAGGGAGTGAGGGAGTTTGTTCCAGAGGCGGGAGAAAAGAGGAATGAAAGAGTGAAGGTGAGCGGAGAGCCGAGATTTCGGCAGTTTAACCATCAGAGGGTTGCTGGCAGATCTTGTGCGACCTGTAGGAATATTTGGGGGACAGAGCACAGAGAGAGCTGGGGGTGCAAGGCCGGAGAGGAGTCGGTAGAAGACAGAAAGACCACCTACCTGCCTGCGGTGAGTGAGTGAAAGGCCCTCAGAGATAGCTTCATCGCGGGAGATTCCAATAATTCTGAAAGCTTTGGTTTCAACAGCGTGAAGCCGAGCTAGGTGTGAGGCAGGAGCACCGGCCCATAGGGGAGAACAGTATTCCATTGAGCTGCGGATGAAAGCCTTGTATGTGGTGAGGAGCTCAGGTGTGCCGAGGAAGGACTTCGCACGACGGAG
The DNA here is from genome assembly GCF_964187855.1 of Myxine glutinosa. Lineage (NCBI taxonomy): Eukaryota > Metazoa > Chordata > Myxini > Myxiniformes > Myxinidae > Myxine > Myxine glutinosa. The sequence goes on from NC_136269.1 coordinate 85,456,725, forward strand.
GATGCCCAGTCGGCGACTGGCTTTGGAGGCCAGCTTGGAAATGTGGTTTTCCCAAGAAAGATCATGGCAGATAGTGAGACCCAAAATCTTGAGCGACAGAACTTCTTGGAGAGGATTGTTGAGAAAGTAGATGGGAGGGTTGTCCAGTCGATCTTTTCGGAGAGACATAGTAAGAGTGTGAGATTTGTCAGGATTGAAAGACATGTTCCACTTGTTTGACCAGTCTGTGATTTTGTCCAAGTCTTCAGAGAGTGAGGAGGCAGCAGACTGCCGATCTGAGGGAAGAGGAATGGAGCGGCAGAGAGTGGAGTCATCAGCAAAGAGATAGAGAGGATTTTCGAGAGAGTCAGAGAGATCATTGATGAAGACCAGAAAAAGCACGGGGCCCAGAACACTGCCTTGGGGAACTCCAGCCTGAACAGGAAGAGGAGATGTGAGAAACCCATTCAGGGCCACACGTTGACGACGATTAGAGAGGAAGTCCGCCAGCCATGCGTGGAGATTTCCATGGATACCAAAGGAGGAGAGTTTGGTGAGCAGAGCGGGGTGCCAGACCGTGTCGAAGGCACGTGATATGTCGAGGGAGACAGCTCTAATTTCCTGTTTGGCATTGAGGACCTCCATCCATTGTTGAGACAGCAGAAGCAGCATGTCCAGAGTAGAGTGACCTGGTCTGAAACCAAATTGATGATCAGAGATCAAGCCATTGGAGAAGAGGAAAGATTTCATATCAGAAGCAATGATGGATTCCATGACTTTGCTGATAATTGGGAGAAGGCTGATTGGTCTGTAGTTGCTAGGATCTGTTTTTGCACCTTTTTTGTGCAAAGCGGTGATGTTGGCTGATTTCCAAGCAGATGGCAGTTGACCTTGAGCAAAAGAGAGGGTGAAGAGAACAGAGAGAGGGTGAGATAGAGCAGCAGAGCAGGATTTTAGGACCCGTGGGCTGATGCCGTCGGGTCCAGTTGCAGAATCAGAGTCGAGGGTTGACAGAAACTTTTCCACCTTGTCAGGAGGAAAGGACACGGAGTCCAGGAGCAGTAGGGTACGACTGGGTATGGTGGGTACAGAGAGGGATGGGTTTGGGACACAAGATTTAGAGGCAAACACAGAGTTGAGGCATTCAGCTTTTTCACGTGCGGAGTCAGCTGTGTAGCCGTTTGAGGTAAGGGAGGGGATGGAGGGGGAACAAACACCAGAAACGGATTTGACCAGACGCCACCAGGATTTGGAAGAGGGAGACAGATAAGAGAGTTCGGTCTTGAGAAGAGATATTGTTTCCTGGCTCTCCTGAGGGTGGACACACACTTGTTTCGGGCTTTGTGAAAGGAAAAGAGATTTCCTTCCGTTGGATTTGCTTTCCAGGAGACGAAGGCAAGTTGTTTCTGGGCAACAGCCTCACCACAAGATTCCGTGTACCATGGACGGGAGGAAGGGTATGACAACTGAAGACGAGATGGGATAAATCTGTGCATGAGAGAGAGCAATTTACTTTGGAAGAATTCCCAGGATGAGTTGATGTCAGAGGTGGTAGAGATGGGAGACCAGTCCAGATGATTGATGGCTGCTTGAAGACCGTGCCAGTTGGCCTGAGTGAAATGCCAGACTCGTCGACGCTGAGCAGGCTCCCTGAGGATGGTCAGAGAGATGTCCACTTTAACAAGGACATGATCAGATGATCCGATCGGAGCAGAAGAAGAGCAGCAGACATTTTCAGGGAAGTTAGTCATAACCAAGTCCAGAAGAGAAGATGTTCCGTTGACTGAGATCCGGGTCGGGAAATTGACAGATTGTGTCAGTCCCAGTGAGTCGCAGAAGTCCTTTGCTGAGGAGCCATGGCTGGTGAGAGAGGTACCCACACCCAGCCAACTGGCATGATGACAGTTGAAATCACCACATATGAGGATGAGAGAGTTGGGATGAGTAGATAGAAGTTGGTCCATATCATCAGACAGCGAGATGTAGATGGAGTCATCACTGTTTGGTGGACGGTACAGCACACATATGAACAAGAGGTGGGAGCGAAGGGGAAGCCGTAGCCAGAGGTATTCCTGGGGGTGAGGTGGAGAGAGTGCAGTGCAGGGCGAGTGAGGAAGAGTTTTTGATAAAGATAGCAACCCCGCCTCCAGGACGAGGCTCAGGTCTATCATACCGGAGGAGGGAGTAGCCCGGGAGAGATACTATGGAATCAGAGACATCATAAAGGAGGAAAGTTTCTGTTAAGCAGATCACGTCTGGTTTGACAGAAGCAACCTGTATGGAGAGATCAGTTAAGTTTGAACGAAGGCCCCGGATGTTTGAGGTCCATACCGTTAATGAAGAGGAAGGGGGAGCATCAGATACAGAACAGGGGGGAGGAGGGGTAGGGTAAGATGTGGAAGAGGTGGAAGAGGTAGGGAGAGCTGTTGAAGGTGTGTCAGAGATTTCAGAATAGCTCGGAGAAAGGGAAGGATGGGGCGGACAAAAGGTTTGATGGTGATTGGGTGAGCCACAATGAGGTGTTATTTGAGGAGGGGGAAGAGCGAGACAGAAGGTTGGGGGAGATGGAGGTGAGAGTTTGAAGGGGGAAGAAGCGGGGAGGACGCTTTGAGGAGGGGGAGTGAGCGGGGGGAAATTGAGAAGCAATGAGGGTGGGGAGATTTGAAGGGGAGGGGTGAGGGGGGAGTTTGGGAGGGAAGGGACAAGGGGAGGGATTTGAAAGGGATGGGATATGGGGGAGATTTGGAGGGGAGGGGTGAGGCAGGAGTCTAGGAGGGGAGGGGCGAGGGGGCGTCTTGGCGGGGAGGGGTGAGGGGGTAGTTTAGGAGGGAGGGGGCAAGGGGGGAGATTTGAAAGGGATGGGTGATGGGGAAGATTTGGAGGGGAGGGGTGATGGGGAAGATTTGGAGGGGAGGGGTTATGGGGAAGATTTGGAGGGGAGGGGTGAGATTGGATTTTTGAAAGTGTACGATTTATGGGAAACGAACATTTATTGCAAAATGAGTTTCTTGTGACCTTCGAGTTAAAAATACGTTTAAGGACGCTGGATGGAGGATGGAGTGCAGGAGAGTTTAGGGAATGTAGAACAAAGGCACTATAGGAGATGGATATTTTTTTTGGGATGAATTGATTTGGTGAGCAAGTCGAAAGCAGCCTTTTAAAGAAGAAGAAGAAAAAGGTGTTATAAAATAAGACGGAATACATAACTTGAGGGGAAAGTGTAAACATTGAAGGTTAATGAGTGAAAACTATCTGGGGAAATGGGGGAGAAACACGTGGTCGAAGAACGAACGAACGAATAAGAATGAATAAACGAATGAGAACAGAGAAGGAAATGTTTTTTTTTTTTTTTTTTTTTTTTTTTTTTTTTTTTTTTTTTTTTTTTGAGTTGAGATTTACACAAGGAAGTAGGCTATGGGTGAAAAGACTGGGAATACAGAGAACGAAAGTTATTGGATCACAAACGACGGACCACTGAGAGAAAAACAAAGCCTCAAGGTTGTACAGTGCACACTGTACAAGGCCTTGCTCGCGACACGGCAAACAGACGATCAATTTATGAAAGATAAACACCGAGAAACAACCAAAGTTGCACACAATAACTTCACACAGCGAAAGATAAATACAGTTTCGACAAAATACAATTGTGAACAGACTTAACTTCGAAAAACGTGGCGACCGTGTGGAGCTTCGAAAATCCCTGCCGCCGTCTCCAAGATCTCGCGAGATCTCCAGTTGGTTTAAAATTAACACCAAATCCAGATTATTCCTGGAATATCGAGAAAGTGCAGTAAAAAAAGTTGTTTAAGTATGTGATAAACAATGCATATACAGTATTTATACTGCTCAAGTTTCCCTTTCTAGTTATTCTTCCGGTTGGTTGAATTCATTCTCTGCTGACTGAGTCTTTCCTGTATTAACAAGTTTGAATTAGATCACTTCAGCCGTTCTCAAGTTATATACCGATTACAGATTTGACATTTGACCCCAAAATCGAATAAGTTAATCTTTACATCATTATACATACCTGTACCAAGTTTGAATGAGATCACGTCAGCCATTCTCAAGTTATCGCAGTAACGAAAACCTATCACGGACGGACGGACAGCCGTACGGATAACCTGAAAACATGCCTTCATCGCCGGAGGCATAAAAAGTGTAGCCAATATGGAAAATAGACTTGATACAATCTACAAACTTTATAAAAGCAAGGCTATTGATAGTCGTGCTGAAAATTTAATTCTCCAAAACACTTGTCAGCATTAAATTGCACTTTGGGAAACAAAACCCATGAATTTCTCCAACTGCGTGCCCATAGTGAACGATTTAATGAAGGAGAGGACATTCCCTCTTTATCCTTCCACAAGGTACGGAGTGTAGGGAAGATGAAATTCAAGATTTTACTGTCCAGCAGTGACAAACAGCATCCTCGATCATGATCCGATGCACACACAAAATGAAGCATTTGAATATGCTGGGGAAGGCCAGTTCCTGCTAAAAGCGTCTTTATAAAACGAACCATACGACAGCAACAATACCTGCCATTTAATAAGATGTAAAGTTTTAACGAGAGAAGTTGTACAGATAGATGTGTTAGCTGCGAGTTGTACAATATAAATCGAAGATCACAATTTTAAAATCTATAACATTATGTGAGTAAAATACATCAGCACACTTTCCAAGCCGGGCTTTACTGCACAGCAGTTCCAAAACAGATAGGGACGTAAAGTCATCATATAAAAGTAACGTCGCGAGGCCCTGGGCTTCGAAAGAGATGCACTGTTGTGTGCCAATGGGCCGTAATGAATATGAGAGTCATGGCTCGATAAATATCAAAATAAGTCTGATGAAAAATAATTCCATATTTGTATTGACACAAAAAACAGATTCGGTGCTGTAATGGTTAGAGTGTCTGCTCCGAGTCTGGGGCCGAGCCTGGGAGGTCGGTATTTCAAAGCCCGACTGAGTCAACCAAAGACTGTAAATGGTACATGCGGCTTCCTTGCTTGGCGCTCAGCATTTAAAAGGTTAGAGTACGGACAAAACGCTGGGAAGGCGATGGCAAACCACCCAGTATAACCCTTGCTAAGAAATTTTCTGCAGCACCAATGCTTTGCAAAGAGTATGATACATAAAATGAAATCAAAATTCACATAAATGAAGTACAATATAAATTGCACTCAAGTTGATGTTGGTATCCCTGCGAATTATGTAACTTTTCTGCAGAGCTCCATTTGCACCCATGAGATCCTTGGTTTAAGTCAGATATTTGAGATTATGAACCCAATCCTCAACCTCATGTTTGCAGCCCAATGCAGTGTGAATGCAACACAAAGGCACAATGAGAGAAATGTTATATTATTGTATTAAAAACCACATGGACAAGAGATAAGCTTTGTTAAAAAAAATTGATTAATGGATTCCGGAACAGCTGCTTGGATCTCCAGGTCCACAGCTCAATTCGAGAACCATTAGACTCAGCTCAGCCTCCTCTTCTAGATCAGTCAGGAATATCCAGGAAGAGCCGTGGAGGGAAGATTCCAGGGTCACGGAATGCACCCGGTGAACCCGAGCCAGCGACTACTGTCCATGCTCCGTCAGGCGAGGCAAGGGGCTTTTGCAATGCTGGGACAGTTGGTTGGACGGCCACAAGTTCGGAGTCGTCATTTGTTTCATTGCTTGGGTCATGCCAAGAGTAACCCACATTGGTGAACTCACGTAAGCATGGGAACATATCAAGAAGAAAAGGGCAAAAGGACTGCCGTAACCCGAACCACCCTGTAAAGGTCAAAGTTCAAGATGTCAAAATATGTCCCTTCATAAAATGCCATATTATACCAACCAGATGGCTGGCCCACCTATCAAAGAGGATTATACAAGAACATTTGGTGTCAAAAGCATAATTATTAATAAAATGCTCGAATTTCAATACACATACATCATATTGTATACCTTGAGAGATAATATTTCAGACAGAAAGAAACCATTTCAGCCGACTCAATTCCAATTTATCCATACACTGCCCAAATGACTTACAACGATTTCCGCCACGTAAACAGCAGGATGAAAGTAGTACAGCAAGCAGGCCTATCCATAGTGGTATGAAGATGAAGACAAAATTCAGAGACAGCTGTTCATCTACCTTGGCTGTGAGAAGAGCCTGAGGGATGAGACATACGTGCCATTGCTTTATGTACAAGGCAGTATTGTCCTTTTCAGGATTTGATGCAGATTTGACTGGTTTTAATGATGGCACAGTCAATAATTAACATGACACACACTTTTCTAAGTTGGTTTATTATAAACTTGTATGGTAGGAGAATGAAAGGTGTGTGTGTGTGTGTGTGTGTGTGTGTGTGTGTGTGTGTGTGTGTGTGTGTGTGTGTGTGTGCGCACGCACGTACCAAAAAGGTGAGCAAACAGGTGAGCAAGGTAACATGCGTACAGGCAGACAACATGTGTGAACGACGCTGGCCATCGGTTACAGCCGCTGTTGTTGATGCTATCAGGAATGCCCAGAGCAGGTGGTAGATGGAAAGGAGCTCAAGGAATGATAGCAATAACCAGGCAGGTATGCAGACCACCTGCATGACAGTTGTCAAGTTATTATTTTGAGCCACAAAGTCAGTAATAACAAGATGTACAAGTTTCGACAACGTTAATTCCACAACTATAATTATGTTGTATTTTTCGACTGATATGCCTCTGTCCACATTATTATATAATTATACATACTTGTACCAAGTTTAATTTAAATCCCTTCAGCTGTTCTCAAGTATCACATTTTTACCTGACATGACCTCTGACATTTTACCTCTTGATGCCAAAATCTAATCAGTTCATCTTTACATTTATTATGAAACATGCATATAACACATCTGATCAAAATCATATATATATATATATATATATATATATATATATATATTTATATATATAGTTGTCCCTCAATCATAAACTGCTGTTTACAGATGGAAGGACATGAACCAATTGCTTAACCCCGTTTTGCTTTGCATGTGCAGGTTAAAAATTAACACCTGACACATTAATACAAGAACTCGATGTTTGTTCACCTAGCTTTGCAGCTGCAATTAGCCTTCTTGGTTTTCTCAACACAAGATTAGTCTTTGTACAAATACTGCATTCAGATTTCTTCAATGCTCTGATCACACCATCTCTCGGCACCTTGGTTACGAATTCTCCACTCCAGATTCACCACATGACCCGGTCGATAGCTGGATCTGAGATTTCTCGATTCCAGATTCGGCGAGCGACTCACCTGAAAGCCTGATCATGACGAGTGGGGAGGGGAGCGTAATATCGCTCTGGGCTTTGCCTTCCCAACGCACAATTATTCAAGCAGTCTGTCCGAGACACAAAGGCCTGCCTCTCCCTCCCTGTAGTCTTTCTGCTCCACACCCGCACTTCTCCCGTCCCGGCAAGATATCTCAGCTCTACATTTTGGTAAGTACCCCTGTAACTGTTCATTCAATGGTCCATTTGTAGATTTTATTTGTGTTCTTTATTGATTTGTTTAATAATTTTCTCTTACATGCAGTTCAGTAAAGTTAAAGTTATGGTATAGTGACCAAAAATGTGCCCTGGGAACACATCACCCCCATTAAAACATGACGTATATGGGAATATCTGGTCTCCTTGATGTTGTTTTGCTTATTGTTGCACTTTCTCGGAACGCATCCACGACATTAAGTGGAAACTTGCTGTTGTGTTTTCTAAATTAACAATTACACAATTTATTTCAGAAAATGTCATACTTTGCAATTATTTTTCATTTATACAATTCAAGGTCTTAAACCATAAAGAAGTCAATTCTGAGTACAAGTCGAGGCCCGCACTTCAAGGGAAAAAAGACTTGTATGCCGAAAAATACATCACTTAAAACAAAAAATTGTGTGCATTTAATCATATGGATCCCTGTTTTATAAGACTGTCTTTCCAGGATTGAAGAAGCGGGAATTGTGAGACAATGCAGCGGTTCCAACATTAACATTATTATTCTACAACAGGAACCCTTTAGGTTATTAGGACACAGAAGGAGCAAACAAATTATAAATAGTACTACTTCTCGAAGCAATAGAAAAATACATAAAAGTAGATGGAAAGAGCACACAAACTACCAGTGTTCATAGAACACCTTACCCCACGCAGGCTTGAGAAAAATGACATGGAAATGTTCTTCAATACTCTAGCTTTGCATTTCTGAGCATGATCTATATTTCCGACAAGCCACGATTTTGTCTGAATCTCAATATTCCCCAATGATGAGAGCACGAGCGGCACACTTGATTGGTCAAGATAGCGTAAAATGTCGTAATATTTTGTCCAAGTACTGCTAAACTGGTGATTTTTGGAAGTGACAAGGCGATTTGTGTTCTACAATGTTCAAGTATATAATCCAATTGAAATAAAATAAAGGTTTGAAAGACTAGAAAAAAACCCACCAAAAACATTGAACCGGAAGTTGACTGCCATTGATGCATCTTATTATTACACCTTACACCTTACTCTTTTACACCTTATTATTAAACGCGTTAAATTAGTTATTTATGTCTGCGGTTTGTGTCCATTATGACGTCCCTAAAACAGTTTTCTGTTTGGAATGATTTCCAGTTTTGTTTGATTGTCAGACAGGTAAACAGACAAAAACAATACCTTACTCTGTGCGCAAACGTGTTTGGGATGAGATTCTGTACCATTTGCCAAATTCAGAACCAAAGTAGTGCTAAACTGTAGGCTTGTGTTCCGATTCATGTTAAAATATATAAATCAATTGAAATCAAGTTGTTCCCCAATCATAGAGAGACAGACAGACAGATAAAGCGAACCAATTGCTTAACCCCACCTTTCGCTTCGTGTGTGAAGTAACAACCACAGCCAGAACAACAACTACAACAACGCCATGTTATAAAATATCCGTTTTTCATGTATTTCACTTCATTTTACATCCTTGTTGAGATTCGTCGATAGACATGTTGTCTTTTGATGAAATCTGTCAATGAAGCGATGGGTAACCAGGCCGAGTACTAATAATTTGAGCAACTATATTTGAAAGAGAGTACTATCATAACACAGTGGCCTGATAAGACAACACAGAACACAATCTCAAGTACTGCTGCAAGTCCATTAACAATATAGTATGGTTAAGGTTTGCAAACGAATAAATAAACCTGAAGCCAGGGCAGAAAATAAAAGAACAAGGGGGGAGGGGGGGAAACTTGATTGGTGGGAGGGCAGGGGAGGAACAAACTATTTATGAAGTTGATGTATTTTTTCATTTAGCAGAAACCTTCCCAAGTCTATCAAAACTTATCCTCATTTCATGCAAAAAAGAAAATTGGAATTTCACATTTTGCTCCTGACAACAGCTGGCTGCTGTAAATATGGTCTCATAATGAACATAATGAATGAATAAACCCTGGTGTTGGGCTAGCGGCTAGGGTGCCGGCTTAGGATCCCAGGATCCTGGGTTCGAATCCCGGTCGATCGCTGAATTAACGCCAGGGGGGTTGACTCAGCCTGTCATCCTTCCGAGGTCGGCTAATTGAGTACCAGTTCACTGGTAATTCCCTGTTTGTCGCTAAAGGCGGCAAAAAGGGTTGGCGTCAGGAAGGGCATCCGGCCGTAAAACATTGCTTCAAAAAGGGGACCAAAAAACAACAACAACCACGGTTCCCGAAAAAGGCCAACCCCCGCTTGCGGGGAAAAATGGCCTCTAAAGGTGTTTTTTTTTTTTTTAAATGAACAGATCAATGATTGCTCGATTTTAGGGAAGAGGACTGCACATAATTCAGAGATGGCTGCACGTGGTGAAGACTCCTATTTTTCATTACACAGACACCGCCTTTCACAAGTGGAAAATCCTGTTCCGGCCACATTTGCTGTACAACCAAGGTGACAAGGAACCAAATAATTAGCTCTTTGGCTTCTCGAAGTGTGATCGATATCTCATCAATGCAAAAGAGAAGGAATGAAAAAGTCAACAATTGGGACATCATGTGTGTTCTTTTGGCAATCATTTGCAAGCCTAACGGATATCATGGTTTCACGGTTGGATTAAACATGTAGGAGAGATATTCTGATACATTTAACTGGGAATATTCGAGTTTAAAAAAAAAAGAAGAATACAAAATGTAAGTTGTGATTTTTTTTTTTGGCTGTGATCTTACCACCCAGGCCCAGTTGATGACGCCATCCAGTCGCAATGCAATGAAAACAAACTGCAGGAAATTGACTCCAAAAATCATCTCCAGCTGGTGCAGAAAAAGGATGCGCAGCAGGGCAAAACATTATATATTTGCCATACATGATTCACTTCATTGAAAACAAATTCAAAAACTACTTTTTCTTCACAAATAATTCTTGCAAAAAATAATGTATATTAAAATAAACAAGAAAAAAAACTTTTCCTATAGTTTATGCACTTATAATAGCAGACCTGCAAACATTGGTTACAGTCCTTACTTTAAATTTAGTGTGTTTCGTTTCAAGGCAGATTTCATATCAAAAAAAATCAAAAGTAATTCTTTATGTACACCACTGGTCAAAAGTTTTAGAACACCTCAATTTTTCCAGTTTTTATTGAAATTTAAGCAATTCAAGTCCAGTGAATAACCTGAAAGGTAAGCAGTAAACTGCTCGAGGTTAAAAAAAAAGTTTAGGTTTACAAAAACGGGAAAATAATGTAAATTGCACATGTTATATTGTAAAAAAAAAAAAAGGCCTTCAGGGAACAAGTAATGGGTTAACAACTTACAGCTGTTCTGCAGCAACCGAAGTAAATTAAGCCTTGAAAGTTGATGCAAACAATTCCTACAGGTGTCCCAACCTCTGCTGATTACTTGATTACAAACCCCCTGTCTGTATAAAAGCAGTATTGGAACAGACTGTTATTACACCCTCTGAAGCATTATTTGGACAATATTGCACTGCAGGAAGTAGTATTTTGGAAACTGGAGGAAACTGATAGGAAGAGGTCTGACAGACCCAAAGCCACAACAGAATCAGAAGACAAGTTTCTGAGAGTCAACAGCTTGCGTGATAGGCGGCTCACAGGACAACAGCTTCAAGCACAACTTAACACTGGTCGAAGTAAGCAAGTCTCAGTTTCAACTGTGAAAAGAAGACTGAGCTGCAGGTTTGACAGGTCGAGTGGCAGTAAGAAAGCCATTGCTAAGATGGCAAAATAAGAAAAAGAGGCTTGCCTGGGCCATGAAGCACCGCCAGTGGACTACTGAAGACTGGAAGAAGGTCTTATGGACCCCAAATTTTTTTTAAAAAACCACCTTTAGAGGCCATTTTCCCCCGCAAAGCGGGGGATGGCCTTTTTCGGGGACCGTGGTTGTTGTTGTTTTTTTGGTCCCCTTTTTGAAGCAATGTTTTACGGCCGGATGCCCTTCCTGCCGCGAACCCTTTTTGTCGCCTTTTTTACGACAAGCAGGGAATTACCAGTGAACTGGTACTCAATTAGCTGACCTCGGAAGGATGACAGGCTGAGTGAACCCCCCTGGCATTAATTCAGCGATCGACCGGGATTCGAACCCAGGATCCTAGGATCCTAAGCTGGCACCCTAACCACTAAGCTTAGCCTAACCACTAAGTCTTATGGACCGATGAATCAAAATTTGAAATCTTTGGTTCATCGCGCTGGGTTTTTGTGCACCGTCGAGTAGGCGAAAGGATGGTTCCTCAGTGTGTAACACCAACTGTCAAACATGGAGGAGGAAGCGTGAGGGTCTGGGGCTCTTCTGCTGGATCCAGAGTCGGCGACTTGCCCAGAGTGACTGCCACCCTGAACCAAAAGGGCTACCACAGCATTTTGCAGCACCATGCAATGCCCTCTGGTATACGCCTAGGTGGTCAGTGTTTTTTTTTTTTTTTTTGTGTACAAGATCGAGGCTCGTGAAAGAGCTAACATTAATCACACAAAAAGGCAACCGACACATAAAACACAAAATAAGGGGAGCGCAACACAAGATGGGGAGAGAGGGGGAAGGACACAAACACAACATTTGAGAGCAAGGACATCGAGAGAAATGTGGGAGGGGAGGGCTTGGGGGGAGGTGGGAGAGGTATAAAACACATCAACACTGCAAGGACTTCCAGGAAAGAAGTTGGAATTTCAAAAAAAGTGTATCTTGGGTGAATTAGCGGGGGTAGAAAAGATCAAGGTTTTGGATGGGGGAAGATAAGATGGTGGTGAACAGCTGTTTTAAAGACCTGGAGGGAGGAGTGGGATTGAAGGGAGTGGGGGAGTTTGTTCCAGAGGTGGGAGAAAAGGGGAATGAAAGAGTGAAGGTGAGCAGAGAGCCTAGATTTTGGCAGTTTAACCATAACAGGGTTGCTGGCAGATCTTGTGCGACCTGTAGGAATATTAGGGGGACAGAGCACAGAGAGAGCTGGGGGAGCAAGGCCGGAGAGGAGTCGGTAGAAGACAGAAAGACCACCAACCTGCCTGTCGTGAGCGAGTGAAAGGCCCTCGGAGTTAGCTACATCACAGGAGATTCCAATGATTCTGAAAGCTTTGGTTTCAACAGCGTGGAGCGGAGCTAGGTGTGAGGCAGGAGCACCGGCCCAGAGGGGAGAACAGTATTCCATTGAGCTGTGGATGAAAGCTTTGTATGTGGTGAGGAGCTCAGGTGTGCCAAGGAAGGACTTCGCACGACGGAGGATGCCCAGTCGGCGACTGGCTTTGGAGGCCAGCTTGGAAATGTGGTTATCCCAAGAAAGATCATGGCAGATAGTGAGACCCAAAAGCTTGAGCGACAGAACTTCTTGGAGAGGATTTTTGAGAAAGTAGATAAGAGGGTTTTCCAGTCGGTCTTTTCGGAGAGACATAGTAAGAGTGTGGGATTTGTCAGGATTGAAAGACATGTTCCACTTGTTTGACCAGTCTGATTTTGTCCAGGTCTGCAGAGAGTGAGGAGGCTGCAAACTGCCGATCTGAGGGATGAGGAATGGAGCGGCAGATAGTGGAGTCATCAGCAAAGAGATAGAGAGGATTTTCCAGAGTCGGAGAGATCATTGATGAAGACCAGAAATAGCACAGTGCCCAGGACACTACCTTGCGGAACTCCAGCCAGAACAGGAAGGGGAGATGAGAGAAATGAGAGAAAGGGGTTCATCTTCCAGCAAGATAATGACCCACCTCCAGTCTATGTCAAAACTACCTTCGAGGAAAAGAACAAGACGGTCGGCTTCAAATCATGGAATGGCCAGCACAGTTTCCAGACTTAACCCCCATCGTGCTGGTTTGGGATGAACTGGACAGAAGGGTGAAAGCAAAGCAACCTACAAGTGCAACACATTTGTGGGAACTTCTGCAACAATGTTGGGTAGAAATTCCCAAACAATATTTGATTTTCATGGTAGAAAGAAGGCCACGAGTGTGTTCGGCGGTTATATCTGCAAAAGGTGGCTGCTTTGCTGAGTCAAAAATTTAAATTAAATTTTGTTAAACAAAATGATTCCATGATTTCTTTTTTATCTCCAATTATTAATTTTTTCAATGCTTAATTTCAGAGTACATTGAGACATTAAACTGTATAAATTTCAATAAAAACTGGAAAAATTGAGGTGGTCGAAAACTTTTGACCAGTAGTGTAAACAAAGTTAACTGAAAACCCACAATCAGCCTACATTCAAATTTCATCCACAGTGAATCTTTTAATCCAGTTTTAAACAATCTGTTTTTCCACGCCATTCTCCAATGACAAACCAGCAGGTAATACTGTGCTTTTCACCTGTTGTGCCCGACCATGCCGGAGTCCCCACACACAGCCTGCCAACCCAAGAGGGCAGACAACGAACAGTGGTGCAAACACCAGTAGCCATGGCGGCTTGCCCGAGCTCTTTTCTGCTTCTAAAGGTTCTCTTCGGAACCCCTTATCTTGTATCCCAGGATAGGTACACAGTGCGAGGCCAAAAAGCAGAAGTAATAGATGCAAGGCAGCGGTCACAAGCATTGCACGGAATTCACTTCGACCTCCACCTTCTGACCTGCTCAAACATACGAAGCATCAAACAGGTGACAACAAAAACGCAGTGACAAAATCGACTAACAACCGAAACAGGAAGAAAGGATGTGTGCCGTCAAAGCTTCATCGATTTATTAAAATAAATAAGCAAGCACACCTGGATCGTGGGTAAAGACACCACACTATAGTTCCCACCACAGAAGCCAACACAGCGAGGCAATGGCAAGTAAGAAGAGGAGCCAACGGTAACCACAGAGGAGCGGCTAATCCATCCAGCCAGAATGGCAGAAGTACAGCCGTGGCCAAGCCACAGGAAGCCAGCATACAGCGGCTGAAATTGCAGATGTAAACGAGGAAGATGATTGGTCAAATCAAACATACAATTACCACATTAACTTAAACGTTAATAAGTGTCCAAGTAAAAGACTGCAGACATGCATCATTCGGATACATAATGTGGTTTTACAAGTTCAAAATTACAGTCGGACCCCGTCATACAGTGCATTCAGAAAGTATTCAGACCCCTTCACTTTTTCACATTTTGTTATGTTGCAGCCTCATGCTGAAATCGTTTAAATTCATTTTTTCCCTCATCAATCTACACTCAATACCCCATAATGACAAAGAGAAAACAAGATTTTAGAAAGTTTTGCAAATTTATTAAAAAGAAAAAACTGAAATATCACATTTACATAAGTATTCAGACCCTTTGCTATGACACTTGAAATTTAGCTCAGGTGCCTCCCATTTCTCTTGATCATCTTTGAGATGTTTCTACACCTTGATTGGAGTCCACCTGTGGTAAATTCCATTGATTGGACATGATTTGGAAAGGCACACACCTGTCTATATAAGGGCTCCCAGCTGACAATGCATATCAGAGCAAAAACCAAGCCATGAGGTCGAAGGAACTGCCTGCAGAGCTCACAGACAGGATTGTGGTGAGGCAAAGATTTGGGGAAGCCTACTAAAAAATCTCTGCTGCATTGAAGGTTCCCAAGAGCACAGTGGCCTCTATAATTCTTAAATGGAAGAAGTTTGGAACAACCAGGACTCTTCCTAGAGCTGGCCGCCCGGCCAAACTGAGCAATCGGGGGAGAAGGGCCTTGGTAAGAGAGGTGACCAAGAACCTGATTGTCACTCTGGCTGAGCTCCAGAGATCCTGTGTGGAGATGGGAGAAACTTCCAGAAGGACAACCATCACTGCAACACTCCACCGAACTGGGCTTTATGGCAGAGTGGCCAGACGGAAGCCTCTCCTCAGTGAAAGACACATGAAAGCCCACAGAATCTTGTTTCTCACAGTCTGAGAGTCCTTTAGGTGCTTTTTTGCAAACTCCAAGCGGGCTTTCATGTGTTTGAAAGGTCATTCTTGAGATTGGATAGATGTTGTTTTCTGGCTCCCCAGAGAGTATACACACTTGTTCTGAGCTTTGTGGAATAATCTGAGGTTGTCTTCAGTTGGATTTGCCTTCCAGCAGGAGAATGCAAGTTGTTTTAAAGCATTATCAGGATTCAGAGTACCAAGAGCAGGAGGATGGGTAAGGTAATTGAAGACTAGATGGGAGGAATCTGTGCATAAGAGAGCAGGTTTCTGAAGAAGAATTGCCAGGCTGAATTAATATCAGTGGCTGTGGATATAGGAGACCGGTCCTGATGTGTAAAAAAAAAAGAGAAAAAATACTTTAAAAAAAAAAACGGCGAATAAACAAGGCACATGTAGAAGCAGGTCACATGTTATAAACCGTGAATACGTGAAACCCGTGAATGTTGAGGTCCGATTGTATTTTATTCTCGGTCTTCCATGAAGCATGATCTCAAAAATTCCAAAGTAAAGTAACAATGTCTGCATGATTTTGCTTGTACAAGGGGAAACGAGGAAAGACAGAAAGATGTAACTCTATCATTTCATCACATGAATAATAACAAGGATTGTTACAAAGCTTGTTACCCTCACCTATGCTACAAGTGAAGTACCATTGACAAATTCATTCAGCAATGTCCATTCTCTACTGGTGCATGCCCACAGCTCGCACTACTGGCGCGTGCCCGCAGCTCGCACTACTGGCGCGTGCCCGCAGCTCGCACTACTGGCGCGTGCCCGCAGCTCGCACTACTGGCGCGTGCCCGCAGCTCGCACTACTGGCGTGTGCCCGCAGCTCGCACTACTGGCGCGTGCTCGCAGCTCGCGCTACTGGCGTGTGCCCACTGCTCTAAGTACTGGTACATGCCCGCAGCTCGCATTCTCTTGGTAGGCAAGATGGCGCCCGCCAGCGAGTTGGCCAGAATCCATCGGCACTGCCCCCATCTGTATTCATGATCTATTCTATTCCAAAATGGCCTCATTACCAAGTAGTTTGTTTTCCCAGGTTATTGTGATTTCCGCCCCCCGCTCCCCGCCCCCCCGTCTCTTTTCGTTTGTTCGTTGGTTTGTTCCTTATCTGTTTCATCCCCACTTTCCCCTTCCTGCTGTGTTTTATTCAGGTTGTTCATCCCCATTTGTTCTCCCCCTCTCCTTAATCTCACTCTCCTAGTCTGCTGGTGGTGTTTCCCCCTTTCCATTTTGTTCCCTCCCATTCTGCTTTAGCTCTTCCATGAGGTCGATCATGCAGACAAAAATAAATAAATATTCAAGACAACCGTTATCAGCCCAAGTAATCCCTTGTGTCATGGCACATCATACCTGTGTCACATCCACATCTTCGCACTCTCATAAGGTGGTAGTAACAAAAGGTAACACAAATTACATCGTTTACACAAAGCAAGGAATTTACAAATGGTATCAACCAACACACAATGATGTAATATATTGTCTTTAAAAACGAACTATTCAGCGCTTTCCTTCCTCTGATATTTCCTCCTCTCTTCCCCCGCCCCCCCCCCCCGGAATTCACGTCTTTTATAAAATCCAAATATCACTCCCTTCCCCTTATCCTTATCCTCTATACACCTGCAGTCCCGAATGAAGACCCTCGCAGAGATCGAAACATCGCACCGAAGCCGAGCAACGATCGTTATGGTCAAAGGAAGACCATGTTACCGACCTGATGTTGAAGTCGAGGAGGAGCGTTTTCAGGTTCATCGTTGAGCCTTATCTCGCCTTCCCTTCAGCTGTCCGACCCGTGTGTGTTGGGCAGCAAACTCGGCGAAGAGCCGTCAGGAGCCATGTTCCCTCAAATTCCTCCCTTACGCCAACTTACAAGTACAACTACTCAAAACCACGACCAGGAAGTGAAACAAACTACGGGTGTGTTTGCCACTTCCGGGTATGTTTGCCACTTCCGCTTTGATGATATAATATACTCTGTGTGTGACAAGGAAGAATCGATTCAATTTTGGTGAAGATCCGGCTCGTATAATTTTTAAAGTAATTCTTCACCATTGGCATTGAGTGATATGACCAACCAGGTGGAGGTATGCTTTCTACTACATTCTAGTTGGAGAATTGTTTTGTTGCATATTTCTGAGAAAGATCCAACCATATACAAATAAACACAAACCTAAGAACTACTAACTCTTAAAACGATGTGCATTGATAACGCAAGATGATGTGTGCAATGCCGACTTCCTCAAAATATGCACTATAGGCCTACCCTCATGCCTCATTCCATCCCTTACCGTCATCATCGCGAAATCTTTTTATTATTGAATTGCCAGTGGATGTCAAATTTATATATATATTTTAATATGGACCATAATTATGTGGAATATTGAAAATAGTTAATGACTAAGTTTCACACTAAATTATCTTATATTACCACAAACAACAACAACCTACGAGTCTTCCTGTCGCCATATTGGGCGGTGTATAGTCAAAGGCCCCGTAACCACAGTTGGTTTCGTTTTAAGTAACCCATTTAATGTGTTTTTTTATTCAAACAAGGATTAACATTTCACTGAAACGGTAAAATATAAACTGTATGAGGTGCTTACTTGTAAATAAAATGATTAATGTAAAATAAACCTTTTACAAATAGCACTGTATACTAATTGAGCATAGTTTTAAAAAGTCATGATTGGAAAATAAAATACAAAATGAAAGTATCCAGTTACTGTGAGATGAATTCGTATTTATGTCTTGAAGAGACGGTTCCGGTTCCGGCACAAAAGTAAAACCGGAAGAGTATTACTATTACACGTGGGAATGGAGAGAAAGCAGGCGAAGGTACAAATTACACCTCGAAACGTGTGGAAGTGTGTGTGTGTGTGTGTGTGTGTGTGTGTGTGTGTGTGTGTGTGTGTGTGTGTGTGTGTGTGTGTGTGTGTGTGTGTGTGTGTGTGTGTGTGTGTGTGTGTGTGTGTGTGTGTGTGTGTCTGTCTGTCTGTCAATCTGTGTCTGTCAATCTGTGTCTGTCAATCTGTGTCTGTCAATCTGTGTCTGTCAATCTGTGTCTGTCAATCTGTGTCTGTCAATCTGTGTCTGTCAATCTGTGTCTGTCAATCTGTGTCTGTGTCGGTCGTCGTGTGTCTGTCTAACTCTAAACCAATATTTACATTCTCGATTTATATTGTTTTTAATGAGCAAGGTGAATTTTGTTACAACGATTTTATTCAGGTGATACACAAGGTATGAATTTGGAATGAAAGTAACAACACTTTGTGTAAAGGGCAACAAAACTTTTGCAAAAGAGTTTGCAAAAGAGGAATTTGGATAATCATTTGAGGCGTTCTGTGAATTTGATCAAGTGTTTATCGATTGGGTATTATGTGAAATGAATGGATGAATGAATGGCAGTTTAATGTGCTCCATATTTGATCTACCGGTACCTGCAAAGACACATTTGGACTGTCTGTGGGCTCCTGGCTATCTTTTACTATAGTTTTTATTTAAAGGATGGATCGTGATACATTTGGTTGGATTTATCTGCAGATTTAGAATTTAAAAGTGCATTTTATAAAATAACAAGTAACCTCATTTAATACATACATGTCGTTGTGCCTTGTAGTTTTTGAGAGCTCTGCAAGTCGTGCCGTGGAGAGATGAGGATGAGTGGAGGGCAGTGGTGGAAGCGTTGTTGCAAGCAATGAGGGAGGGCTTGGAGGTCAGCCAGGCAAGGGACTTCGCTTTGGGCCGCATCAGCGCTTGGACCAGCAGGTAAGTTTAATCTTGGGATTTTCACTTCATTCCCACGTGTAATTCTCTATTTATAATCATTCAACATTTCGACACTATATATAAATACACAGATAACCTTTTTGTAAAGCCAATATTGCAATAATCGGAATATGTACTATTTATTATGGTAGGAACTGCCATAAGGGGAAAAATGAGTAAGAGTGACAAGTTATTTCATTGATAAATGTCTGGCATAAGTGTTTCGTTTCTGTGAAGAATGATCAGGAACATGTTGAAGTTTGTTCAGAAGCCAAAATAAATATGAATCCTCCCTTCTGTAATACTATAAATATAAGACCCGTCTGGACAATATAAGAGCCATTCACTGACGGGAATACTAATATTTGTGTATTTGCAAAAAAAACAAAACAGATTTTGCTTAATGGGAAAAAATAAAATGAGGCGGTGTATAGATACCGACCTAGCTATGCACTCAGGGGGCGAGGCGAGCGAGTGCTAATTGGATATTCACCACAGCCTTTTTAGATGCTGAATTGGAAATAATATACAACACACTAAGAAAAATCCTGGTGTTGGCTTAGCGGTTAGGGTGCCGGCTTGGGATCTTAGGATCCTGAGTTCGAATCCCGGTCGATCGCTGAATTAACGCCAGGGGGGTTGACTCAGCCTGTCATCCTTCCGAGGTCGGCAAATTGAGTACCAGCTTTCTGGGATGAATGATCCCGGTGTGTACCCAGGTTTAGAATAGGTGCACCGTATCCCTGCGCATCGTAAGAGGCGACGAAGGGTTGGCGTCAGGAAAGGCATCCGGCCGTAAAAACATTGCCTCAAACAGGGAACCATGATTGTCATGGGGCCCGCAAGGCTAACCGCCGCTCCAGCGGGGAGAAATGGCCTTAAAACGATCATTCATTCATTCATTCACACTAAGAAGAAGTCAAAAAATTATTTCTCGTCCTTCCCCTCTCTTCTTTGTTGTCATCAAACTCTCTGGAGTATGTATTAGGCATGGGCCATGGCAAAAAACAAACTCTGAAATATAGTATCTACCTTTGTGTACTTGCTAAAAAAATGATGCTTTCCGTTTCCCTGGCATAGTTGTGATGGCTAATATATTGGGCAATAACAGAAAAGTTTCCTGGGAGATCCTGCCCTCCCTGCAGGGATAACCAGCATCACAAGTTGGTGTTTGCAGTTTCCACATGTGTGCCCGTGTACATAAACTGATCTTTATTATTATTATTTATTTATTTGTTTATTTTTGCATCACAAACCTTTCCTGAGTCCACCATATTTGGATTTATTGAAATCTTTAATCTGCAAACAGGTTATAACACAACAGACAGACAGACACGACTCCTTTTATAATATAGATGTCAAACGCCTTCTGCCATCCCACCATTCCTCCCCTATTAATCCTTCAAATAGTTTCCCCTTGTAATCTGTCTGTGTTTTTTTTAAAAAGCGTTTACAGCTCCCACCCTCCACTGGGTGTTGTGCATGATGTGTGGGTGTGGTGTTGGGGACCGAGTGCTGTTTTTTGCTCGTATTGTCCAGTTTATTGCACCATCCAGTTTTTGGCATTCGCATCAGAGGTGTGTATTGTGTGGGCACCTCCACAGTCTCCCCAGTTAGACCACCCTCTCAGTTCTTGACGTGCCATGCTTCCAGTATCAATCTGTCCTTTATTGGATGTCGTGTCTCAGATACCAAGCCAAACTGCTCTGTCATGTTCATCTAGCCTTTGTTACAAGTTCCTTCCAGTTTCACCAATGTAAAATTGGTCACATTTTCCACATTATGAATGGTAAATTACTTCTGATTTGTCACGTTGATATTGTGTCCTTCCATTTTGAAATGATATTGCCGATGATGCGTAGACACTTGTATGCTCGACACCAATCTGTGTGCTATGTACTATATTGCCAATCTTTTCAGAAAGGCCTGTAGTGTATGGCAGTACACAGTGCCCAAGCGTGTCTGGCTCTCTCCGTTCTGCCCATTTTGGTTCTTCCAGGGTAGGGAGTGTCCCTTTACTATTGTCATTACTGAGCAGGATTCCTCCAATTAATCTAATTTCCTTTATTGCATCGCCTTTGGTAGATGACACAGTCCATGTTCAATCTGCCAAGGCCAGTGCTACACTGCGCCTGTGGGTGATTGGGTTGCAGGAGTTAATATCCAGTAATCTGTTGGTTTGGGTTGGTTTCCTGTAAGCCGACATCTTTAGGTAGCCATCAAACTACCGGTAAACCTCCGCATCCAAAAAGGCCAATTTGCTTTCTTTTTGAACTTTATTTGTAAAGCTAATGCCGGGAAATACTCAGCCAAGTTGCCCAATAAATAAGGTGGTCTACCATTTCCCTATGCATAATGGTGGAAGTCTTATCCACATACCTATTCCATTATTGTGGGAGCCAATTCTCATGAAACTTGAATATCTTTTGCTCAGGTTCCAAGTTAGCCACAACAATAGAGACCTTAGCTGTGCCAAATATTTGTCTACTAGCCGAAACCCATGGAACGTCCACGGAAGGGAGGATGTGGTGTATGGATAGAGTGTACCATTATGGATGGCATAGGGGATTTGCTTGTCCGAGTAAGAGTTAGGAAGAAAGATGAGAATGAAGAGTGCGTATATGAACAACGATCACCGACACCGGTGTTGTGAAAATCAACCAGATCCACAACTTTGTCCCATAGGTAGGTTTAATCTCAATTAGATCTTTGGCATCATCCTGTAAAAATACAATCATGCAATAGATATCAGGATCTTGGTATCATACTGAGCGGACCGATAATAATAGACAAAGCAAGCTAGTCTAGCATATATGTGCGAGTCTAGCATATACGTACCATTGAAGACTATATGTAAGTAAATGTCACAGGAGTGGCTCCGCGTCGCGGACGTCCCAGGTTTTATAGACGCCCTTCAGTGGCTGAAGCGAGTAACTCTCCTGGGTTCAACTTTGGTATAATTTCACTACATTCTCCCCGCCGTTAGAACTATACTGCCGCTAGGCAGATCGCAAGCGTGTGTCAGCATTAATTGATTAGGGTACGTCATTCCATGTCAGTCGGTCCACCCGTAGCGGTCGGGGTGGCGAACTACCCTGCCAGCCCGCGTCTGGAAACTACCGGGTGCGGCGTCCCCAAGCCCGGAGTCCCCGTCGGAGTAGCCGCTGGAGGCAGTTGTCGGAGGGGGGGGACCTCAGAGCCTTCAGGCAGGGGTGTAGGTGACGACAGAGGTGACGGCAAAGGTTCCATAGAGGAAGCTTCGGTAGAGTCCATAGACTCGTAGATCGGTTCGTCGATATCCCTATAAGGGTCGATGACCCCACAAGGGGCGAGATGGTGTACGGAGACAGTGGACTCGCGTCCATCTGCCGTCAGCACACGAGCATGCTCGGGATTAGCCTGGAGTACCTGCACCTTATCCACAAAGGGGTCGTACTTGCTCGTGTGCACCGCTCGTTTGAGATAAGCCGGCCCCGGCTCAGCGAGCCAGCTGGGTAAAGATCGGATACTACCTGAGCTTCTAGGGTGGTGGAACAGTCGTTCGTGAGGATTCTGGTTGGTGGCCGTACATAGGAGAGCCCGGATCGAGTTCAGAGCCGCAGGTAGCGACCAAGCCCATTTATCGAGACCCCGGCCGAGGGTCCGGAGGCTTTGCGTGTCGGCCCTCCATATAATCCCATTGAAGGGTTCGATCTGCCCATTCGCCTGGGGTCTGTACGGTGTGGTGTAACTCGAAGCAACATTATTTTGGAGCAAATAACCTCTCACCTCCTGCGACAGGAACACCGCTCCCCGATCGGTATGCACGTAGGCCGGATACCCAAACATAGAAAACAAATTCTGCAGGCACCGTATGACCGTGGCAGCCGTCATATCCCCGCACGTGTAAGCAAAGGGGAATCGCGAGTACTCATCAACGATAGTGAGCAGATAACGAGAGTTGCTCGACACCGGCAGCGGTCCTTTGAAATCCATTGCCAATCTCTCCCACGGTCTAGTAGCCCTAACCAGCGACCCCATGGGAGGGTTGTAAAAACGCGGTTTGAGTTCCGCACATATAGCGCAGTCACGGCAGATCCGGCGGATGTCCTCAATCGAGTACGGCAGATTACCACTACGCACAAAATGAGCGAAACGCGTCACCCCTGGATGACACATAGTGTCGTGCAGAGTGCGCAGCCCCTCCAAAGTTACGATCCCCGCGCACATAGCCGGCCTCGATAAGGCGTCGGCGACCAGGTTATCCTTCCCCGGGCGGTATTTGATGGTGTAGCAGAAGTCGGCGAGTTCGATACGCCAGCGAGTGATTTTCTCATTCTTAATACGTTGAGCATGTAAGGTGTTGTACATGAACGCAACGCTTTGTTGGTCCGTGATGATTTGGAAGCATCGCCCGAGTAAGTACGGTCGCCACCGCCGAATCGACTCGACGATTGCGTACGCTTCCTTTTCGACAGACGAATGCCTCCGCTCAGCGGAGGTGAGAGTCCGCGAAAAGAAAGCCACAGGGCGCCCCCCTTGGGAGAGAGTCGCCGCTATCGCATGATCCGAGGCATCACTTTCTACGACGAAAGATTTGCTCTCGTCGATTGTCGCCACAGCGGCGCCAGCGGTGTCGGCCTTAAGGCCCCCGAAGGCCGCCAAGGCGGCCGGGCTCATGGGGAACGTGTCGCAGGCCACAAGGGGGTGGAGCTTCGCGGAGAAATTTTGCACCCACTTCGAATAGTGGGCGAACAGCCCGAGAGCACGCTTCAGCGAAGCTCGATCGCCGGGCGGGGCCATATCGAGCAAAGGTCGCAGACGCTCCTTATCCGGAGAGACAGAGCCATGGGTCATAGTGTACCCCAGAAGATCTATCGTGCGTTGAGAGTAACGACACTTAGCCTCATTCATGGTTAGGCGATACCTATGCGCGACCTCGAGGAAGCGCTTCAGATTAGCATCGTGATGCTCCTGGTCATACCCACAAACCGTAAGATTGTCCAGATAGACAAAGACATCTGTCAAGTTCTCCTTAGTAACGAGGTCGTCCATAGCCCTCTGAAAACAGGCGACCCCGTTCGTTACCCCAAAAGGTAAGCGGGTGAACTGGTATAACCTTTGACCCGATTCAAAGGCGGTGTAGATGCGATCAGCCCTAGAGATGGGGATCTGATGATACGCACTACGCATATCGAGAGTGCTGTAGACGGAGTACTGGGCC
Source organism: Myxine glutinosa (assembly GCF_964187855.1). Lineage (NCBI taxonomy): Eukaryota > Metazoa > Chordata > Myxini > Myxiniformes > Myxinidae > Myxine > Myxine glutinosa. Next base: position 85,480,996 of record NC_136269.1, read on the forward strand.
ACCAGTCGTACTAGCGCGTCCATCCCCGGTAAGGGGTAGGCGTCCAGCTGTGTAAAGCGATTAACCGTCTGTGAGTAGTCGATTACCATGCGCCGGCGATGGGCCTCACTTCGCACCACTAAGACCTGGGCCTGCCACGGCGACCGGCTAGGTTCGATAACGCCGTCCTTTAAGAGTTGGGCCGTTTCTTCCACAATGAATTGCGCGTCCTCTCGTGAGTAGCGCCGCGATTTTACCGCTACAGGAGCGCAGTCAGTGGTCAGGTTGGGGAACAGCGAAAGAGGCTCAATTTCCATTTTCGCGAGTGCACACACAGCAAGCGTGTCCGTCCCAACGAATTCAATTTCCAAACGTCCATGTCGTTTAAGGAAATCGTGTCCTAACAGGATGTCAGCACATAAGGCAGGCAAGACCATGAGATGTACATCGGAAAACATGCGTCCCTTTATCACAAGTTTTAATCGACATTCCCCCTTCGTGCTGAGCCGAAGTCCCTGGGAGGCCATGAAGATCCGTCGTGTAGTCCCGATGACTGGCCAACCATGTTGACGCACCAGCCGCTGATCGATGAAACTATCCGTAGATCCTGTGTCGACTAGGGCCCGTGCAAAAATGCCTTCGACCAAGAGCGGGATAATGGCCTGATCAAGGCCAGAAGATCCGGCAGGTATTGCGCCGTCCGAGCGAGAAGATCGCGCCTCACGAGTGGATCCCACACCGGCTGCAGTTTTCCGGTCGTCGGAGGAGCCTCCGGAGGGCCCCCGTGCCAAACGCATAGTTGGACGTGCCGATCCAAGAGCGTGTAGTTCGTACGAGCCGCCGTCAGATGGCGCTCGTGTCACGTGCGAAAGATCGCAGTCAATAATTGTACTTTCACTGCCGTCAGATGGCGCATGCGCATGCACAATAGGAGGAGCTTTCAAAGCCGGAACTTTTTGTTTGTTTGAGGAAGGCGTTCGAACGCCAGTCAAGGTCGATCGCTCCGCGGCCGGTCGCGTTTGCGACATTTGTTGTGGCGGCCCGATGTATTTCACCAAGGACATGCGTGCAGCCAGGGGCCCGGGAGGAGGAGGACAGCTCATCAAGGCCGGGTGAGGCGCCCCGCTCCGTGCTCGGTCCGCTGGCTCGGCGATAAGCCCATTCAAGGTCGCGTGTGCTCGTGTGCCCTGCGCGGCCTTCTTGCAGACTTTAGCAAAGTGTCCTTTCATAGAACACAAATGGCATATGGCTTCCCGAGCCGGACACGCTGACCTGGGATGCTGTCGGTTGCCACATAAGTAACACGTCGCGTTCCGGTCAGGCCTGGGCCTGGCTGCTGTAGCTGCTGCTAGGCCGGAATCCGAGTCCACCTCGGGAGCGGCCAGGGGCTCGGCCGTAGTCGAGTTCGCACCCGCATCCTCGGCGGTAGCCCTCTCCAGTCGCGCGAGTTGAGTAGTCCCCGCAACGACCCGTGCGCGGTCATAAGCGGTGGATTGTTTCCGGGCCTCAGTGTAAACGTTGGCCACCCGTAGGGCCTCCGCGAACGTCAGGTCAGCTGTCTCCAAGAGCCTGAGTCTCAGATCTGTAGAGCTGATTCCAGAGACGAAAGCGTCTCGGACAAGATCGTCTTGGACTTGCTCGTGTGTCCGTACCTCTTGAGTACTGTCCGCGAGGAGGTGCCGCAGCTCCTGAGCGAAGCGGTCGATCGACTCGGTTGGCTGTTGACGTCGCGTGGCGAGCAGATGCCTGTTGTACACCACGCTCCGTTTCTTAATGTAAAGGCGCTTTAGTTCTGCCACGGCGGTATCGTACGTCGTACATCGAACGATGCTCCTGTAAACGTTGTGGTCGACTTTGGTCTGTAGCACAGACAGCTTCGTTTCAGCGGTGGGTACGGCATCCTGGGCGCCGAACTGGTTCTCCAGCGTTTTGAGCCAGTGAGCGAACACCGAGCCCGATTCCTCAGCTTGTGGGTCGGAGCCGAGTATCGGTACATTGATCATCTTGTGTCCCGCCATTTCCGTAGATCTAATTGAGATTAAGTGTTGTGAAAATCAACCAGATCCACAACTTTGTCCCATAGGTAGGTTTAATCTCAATTAGATCTTTGGCATCATCCTGTAAAAATACAATCATGCAATAGATATCAGGATCTTGGTATCATACTGAGCGGACCGATAATAATAGACAAAGCAAGCTAGTCTAGCATATATGTGCGAGTCTAGCATATACGTACCATTCAAGACAACATGTAAGTAAATGTCACAGGAGTGGCTCCGCATCGCGGACGTTCCAGGTTTTATAGACGCCCTTCAGTGGCTGAAGCGAGTAACTCTCCTGGGTTCAACTTTGGTATAATTTCACTACAACTGGCACAAATGCATGCTCTGAATTGTCCACTAAGTGGACGGCTTGCTTTCGCCTACGCCTGTCCAATCAGCGGACGGCTTGCTTCGCCTTCACCCAGCAGACGCCAATACGATGGCGTCGTAAGATGGCGTCGTATCGGCAGTTAATCGGATGCTTTTGGGCCCCAACGTCGGCTAATTCACATTTTTCGAGTATGGCGGTACGTGATAAACAAAGAGCGCGGTTCGTAGATCGTAAATCCATTAGTGCCGTGGGCATCGGGTCACTGGGTGCGGCGTAAAAGGGATAACAAAGTCGAGTCCTTATGCTATTATTATATAGACTAGCCGAAACCCGTGGAACATCCACGGAAGGGAGGATGTGGTGTATGGATAGAGTGTACCATTATGGATGGCATAGGGGATTTGCTTGTCTGAGTAAGAGTTAGGAAGAAAGATGAGAATGAAGAGTGCGTATATGAACAACGATTGCCGACACCGGCACAAATGCATGCTCTGGAAGTAAACTTCGCTCTTTCACGAGCCTCGATCTTGTATACAAAAAAAAAAAAAAAAAAGAAAAAAAAAAAAAGGAAGCGAACCTTGGCACCAACTGGTTGGCAGGCTTCTGAGGACGGAACTCAGGATGAACCATGAAAAGCATTTGGGGAAACCCAGTGCCGAACCAGGCTCCGTCTACGTCACAATACCGTGATGACTTCGGTGTATACACGTCCACACACTTAGGACAGTACAGTTTAACCTTCGCTCCACCAGGAACATCTGATAGACCTGCAGTCCAATCGCAACATCCCCAGACACACAAAATGAACAACTGGGCAACTTAAAATGCAAAGCCCTTTGTATTCAGACTTCTTCCGTCTGCCAAACATTAAGAAAACCGCGAAAATAAAATACAAAAACATTGACGGTTTTAGGTGATTTTGACCTCAAAAGCAATATGCTTCGGTAACCCAATATGCAAATGCTGCTGAAATTTCAAATCAATCTGATTAAAATTGACTCAACACCATTGGTACCTCTCACAAAGCAGCGGACGTACAGGTGATACTGCTTTATCAATGCAGACAGGTCGACGGCCTCTCCCACCACCTCTTCTCAAGTCATTGCGGTTTCTTACATCATTCCCTCTGCAGTCCCAACAGTTTCGACGCGTTCTTCCAACAACCCAACTCCCAAAATAAAGGTTCGCAGCTCACCTGCACTCATTTGTCCCTCGTCTCCCCCACTTGTGGAACCTCGGTGCTCAGGCCATGCCTTCCCGCTCTCATACTTTTATTTCCGTTCAGTGTAGAAAGAGATTGACATATCGTTCGTCTGTTTTCAGCTCGTTATCTTTAAGCTTCCTTACGTCTCGCCACCTGCTACACCTCTCTGAGTTACGAGGATTTATGCAACGCACCCCGAGTATCGCTTCCTTACGTCTCGCCACCTGCTACACCTCTCTGAGTTACGAGGATTTATGCAACGCACCCCGAGTATCGCAACGTCACTCCATTTAACTTTATTAAAATGACGATAAAGACGTTTCCTTATATATCCTAATTTAAAATGTTCAAGGGAATAAAAAGACCATTTGGTTCACACCACCCATGTTCACACCACTCGACTGTCCAATCAGCGGACGGCTCGCTTCGCCTTCGCCCAGCAGACGCCAATACGATGGCGTCGTAAGATGGTGTCGTATCGGCAGTTAAACGGATGCTTTTGGGCCCCAACGTCGGCTAATTCAGATTTTTCGAGTATGTCTGTACGTGATAAACAAAGAGCGCGGTTCGTAGATCGTAAATCCATTAGTGCCGTGGGCATCGGGTCACTGGGTGCGGCGTAAAAGGGATAACAAAGTCGAGTCCTTACGGTATTGTTATATAGATGGTGTGTACCGTCATCGATGAAGGTCGTGCTATTGAGACATCTTCAGCAGGCTGGCAACATCTAAGGTGTTTATTGGCTGTTCTGACCAGCTATTTTCCAATCGTCAGAATGTTTCAACCAATCGAACGTGACATTCACCGTGAGATCGACCAGGATATTGGTGAAGAGTCAAACCACATCAATTGATACCACAGTATCATCTTCTCGGATTCTAACGTTTCTTATCCTCTTGACCAATTTATCACTGCTCTTGACTGGTTTATCGGTCTTGTCTACACGTCTGCCAATGATACGTGCAAGCTAACCTGACAGTCGGATGGGACCTATATCCTAGACATGACATTCAACAAACGACACAGATTGTACTGGAGGCATGGCACATCAAGAGCTGCGAGGGTGATCTAACTGGGAAGACTGTGGACCTGGAATACACACCTCTTACTTACCTGACATACCTGGATATGGTGGACAGGTAGAGGGGACGTAGAGAGTGAGTCTTACCAAGTCTTACTTACCTGGATGGTGAACCTTTGGTGGTGGATGTAACAACAAGCACACACACACCCATTCACCCCAGCACATACAATACCAGATCACGTGTAAATAATAAAAAGAGTAGAACAGACAATCGATGATGTGATTTGACATTTATTGTTTAAGGTTTGGCAAAATAAAAACACTCCTCAATTGACCTCGCACACTGGCAAGTGACCGGAAATGAATGGTCGCCTCAGGAATAAAAGAATGCACGTGCCAATTTGGGGTTGCCAAACAATTTGGGGTTGCCAAACAATTTGGGGTTGCCAGAACAACGGCAAACAGAACAACGGCAAACAGAACAACGGCAAACAGAACAACGGCAAACAGACCTCAGCAGCATGTTTGGCGTTGTAGAGCTCAGCACGAATCATACCTACATCTGGGTGACCACCGTTTCGGTCGCTAATCTGGGCAACCGGGTGTACCATACTTCTTAGCACTTCTCCCAACTGGCTAGGGTGTTCTACCTGAGCACGGTAACATGGCAAACAGGCCCAATACCCTGTTCGGAATGCCCAAAGCAGTTGGCCAGCGCGACCACTTTGACACGGTTCATTGGGATTGGGACAATTCCGGCGTTTATTTATTATTTCGTATGCAGCCTGTGGCTGCTGGTTGCATCATTGCTGGAAGAGCGTCTGTGCTGCTGATGCAGTGCCTCCTGTTTCCAGTAAGCTGGTACTCATTTTGCCGACCTCAGAAGGATGACAGGCTGAGTCAACCCACATTGTGTTATTTAATGGCTTAGCAGGGGCTCAAATTCAACGCCCTAAGATCATAAGCCATACACCTGAACCGTTAAGCCAACACCAGGCTTTGTCCGATGATTATAAAAAATATAATGCAAGTCAATGGGAAAATCTGGTGTGATTATACGGAATTTGCTTTTTGTACAATTCTTTCAAGAACGTATATAATCCATAAATCGAGGGCAGTGACTGTAACGTGCAGGTTCATAGTGACACCTCAGATGATGCTACCGACTGGCTTGCAGGTGGGGTAAGGATGTGCCACTGTCTGTGTCATGCACCAAGGATTTTCTACAGTGCCAGGCAATGGAGGCTGCTGGGTTTGAGCGAGAACAGCTGATACTTGCTTACGGTACTGCGATTGTCAGGTAGGTGCGAACATAGTACTTTCAAGATGACCTGTGCTTAATTATTTCAGTAAAACCAGTATTTAAGTGGTCACCTCTCCTACTACTTCTACGAAGCAAACATGGCTACATGAACTATGGTCCTTTAACTATTCTGATTATTCTGATAAACTTTAGTGTTTTTTTTTTGTTTTTTTACTTCACATGTCTGAAAGTAAAGGAAATAAGCAATGTGTGGAATTGAAGAATAAGAGGAAGAAATATTTTTCTTTCACGAATTGGTATTGTGCAGAAGAAGAAGAGGAGGAAAGGAAAATGTGTTTCGGCACAGGATATTAATATTGCATGATCAGTTTGTGCACGGTAGTGCATTAGTTGGAATACAAGATACTTGATGTTTCTAGTGTGTGTGTGTGTGTGTGTGTGTGTGTGTGTGTGTGTGTGTGTGTGTGTGTGTGTGTGTGTGTGTGTGTGTGTGTGTGTGTGTGTGTGTGTGTGTGTGTGTGTGTGACATGTTTTTTGTGGAGTCCTACTGGAGCTTTCTTATGTGGAGTGTAACCACCTTTAGAGGCCATTTTTCCCCGCAAAGCGGGGGTTGGCCTTTTTCGGGAACCGTGGTTGTTGTTTTTTGGTCCCCTTTTTTGAAGCAATGTTTTACGGTCGGATGCCCTTCCTGACGCCAACCCTTTTTGCCGCCTTTAACGACAAACAGGGAATTACTAGTGAACTGGTACTCAATTAGCCGACCTCGGAAGGATGACAGGCTGAGTCAACCCCCCTGGCGTTAATTCAGCGATCGACCGGGATTCGAACCCAGGATCCTAGGATCCTAAGCCGGCACCCTAGCCGCTAGCCCAACACCAGGGTTCTTCATGATCTACATGTGGAGTGTAATACACCAAAATGATCTTCATGATCTACCGAGTTAATAAGGCTAATTGACTACAATTAATCCCGGAAGAATTCCCAAGTTTAAAACGTGCACCATATTAAGGTGTATATAGAGCACCTTAATATGTACTTCCACGGCATGGCATTCGAAGTACAAAATAAATACCAAAAACAATGATAACATTGTAACAGCCTATATTAATTAATGCTAATAGTATTAAAAACAATATTAATAGCATCATTTGGCAATAATAACGAACGTATAATCTCTCCAACCTCCACTCTCCCTCTCTCCGTCCTGGCCGAAGCACATCTGGGCTTGGTGAAAGGCAAGATAATGCTCAAGCTACAAGGCCGTGAAGACCAATGAAAATTTGCGCTCCATGAGTAGCTTATAAATATGGTAACTTTAAAATGTACATGTGATAAATACTCAATGTGTAAAAATGCACAACTCACAAATACAGTACACCATGTGTTACGGGGTCAACCTCGAGGGGAGCCCCGGCAGAAAGATGTATGGTCCTTGGGTGAAAATAAGTCAATCAATAACGAGTCCACACCAAGGGTTACGAACAATCCCCAATATATTCCCAAATCCCACACAGGAATCACAATGCGTTTACAGCACTTCCATACAATCCTTATCTATAGTATAGGTGGCGCCACCTTAACCCACAACAGTGTTGGCAACACTCACGGCCCTTGCCCCCAATGTCTCTGCACGCCTCCCAGGTGACGTCGAGTCCATCCAGCGATCGGGGAATCTATGTCCGATTCCAATCCGGGGCTGGGAGTGAGGATACTCGACAACCTCAGCGAGGATACCCGACTTCGCAGGTTCCGCAGTAATCCGGCGCTCTCCTGACGCACGGACTTCGGTTCACAGAGGCACGGTTCCCTTGTCCTTCACGTTCGGCGGCGCGGTCTCGAGCGGCAGTCTCAACTCTCAACCGTCTCCCTCCAATCTCTTTCGCGCGCCAGGCCCAAGGTGCGACCCGTACACGCCCTCGTAGGCGTCGAGGCAAACAGCGCCGGGCGCTTTGTTCCTTCCAGGACCACACGGTACCTTGACACGTAACCGGCAATCAATCATCCCGCGCAGGTAACTCCTCTCGCCAGACGGGCTTTTCCAACTCCGTTCCAAAGTAGGTAACGATCGCCTCCGCTCGCGTCGGAGCTCTCGAAGCTTAAGATGGCCGCCCTTTCTTTTCCTCCTCCTCTTCTTCACGATCCCGTTTCCGGTCTCGTTTTTCCCAGAATGGCTCCTGACCCTTTAATCACAACAACCTTTAATAGAATATATATTAATAAGAAATGACCTGAATTGTAACCCCCATAAACCCGGAATTCGTAACACTCCCCCCCCTTCAAGAAAGAAAGTTTGAACACCGCGAAAACTTTCTTTGCAGGCCAACTTTGATAAACAAACCAAAATAACTCACACCCCAAATCATCAGTTCCCCCCGGGCACAATTATCACATCTCAAAAATAAAGCAACAAACTTTTACAAAACCCCCAGAGATTCCAAAGGTAATTCCCTCTGGACCAAGCGTCAACAACTTCTAGTTTCTCTTGGATGACGGTTAAGGGGTGGTGACCAAAGCCCCAAAGTTACACAACTCGATAGCACATTTTCGGGAGGCCCAGCTGAGTACTCACTACATGCACGCCCTAAGGAATGTGGAGTTCACGGTTAGTCCGGGGAGGAAAGTTCATTACATGGACGCCTTTAAGAACGTGGAGTTCACGGTTAGTCCGTGCAGGAAAGTTCCCTACCGGGACGCCTTTAAGAACGTGGCGTTCACGGTTAGTCCGTGTAGGAGCCCAGGCTCGGCGGCTCCGCCGTATATAGAGTGCTTCAACTTCTCCGGACTCCTAACAGTTACGGTGGGACCCCTTGTCCCAGCAGTCACCTGACTGGCGGTCTCCGTCTCGGCCAGTGCTCTGACAATCATTCTTTCGGGAGGTGCCGTAACTCTGGGAGCCTCCCTAGTAATATCGGCTGCTGCCAACACCAAAACTACCGCCAAGTTGTCCTCTTCTGTAGACCTCTCGACGCCTCCGAAATGCCTTCCCTACTGTTATGGTCCGACCCTCCAAATCCTTACAATTCCAATTCTTCTGTGCCTCTCTGGCGTCTTTTGTGCTTGCAAACGTGACAAAGCCGAACCCTCTTGACCGTTGCGTTTCCCTGTCTTTTACCAACCGCACTTCCACCAGCGGCCCATATCTGTTGAAGACAGAGGTCAAAACTTCTTCCTCTGTTTTGAAGTTCAGCCCCCCTACAAATAACTTGGTACTTTTGTCGCCATTCCTAGCTGGTGTGGTGTTATTTTCCCTGCTGTGCTCTTTACCAACCTCCGGGTTACCATAAACTTGCCCCCTGGCCAAATCATTCCTGATAACCACAGATACTCCCTCTACAGGAAGCGTGGCTTGTAAACCGACGGTGACCGGTCTTGACACCAATTCGGATTCCAAATGGATGACATGAAGTGGGGCACTAACACAGCCACCGATCCCTTGCAACCGAACACTATCACCAGTTGCTGTACTCTTTGACAATGGCAAAATGCCTTCAAGCATTAAGGATTGATGGGCTCCTGTGTCCCTCAATACCCTAACAGGTCTTGGGTTAGTCAAGTCTCCCTCTAGTGAGACAAACCCCTCATAAATAAATGGTTGGTAACTCTTCTGTGGGCGATTTCTTACGTTTGCCATCGCATTCGGAGTTGTACTAGTCGGACTCCGCTCTGGGTTGTCCCTTTTCATGAGGTAACAACTGGACATAAAGTGTCCAGGTTTTTTGCAAAAGGCGCAAGTAGGCCCGGAGGAAAAACTCGTGGTCTGCCTCGGGCCCCCCGGGAAATAAGTTTGTCTTGGGCCCGTAGCCCCCTGATTTCGAACAGTTGGGGTATCAGAGTTGTCCCCATAATCCTCTTGAGGCCACCGCCATGTATTGTCGTTCTCCGCACCGGGTGTTCCATAACTCCCCTGCTGAAGTCTAGGCGAGGAGTTAGGTTTGTGGACCCCTATCCGGTGTGTTAAAGCATAATCATCTGCCATGGTGGCTGCGTCCCACAACTTTGGTACTTTCTTTTCCTGCAGGTACACTTTGATGTCCTCGTGGACACACTGTTGAAATTCCTCCACCAGGATCAAGTCACGCAATGTTTCGAAGTCTTTCCTGACTCCTTTTGACTCACACCACCGATCAAACATGTTTTCTTTCACTCTGGCAAACTCCACATGGGTCTCACTCTCCCTCTTCCTGGCATTCCTGAATTTTTGCCGGTAAGCTTCAGGAACCAACTCATAGGCTTTGAGAATGTGCTTCTTCAATACCTCATAATCTGCACATTGGTCCATTGGTAGCGCCGAATAAATATCTTGAGCTTTACCCACCAGCACACTTTGCACTAGTATGGTCCAGGCCTCCTCCGGCCAGTTTAACTGTCGGGCCACTTTCTCAAAGTGTGGAAAAAATTGAGTGACTTCCTTTTCACTGAAGGGTGGAACCAGCCTCACATGTCTGCCCACCTCCCAGGTGTTCTGGCTAGGTGTCGACCCCGTCAGCAAGGGTGGTACCTCTCCCCGTTCTCTCATTAACTCCAGCTCCTTGAATTTAATTTCTTGCTGAAGCTCCATGTCATGTTCCTTCAACTCCCTTTCGGCTTTTCTCTCCTCTGCTTCGAGTTCCCTGGCAGCTCTCCTCTCCTCTGCTTTTCTCCCTTCTAACCTTTCCTGGAGTTCTCGTTCCACTCTCCTTTCCTCTGCTTGTTTCTCTTCTCTCCTCTCTTCTGCTTTCCTTTCTTCTTCTGCTCTTTCCTTTTCTGCTTTCCTTTCTTCTTCTTTGATCCGTTCCTGGCTCCGTAATTGCAACTCCAGTTTCCGGAGCTCAACGTCTTCTGGTTCTTCGGGTAGCCACTCCCAGGCTAACTCGTCCCATGTTCCTAATCCCACCATAGACTGTATCACCGTGGTCTGCAACTCTGCCTTCCTCAAATTAGTTCGGACCTCCAAGTTAAAATGTTTGGCCAATTTCAAGAGGTCCGATTTTAGTAATGCTCGGAACTGTGCCTCACTAGGGGTTACCGCAAAGTTCTGTGTCACAAACGCCATGGTGACTACTGGTAACACCTGTTAACCTTCACCCCAGAAATTTCCAACAAAGAAACGCAACAGTATTACTATTATTGCTATTGTTTTTTTTGTTTTTTTTGTTGTTGTTTTGTCGGCAGAGCAAAACAATTTTGGGAACGTTGGAAAAGTTCCCACTCTTGGGAATTCTTTCCCGGACTAAAATTTAGAATATTTTATAGATCCCGGACGTAGACCCAATTGCGAATCCGCAAATTGTAATTTGGATGAGCCCCCAATTCTGTTACGGGGTCAACCTCGAGGGGAGCCCCGGCAGAAAGATGTATGGTCCTTGGGTGAAAATAAGTCAATCAATAACGAGTCCACACCAAGGGTTACGAACAATCCCCAATATATTCCCAAATCCCACACAGGAATCACAATGCGTTTACAGCACTTCCATACAATCCTTATCTATAGTATAGGTGGCGCCACCTTAACCCACAACAGTGTTGGCAACACTCACGGCCCTTGCCCCCAATGTCTCTGCACGCCTCCCAGGTGACGTCGAGTCCATCCAGCGATCGGGGAATCTATGTCCGATTCCAATCCGGGGCTGGGAGTGAGGATACTCGACAACCTCAGCGAGGATACCTGACTTCGCAGGTTCCGCAGTAATCCGGCGCTCTCCTGACGCGCGGACTTCGGTTCACAGAGGCACGGTTCCCTTGTCCTTCACGTTCGGCGGCTCGGTCTCGAGCGGCAGTCTCAACTCTCAACCGTCTCCCTCCAATCTCTTTTGCACGCCAGGCCCAAGGTGCGACCCGTACATGCCCTCGTAGGCGTCGAGGCGAACAGCGCCGGGCGCTTTGTTCCTTCCAGGACCACATGGCACCTTGACACGTAACCGGCAATCAATCACCCCACGCAGGTAACTCCTCTCGCCAGACGGGCTTTTCCAACTCCGTTCCAAAGTAGGTAACGATCGCCTCCGCTCGCGTCGGAGCTCTCGAAGCTTAAGATGGCCGCCCTTTCTTTTCCTCCTCCTCTTCTTCACGATCCCGTTTCCGGTCTCGTTTTTCCCAGAAGGGCTCCTGACCCTTTAATCACAACAACCTTTAATAGAACATATATTAATAAGAAATGACCTGAATTGTAACCCCCATAAACCCGGAATTCGTAACACATGTAATATGACTACCAGACCCAGTGGTGTGATGATTAAAGTGTCCGCTCTGAGTCTGGGAGGTACAGTCACGTGAAAAAGTAAGTACAGCCCATGTAAAGTTTTGACTTTTTCAACATATTTCAACATACAGCTATTTGATCTTCATTTCAACAATATTGACAGATAAAGGTGACATAATATAACAAATATCATGAAACATTTACATTTTGTAGTCCATTGTATAATTTAAATAAACATAAATGCAAATTTCGCACGTGGAAAAAGTAAGTACACCCCTACATTTATCACTACTTCAAATACCTAAAATTAGAATCAGGTGCACCAGCTCAGGTGCAAATGATTAGAACATCGTTAGAGAGCATCTTGAAGGAACCTGTCTTATTTAAACCTCAGACATTTAGTTTGGTTTGCTCTTTGTTGTTGAAGTGTGCGACGTCACCATGCCTAGATCAAAAGAGCTCTCTGAGGCCTTCAGAAAGAAGGTTATAGATGCCTACGAGTTTGGGAAGGGATTTAAAAAGATCTCCAAACAATTTGAAATCAATCATTCGACTGTCCGGAAGATCATCCACAAGTGGAGAAGATTCCAAACAACTGCCAACTTGTTCAGGCCAGGCCGCCCCAGCAAGTTCAGCCCGAGAGGAGACCGCAAGATGCTGAAAGAAGTCTCTAAGAACCCCAAAATGTCATCACGGGACCTACAGGTAGCTCTTGCCACTGTTGATGTCAAAGTGCATGAGTCTACCATTAGAAAGAGGCTGCACAAATTTGATCTACATGGGAGGTGTGCCAGGAGGAAACCTTTGCTGTCCAGAAAGAACATCAGGCAAGACTAAAGTTTGCCAATGAATACCGAGGCAAAGACCAGCACTTCGGGAACAATGTGCTCTGGACAGATGAGTCAAAGGTAGAGCTATTTGGCCACAGTACCAGAAGACATGTTTGGCGTAAACCAAAGACAGCATTTGACCACAAGAACCTGATACCAACTGTAAAGCATGGTGGTGGAAATATGAAGGTTTGGGGCAGCTTTGCTTCATCAGGGCCTGGGCAGCTCACCATCATAGAATCCACTATGAATTCTTCATTGTACCAGAGGTTGCTTGAGGATAATGCGAGGCTATCTGCCGGAAAGTTGAAGCTCAACTGAAGGTGGATCTTGCAACATGACAATGACCCTAAACATACCAATAAATCCACCAAGGAATGGCTGAAAAGAAAGAAATGGAGGGTTCTGGAATGGCCAAGTCAAAGACCGGATCTAAATCCCATCGAGATGTTGTGGGGGGGATTTGAAACGAGCTGTGCATGCAAGAAACCCCTCAAACATCGCGCAGCTGAAAGAATTCTGCATGGAGGAGTGGGCAAAAATTTCTCCCAGTTGATGTCAGAGACTGGTAGACAGTTATAAGAAACGCCTACTTGAGGTTGTTTCTGCCAAAGGGGGCAATACCACCAATACCGCGTGTGGCGGGCACAAGGGACAATACTTCCGCGCACCAGTGGGTGGCGCGAGCGTCCATGCGGGAACAAAAGCGCATGCCCCGCCTTTCGACCGATCGGCCACGCCCGGGGACAAGGCGTGGCCTCAGGACATATATGCGGGCTCTAAGCTCGAGCCCGCCCAGTGCTGAAGTGTGAGCTCTTAATAAAGACTCTTTGTTTGTACCAACGCGTTGTGGCCTACCTCTCTGGCAGTCGGACCGTGTGTGCACAGCACCACACTGGAGCTGGTCTCCGGGCAACCACTGTACCAGGCGAATTTATCCCCGACTCCATGGCTCCTTGGTCCGCGGCGCAACAGCGCTCTGCCCTTCAGGAGACCGCCCGGAGGTTCGCCCCGGTGCCGACGGCACACCACGGTTGCCCGTCTTCCCACGTCGCCCCGGAGCTTCGCACGGCGGAATACGTCTTCGTCCGGCACGACGCCCACCGGGCACCGCTACGGCCCCCGTACGACGGGCCCTTCCGCGTGCTGGAGACCGGGGACAAATATTTCACCATCGACATCGGCGGTGCCCTGGATCGCATCTCCGTGGACCGCCTCAAGCCGGCCCACCTCGATCTGGACCACCCCCCGCAAGCAGCTCTGCCTCAGTGTCGAGGCCGCCCCCCGGCGGTCTGACCCCCGGCACCCCCCAGCCCCGCCTACTACATGTCAAGCCTACTTTTTCCACATGCAAAATTTGCATTTATGTTTATTTAAATTATACAATGGACCACAAAATGTAAATGTTTCATGATATTTGTTATATTATATCACCTTTATCTATCAATATTGTTGAAATGAAGATCAAATAGCTGTATGTTGAAATATGTTGAAAAAGTCAAAACTTTACATGGGGTGTACTTATTTTTTCATGTGACTAGTTGTTCGAACCCTGGCCAAATCGAACAAAAGACTTAAAAAAAAAATAGTGCTTGCTGCTTCCCTGCGTGATGCTCAGGATTTAAAAGGAAAGAGCATTGACAAACAACGCTGGGAAGGTAATCGCAAACCATCCAGTATAACCCTTGCCAAGCAACTGCTCCGGCAGCACCGACACTCTGTAAAGAGTATGGTACATAAAATCAAAAAATATATTATGACATGCTTCTTCATGGTCTGAGCTTGAACTCCCAGAATACACTACGATAACAATTTACATTCTGAATACAGTTACATTAAGTCGGTGGTTTATGCCGATACAGTACTCTATATTCTATAAACGTTTCTTTGGCATAGCAACTAATTCTGGACAGGCTGCCACTCCACAGGTAATGCAAATTTCTGCCCTGAGCAGCCATGAGAATCAAAACCACACCAGCGAGGGCAATGCAAGCAGATTTTATCCACTCCACCACCTAGCCGATCACATTAAGTTGGCAGGTGTATGATTAAAGAGATGTTTTCTTTCAAAAGACACGTGCACAGACTGGCTTCATAACGCAGTTACGTCAGTGATGAGGTTTTACTTTATAAACAAATGATGCAACATGGTTTTTGTGTTGTAAGCTGTTGTAATTTTCTTAATGTACCAACGCATCTCTGTTTTTCTTCTGTCCAGGTTTGTGAACTTGCTTTCAGAGCAGCCCCACGAGAGGCTGGCAACACCAATAACTGAACTTGCTGCCAATGTGAGCAACTACTGTTGACATGTCAAGCCTATGAGTATCTTTACTTGGGAATAATAGACATTGTCAAGACGAGTGTTGGTTTATGTGAGCAAATTGTCAGCTATTATGTAATTTATTGTCAGTTATAATGTAATTGTGCATATTCTTTGGAAGTAGTCACAAAATCTATGTCGGTTAGGCAGTGTATAGGTACAGTATGATGTTAACATTTACTTGCATAAGATTCGATACGGAATTAATTGTTTGTTATATGTGATTGCATAATGTTTGTTGATGTGAGATATTGGTGCTAAAAAAATAACGACTTCATAGAACAACTTACACTCTGCAGTCTTGAGAAAAAGGACATGGGAATTTGTCAGAAACAGTTTATAAGAAGAAGAAGTAAATCCTTCCGCTGCTAGGAGAGCTCAAGTGGTAAATTTGATCAGTTGAGACGTACAGCTAAGCTGAAGATTTTTGGAAGTGCAAACAAGGCGATTTGTGTTCTGCAGTGTTCAAATATATACGTATTTTAATTGAAATAAAATATAAGTTTTAAAGGCTGTAGAAAAAACATTTCAATCGGAAGTTTACCGCCATTGATGCACCCTCTTTTGCAACACATTATTTAACACATTATGTTTGTTCTTCGTGCCTGTTTGTGTCCTTTATGTCATCCCTAAAAGCTAAGTTTCCTGTTTGGAATTATTTTGAATTATTTTGACTGCAGGTCAAACAAGCAGAAAGACTAAATTAAATACCTTACTCTTCTGTGCTCATCCGACGAGATTCCGTACAATTTGCCAAATTCAGCGCCAACGTACTGCTAAACTGCAGGTTCATGTTCCGATTCGTGTTCTGCAGTGTTCAAAATATTACATTAAATTGAAATTAAGTACTTCCTGTTCTGAAATCCCAAAACTGTTCTGGAATCCTTTGATGCACACAATTTCAGATGTAGAGAGAGCGTCAAGTTGTTTTTCATTACTTCGGCCACCGAAGGTGGATGGACATTGTGTTTTCACCCCTGTCTGGTTGTTTTGACGAAAATTGAAAATCTTCATCATATGCCGGTCTGTCTCCTTTGTTTGTCTGTGAGTGTGATAACTCGCGAACCCTTTCAGCTATCTTCGTCAAACTTTACCAGAGGATTCCGAAGGTCAAAAGTGAGGTTGTCAATGTTTTTGACGATATAGGTCAAAGGTCAAGGCTCTCGTTTGTCCGGGCGACATCTCAGCCATGCTTTGAGCTAAGAAGCTGAAATTTGGGCAATAAATAGTGAACAAGTTCTTTGGCAAAAACTGTACTTTTTATTTTTTTGATTAATCGATTAATTGATAAATTACTCAATTATTATCGACTTATTAAGTACTTATTTATTTTCTCTCTCATCTCGGCAATATCTCAGGCACACTTTGAGCGAGGACGCTGATATTTGGTCACGACAGTGATCAAATGATTTAGCTGTAAAAGGTATTTTTACTTTACTGATTAATCAATTAATTGATTAATTATTTATTTTTTGATTAATTACTTGAGTGATGAAACAGTGGTGGTTTAGGTGTGCTATTAGCCAATTGATCAAGAAATTAATTATTTTATGATTATTATTTATTTATTTTAATTACACAGTTAATCAGTTAAGCAATCAATTATTGTCCTGTCAGGCTACTGCCTGACGTCCTTTCTTGTTTGTTTGTCTGTTTATTTTTTGTATGTGACCAGGATATCTCAAAAAAGTATGTACAGATTCAGACGAAATTTGGTGGAGACTTTGGGGATGTGACAAGGACGAAATGAATAGAATTTGGTGAATATCGGGATCTGGATCTGGATCTGAAATTTAAAAAAAGTGATTCTTCACCATTGAGAGATAGGACTAAAAACGATATATAGCACGATATATCAAAAAGTTCTGGACGGTTTTGGATGAAACTTGGTGAACCGGTTGTGTGTTGCATGAGGTCAAGTTGATTCTATTTTGGTGAAGATCCGAATCCGTATACCGATACGAGAATTTTTGAAATCTGTGTTTCTTCAATGTTGAGTGATGGGGCCAAAAACGATATGTAGCACGATATCTCAAAAAAGTTGTGGACAACCCATAACAAAGTGACAAGAACAAGCCGATTCGATTTTGGTTCAGGTCCGGATTCAGATCTGGCCTATCAGTGGGATAGAAAATGTAAACTGTTCAGCCTGGCAGAGGTATGCGCTCTACTAAGTACCATTCTAGTTATCTCTACTTGATATTTTTTTATTCATTGTTTCTCTTTTGGTATCTTTTGCAAATACATAATCTGGATGAATTCCTGCTATAAATAAGTTAGTGTTTTGTTTTAGACTTTTTATTTAGACTTGGAGGAATAGATAGGGTTACTCCCCTGCACTCTCCCACATTAGAGCCTGTATAATACATCACTCTTTCTCTTCTCCATCCCCCTGCCAACTTGGTATATTACCAAAACCCACCTTGGTTATGACTTATGAGTGTAGTATTGCCACACAAGCTGAAACAACCACAGTGTGGCGAAATGCAGTTTAAGCACATACAGCTCGGTTTTGTTAAAATCAATAATGGCTTTAAAATGTTGGTTTCAGTCACAGAATAGCCTTTGTTGGGGATTTGTACAGGCCATGTGCACTCAGGATACCTGGCGTAGGCTCAACGGTAAATGTGGCTGGCTTAATATCTTAGGGTCTTGAGTTTGAGCCCCTGTTGTGCCATTGAAATAACACCAGATGGGTTGACTCAGACTGTCATCCTTCCGAGGTCGGCAAATTGAGTACCATCTTACTGGGGTAATAAACCATTCAAGTATCCTGCGTCGGACTGGTGACCCATCCAGGATTGTACTCTTTAGCCAATGAAACTGCCTCGGCAGCTCCTATGTATGCACCTACTGCGTGAAAGGAATGCTTTGTTTTATGTGCTCTCGGGTCTTAAATAGGAGCGGAGGTGTGGAGCAACATCACCCTGCAATAGATCACGTGACCCCTGCTGCACTTTGTTTATGACACTAACTGATGTATTGCTTTGGTTTCAAAAGTGCATTATTATGCTTTCTGAAGACCATTCTCCTCCCATATCCTTATCATTAATAGATCGGAATCCCATCCTGGATGGTGATACTTCGCCATGATGTCACCCATCGCTGCATGCCATCACTGAACACCTGCCACCATGGTAAGACTGCACGTATCATTGAGTTGTTTCAATAAATAGGACATTTCTCCTGAGGTGTGCTTATAATCCTGCTCTTTGTAAGAAAATGCCACAATTGTGCAGAACTACAAGTTTTGTACAATAGACTTGTGTTAAGCTGATAAGCTGCGTGAGCATTCGGCTGCACTTGGCTGTACGTTTTAGCATTTCTGTTGGGAACATAGGTGTCTTATTGTTGTCTCATTTGCCTGTAATCACCCCACTTTGTTCTCAATGGTGTATTTTGCTAACCTCTTGGTCTGCTGTATATATTGTTTAAAACTTGCTTCGTGCTTTGTTTTAAAAATGAAATTCCAAAGTGCAAGCAGAAGTTCAGATCAAAAGGAGGGTCTTTGCTCACAATATTGGACAGGGAATGAAAAATATCACAAAGGCAAGTTGTATGAGAGATGTATGTACGCCATTGTGAAAGGGTGTTGTAAATGTGTTGGACTCGGCAGCAGAAGAAACAGCTCCTTTGGTTTCTTTAATAATTTTTGCCAGTAAGGGAATCTCGTGCCTGTAATGTGGTGGTTTTCCATTGTACTCCACCCCTTCCTGTTCCATCTCCAGACGCTGCACGACGTCATCGCCAGGCGTCGAAGGGGGCCCGGAAATGACGTGCCCCGAAAGGGTGTACTCAGTTTTCACTCCATTTGTTTGTTTGTCCGGGCGATATCTCAGCTATCCTTTGAGCTAGGAAGCTGATATTTGGGCACAATAGTGACAAACTGTTTTGGCAAAAACTGTATTTTTTTCTTTTTAGATTAATTAATTAATTAATTACTTAATTATTGTCGATTCATTAGATATTTATTTATTTTCTTTCTTATCAGGGCATATTTATTTATTTTAGTTACATAATTAATCAATCACTTATTGTACACCATTCCCTCACAATTCCGTCTCCATGTGCTGCACGGCGGCATCGACAGGCACCGAGGGTGCCCCGGCAATGTTGCGTGCTGGAAGATATGCTATTTATTTATTTGGCATGGGGGCGGTGTACTTTGAATGTAGGTCTACTTGTTTTATTTAGTTTTGTTGTATTTTTGCTACAGCGCTGCATTCAATTGAGCAAACTGAATTGGTGTACCCTGACCAGGCCAAAGATAATCTCTACAATTATTTACTGTAGTATTTGAATTTGTAACATTAAACCTTTACTTTGTATATGTGTGTATTGTTTCCTTGTGCTTATAATGCCAGGGTTTCTCCACTGGTATGGCCATGCCATGGGCCACAGTCGATACCGTGTTTGATGCATACTGTGAATTGGTACTGCAACCTTCACGTCCATTGTCTTATTAATTATTGGATGTTTTATATATTTGTCTCTAGTGTTGAGCAGATTAAGCTATGGTTACTTCCAGGCAATTTACTTCCAGGTTTTATTAATTTAATTATTGCTGTATTAATTTGTAAACTGTCACAAAGGCATATGGTTCGTTACTCAATCTATCCAAATCCAGCAGGTGGGTGGATTACAACTTAAATATATTTTAAAAAGTAAGCGTAAAACTCTGCCACAGCATGGTACACAGTAAAGTAACTCTTGACTAGCTATTCTTCTTCTCCTTCCCTTTTCTCTGCTTTCCCATTCATATACTCTCAAAGAGATAACATTCACGAAGGTCCCTCCCTCAACAAACTACTCGTACTTGATAGACGATTCCATATCTGGCAGTAACAGGAACCTCTTACACCCTGATGATCTTTCTACACCAGTCTAACTACAACATCGGTATTTGTCCCCTTTTTTCTTTATTCCACTGTCTGAATAAACATCTTGTAGTCAGGTTCACTATGTTTTTTCGTTCAAAATCATGGTAGATTAGCAAACCTATACATTTTTGGAAACGTTATTACATGGAAAATCAGAAAATCAATGTTTACATTTGCCAATTCCGACCAATTCGATTCGACCAATTAGACCAATTCGACCAATCGACCAATTCCATTCGACCAATTCGACCATTCGACCAATCGCTTCGATCGACCATTCGACCATTCGACCAATTCGATCGATTCGATTCGATTCATCGAATTCGATTCGATCGACCATTCGACCAATTCGATTTGCCAATCAATTTGACCGACCTTTGCTTGTGTGGAACGGACTGTGAAAACGATGCGGACTATATTGTCGGATACGACACAAAGGACAGTGATGACTAACTCTAAATGGCATATTCTGTAATCGTGTATGTTTGATGCCATTGACTGCCTGTGTATATTTTGTCATTGACTGCCTGTGTAGATGTGAAGTTATACTGACTGCATGTGTATATATGATTTTGCTGACTCGACCATTTGACCATTCGACCATTCGACCAATTCGATCGATTCGATTCGATTCATCGAATTCGATTCGATCGACCATTCGACCAATTTGATTTGCCAATCAATTTGACCGACTGCATGTGTATATATGTGAAGTTATACTGACTGCATGTGTATATATGATTTTGCTGACTCGACCATTCGACCATTCGACCATTCGACCAATTCGATCGATTCGATTCGATTCATCGAATTCGATTCGATCGACCATTCGACCAATTCGATTTGCCAATCAATTTGACCGACCTTTGCTTGTGTGGAACGGACTGTGAAAACGATGCTGACTATATTGTCGGATACGACACGCAGGACAGTGATGACGAACTCTAAATGGCATATTCTGTAATCGTGTATGTTTGATGCCATTGACTGCCTGTGTATATTTTGTCATTGACTGCCTGTGTAGATGTGAAGTTATACTGACTGCATGTGTATATATGATTTTGCTGACTGCCTGTGTATGTTTGGTGATATGAATTATTGTGACACATTTTGATGTTATTAACTGCCTGTACAAAATGATAACATGTATTTGATTATGCAACTTATCGTGAATAAAGACAGTATTTTGCAATTCAAAACCTTTGATTCGTGTCTTACCATTCCCCATAAGTAGTGTAATAATGTTGCTTCTGGGACACCTCCGTTTAACATGGGAAATCCCTATCTAATGTCATTTACCCCCTTGTCTTTTTCAAAAATCATAAACACCTCTATTTCTCCCACCCTCATCTTTATGAACCTTTTGTCTGTAGTACCTATCCTTAATGTTGTTCATTAGACCACTCAAACACTACAAATATTTGTTTTCTCTTATAGACCTATCATCCTTCTTCTACATATCATCTGGCAGATTAATCTTTGACCCATTCACTTCCATATTAATTCTTTCCCTCCCTCATTGACCCTAAACACCTATATTTCTCTCACCCTTTTCTTTACGAACCTTCTAACCTTTTGACATGCTATCCTTATTCATTAGACCACTTAAACACCTGTGATCCTTCTGACCTTATGGACCTTTTAACCTTTTACTCTTAATATCATCTGGTGAATATAACCCACTCAAACAACGACCCTACAAATATTTGTTTATGCGTGGGAAATAATTTAATTCTCCTACAACTCTCTTCACCATCTAATATATTAACAAAAAATATGTTTGAGTTTGGTTCTTTATTAAGATATTTTAACTGAGCTAAGATAAAATGGTAAACCTCCCTCAATGTTCTTGCTTGAGCGCCTCCAGTGCCACATACCATTTTTAAATTAAAGTATATATTTTCCTGACAACCATCAAAGTTTTCCGTCCACTCAAAAATATTTCCATCTTTTTTACCCAATTCACCGGTATTTAAATTAATTCTCTTATTTGTTTTGTGAACTTTTTTACCAGTTGCCTTTTCAATTATACCTATTTGATATTTTTCACATTCATTATGTTTTCCATTTATATACCAAGGTTGATTACACCTCCACTCTTTAGTCTGGTTGATACTTGGTTCTATCATTTATATAATAGTAAAAAAGGCGGCGGTAGCCCGTTAAAATCCCCAACCCCCCCCCCCCCTTTTTAACTTATCACTTATATATATCTTATCACTTATATATATCTTATCACTTATATATATATCTTATCACTTATATACTTATATAACCATAAGGGAGACTATCAATTCCATTTTCTAAAATAAACCTCTTATCATCAAAAGCCCCCAATGCTTTCTTATTTATCTCTTCTGAATATAATTGATGTTTATAACTTCTTATTCCATTAATCTTTCTAAACTCTTCTTTCTTTGTTGTTAAACAGTTATAATAATCCTTAAAGTTTATTGTTTCTTTAATAACATTTTTCTTTACACCTTTTAACTTCTTATCAGTCTTTTCAACGTTATTCACAATGTATTTATAAGCATAAGCCTTTGACCTCAATCCCACAAATTCACTCATAACATTTCCTCCTAATTCATCCTTGAACTTTCCAATCACCTTTTTATTTTTAGAAGAGAACAACTCACTCTCTGGACTGTAATTACTCGTGTCATAGATATTAATGTCTCTTTTCATGTCTGAATAAACATCGTTGGTATTAATTTTCAAAATAAAACTATCTGTATCCATATAAAGTAGATTAACATCATTTTGATATTTCTTCCTCAAGTTATTATAAAAGTAATCATACATTAATGACTTTGATAAATCAAGAATTGTTGTTCCAATATAAATAGGTTTGTTCATTTCAATACTCTCTTTAATCAAATGGATCGCACAAAAGTTCTCAGTAAAGACCTCAGCTCGAGTAAAACTCGGTCTATTAATTAATTTTGATGCTTGTTCCCAAGATGTTGATAGTCTGATATTTTGTCTTTTCCTCACATTCTCCATAGTCTTACCAAAGACCGCATTATTCATCAATTTATAAAAGTCTTTCTCAAAATCTGTTTTTGACTCTGTTCTTCTTTGTGTATTAAAATCAATGTACCCCTTTAACCAATGACTTTGATTGAACTTTAGAACCCTATGGATCTTCTCTACTCTTAGACCTTTTGATAAATATTGTCGCAAATTTCTTTGGTGTAGAACATAATTTTTCTTGTTATATAATGTAGTAAGTAATTTTTCTGTTGATTCACCTATATCAAACGATCGTTGATAATCACTCAACCATTCTTTCTTTGGACTTGCTTTCTCACAAGCAAATGGGAGATCTTTGTGTAGGTTATGGAGTTCCTCTGGATATTTTAAATCAATTTCAAAATAATAACCAACTTTTTCTTCATCCAATTCTTTTTGTGTAGAGATACATACATCTTGTAAAACGTTTTTGTAGTCTTTTTCCTTTACCCATCTAAGTTTTCCATAAGGAAGAGCCTGAGACATTGCCCAGCCATACAGGTTGTTCGCGTCATAGTACATCAAGTAAGAACTCTCTTTCGTTGGATCATAATTTGGAAGATATTTGTTATTTGCTTTTGCGTATCTACTCGAGCAGACTTGTGAAATTCCACCTCTTTTTGCCTTTTCAATCATCAAAAGCATATCAACATCGGTTATCAAATCCAAATCTTGTTTTGTCATTTTCAACATCGCACTCCAGGCCAATCCAGGTGCTGTGTAGTAGTGAGCAGGATCCAATCCATATCCAGTGCGACAAACAGATCTAAAGGCTTCAAATACATCGGCCAATAAAAGCACATCAGTTTTGAGATACAAATCGTGATACTCGCCAAGATTCTTGATGTTATATTTTTCCCAAACATTTTGTGCGTGTACATAATCTTTATCAGATATATGACTATTATTTAATTTGTTATAGAAATTTTCTTTTGAAGGAAGTTGTGTTTCATTGAATCTCTCAAATGAGTCCATATAGTCATAGGGGTAAATTCCCTTTTGTGTTAGAAAATCTTTATCTAAAAAATACTCTGAAAGACATGGAAACTCTTTTAGATTTTGAACCAAGTTAACCAATGGACTTGCCATGAATTTAAATGTATCAAGAAATCTGATATGAGTAATAGGAGATGTGTGAATTGTTTTTGTGAATGAAATGTATTTCTGATCCGTGTTTGGAATTGCTGAGATACTTCCAGAAGTCTTTGAGAGTTCCTTGATAAATAGATGTGTATCATAATGAGCGTTGTTATGAAGAAAGACAGGAATGAAAGAGGGGAGTTGATAATTAATATTACAACTTTGATGAGCCGGACCTCTATATTTACCAGTGAGATGACAATGGTCTCTAACCTTTAGACCTTTACCAATTTTCTCCTCACAAATATGACAGACATTGTTTTTTATAAATTCCCTTTTTTCTTTACTTGTTAAGGACATTGGTTTATTGGTTTCTCTCATTATCTTGGTTAATCGAACACAGTCTTTTTCTAGTCGTTTCACAAACTCCTCTGGGGTATTTGAGCCTCTATACATCTCTAACTTGTTATATTTATCACCAACGGATGATTTGATATAATAACAAAAACCACAAGGAGTATGTTTTTGATATTTATTTGTGTATGATTCTTTTGGATCTTGAGAAGCAGTATCAATTTTTTCTAAAATACTTTCAAAATCAGCATATATAACAAATGGATGTTTGATCTTTTTATTTTCATCTTTGAATGTGATCTTTGAGCCTTCTTTAGGCATATTGATTACCGTTGATTTATGTTCGCCACAATAATTTGAATGTTTATCTAATCTTTCTTGTGAATTGAAGAAGTTAAGACAACGCAAACAAATATATATTTTATTTGTTCTCTTACAGACTTGTGGTTTTATTAATTTAGCAATATCTTTGATGTATGTATAATGTGAATTTTCGTCTGAATTAAAATATAGAAGATTAATATGAGTTTGTTTACAATTGTCAGAAAGCTTTAAAACCTGAATGTTGTTTGTTTCTGTTAGACCATAAACATTAACTGATAAATTATTCATCTTTTCAAATTTAGGAATATCATTTAAAGTCATCGGAAACTTTAGATCTTTCGTATTTAATGTATTCTCATATTTTTTATAATGAGATACTCTTTCATCATGAAAATGTGGAGGATGTAAGTGTGCTAAAATAGACCAGAGAAAACATTTATTGTCTTTATTTTTGATATTGATAACTGCTTTTCTATTTTTGATAACACTGGGTAAATCAATGTAAGAAGAAGCTTTTAGAGGATCTGATTTAAGAATATGAATGTCTATGTAAATAATTTTTCCTATATTGAATCCACTTCCTACGATTGAATTATCCACATCTTGCTCTTGTTTAATAAGTTCATCATAGACTCCTGATGTTTTAAAATCTTGATATGAAGATATAAAGTGTGGCTCAGTTCTCATGTATGGTGCATCTATAACTCCTTCATCCTTTGTCATTTCTAATTTTACTCCCATATAAAATTTAAGTGGTTTCATTTCCTTTAGTGTTTTTTCAATCAACGTTTGAACAGCAGGTTTAACTATTTCTACAGCATCAACTATAGACTCTGGTTCAGGAGGTTTGAAGTTAAAGACTCTTATTTTAATATGTCCTTTGAATGCTCCATCAGAGTTTTTAGTTGTGATAAAATTTGATAAATGTAGATTTGTTTTAAGATGTATTTTGAAGCCTTTCTTGAGGATATTTTTATTACATGTAGAACAGTGTTTTGTTTCAGGTGGAAGAGGGGAAAGTTTGTTTAAAATGTTGTATGTATGTTTTGCGGTGAGAATATGTTGTTTATAATATTTTACTTCCTTCTCGCAAGTATCACAATAAACCATATTTATAGCGTGAGAAAACGTGGTGTTTTATATATATCACTGTGCTTAAAATAAAACACTTTTGAGCTTTACAGCTCCGTTTTATATATATCGCTGTGCTTAAACTAAAACACTTTTTCACTCAGAATCATCTAAGTCATAACTATCACATGAATACTCAGAATCATACTCAGAGTCATCAATAAAGCTACTCTCATAACTATCATTTGAGCACAAACTATTAGTATCATAACTATCATCTGTGTTCAATGAAATACTATCATCACCATCGTCCAAGTTCAATGAAATACTATCATCACTATCGTCTGAGTTCAATGAAATAGTAAAATCTTCACTGCTGTATTGACTCATATTTAATTAGCAAGAAAAATATTCCCATCAATATCTATATACTTTCTTTCATTAACAGATTCAATCTCTACAATTTTTATATCAAAAGTTATCTTTAAATAATCTCTAACTATCATAGAACGAAATGACATTTCACCAGAAATATTAACATCATTCATTTTACTTAGATCTACACCCTTTGGATTATTAAAGAAAATACAAATGTCTCCTCTAGAATTATTAATGGTCTTATCATTCTTTTTCAAAGTATCGTGGTCAATCACTTTTTCAAGCTTTGAATAAATTGCCAGGAGTAGAGGAGAAACTTTTGTTAGATTTACTTTAATGGATGTCTTTCCAGGTATAGTTAGAGCTCTTCCTTTAAATGAAATAGAGGGGCTCATGTTATTTTCCATAACTGGTTTTACCCAAAAATTTCCATATTTATCTTTGTTCAATTTAACATCTTTGACATATTTTTCTATATCTTCCACCGAAGTAGAGATTGATTGAAATTTGTCTTTTGTGCTTTGAAACATTGTATTTATTAATGAATAAACTTGCGTTTAGTTTAAGTAAAAATTTACCACATAAATATGATAAGTTCTGAAGGATATTTAGAATTTCCAGACTCTCCATATGATAAATTAGAGAATTGTCCGGCTTGTGATAGAGTGGGGCTTAATGATGAGGATTCATATAAACAATGTATTTTCTGTGATTTAATTTTAATTAATGATAATAAGAAATATAAAAAAATATATAACTCTTTTAAATTAGAACCAAAAATGAATTACTTTACAAGATTAATAAGAGAGATGAATGTTAAGTATTGTGATGATAATACACCATTTCTTTCAAGGGAAGAGACTAATTGTATTGAGGAAATGTATAAGGGTTTAATGATATTTATTATTCAAAATAATTTTAATGGAAATGTTAATACAAGATACTATATAAATAAAATAATGGATTATTTTGAAATTAAACCCGAACTCAGGATAAAATATAGAGTTTCTCAAATAGCTCAAAAAAAGTTGGATAACTTGTTTTCCAAATATATAAATGAATGATTTTTTACCCGTTTGGGAAAATAAGATAAAATTTAATAACCATAAAAACATTCCAAATTCATTGAGATGTCTAATAGTTGGTTCAAGCGGATGTGGAAAAACCTGTTTACTTTTAAAGATGCTCCTTGGTTCTAATTTTTTAGATTATGATAATTTAATAATTTTTACAAAGTCAAGTTTTCAACCCGAGTATCAACTACTCTCACAGGGTTTTAATGCGGGTCTTAAAAAGGAAGACATTATCGGTTTATTTAAACTTCAAAACAAACTAAATGATTATAATATTGATGATATAATACAATTATTTTGTGATACACAGAAATCAAAATCGAAACCCATAACTTGTATTCTCAGTGATAATACGGATGATATACCTTCACCTCAAGATTTAGATAAATCAAAAAAGAACCTTGTCATCTTTGATGATTGTGTTAATGAGAGAAACCAAACAGTAATGGATAGCTACTATACAAGAGGGAGACATTCTTCTTGTAATTGTATATATCTTAGTCAATCATATTTTCAACTCCCTCGACGCTCAATAAGAAACAATGCCAATACTTTTATTTTATTTAAGTTAAATTCAATAGATGTAAATAATTTTTGGAGAGATAATTGCTCTACGTTATGTAGTAAAAAAGAATTTGAAAATTATATGAAACACACGATTGGAAAATATAAATATATTGTTGTGAAACAAGATGAGATACTAAATGATATTTTTCAATAAATAAATACAGAAAATGAATACTGAAGAAAGAGAAAGAAAGTTTAAGGAACATCAACAATTAGTTTCAAAAGTTGTTAAACAACAGGAAGAGATAAAGAAGAAACGGAGACAGAAACTAACTGGTGAAGAAGCCTTTGAAAGAAAACAAGAGAAATTCTTTAAACCACTTTTGAAAACTCAACACCCTACAGTTCCCACGGTAGAATTTACTCCGAAAAAACTTCAAATGCTCAAAGATTTTAGTCAGATAACAAAACAAGAACTTGGTGAATTAGAATATGATGACGAGGGATTATTTCGGAAACTTGAGGAGGTAAATCAACCCCCTAATTATGTTGTGGAAGCTCTTCAAAACAATGAATATTCGGCGGGTTCAAAAACCAGAGCAGGTCTCATTCCAACAGAAGAACCAGCAGTGTTTCATCTTGTGGAAGAAAAGGTATTGATATTTAATGATGAATTGATGTTCTTGAGTTCTACTCAACCAAATGTTAAATTAACTCCAAGATTAATGTTTCTTCTAACAAACCCCGGATTCAGCGGTTCAAAATATTTTGAGGAACCACTTGATATGGAAAGAGAGGAAGATAGGGTATATATTGAGTTGCTAAATGCACTTGATTATGGAGTTTCTGTTGCTGGTAAAAGTAAGAAGAATGAGAAGGAGAAACATATTATTGATGCTTTAAGTAAGCTTGGTTCGGGTGTTAGTTTTCTTCCAAATGACCCATCACAATTAGTTAATAGGCTATTATTGTTGTTAGGTAGTAAGAAGGCTGGAAACAACAATTGTTTTAATGAATCCTCAGCCATTTTAGATCAGTTGATGAACATGAAAATAATTAATAAATGTCAATACAAAGATATTTTATTAGATATTAAATAAGATGAGAAGCACAATTCTTAGTTTTAATTTCACAACGAGCGATTACACAGCTTCATTCCCTTACCCACTACAACTTGACCCCCTTACCTCATATGAGGCATCTTTGTTGTCAATGGAAACTTACAATACCCTTTTTAATATCACAGAGAAAAACAACAAGTTTAGTTATAATCCAGGAAGTGGATATAAAACTATAACCGTTTCACCTGGAGCTTACGAGATTTCTCAAATATCTTCAGAAGTCTCTCGCCTTATGAAAGAAAAAGGTGATGAACCAAAAAATATTGTAATAGATATTCAAAAACACACTTCAAAATCAACTATTAAACTTAAAAATAATTATAAAGTTGATTTCACGATTGAAAATTCGTTCAGAGAGCTATTGGGGTTCTCTTCTAAAAAGATTGAAACTAACGGGACGTCTTACAGTGATAATGTCATTCAAATATCCTCCGGTATAAATTCAGTATTAATTCATTGTGATTTGATTGATGGTGCTTATAACGATGGAATAAGAACAAATACAATATTTTCATTCAGCGCATACTCAACCCCGATTGGTTATAAATTTAATATGGAACCAAAAAATCTTGTCTATTTACCTGTGTCAGGAAAAACCATATACAGAGTAAATTTTAGGATAACCGACCAAGATAATCGTATGATATCCTTTAATGATGAAATTATATCCATCAGAATTCACCTACGTGAAGTTTTTCAATAAATAAATAATGGTTATTGTGAGAAAACACGAGTTGGGAAAATATAAAATAATTACAGGGGATGGGATGTTCCTTTCACCATACTATAAGGGTGAAGGTATGTTTCTTGGGAGAGGATACTATAAACCAAAGCGACAACGGGGTGTGGGACATCAATTTAGAAATAAAGGAGATGGGATAATTGATACTCTAATGGGTATTGGTTCAACCATCCTTAAACATAAAGACCTAATTGGTTCAACTGCTTCTGCCGTGGGCTCTGTTGCGGGTGCTATAAAGAGTATAAAAGATGCTCAAAAGGAGTCTCATAAATTACAAGCAATCAAAGAAATTAAAAAAGGTAAAACTCAACTATCTTCACAAGAACGACAAAAAATCATTAAAATACTTGGGTCAGGGTTTCAACGATTTTAATGCTATATAAATACAAGTATGGAAGCGATTGATAGTATCTATGATTTGGATGATACGATTATCATTTCAAACTCTACTAAAAAGGAAGACTATTTTAAGGTAAATGCTATAACAGGAACAGACTGGAATTCAAACGGAACAAAAAGTTTTGAAATAAATAATCAACAAACTTACTTGAATATAGCTGATAGTTTCTTGCTGTGTAAATTTAAATTCACTAAGGCTGCGAATAATACTAATGCTACACTCGTAAATGATTTCTTCTGGAAAATGTTTGATAGTGTCCGCCTGTATATTGGAACACAAGAGGTTGAAGCGGTTGATTATGTCTCTGCTACATCTGAAATGATGAAATTTACACTATATTCGTTTAGTGATAGAATGGGTAAGGGAGCTGTTGAAGGTTTTATTCCTGATATGTCAACGGGTACAAACGCAGACCCTGGTTATAGTCAAAGGAAGTCAATGTATAATGATGAAACAAAAGCAGTGAATAGTTTTACCGTAGCAGTACCTCTTAAAGGTATATTTGGATTTTGCGATTATGATAAAGTTTTGTATGGGCTTAAAATTAGATTTCAACTACAAAGGAATGATAATGTAAATAGGTTGCTTTTTGGGGATGAAAATGCTTTTGGAGAAAATAATAAATTTGTTATTAATGATTTGTGTTGGTATATCAGTGAATATACTCCTAATCTTAAAACGGAAGAGATGTTAAATAGAAGACTTAACTCAAAGAAACCGCTAAATGTATCATACCTTAAAAGAAGATGTCAACACGTTAAACTGGAACACACTACCTACACTTGGAATTTAGGTGTTCTTCAAGGAAAGCCA
This sequence comes from Myxine glutinosa, assembly GCF_964187855.1. Classification (NCBI taxonomy): domain Eukaryota; kingdom Metazoa; phylum Chordata; class Myxini; order Myxiniformes; family Myxinidae; genus Myxine; species Myxine glutinosa. The sequence goes on from NC_136269.1 coordinate 85,511,926, forward strand.
CGATACCTCTGGCTCATTTTTAAAAAACCAGATGGAGAGGACGGTACTAATAAGAATAATGCCCTGAGTGATAATGCAAAGGTGAAACAACTTCGGGTTTCTCTTGATGGCACATTTTATCCGCGAGATAGATTGGAAATTGATTGGGAAAAAAATGATTATGCGGAAGCCTACAAGTCCTACCAAAAGGTGTGTGAAAGTAATGGTAATAATGATCCTATTTTGGATATGGTTGCGTTTCAAAAACTTTATACAATCTACGCAATTGACCTGAGTTCTCAAAAGGAAACTATAAAGTCTAATCGAGTGGATACTTCTCTATACATTGAAAGAGGGGAGAGTGAAGAGGTTAATGCATATTGTTTGCTTTTGGAGGAAACAGAATTACAGATTAATACAGATAATGGTGTTATGATTAATATCACATAGGTTTTTTCTCATAAATAAATGGTTGGGGTATATGTTAATCAAATCAATCTTAATAAATTAACATCTTGTATTCAAAATCAAAAGCCTTGTATTATTAATGTTAATACAATTCAAAGAAAAGGAGCTGTAAGAATTGATGTTTTACTCACACACACACAAGTAAAAACACTAAATGATGTTGGATCACTTAAAATTAAAATGACGAAACCTATGTTAAAGAAATATTCAATAGACGAGTCAAGAGGAGGATTTCTCCCGTTTCTAATTCCTTTATTTGCTGGTTTAAGTGCGGCGGGAGCATTGACTGGTGGTATTTCAGCAGCGGTAAAAACTGCTAACGAAAGGAAGGCACAACTAAAAGCTCAAAAAGAATTGGAAAGACATAACAAGGAGTTGGAGAAACAAATTAGTGGAAGTGGTGTAATTGTAGATTTTGCTCAAAAACTTGAAAGTCTACCTGATAAAGCTAGATTGTTGGTTGGAGATATGCTTTCCTCTATCGCTCAAGCGGGTGTTAAACTAACTAAACGGGGTAATGGATTGTATCTTTCTCATAAATAAATGGATAAATGGTTTAAACAATTTGGAAAGAATACAACGTCAAATATAGAACTAGCTAAGTATTGTAAAACACTAAAAATTGATAATGTGGTTATTTGTATGAGAGATGAATTAACACATATAAATAAGAATACAAAGAATATTATTATGAATTTAGACACACAGAATGGTTCTCATTGGGTTTGTATTCATAATAGTCAGGATAAATATTATTTTGATAGTTATGGTATGCCACCACCTGTTGAAGTAATACAATTCTTACAGAATGGTGTTTATCAAACATTCCAAGTTCAAGAAATAAATTCTAAATGTTGTGGCCAATTATGTTTATATGTATTATTTCAACTCAACAATAATGAAAATTTTTATGATATCATTTTTTATCTAATATAAATGACCTATGTTGGAAAAGATGGTTCTATCTTTGGAAAATCCTCTCAGGATATTGATTTATCAAATTATTATACAAAGGCACAGGCTGAACGACAAAAATATAGTGTAAGTAAAAATATTAATATGAAGAATACTTATAAATTAATCAATTATCCAAACCCTACAGATGCGAATGACTTGATTAGATTCAGTGATTTATCACAATATATATCTTTAAAGAAAACAGCACGTTTTGTGAAACAAGTAAAATTTACAACCACAACACCTGGTTATACTGACCATACACCTTTCCTCATTGAATTTAACTACCTGCTTACAATTAAATTTTATAAAGAAGGACATTTAGTTAATATGCGAATTAATAAATGGGGGTATGATATGCCTGATTTAGGGTATAATTGGTCTTTTTCAATAAACATAGAAGACCTACATGATTTAAATCAGTCTCGTAAAGAAGAATATTATCCACTTGGTGAAGATAAGGATTTATGTGGAAGTACAATTAGTAAACAACAAATACGTGATTTTAAGAAAATAAAAATATATGATAGTATAGCGATGGTTCGCATGACAAAGAAGGAAGGTAATGAGATAAGGATAGAAAGCCGAGGAATACAAACCGATTTGGTAGTGGGAAGATGGGGTGGTATTACCTGTCATAATATTAATCTCACATATATTTCTGATACATAAATGGCAGGAAGAAGACTACAAGAGAATTATAATTTTTGTATTCAAGGATACCTACAAGAAAAGGGTGCTCGGTATTACATACCTTATGATTTGGAGCATATACATGGGAATTTTGTCATAAAAAACTGGCCTTATACTGATATTGTTAAACCCACAAATAGAGACTTGTTTAAAATATTAAATAAAAATGAACTTCTCAAAGTTATGAAATATAAAACTCTTTTAGAAATCGTCAACAAATCTTATTGGTATCCTATTATGAGAAAAATAATTATAGATACAAGAATATCTCAAAATCCAGATGAGTATATGTATAATATTCTTTGGGGTTCAAACTCAAGGGTAGCAAGGGATGAGGAAGGAGTTGAAGAAGAGAAGGAGGAAAGAGAGAAAAAGGAGAAGGAGGAAAGGGAGAGGGAGGAGAAGGAGGAGAGGGAGAAAAAGGAGGAGAAGGAGGAGAGGGAGAAAAAGGAGAAGGAGGAGAGGGAGAAAAAGGAGAAGGAGGAAAGGGAGAAAAAGGAGAAGGAGGAAAGGGAGAAAAGGGAGAAGGAGGAAAGGGAGAAAAGGGAGAAAAAGGAGAAGGAGGAGAGGGAGAAAATGGAGGAGGAGGAGAGGGAGCAAAGAGAGAGGGAGGAAAAATATAAAAAGATGGAAATCACTGAGATTCATAAAAGATTGAGTGTATTAAAGCAAATAAATCAATCTCAACGCACCGAAGAGGAAATTAAAGAATTAACAACTCTTATGAAGATAATGGTTTCAAAAATAAGAACGTCAATGTCTTCAATTTCAGAGATTTAAACGAGAAAGTGGTGAAGAAGAAGAAGAAGAAGAAGGAAAAGATTATGTGATTGATGATGTTGGTGTCATTGACTTTAGTTAGTTTTTATTTGTAAATAAATGGAGGAGAGAGTGAAGGCATTCCTTAGGATTCTTTATGTTTTAAAAATAAAGATTGAAATGTATATGTTGAAAACCAAAAAGGTTTTGATACTCTGTCGGAATTTTTCTGATAAATAAATATGAGTTATTGTCTCAAATGTAAAAAGAAAACTAAATCTAAAAATATCTCTTATGTTAAAGCTAAAAATAATAGAGTTTATCAAAAAGGAATATGTCAAGTATGTGGCTCTAAAAAGTGCCAATTCATCTCTCCTAAAAGAGGAGGAGACATACAAAAGTTTCTGTCAGGAAGTAAATTTACAACAACTGGAATTCCAGGGGAATTACACCTTCCAGGGTATTCTTTCTGTGGTCCAGGAACAAACTTGGATAAAAGATTAGATGAGGCTGACAATCCTAAACCTTGGTCTAAACCTACAAATAGGGTTGACGAAGTGTGTATGAAGCATGATATTGCTTATGGGAAAACCACTACGTTGACTGAAAAACATAAAGCCGACAGCGAAATGTTGTATAATTTGTCTTTGATACAAAATCCAACGTTGAGAGAGAAAGTTGATAGGTTTATTGTGAGAAATTTGATAAATGCTAAATTGAAACTTGGTCTTGGTTATTCCTCAAAAAACTATTAGGCTCTAATGATGCCATCAAGACTGAGGAGCTTTTGGCTGAAGAATTACACAAACCTATAATCACAAAGTTTAAAAGAAGGAAGGTTTATTCTAAATACACTGACCACATATGGTCCGCTGATTTAATTGAATTGAATAATGACAGGGGATACAGGTATGCTTTAACCGTTATTGATTTGAGGAGTAGATTTGCCTGGGTTGTCCCTTTAAAAAATAAAAGGGGTGATACTTTAATGTTAGCCTTTAAGCTAATATTTGATCGGGATAAAAGGAAACCAAAGAAGTTATGGACTGATGAGGGAACAGAGTTCTATAACAAAATATTCATGAAATTTCTTAAGGGGAAGGGTATTAAATTATACAGCACCTTTAATGAAGGAAAGGCAGTTGTTATTGAGCGTTTTAATCGTACTTTAAAAGAGAAATTATATAAAAAATTCACACAACTCGGTTCTCAAAAATGGGTGTATTTAATTCAGGATATTGTAGATAATTACAATAATACAGTTCATTCATCAACACAATCAAAACCATCAGAAACATTTACAAAATTAGAATATGAAAAGGAGATTAATTTGAGAAAGCCCAAGTTTAAAGTTGGTGATATTGTAAGGATATACAAATGGAAAAGCCATTTTGAGAAAGGTTATACACAAAAATGGACTAATGAATTATTTATAATCGTTGATGTAATGGCTACAAACCCTTGGACTTACAAATTAAATGATATAAATCGAGAAGAAATCTTGGGTTCATTTTACTCGCAAGAATTACAAAAAACAAAGCTAATAATTCATTAAACAACATTTCTATTCACCCCACCCATATTAGCTAATTTAATTCGTGGTAATAATAAAAAAAAATTAAATAAATAAAAAATCATAAGCCACGCCCACACCGACCCCGCCCACACAGACCCCGCCCACACAGACCCCGCCCACACAGACCCCGCCCACACAGACCACACCCATCATCCCCCACCCTCCGTGCACCCCCACCCTTGACCCTTCACCCCCCTCATCCCACCCCCACCTTCCCCACACACACAAGGGGAGGGGAGGGGTGGGATGAGGGGGGTGAAGGGTCTTTGGCAGGGGTGCACCTCCCCGTTCCCTCCTTTATTCTCTTTTTGTAATTAAGAATTAAATAATTGTAAACAAAACAAATATATATAAATATTGAAAACATTAAAATCTTTATATTATTAAAACATTTTTCTTGAGGTATACATTCAACTTCTCCCCAGCATAAGTCATCAATTTCTTCCCAGCACAAGTCAAAGGTTGGTTCAGCAGATGTCTTCAGGTTTTGAATCTCTTTCTATTAAAGACAAGAGGGGAGAGATATTTATTTCATATTTATGTTCCATGTCAAAGCGTCTTGAAAAGCGCTATACAAAATAAATGTATTATTATTATTATTATTAATATAGGGTCGGATGCCCTTCCTGACACCAACCCTGAATCACCTCTTACGATGCGCAGGGATATGGTGTACCTATTATTATAAACGGTGAACCACACACACGTACACACATGCTTACCTCGAAAAAATCCAGCTTAGCGTCCAGATCGTCGAGATGAAAATTAAGGATATCACAGGATGACAGGAAATAACCATTCCTATGGAGTCCAAAATCGTCCCACTCCAAGCTTTGGTCTTCGAGGCTGCAAACAAAATAAGGAGAAATTACTATGCTGAAGTAAGCTTGACAAAACATCACACACACGCACACACACACACATTCACAGATACATACACACACACATACACACACACACACATGCATAGATACATACACACAAGAACACACACACATACACACACACACACATACACACACACACACACACACACAATCTCATTTTTTCATTTCTGTTCCTCACAATTCGATCTCTCTATTTTAATCACAGACACACATGCACACACATACACATACACACACACACATGCACACACACATGCACACACCTCTCGTTTTTTATTTTCTATCATACCTTTCACGTGAATTTTCTAAGAACGGTGAAACATTGAATTCATTCTGAGCCCACCATCTCGGAGGTAGGTTATTCAAACCCGTATTCAGTTCGTTGTGGAACTCTTGAGAAACAACTTGAAATTCTGCCAGGATATTTACAATATTTGAATTGCTGCAATGAATAGGAAAAATAAATTATTAGTTGTATAATTAATCACATACAAAGCTCTCATTAACAGTGTTTAATACCAAATGAACTTACCAATGTCCTGGCGAGTATTCTTCATCAGAGGAAAGACTGGAATAAGACAAGCTCATCTTCGTTCACAATGTTTAAATGTCCCATTCGGAGACCTCTCTTTTTATAATGAACAAAATGTATTTCGGGGAACTGAAGTGCTTGTCAGCTTTTGGAAACTGAGGGCGTGTGTTTGTGAAAAACAGGAAACAAGACAAAGAGAATTCCTTGGAAGTTATCCAAGTGAAACAACGTCATTTCTCAACAGTGAGCTATTAATTAGAAAAGGTTCGAGTGGTATATAAATGGAAAACAAAATGAATGTAAAAAATATCAAATAAGTATAATTGAAAAGGCAACTGGTAAAAAAGTTCACAAAACAAATAAGAGAATTAATTTAAATACCGGTGAGTTGGATGAGACGGTGAGGAGAGTTGTAGGAGAATTAAATTATTTCCCACGCATAAACAAATATTTGTAGGGTCGTTGTTTGAGTGGGTTATATTCACCAGATGATATTAAGAGTAAAAGGTTAAAAGGTCCATAAGGTCAGAAGGATCACAGGTGTTTAAGTGGTCTAATGAATAAGGATAGCATGTCAAAAGGTTAGAAGGTTCGTAAAGAAAAGGGTGAGAGAAATATAGGTGTTTAGGGTCAATGAGGGAGGGAAAGAATTAATATGGAAGTGAATGGGTCAAAGATTAATCTGCCAGATGATATGTAGAAGAAGGATGATAGGTCTATAAGAGAAAACAAATATTTGTAGTGTTTGAGTGGTCTAATGAACAACATTAAGGATAGGTACTACAGACAAAAGGTTCATAAAGATGAGGGTGGGAGAAATAGAGGTGTTTATGATTTTTGAAAAAGACAAGGGGGTAAATGACATTAGATAGGGATTTCCCATGTTAAACGGAGGTGTCCCAGAAGCAACATTATTACACTACTCCCATAGCACTAATTTGATACTTTCATTGGATTCCTTGTCCCTGAAAATATAGGTTTAGTATATTTTAAAAAGTTTTTAGGGTAATTAGAGGCAGAAATAGAACAAAATATGTATTTTACAGTGGCCATTTTGAAAATCCAAAATGGCCGCCATACAGGTATCTCTCCAAATGTAAACATTGATTTTTAGTTTCTTTATGCTATAACCTTTCCAAAAATGTATAGGTTTGCTAATCTACCATGATTTTGAACGAAATATAATTTATTGACATTGTGAACCTGACTATTGCCTCAACAAACATTTCACAGTCATCTATAACAAACAATTTGTTCCGTATCTAATCTTAGGAATGAGTGTTAACATTGCACTGTAAGTTGTAGGAGAATGGGGGTCCTAAAACATACCTAATTTTACATGTAAGTGAATGGGGAAAGTGCGTTGGAACTTATGGACCACCCACCGAAAAACCCCAAAACATCCGTCTATTTCTCCCTTTCCCATCTAAGCCATTAACAAGGGTTAAATCCTCAATAGACCCCATATTTTCTTTGAACTCGTATCGAGAGCAAACAAATAATTGTTTATGTTCTATTTTAGGGAATAACTTAATCTTCTTATTGAACTCATCACCATCCAGAATATTGATTAATAGTATGTTTGAACTTGGTTCTTGGTTTAAATATCTGTTGGGCAGAGATGAAATGATAAACCTCTCTTATTGCTCTGATTTCCTCCTGAGCCACATATCATTTTTAGATTGTAGTAAATTATTTTTCCATTGAACTTTTGATAACCATCAAAGTTTTCTGTCCATTTAAGGATGTTGACTCCTCTGGTAGGAGCCTCTAACTTACTCATATTTAAATTTATCCGCTTATTTGTTTTATCTACTTCTACCCCTGTTATTTCTTCAATAAGACATTTGATATTTTTCACATTCGTTATGCTTTCCATTTAAATACCAAGGCTGTGATTTTCTCCACTCTTTGGTTTGGTTATTGCTTGGTTCTATCATTTATATACCAGTAAAAAAAAAAGGTGGCAATAGCCCGTTAAACCCCCCCATTTCCTTTTTATTAATTATTATGTATATCTTAACACTTATACTTATCTTTTAAATATCTTAACACTTATGTACAGTCACGTGAAAAAGTAAGTACACCCCATGTAAAGTTTTGACTTTTTCAACATATTGATCAACATTTGATCTTCATTTCAACAATATTGATAGATAAAGGTGATATAATATAACAAATATCATGAAACATTTACATTTTGTAGTCCATTGTATAATTTAAAGAAACATAAATGCAAATTTCGCATGTGGAAAAAGTAAGTACACCCTTGGCTCCAATAGGTGGTATTGCCCCCTTTGGCAGAAACAACCTCAAGTAGGCGTTTCTTATAACTGTCTACCAGTCTCTGACATCGACTGGGAGAAATTTTTGCCCACTCCTCCATGCAGAATTCTTTCAGCTGTGCGATGTTTGAGGGGTTTCTTGCATGCACAGCTCTTTTCAAATCCCCCCACAACATCTCGATGGGATTTAGATCCGGGCTTTGACTTGGCCATTCCAGAACCCTCCATTTCTTTCTTTTCAGCCAATCTACTGGTATGTTTAGGGTCATTGTCATGTTGTGCAAGGTCCACCTTCGGTTGAGCTTCAACTCTCCGACAGATGGCCTCACATTATCCTCAAGCACCCTCTGGTACAATGAAGAATTCATAGTGGATTCTATGATGGTGAGCTGCCCAGGCCCCCCTGATGCAGCAAAGCTGCCCAGGCCCTGATGCAGCAAAGCTGCCCCAAACCTTAATATTTCCACCACCATGCTTTACAGTTGTTATCAGGTTCTTGTGGTCAAATGCTGTCTTTGGTTTTCACCAAACATGTCTTCTGGTACTGTGGCCAAATAGCTCTACCTTTGACTCATCTGTCCAGAGCACATTGTTCCAGAAGTGCTGGTCTTTTCCTTGGTGTTCATTGGCAAACTTTAGTCTTGCCCTGATGTTCTTTCTGGACAGCAAAGGTTTCCTCCTGGCACACCTCCCATGTAGATCAAATTTGTGCAGCCTCTTTCTAATGGTAGACTCGTGCACTTTGACATCAACAGTGTCAAGAGCTACCTGTAGGTCCCGTGATGACATTCTGGGGTTCTTAGACACTTCTTTCAGCATCTTGCGGTCTGCTCTCGGGCTGAACTTGCTGGGGCGGCCTGGCCTGAACAAGTTGGCAGTTGTTTGGAATCTTCTCCACTTGTAGATTATCTTCTGGACAGTCGAATGATTGATTTCAAATTGTTTGGAGATCTTTTTAAATCCCTTCCCAGACTCGTAGGCATCTATAACCTTCTTTTTGAAGGCATCAGAGAGCTCTTTTGATCTAGGCATGGTGACGCCGCACACTTCAACAACAAAGAGCAAACCAAACTAAATGTCTGAGGTTTAAATAAGACAGGTTCCTCCAAGATCCTCTCTAACGATGTTCTAATCATTTGCACCTGAGCTGGTGCACCTGATTCTAATTTTAGGTATTTGAAGCAGTGATAAATGTGGGGGTGTACTTACTTTTTCCACATGCGAAATTTGCATTTGGACCAAATATGTTTATTTAAATTATACAATGGACTACAAAATGTAAACGTTTCATGATATTTGTTATATTATATCACCTTTATCTATCGATATTGTTGAAATGAAGATCAAATAGCTGTATGTTGAAATATGTTGGAAAAGTCAAAACTTTACATGGGGTGTACTTAATTTTTCCCGTGACTGTATATCTTAACTCTTATGTTTATCTTAACACTTATATTATCTTATCACTTATCTTAATGCTTATATCCATAAGGCAGACTATCAATTCCATTGTCTAAAATGAACCTCTTATCATCAAATGCCCCCAATACCTTCTTATTTACCTCCTCTGTATATAATTTATGTTTATAACTTCTTATTGCATTCATTTGTCTATACTCCTCTTTCTTAAAGGTTAAACAGTTGTAATAATGTTCAAAGTTTATTGTTTATTTGATTACATTTTTCTTTGCTCCCTTTAACTTTTTTATCGCTCTTTTCAATATTATTATCAATATATGTTTTCTAGCCGAAACCCGTGGAACATCCACGGAAGGGAGGATGTGGTGTATGGATAGAGTGTACCATTATGGATGGCATAGGGGATTTGCTTGTCCGAGTAAGAGTTAGGAAGAAAGATGAGAATGAAGAGTGCATATATGAACAACGATCGCCGACACCGGCACAAATGCATGCTCTGGATTGTCCACTCAGTGGACGGCTTGCTTTCGCCTTCGCCTGTCCAATCAGCAGACGGCTTGCTTCGCCTTCGCCCAGCAGACGCCAATACGATGGCGTCGTATCGGCAGTTAATCGGATGCTTTTGGGCCCCAACGTCGGCTAATTCAGATTTTTCGAGTATGGCTGTACGTGATAAACAAAGAGTGCGGTTCGTAGATCGTAAATCCATTAGTGCCGTGTGCATCGGGTCACTGGGTGCGGCGTAAAAGGGATAACAAAGTCGAGTCCTTACGCTATTATTATATAGATGCATAAGTGTTGTAAATCAATACTCAGACCTCTTTCAAGTAATGAGGTTTTATTGAACTATATTTCCACTCATCCTACAACACAAAGTAAAGCACAATCATTAGCACTACAAAGGAAGCAATCAAAACAAAAATCTCCTTCAAGACCCCCCCCCCCCCCCCCCCCGCAAGCATGCAATTACGTACCTGTCAATCCCATTAGTCCCTTGGCACTAAGGCAACAGAATGGCACGAGATCGAGTGCCGAACAGTCCGGACTTATATAAGCTCTCTCAAGGTCGGCTCTCCGACCGAACCTTCTCTTCAAGCACGAGACATTACATCGTATTTCACCACAATAGGCCTTTGCTCTCAATCCGACAAATTCACTCATTATCTTTCCACCCAATTCATCTTTAAACTTTCCAATAACCTTTTTATTCTTTGTAGAGAATAGTTTGTTATTTGATTTATAATTGCTTGACACATGAAAACATGAAAGCCCGCTTGGAGTTTGCAAAAAAGCAGCTAAAGGACTCTCAGACTGTGAGAAACAAGATTTTGTGGGCTTTCATGTGTCTTTCACTGAGGAGAGGCTTCCGTCTGGCCACTCTGCCATAAAGCCCAGTTCGGTGGAGTGTTGCAGTGATGGTTGTCCTTCTGGAAGTTTTTCCCATCTCCACACAGGATCTCTGCAGCTCAGCCAGAGTGACCATCGGGTTCTTGGTCACCTCTCTTACCAAGGCCCTTCTCCCCCAATTGCTCAGTTTGGCCAGACGGCCAGGTCTAGGAAGAGTCCTGGTTGTTCCAAACTTCTTCCATTTAAGAATTATGGAGGCCACTGTGCTCTTGGGAACCTTCAATGCAGCAGAAACTTTTTTGTAAGCTTCCCCAGATCTGTTCCTCGACACAATCCTGTCTCTGAGCTCTGCAGGCAGTTCCTTCGACTTCATGGCTTGGTTTTTGCTCTGATATGCATTGTCAGCTGTGAGACCTTATATAGACAGGTGTGAGCCTTTCCAAATCATGTCCAATCAATTGAATTTACCACAGGTGGACTCCAATCAAGGTGTAGAAACATCTCAAAGATGATCAAGAGAAATGGGAGGCACCTGAGCTAAATTTCAAGTGTCATAGCAAAGGGTATGAATACTTGTGTAAATGTGATATTTCAGTTTTTTCTTTTTAATAAATTTACAAAACTTTCTAAAATCCTGTTTTCTCTTTGTCATTATGGGGTATTGAGTGTAGATTGATGAGGGAAAAAATGAATTTAAACGATTTCAGCATAAGGCTGCAACATAACAAAATGGGGAAAAAGTGAAGGGGTCTGAATACTTTCTGAATGCACTGTATTGTAGATTAATATCATCCACATATCTCCTCTTCCAATTATCATACATGAATAATTTAATAATTAAGATATAATTTTATAATTGTAATTAATTAAATTAATTAATAATCTTACGATAATTCACCAAATGTCTGTCTGTCTGTTCGAAAGTACCGTAAAAACTGCTGAACCGATCGCAAAGATATTTTGGGTGGATAATCCTGGGATCTCCAGGAGTAAAATAGGCTATTTAGTTTTCCCAATTTCAGCTTTAGTCTCCAGCATTCTCAGGTTTGGACTCCCTCATAACATTCGCGTTCGCATGACGTTCATTGTTCTCATTGTGACGATGTTGTTTTCCTGGGTGCGTGCACAAATGGCTGCACCGATCGCTGCACAGCTGCACCTGCCACGATCAGGACACGGGTTAAATCCCTGCTTGAGAGATTTCTAACCCATTTCAACTGAAGGAAACACGTATCGGGAGTACATACGACATAGCGATTGTGAACACGATTATCGATCACGATTCATGACCACGATCATCACGATCATAGTGTGTCGATCACTGTGGGACATTTGGTGAATTATAGTAAGATACTGTTTAGATTTTGATGATTTGCGTGTGATATGATTTAACGGATGTTTATATGAATCGTTTAAAATAAAAAAAGCCTTCAATTTCTGATATTTTACCTTTTCATTTGGGCTTCCCAATTGAAGCCCCGCCCGTAGGGCGGGTACCGTTGCTAACATTCGCGTTCACATAACGTTCATTGTGATGATGTTCTCATTGTGACGATGTTGTTTTCCCGGTGCCGCACAAACGGCTGCACCGATCGAACTCGGTGACCTCGGACAAAGACCTTTTATAAGGACACGGGTTGTTGGAGGACACGGGAGTACATACAACATCGGGAGTACTAACTGCACGCGTCTTCAGTATCAAGCTTAAATCTGTCATGGCGGATCTGAAGAGCGGAATGCTTGGAGAAGTGGTGGGCTACTTCGGCATGAAGGAGGATCAGAAACGTGGACTCCCACCCTGCCACATCCTGCTGATACTTGCTCCCGCATGACGTTATTTTCCCGGGTGCCGCACAAACGGCTGCACCGATCGAGATTTAACGGATGTTTATATAAATCGTTTAAAAGAAAAAAAGCCTTCAATTTCTGATATTTAGCTTTTTCATTTGGGCCTCCCAATTGAAACCCCGCCCATAGGGCCCAACCCATTGCTAGTTTGGATAAGTCAAGAATTGATGTTCCTATATAAATAGGTTCATCCATTCAAATGGATAGCACAAAAACTCTCTGAAAACACCTCTACTCTTTGAAAACTGGGTCTATTAATTATTTTAGATGAAGATGATGATGATGATGATGTAGATGTTTAGATCTTCCAAGATGTAGCATGTCTTATATTTTGTCTTTTTCTGACATTCTCCATTGTCTTTCCAAACACAGCATTGTTCATCAATTTATAAAAGTCCTTCTCAGTCCTATAAAAGAGCCTGGTGTTGGCTTAGCGGTTAGGGTGCCAGCTTGGGATCCTAGGATCCTGGGTTTGGAATCCCGGTCGATCGCTGAATTAACGCCTGGGGGTTGACTCAGCCTGTCATCCTTCCGAGGTCGGCAAATTGAGTACCAGTTCACTGGTAATTCCGTGTTTGTCGCAAGAGGCGACTAACAGGGTTGACGGCAGGAAGGGCATCCGGCCATAAAACATTGCTTCAAAAAGGGGACCAAGGTGCGCGAAAAAGGCCAACCCCTGCTCTGCGGGGGAAAATGGCCTCTACAGGTGGTTCAATCCATATACATTAATAGATAGATTATTTTTCTCAAATTTTGGAATATCTGTCAATGACATTTACTCTAGTAGCTCATGGTGGTTGAGTATGCACTTTATTGTACAGACCTAAACTCTTCAGGAATCCACTAATTGAAGGTCCAGGAACAATATTTGGTTGGTAACACATTTGCCACTGACGGCGAAATAGCTGAAATGGCCATACCCCTTTTTGGGCCACGCCCCCTTTTTTGCCGTGACTGTATCTACAGAACCGTTGGACCTAGGAGGTTGCCCGACCACTCAAAATTTGCGCAATGGCCACATTATGGGGGGTCAGTAATACATTTTCATATCCAAAAGTCAATGGTTTTTAAGATAATTGCCAAAAACCGATTTCAACATGTTACGAACTACAATTGTATGATACCACCAAGGCCACAACATTATATGACACTTATACCTTTTGCATCATCCTATTTTGGAATTTACTTATTTGGATTTCTACACTTTTCGCCTTTACTACAGCCACAAAACGTGACACATTTAATGTTCCTGTCTCTGCAAGTGCACGTTTTGGTACTCATACATGCTCTTGGGCATTTGCATGGAGGAGGCAGGTCATCAGGCCTGCACGATACTGGCAGTATCACTGGTGTTATGCCAACGTCCGTTGCTTCATACCCATACTGGAGTGGATCTGGTTTGGTGACGGCAGGAGTTGGGGCTTGCAACCACATCTTACACTGAAGAAATGCTCGCTTTATGTGTTCTCGTAGCGTTGATGAACAGCACACAAGCTGGTTGAAGTCCAGTTCTTTCTTGGAGTTGTGGTACTGCTCCCATCGATATTCATCGAAAGTGGAACAGTCGGTCTTCTTTAATCCAGACACAAGGAACTTTTCAGCATTGCTTGTTATCTGTGGTGACAGTTCTTCTACACCAAACCCTTCCAGTAGGGAGAGATCGATGGATGCTTTCAGGCCAGACAGCTTTGGACCCACCTTGCTGGTACTGTCGCAACCGCTGAGAGCATGAATGGCTGGGAGACACGACACCAAACCGTTGTCCAGTTGATCAACCAACATGTGGACTGGTACAGTTTTCTTTGTTTTCCGGTTACCAAGCTTCACGTACAGCTTTTGTAGTTGCCAGGTTGTGTTGAAGTGGAAGATGAGGTTGACAAAGACATCTGTGTCAGGCGAGTCGACCAAGACTGATTGAACCCCGTGTTTCACAACACCATCATTAATATGGAACATGATTCTGTCGTCGGCTTCTTCTTGGTTGCTTGAGAGCTCTGCGATCTGTGTTTCAGTGCCAGCTAACAGTTTCCTGCATTCACCCCCATATACTCCTCCAAAGAATATTTCCTTGTCCGACTCGACATTCTGCAGCATCCACTTGAAGACATACTCCTGCAACCGAACTTTGTTCAACATTGAGCTCCAGAACATATCAAGATCGACAGGGAGTTTCTGATTGTCAGACCCAATGGTGATTGTGATTTGTTCTGAGGAACTTCGCTGTGCCCGTTCCATTTGCTTGATTGATGATTTTTGATAAACATCAAAAATAATGTCTATTCTTGTGGACACGGAGCCTGTAGCAAGAATCCTGTTGGAAAGACTCTCAGCCAATTCCCCGAATGTGTGAAGGCCCATCTTTTTCATCGGTAGTTTACGCACAAGTGCCATGAAGTCCACTATTGTCATCTGAGCGTCACTCTTTACATTCCTCGTCTCTTGTGGAAGGCGACTGACAAGTTCCCTGGCTAAGGAGGCTTTATCGGGCTTCTTCAATTTGATGCCATCTTTACATTCAGTGGTGAGGAACTGGGATGTGCTGGTCAATTCATACTTCAGGAGTTCTAGCATGCTGTACCCTCTTTCTCTAGCATAGTCAATGTACCTAACCGTTTCCGCTGCATCCTTTTTCGCCATCGATTTCTTCGCTGTGAACGGAGTAGAAGTACGTTTCACGAAAACAGTCTTGCGGTTGGTAGGGATTGTATCATGTAGGTGCTTCTCCTTATCCTGAAATCTGGTCTCAACAAACTCTTCATAACTCTTCTCACCAATTTCCAGGCATTCAAGTAATCCGTCGACAACCTCCTGGGGAATGTCAGCTCCAGTAGAGATGTTCTGAAGTCTGATTCCAGCGTCGAACGGATTGTTGATGGATTTTATGTAACCCAGAAGGGCCTTTGCACGAACATGGCCAATCTTCGTAGAACTTGGATTGAACTCATGGTGTAGGCTCAGCTCACTGTCATCTTTGTCTCCCAAGTTGCACCATTCCAGCAGCTGTGCCACATGAAGATCTTTCTCATGCTTTAGGAGATTCCATAAGGCTACTGCTTCTTTCTGTCTGGTCATCCCAATGATACCTCCAGCAACCTTGGCGGGTTTATTGTAACACTTCTCGAGTGCCATGTCAAATCCTACTGCACTGCCTTGTCGGGTAGTGTGGTACATCACCCATCCACCATCTGTAAAGCATCTGTAGATACCCGGGAACTTCCTTTGTAGGTCCAGGCAATCTTCAAGGAACAGCGTACCCCATCTGCTATAGTTTGTCCGGCCAAACCCGAAGAACAAAGGCATGCACCTCCGCACAGCTGAAACGAAAAGATGCCAATCGCCTTGCCGAATAGAGTGTGTAAGATCTCTCAGGATAGGATACAGCTCATCCAGAAACAAGCTCCAGTACCTCACATTCTCATTACAGGCCGTTTCTTTCCATTCGGTGAAATACTTCTTCAAGTCTTACTTGTAATTACTTGGAATCAAGTAATTGAACAATAGGAACAGGAACAGGAACAATTACGAATAATATTGTAGTTCGTAACATGTTGAAATCGGTTTTTGGCAATTATCTTAAAAACCATTGACTTTTGGATATGAAAATGTATTACTGACCCCCCATAATGTGGCCATTGCGCAAATTTTGAGTGGTCGGGCAACCTCCTAGGTCCAACGGTTCTGTAGATACAGTCACGGCAAAAAAGGGGGCGTGGCCCAAAAAGGGGTGTGGCCATTTCAGCTATTTCGCCGTCAGTGGCAAATGTGTTACCAACCAAATATTGTTCCTGGACCTTCAATTAGTGGATTCCTGAAGAGTTTAGGTCTGTACAATAAAGTGCATACTCAACCACCATGAGCTACTCTAGTAATTGGAAAGTTCAAATCTTTAACATTAAGTTCATTAATATATTGTATTGTAATGACCTACCCTGTTAGGATTAAGTTTCTGTGGATTTAACCTTTGTTAATGGCTTAGATGGGAAAGGGAGAAATAGACGGATGTTTTTTGGGATTAAGTGTCTTTCAAGGCTTTCAAGTTTGAAGAAGTAGAAATGGGGAGGAAGAATTTTCCAGCATTCTCTTCCTCGAACTTTCTTGATATTGCTGAAATACAGACTTGGCATTTAATATGGAATATATATTTTTTCTTGACTTGGATTTACTTTCTGAACTCGGTATATCAATCTGGCGAGTTTCTTTTATGCTTCGGTGATTTCTTTGTTAAAAGAACCATGTCACTGATTGTCTGTCGCAGCAAGAAGTCAATAACAGGATTATATCACAGGTGGCGTGACAAAATGTACGGACACTCGGACAGGTACATTTGACGATTGGCTTCACAATCGGGTATATAAGGGTTGTTGCGTTCTGTATTAGTGGGAAAACAACTGCTGCACATCTACAAAAGTTATTGCCGCTTCCCCTGGAGATGGTCCGTCAACTCGACAATGCTGTTTGTCATTTAGTGGTGGCTTTACGAAATTCCGGCATGAAACAGCGTGCTATTTGCTCGGCAGTATGGTATCACGTGTCAAAGATCCTGCAACTAAATGCTCAGAGGGGTGTCCCTACTCCAATACCGAGGTCAGGACGTCCCCGCAGAACCACAAGGAGGGATGATCGCCAGCTGCACCGGTTAGCTGCCGTACCAGCTGCCGTACCAAGTCAGCTAATTGGCTTAGGGCTGAGTGGCAGCAACTGAAAAATGTGCCTGTATCCAGAAGGCTAGTCAACCAACGACTGGTTCAAGCAGGCTATCGTGCCAGGCGTCCCCTGAGAAAGCCACGTCTGACCAGACAACACCGCCAGCGCCGATTGCAGTGGGCCAGAGAGCACCGTCGATGGCAGCCAGGACACTGGAATCACGTGATCTTCAGTGACAAGTCTAGATTTCTGGTCTATCGTCAATATGGCCGCATCCGAGTGTGCAGACAAGTGCATGAAACCTACAACGAAGATTGTATAGTGCCAAGAGTCCAAGCTGGAGGTGGTGGGGTGACCGTTTGGGCTGCTTTTCATGCAGGGGGCACAACTGACCTGGTTGTTCTGAATGGAAACCTGAACCAGTTCAAGCACAGGGCCATTCTGGAAGAAACATTGCTTCCATTTGTTCGTGCAGCCTTTCGAGGAAACTTTGTCTTCCAAGATGACAATGCACGGCCTCATCGTGCTCGCATGATCCAACACTTTCTTGCTGACCGTGGTGTAGAGCATATGGAGTGGCCTGCCATGTCCCCGGATATGAATCCGATAGATAACTTGTGGGCAGACTTAATGCGTCAAATCGACAACTTGGACCAGCAGCCTGCCCCTGTGCGTGAATTGCAGCAGGCTATTGTAACTGCATCGCAAGCGATTCCTGTCCAAACCTTGGCAAATCTCGTGAACAGCATGCCTCAACATGTACGTGCTCTCCTGAATGCTCGTGGGGGTTACACGAAGTACTGAACTGTAATTTTACTGTCCGTAATCCCAGTCGTAATTTAACTTTTGTTTTTGTTAAAAAACATTTTTGGCTAATGTGCAAAATAAAGAGATACTTCTGGAAAACGCACAGAAGTTTAACACAGTACCGTCCGTGAATTGAGTTCGATATCAGTTTACATCACTTTCAAGGATCAATTTATTTGCTTCGAAATGTCAAATGTGGTTTTTGTTTCTTTTAAAGGTCACATTAATAAAATCTAGAATAATTTCAACATAATTCCAATGAACTTTTGGTTCTAAGTCATCTTGAAAAGTAAGTTCACCTCCACAAAAAAAATATTCCATATTAAATGCCAAGTATGTATATGTAAAATAAATATATTACTTTTCTAATATTGAATTAAATAACATGTATATAATTTAATTTATTTCCAATCAACTGAACTTACCTTTCATCAAGAACCATCAAACAAAGAACAATGCTCATTGGTTTCGGATCCAAAGGGTATTCTTTGTGTAATCCATAAGCAGAGTCTCCAAGATAGGAAGAGTCTCCAAGATAGACCCCACAGGCAGAGTCTCCAAAATGAAACCAGTTTTCAAAGTCTCCAAGGCAAAACTCTTTTCCTGATTTTATTAAATTTTGTGAGTCTCCAGGGTAGGTATTGAAACCATCTAGGCAGAACTCATAATATGTTTTACCCAAATTTAGTGAGTCTCCAAGGTATACCTCTTTGGATGTGTCATCGAGGTTCCATGACCCTTCTGTGGGTCATGGTTGTTCAAAAGGTCTTCAAACAAATCAATAATTTCACCCCAAGTTGTGATAAAAGCAGTATTTTCATTTTGTATCTCAGATACAATTTCCTGTGAGAGAAAATAACCATGTATTAATTTAATACAACATTATTATATGTATAAATCAAACTCTGTCAATATTAAAAGAAACTCTTACCTCCATTGATAAGAGGTTTGAATGAATCCAGTTCATCAATTTGAAGGTTTATTTCCACACAGGTGGTAGGAGTCCAAGGAATTGCAAAGTCATCTCACTCAAGCTCAGCACTGTAGTCCATTCTCAAAAAAAGCAAGAAGTTGTTTAAATTTAGCCTGTGTTTCCACCCTTTATGTAAGAATTCCCTGGGCAAGCCTGGGCAAGGCTTAACTGGAAATGATGTAATAGTGGGTGGGGCTTAGAAAAGTGGGCGGGGCTTATGAAAAAATATATGGCTCAGGAGGAAATCAGACGAGCAATAAGAGAGGTTTATCATTTCATCTTTGCCCAACAGAGATACTTAAACCAAGAACCAAGTTCAAACATACTATTTATCAATATTCTCGATGGTGATTAGTTCAATAAGAAGATCAAGGTATTCCCTAAAATAGAACATAAACAATTATTTGTTGGCTCTCCTTATGAGTTCAAAGAAAATATGGGGTCTATTGAGGATTTAACCTTTGTTGATGGCTTAGATGGGAAAGGGAGAAATAGACGGATGTTTTGGGGTTTTTCGGTGGGAGGTCCATAAGTTCCAATGCATTTTCCCCATTCACTTACATGTAAAATTAGGTGTGTTTTAGAACCCCCATTCTCCTACTACTATACTATACCAATACACCACCAAACAGACTCTTGCAAATAATTTTGACATAAATTCCACCAAAGCGAACATTCATGATGACAAATTATCGGCAGGGCGTATCCATTTTCTCTGCCACGAGTTCCCTGTATATGCATCGTCATCCCAAATCCAAAACCATGATATTTTCTGCCCTCGTTGTCACCCCACCTCAATCCCTCCTCCTTCCACATTTCCAGTATTCCCCCTGAGTGTTCCTACTTTATCCATCTTGTCCACCTCATTCATCCTCTCCTGCCCCCTATTCCTCCCACAACCATTGTTTGTCCGCCTCCCTCTGTCTTGGCTCTGCTGTTGGTGTTTCCACCCTCTTTCTACTGTTCCTCTTGTCCTATTGCGTCCCGATTCGTTCAGTGTTTAAGTACCGGCTCTCCCGCGAGCCTCAACTATGTATACCAAAAAAGGTATAGTGAGTGACCCAATGGTAGGAGGTTTTGGATTTCTCAATTGCACGTTTTACTTTGAACATAATGTTATATAAACAAGAAACATGATTGCCTTTAATTTTCATTATGCTAAACATCTATTTCATACTATTAACTTTGACTTCACATTACAACTGAGATATGAATTTGCAGAAACAGATGTTTGTAAGAAATCGCCAGATTGTTACTATTGCAATTAAAATTGCATTCCCAATCTTTCTTTATGTTTTCATAATGTTTGTACTTCTCAGGCTGTCGTTTCGCACTTTCCTGGCTGAGTCGAAATTTTTGGCTTCAGCCACTGCAGGTGACAAACAAATGTGATGACAAGGGACAAATGTCTGTTTCTGAGGAAAGTGACACACCATGGGATGCGAATCCTCTCGATGATCAAACCGGCCATCGTCTGCCCTTAAACGTTGATGGCGAAGGTGAGACATATGGAAAGTTTGGCTGCACCTCAAAATTGGACATGCCAAACTCCTGCTAATTTGGGGTATTTAGCAAATTGTTTGTTTAATATTAATAATCCATTTTAATAGCATTGACCAGTTTGGTTTATAAATTTTTTATAAATAAAAAGATTAAAATTTATAAACAAAAGTTTGCTGCTAAAGTACAGATATGTACATCTAGAACGGCACTCGGCAGAGCGAATACCTCCACCAGGCTGAACAGTTTACGTTTTGTATCCTATTGATAGGGGAGTCTTTATGTTTTGATAGGATAAGTTTTTTCCGTTTTTTTAAGAGAGGAAACGTTTTGTATCACACTGGCAAATGCATTTAAAGGGGAACCCAAACGAATTTTTTTTTTAATTTAAACCATTGGAAATCATTTGATGAGATTTTCTTTTTGCCAATCACAAAGGGCTGAAAAAAAGCCCTAAAGTGTCGATTTTCGATTTTTCCATTGAGGTCACACTATGAACTCGCCTTCATCCAAATGGCGGCTGTACATAGAGAACAGTATATTTTGAGCTCGGATTCTGACACTGATTCCCCCGTCATTAGCAACTCTGAAGGTTCTCAGTGTGTTGAAACTGATCAGTGGTATTTGAAGAAACTATTGAAGACAAAATTAGTGATGGAAACTATTTTGGGGGAATTGTAGAGCCGTATCGTTTTGAGCCTTGTATGAGCGATTCAGACGAATATGGTGTTCATGAAGATGGCGTTGTTAGTCGTGCAGATGAAAATGCCGGTCACATGTCCACAACAGATTGGAAGGTTTTATTTTTCCGTTCAATTGACGGCTTATCAGGGGTTTTGTATTAATTGATAAATCAGTTATATTGCTGCAGAGGAAATATGGCACGACACAGCATGGGCACGACACAGCATGGGCACGACACAGCATGGGCACGACACAGCATGGGCACGACACAGCATGGGCACGACACAGCATGGGCACGACACAGCATGGGCACGACACAGCATGGACACGACACAGCATGGACACGACACAGCATGGGCACGGCACAGCATGGGCACGGCACAGCATGGGCACGGCACAGCATGGGCACGACACAGCATGGGCACGACACAGCATGGGCACTTAGGGGTTTAATCACCTGATCCCACAACCAGAAACCAGAGGTTTTGTGCCAGGTCTTACATTTTTCTTTCATAGTGTCACCATGTCTGTCGGCCATGTAAGCTTATGTGCAGTTTCCTTTGGGAGCTATAATCACAGTGGGAATACTAGAATGGCACTACTAGAGTACATATCTCTACCAGGCTGAACAGTTTACATTTTGTATCCCACTGATAGGCCGGATCTGCAGCTAGACATCAACCAAAATATAATTGGCTTGTTATTGCCACCTACTCAACTCATCCACCAAGTTTTGTCATAATCCGTCCACAACTTTTTGAAATACCATGCTACGTATCGTTTGTGGCCCCATGACTCTCAGCATTTAAAAGGTTAGTGCAGTGAGAAAAGTGGCGCCATTGTTGTGACGTTGCTGCTACCCAGATTATTCTGTGACGGCACTTCCCCCAATAGTAAGGGAAACATATGAAAATCTGTTAACTAAATTGTTACCCAAAAATTTCTTCACCAATATGTTTGTAAAGGTGTGTAATAACATGTGTTAAAATGTTGAAGGTCAACTCCCGTGGGAAACCCAGAAAAAAAGCTGTTGAATTCGGATACCGAAAAATTATTTTCGAGAATTTTTATTTTTTTAAATCGGCCCTTAAGTAACTTATGAGGGGTCAAATAAGGGTTTTTCATGATTCTGAGTTGATTGTTAACATTTCTATTTCACCACAGACACTCCTTTGTGGAAAAATAATTTCTAAATATATCTCATTTTCTACTTTGCAGGACATGGAGTCTAGCAATATGGATGAAGACGTTACTCCACCTGTGCTCAATTGCTTCATCTGTGCACGCTCGGATACACCAGCTGAAAGGCTCATACAGGCAACTCCAAAGGGATACTCAACTTTATTGAAACGAGCAGAAACTGTCGAAAATGTTACTGTTGTGGAACGTATGAAGGAGGCTCAAAAGGAAGGAAAACTGAGGTACCACCAGAAGTGTAAAAATGATCTGTACAACAACTTTGTTGCAACCACCAAGAAGTCAGCTCAAGCATCAAAGGCAGAGAAAGAGTCATCAAAGTTGAAGAGAAGACGCACTACTTGTGAGTTCAGTTCATCAACTGGCTGCAGTTCTAGAAGATCACAGTCAGTTGACCTCCTGTATAAGGATGTATGCATTCTTTGCAACCAACCAGCCCAGCTCTACAAAAATAATCCAGCACAAGCTAGAAAGAAATACAGAGTGCCAGATAATTTGACTGCAGATACACTGAAGGCAAGCTTGCTGAAGACAGCACGGAGTCGCGGGGATGACTGGGGCACTGAAGTCACTGGACGCCTGGAAGGGATCAACGACTTGGTAGCAGAAGAAACACTGTACCATTTGCGATGCAAACTTATGTTTGCGAGAGGTGACAGTTTGTCCAAGACTGATGAGGAAGGAAAAAGGAAGAGAGTACAGAGGAGTATTGATGAGGAGCGAGAGGCAGTTTTTATTGAATTCTGCGAATGGTTAGACTCAGAATTAGAGCATGGGGTAATGAACATGGACCAAGTCCATGAAAAGCTGCAGGAGTTTGATCAGTCACCAGAGAAGAGCCTTTCTTATTCAAAGCATTGGCTAAAGATAAAACTTCTAGAGAAATACGAAGACACCTTGTATTTCACAACACAGGAAAGAAGGGCAGATGTACTCTGTCTCAAAGATGGCACCGACAATATTCTGCGAGGGCATCATGCTAATCTTGATCATGGAGATGAGAAGACTCAGATCATAAAGACGGCACTCAAGTTCATATCCAATGATATTGCCTTGATTGATTTAGGTCCAAAGTCATACCCCACCACACACAGTATGACTGACATCGATAGTCAGCTGACACTTGTTCCTGCAAGCCTTCAGATGTTCTTGAGACCGATTGTCAAGACAGACGAAAGAGTTGCCGTTTGGGGGCAGAATTTTATTAAGGCCTGTCGACCTCGGTCTGGAGTATTGCCACACCAAATGGGGCTTGCCATACAACTTGATCATAGATTTGGGTCAAAATGGATGCTCAACAAGTTCCACCGGCTGGGATACACTGAGTCTTACACGGAGACACAAAACTACAAATACTGCTTCCTTAATAGTAGGAGTGGAGATGATGTTCCAGATACTTCTGGCACTCTTGACACCATTGTGGAGGAAACCGATGAACAGATCAATGATGAGGTTGCGGTTGATGCTGCGCTTGAGGATCAATCAGTGATGACAGCCAAAGTGCCAGCCAGTGAAAGTGAATTGTCAAGTCATGATCAGGTGGTCTTTATGGAGGTTGGGGACACAAACAATGCAGTCACTCAGTTTGTTGGAGACAATATAGATTTAAACATTGTCTCTATTCACGGAAACACTCCCTTTCACTCAATGGGTTGGATCGAAGTCACCTCTCCGGCACCACCTTTGCCAGATCCACAGACAACAGCAGCTTTCCCCCGGGTGAAGTTGAAGGCACTCGACAAAGCTAAGATCCTGAGAGGAACTGAAGTAAAGATTATTCCATTTACGAACAGGAAACAGATAGGAACGAACGCGATCATGTTTCACCCCCTCACTGAGCTTTCCTCCTCCCTGGCTCATGATCAGCCACTCCTCACTCCAGGTGACACACTCTGGGCAGCGGGGTGGGTGATCAAAGCCAACAATCCTGAGTTCCCACACTCCAACTGGAATGGCTGGATGAAGAGAATCCATGCTAATGATGCAAAGCAGAGCACACAGATCGAGTTCCTCCCAGTTATTGAAGGAGACCCTAATGACCTCAACACCATCTTCACCACTCTGAAAGAGTGCATACGGCACGCTGGGGTCGCTATAGTGACCTTTGATCTTCCGATTTGGCTGAAGGTTGTGAATATAATAAAGCAGGCAAATCTACCCGTCATTCCAAGGTTGGGTGGTTTTCACCTGCTGAAGTCTTATCTTGGATCAATGGGTAACATCATGGAAGATTCTGGACTACTAGATGTGATCCAGTTGATCTATCCTGGAAGTACGACAGCCAAACTTCTGTCCTACCTGCAGACCCGGGACTGGATCCTTCTACAGAGCATGTCTCTGAACCCCAGTGACTATGGATGGACAATAGGTGTGCATGGGTATGAGCCAGTTCCAACACTGG